>NC_064251.1:23499307-24119307 GCF_003254725.2 Canis lupus dingo | reverse complement strand
TAAAGGTTTCTGGACTAGAGCATATACTTTCTTTGGATCATTTTGCTTCCCCAAGGAGGATGTCTCAGACCAGGGAATAACTGCAATCCTACTTGGTGTCCTTTTTGGCGGGTCAGGCCACTCCCTGTCTCTGACTTCCCATATTCAGGAAGCTGATGAGGTTCTAGACTAAACTGAACTTCCTCCTCAGGTTGCTAAGCAGGATTCAGGAGTCTTATGATCTAATCTGATCCATCCAGCCACTGCTCTTGCCTATTTAGCTCTGTCTACACAGAGAATACTGGGTGAGATGGCCTGGAGAAATGGTAAGGATACCTCAGCTGGACAAGGAAGCAAAAGCAGTTGAGTAGAGAGGGAGGAGAGCAGGGCTGGGCTCCCTGATATTCATTATATCTTCATTACATAAATATAAATGAGACCAAGTCATTTTAGATGGTGGAGAGACACAATTAGTCTTCTCTTTTAGAAAAATCACTAAATGTCACTCTAATAGGTTGTAGACTAGAGGCAGGGAAACCTATTACTACCATAAGAAATTGCCAGTGCTTAAACTAACCAAGGCATTACTAGTAGAGATGGACAGGATCAACTTGTGAATCAGTAGACTTTGGTGAGTGAATGAATGGTAGAGAATGAATGAAAGTACTTTCAGATAACTCACAGATTTCCTTGTTTGTTTTTTTGTTTTGTTTTTAAGATTTCATTTATTCATGAGAGACACAGAGAGAGGCAGAGACATAGGCAGAAGGAGGAAAAGCAGGCTCCATGCAGGAGCCTGATGTGGGACTTGATCCCGGAACTCCAGGATCATTTCCTGAGCTGAAGGCAGACGCTCAACCGCTGAGCCACCCAGGCGTCCCTCACAGATTTCCTACTTAAAAACTAACTAGCAGGCAGCCCCGGTGGCGCAGCAGTTTGGCGCCGCCTGCAGCCTGGGGTGTGATCCTGGAGACCAGGGATCAAGTCCCACATTGGGCTCCCTGCATGGAGCCTGCTTCTCCCTCTGCCTGTGTCTCTGCCTCTCTCTCTCTCTGTCTATGAATAAATAAATGAAATCTTAAAAAAAAAATTATAAAAAAAAAACTAGCTGGGTAACATAATGGTCAATATAGGTAATATAAAAGGAAAAGCAGGATAGGCAAGTGAAGAATAAATCCCTTTTGGGTATGGCTATTGCATATCCAAGGTAGTGATATTTAATAGGCATATGGTCACATTGAAGTTCCAAACTAGCAGTATAGTTTAGGAGTTACCAAGCAGAGAAAAGGTGTCAGAAGATGGAACTCAAGGGAATGGTCAGAAAGATACAGAGAAAATAGGAAAATATCATGACTCCAAAATAGGCGGATTTAGGGGTACCTGCATGGCTCAGTCAGTTGAGTGTCTTAACTCTTGGTTTTGGCTCAGGTCATGATCTCAGGCTCCCGAGATGGAAGCCAGCGTCTAGTTCTCCACTTCATTGCAGAGTCAGCTTGAGATTCTCACCCTCTCTGCCCCTCCCTCTGCTCACACTCCCTCTCTCTAAATGAAGAAATTATTTTTTTTTAAAGATTTTATTTATTTATTCATAACAGACACACAGAGAGAGGCAAAGACATAGGCAGGGAGAAGCAGGCTCTTCGAAGGGAGCCTGATCCAGGACTCGATCCTTGGACTGGGATCATGCCCTGAGCCAAAGGCAGACACTCAAATTGCTGAGCTACCCAGGCGTCCCTGAAGAAATAATATCTTAAAAAATAAAAAATAAAAAAGGTTTAAAAATGGTCATAGATGTCAGGTGATGCAGACAGATTATGAGATGTGAGAAGGAATCTGAAAATTAAAAGGTCAGCATTGACAGGGCATGACAAGTTGTTGGGTAGCACAGTTAATGGGAAGGTGGTGGTAGGTGTGTCTTTAATTTTTTTTTTTATTTAAGGACACAGAAGTTTGAGTATATTTAAAAACTAAGGGACAAGAAAATCAATAGGGAGAAGTTGAAGATTCAAAAAAGTATAAAATAATTTAAAGGACAGGCAGCCTGGGTGGCTCAGCGGTTTAGTGCTGCCTTCAGCCCAGGGCATGATCCTGGAGACCCAGGATCGAGTCCCATGTCCAGCTCCCTGCATGAAGCCTGCTTCTCCCTCTGCTGTGCCTGCCTTGTTCTTTCTCCGTCTCTCATGAATAAATAAATAAAATCTTAAAAAAAATATTTAAAAAACCAAAATAATTTAAAGGAGCAAGGTTCTAGAGGAGATGGAATCAAGGCCACAGGTGGTTGTGGCCACAATTATAAATATTGATTATCCTTGAACAAGAGAGATTGACACTCTTTTTCTGTAATTGAAAGAAGAAAGGAAGATTATAGGTGCAATTAAGGTTATATAGGTAAAAGGGTGTTAAGTAGCTTCCACCTGATGATTTTTTTTTTAACTTTTTTTTTTTTTTTTAATTTGAGAGAGAGAGGGAGACAGAGCACAAGTGGGGAAGAGAGGGAAAAAACAGCAGGGAGCCTGACATGGGGCTCGATTCCAGGACCCTGGGATCATAACCTGAGCCGAAGGCAGACACTTTACTGACTGAGCCACTCAGGCACCCCATGATTTCTTTTTTCAATGAAGAAGGTCATTTACTGAGAGGTGAGAGAGTGGATTAGAAAATTTGCTCAGTGCTTGGTGATGTTGAGGTCTGGCCTAATTTTCCATAACTGCGTATTTGTTGCCATTTTAACTTTCAGTCCTATGTGCCTTCATTCTTGGATCTCCACAAATTCTCAGAGTAAGGATGCTGAAAATTTGAGGATTGATTTATGTCTCATTATAGGGCTCAAGTCAGCTAGTCCTTTCCTTTTTCCTTTTCTTAGAATTAGTTTGTAAATTGAAGTTAAAAATGTAATGGGGCAAGTAGATAAGGTGCCCATAATCTTTACTAGGAATGATAAGGGTAGATTTAAAGTAAAATTTTGTTGCCAGTACTTACTTTGTTTTAATATTCTGTCCCATTGCTCATAGTTTGAGGAGCACCTCCTAGCATAGCCGCTTTTCTCTACTATCTCACTTTTCTTTTCTTTTTTTTTTTTTTTTTTTTTAAATTTTTTTTATTTATTTATGATAGTCACAGAGAGAGAGAGAGAGAGGCAGAGACATAGGCAGAGGGAGAAGCAGGCTCCATGCACCGGGAGACTGACGTGGGATTCGATCCTGGGTCTCCAGGATCGCGCCCTGGGCCAAAGGCAGGCACTAAACCACTGCGCCACCCAGGGATCCCACTATCTCACTTTTCTGTCTGATCTCAGCTATCAGGTACGAGAGCTATCCCCAGTATCTTCAAAAAGAGTGAGTAGGCTTTTCATTCCCCAAGAAGTAATGAAAACGGTAAATGTAAATGAAATAGGCTACTTAAGAATTTAGATAAAAATGATTAATCTAAAATAGTTAATAGTTTAAAAAGTTTTCTGACATGTTATAGTTTATTAAAATATTACTTGACATCACCGTCAAGGATAGAATACTTAAAGAGTGAAACTTGGGTGTAATCCCTTTAAGGTAGTGGTTCTCACAAGTATGGTTCTCAGACCAACAGCATTGGCATAATCTATAGGCTTGTTAGAAATGCAACTTCAGAAGGATTCCTGGGTGGCTCAGTGGTTGAGTTTCTGCCTTTGGCTCATGGTGTGGTCCCGAGTTCAGGTATCGAGTCCCACATGGGGCTCCCTGAGAGGAGCCTACTTTTCCCTCAGTCTAATGTCTCTGCCTCTCTCTGTGTCTCTTATGAATAAATAAAATCTTAAAAGAGAAAATAAAATAAATGCAAGTTCAGGGATGCCTGGGTGGCTCAGTCAATTAAGGATCCCACTCTTAATATTAGCTCAGGTTTTGATCTCACAGTCATGAGTTCAGTCCCTGTCTTGGGCTCCATGTGGGACATGGAGCCTACTTAAAGAAAAGAAATGCAAGTTCATGATCCATGACCTACTAAATTTCATCTCTAGGAATGAGGCCCAAGAAACTTTTAGTAAACATTCCAAGTAATTCTTTTTCATATAAAGTTTGAGAACCCATCTAAGATCATGGTTGTATGTCTTTATGGTATAGGAAGTGAGGGCCATATGTTGGTAAAAGGGACCTCATTCATCTTAAAAATCGTGTGCTCAGTTCAAAGCCCTGTTCCCTGTTTGAAAAGTCTGCTATGCCATGGTATTGTTGTGGTTTACTTTTTATTATGAAAAATTAAGTTAAATTGTAAGAAAAATTTAGACACTAATGTAATTAATACATATGCAGTTAACATTTTACTATATATTTTTAATTTTTCTGCTTGAGTTATTTATTTATTTATTTTTTAGATTATTTATTTATTTATTCATTAGAGACACACAGAGAGAGGCAGAGGGAGAAGCAGGCTTCTCTCAGGAGCCCGATGTGGGACTTGATCCCAGAACTCTGGGATCATGCCCTGAGCTGAAGGCAGACATTTAACTGCTGAGCCACCCAGGCATCCCTGCTTGAGTTATTTTAAAGTAAATTACACAGGACGCCTGGGTGGCTCAGTAGGTTAAGCATCTGCCTTTGCCTCAGGTTATGATCCCAGGCTGGGATCGAGCTCCACATCAGGCTCCTTGCTCAAAGGGAGCCTTTTTCTGCAACTCTGCTTGTTGCTTTCCGTGCTTGTGTCCGTCCACTCTCTCCCTTTCCCTCTCTCTCTTTGCCAAATAAATAAGTAAATAAACTCTTTATTAAAAATGAATAAATTACTGACATCATTACGTTTAGCCGTAAATGCTCAAGATTATTACCTATTACCTTCTAACAATTCATACTTTTATATATATATATTTTTTACTTTTATATTTTTTCACTTGTGTTATAAGTCTTTTGTATAGCTAGTCTGTTCAAACCACTATTAAACAAAGTTTATGAACTGGATTTGATTTTTAGGCTTCTTAAATCTCTCTTAATCTAGAACAGTTTATTCCTTTTTTCCCCCAATAACAAGTATTTAATCTAGCAGGTTTTAGTGACTGTTGTTTGCCAAGAAATAATAAATATTTAGTTAAGGAGTCAAATCAAAAAACACCAAGAAAAAGAAAACCATAAGACTTTGTAAACCAAAGTAGTCAAAAGAGGCTTAATCTGGGAGAGTAACCATTAAGAACAGAACTAAGCATAGGTTAAAATTCGCATTTGTAATTCAGAGTTTTGTGATTTTGTTTAACTCGTAAATTCATGGATTGCTGTGTAGGTATAAATATGAAGCCACTGCTGTTATTTTTATAAAAATATTTTTTTGTTTGTTTTACAGTGGGCAAATCAAACTAGCAGATTTTGGACTTGCTCGGCTCTATAACTCTGAAGAGAGGTGAGGCATTCATCAAAATTACATGTGGGGGAAAAAGGAAAGAATTCTTTCTATTCTTGGATAATCTAGTATTCTATAAATTGTAATAATTTTCAGACTTTCCTAATTTTTTTTTGAGATTTTATTTATTTATTCATAAGAGACACACAGAGAGAGAGAGAGGCAGAAACATAGGCAGAGGGAGAAGCAGGTTCCATGCAGGAAGCCCAATGTGGGACTCGATCCCAGAACCCTGGGGATCATGCCCCGACCAAAGGCAGATGCTTAACCCCTGAGCCACCCAGGTGTCCCAGAGTTTCCTAATTTTCTAAATGTGTTAATTCTATCTAAATTCTTGAATCAGCCTTAGACTGAGTTAAATCAACCCAGATTGGTATGCAAGTTATTTTTTCATCTCCTACTTCTGTCCAGTTTACTTTTGAACTGTTAGATTGCTATGTAGCTATTTTGACAATCCCATTTTCTTTCTTTCTTTTTTTTTTTTTTTGTTTTTTTGACAACCCCATTTTCAGTTGGCTACGATTTTTAATTTTACAAGGTTTTTTTTTTTTTTTTGGATCAGAAGCCATTTATGTCATGGTTAATGTTTTACATTTCAGTCGCCCTTACACAAACAAAGTCATCACTCTGTGGTACCGACCTCCAGAACTTCTGCTTGGAGAGGAGCGTTACACACCAGCCATTGACGTTTGGAGCTGTGGGTAAGCCTCTCTGAGCTTTTTCTTTTGATTGTAATTCACATGTTGAACATGTATCTGTTTTCTCTCTGCATGGCTTTTTGTAGCTTTTCTTTAGGTTCAAAAGAATGGGGATAAACGTTTAGCCAGAATTCAAAGAAATCTGTTGAATATCTCCTAATATCAGAGACATACTTTTTTAAAAAACATTTCCTTGAATGCCTTTTTTCTTTTAACTTTTTTTTTAAAATTTAACTTAGTTTGAATTGGGATCCAAATACATTCAAATAGGGTACATAGATTACAATTGATTATCTCAAGTCCTTTTTTTTTTAAGATATTTATTCATTTATTTATTTATTTGAGAGTGGAGGGTGAAAGAGCATGAGGACAGGGGAGGAGCAGAGAGAGAAGGAGAAGCAGACTCCCCACTAAGCAGGGAGCCCAATGTGGAGCTTGATCCCAGGACCCCAAAATCACAACCCGAGCCAAAGGCAGGCACTTAGCAACTGAGCCACCCAGGTACCCCTTAAGTCTTATAATTATAGCTTCTCCCTCCGTCTTTCTTGGGTTCCTCTCCCCACCTTATAATTTCCTTAGAAGAAACTGGATCATTTGTCATATAGTTTCCTCAGTCTGAATTTTGCTGATTGCATCCTCACTGTGTTTTTTGTTGTTTTTCAATGTTTTAGCATGGTTCTCTATCCCTTTTATTTCCTATAAGTTGTAGGTGAATTCAAGTGTGATTTCCAATCGCCTACTGAGCCCGAAACTACTTTACAGGTGGTTTTGAGTACTTCTGGAAGATTATTGCCAATGATACATCAAGTTTGGGGGTTTGAGACAGTGGGACTGCCCAGAGTATAGCCAATAACCGGATACATCATCTGTAGGGAATTTAAAAGGAGTAAAATAGTATCTTATAATCTGCCTTTTAATAAAGGCATTATACAGGCGATTCTAAACAATGTTTGATAAAATATTCATCCCTAACAGAGCAGATTTACACACATACACACACCCCACTTTACATAATATATAATTATCAATATTTGAAATGTTATTAGCCGTATTAATGATCTACCTTCATCAATCCATTTGTGGTGGCTTTGTGATGATGATGATATATTATTCCTTCCTGGATAAAGATAACATCTATTTTACTAACCTTACATACAAGTCATAGGAAAAAAGCAGAGAGCTTTAATTCTTTCATTTTATTTACCAGTTTTGAAGATAATGAGGTTTCCTAGTATCCTTCAAAGGTGACTAAAGAGAGGGTTTGGGGTTTTTGTTTTGTTTTATTTTGCTTTGTTTTTTAGTTTCATTATGAACTTGTAGATTTAAACTTTTTTTTTTTTTAACATCCATCTATTTAGAGAGAGAGAGAGAGTGTGTGTGTGTGTGTGTGCAGTGGGGGGTGGGGCAGAGGGAGAGGGAGAGAGAATCCCAAACAGACTCCCCACTGAGTATGGAGCTTTATGTAGGGCTCAGTCTCACAATTCTGGGACCATAATCTGCCAGAATCAAGAGTCAGGTACTCAGCTGACTGAGCCACCCAAGTGCCCCAACATTTTTGATGTGTTTTAATCTGTTATGGTTATCATCTTATTCCTATTCACATTTTCCTGGTCTTAGGTCATTAGGAGTCTAGTGGGTCCTTCTGACACAACCATAGTATTTGATAGCCTTCCTTGTTTTCTGGTTCCAAGCTCATCCTATTTTACTTCCTGTGCCAGACCTGGAATCAGTCACTCTCTAAAGAGTGTTAGTTTTTTTTTAGTGGAAAATTATATTTAGAGATCACAATTTGTGTTAGGAATATAGACATTTTGGGGGCGCCTGGGTAGCTCAGTGAGTTAAGCATCTGGCTCTTGATATCTGCCCAGGTCATGATCTCAAGGTTGTGAGATTGAGCCCTACAGCGGACTCCACATTCAGCGTGGGAGTCTGCTGGAGATTCTCTCTCTCTGTCTCTCCCTCTGCCCCTCCCTGCACTTGCACTAGAGCACGTGCTTTCTATCTCTCTCTCTCTCTCTTTCCCTCAAATAAATAAAATGTTTATTTTCAAATTTTTTTTAAATTTAAAAAAATTTTTAAGATTTAAAAAAATTTTTAGACATATTTTATTTTTTAAGATTTTATTTATTTATTTATTTATTTATTTATTTATTTATTTGAGAAAGAGAGCACAAGCGAAGGGAGAAGGAGATGCAGACTCCTACTGAGTAGAAAGCCTGATGCAGGGCTTGATCCCAGGACCCTGAGATCATGACCTGAGCCAAAGGCAGACACTTAACCAACTGAGCCACCCAGCTGCCCCAGAAATAGATGTTTCAAATGGACCATGTTGTTTCTGATAGTGTATGATTTATGCATATGCACTCTGTCCTTGACCTGCATGCTTAAGAGTTCTGACATTTATTTATAAGTGGAGCATATCCTCCCCCCACCCCCCATTTTCTCCTATATTAATGTCAGTCTTTAAAAGGAGCACTGCAGGGGTTTTATTTCAAAATTCAAAAGGGTGATAGAGAAAGAGCATAATTTCTCTCCCAACTCAAATAAAGCTTTAGTTAAATTTTACTGACTCAAGCTGGGTGTGTTTGTGTTCTGGACTATTTGTTTTATCAGTATTAGCATTTAAATTGTCACAACTAGGCTCTAAAGTTAACGCCCCATTAAGATACACAGGGAAAGTTCATAGCTCTGTTGGTACTATTATTTCAATGTGTGCACCTGCCACCTCAGTGTAGTAGCAAAAGTGTTACATAATAATGTCTTCCCCACCAAAGAACTAGAAACTGAAATAAAAGAAAACACCAAAACATATCTTGGAAATTAAAATTATAGAAGATTAGACTTTAATTAAAGCCTAGTAACTTCATTGAAGTGAGATTTTGCTAGATGTTTGATGTGAGCTTACTATTTTGGTGATCCACAGAAGTCTCTCTGAAGGAGAAACTTGTAAGACGAGTACAACGAATTACACCCATATTCTGAAGCCTCACCTGGGTTAGATGTGACAACACTATTTGGAATTTGATTTAGTGGTTAATGTTGGAAACAGTTAAATTTTACTTCTAATTTTTTTAATTTTAAAGACTTACTTATTTTAGAGAGAGAGAGTAGAAGAAGGGGCATAAGGAGAGAAACTCAAGCAGACTCCATGGTGAGTATGGAGTCTTAATCCCACTATCCTGAGATCATGACCTCAGCCAAAATCCAGAGTCAGGCACATAACCAACTGAGCCACCAGGTACCCCTACTCAAAAAAGTTTGAGTGCATAGGAAGTAAGAATTTGTCATTTGAGGTTAACAAATGCTAATAACCTTGAAAACGAGATTTATTTTGCTTTCAAATTTAGTCAAGCTAAAGAATTTCAAAGCAAAACTGTACATACTGCTTTTGTGTGTATTTGAAAACCTAATTTCAAAGCACAGACTGGAGAAGAGATTCTTTGTCCATTTTCTTTTTCCACATTTTAAAAAATGAGATATTTTAGGAATACAAAAACGTATATTCATGTAGTCTTTTTCATTTGTTTTAAATTTATATTGATATGAGGGGATAGGTTAAATAGGTGAAGGAAATTAAGGAGTGCATTTATTTTGATAAGCACTGGGTGATATTTGGAACTGTTGAATTACTATTTGTTCACCTGAAACTACTGTAACACTGTATGTTTACTAACTGGAATTAAAATGAAAACTAAGTAGGTTGATTTTGATGTAATTTCAAATTGCAGAAAAGTTCCTAGAAAACTACAAAGAATTTTAGTATATAGCCTTTATCCAGATTTACTAAAATTTTTTTAACCTTTTGAGGTATATAATAACTGCATTTGTTCAAAATATACAATTTAAGTTTTGGCATACCGTATACACCAGTGAAACCATCACCACAACCAAGATAATGATAACTTCCAAAAGTTTCCATGTGTTCCTTTGTTATCTCTCCTGCCCACACTATCCCATCCCTAGCAACAACTGTTGTGCTTTCTTTCTTTTTTATTTTTTAAGATTTTATTTATTGGGCAACCCAGGTGGCTCAGCGGTTTGGTGCCGCCTTCAGCCCAGGGCCTATCCTGGAGACCCAGGATCGAGTCCCACATCAGGCTCCCTGCATGGAACCTGCTTCTCCCTCTGCCTGTGTCTCTGCCTCTCTCTCTCTCTCTCTCTCTCTCTCTCTCTCTCTTTCTCTCTCTCTCTCTCTCTCTGTCTCTCATTAATAAATAAATAAAATCTTAAAAAAAAAAAGATTTTATTTATTCATGAAAGACACAGAGAGAGAGGCAGAGACATAAGCAGAGGGAGAACATGGTGCCCGATGTGGGACTCCATCCCAGACCCTGAGATCACAGCCTGAGCCGAAGGCAGACCCTCAACTGTTGAGTCAAGCAGGCATCCCTACTCTTGTGCTTTCTATCACTCTAGATTGATTTCCATTTCTAAAATTTTATGTAGATGGAATCATGCAGTATATGTTCTTTTTCCCTCTTGCATTTTTTACTCAGATATTTTGAGATTTATTCACGCTAGATTCACTAATTGTTAGCATCTTGCCACATTTGCTTTTATATTCATGTGTGTATGTGTGTGTATATGTATCCTACAACATAAAATCTATACATAGAATAAAATGCATGTGTGTGTATGCACACATTTTTTTTCTAGAACTATTTTAAAATAGTTGTATATCATGCTCTTTCCCCTCTTAATATTTAATGTATATTTTTATTTTAAGATTCTATTTATTTTTTTTTTAGAGAGAGCACAAGTATGGGGAGAGGGGCCAGAGAGAGAGGGAGAAGCAGACTCCCTGCAGAGTAGAGAGCCTGTTGTGGGGCTTGACCCCAGGACCCTGGGATCATGACCTGACCCAAAGGTACCCGCTTAACCAACTGAGCCACCCAGGCACCCCTTAATGTACATTTCTTAAGAACAAAGATACTCTCGGGATGCCTGGGTGGCTCAGCGGTTGAGAGTCTGCCTTCAGCTCAGGTGTGATCCCAGGATCCAGGATCGAGTCCCACATTGGGCTTCTTGCAGGGAGCCTGCTTCTCCCTCTGCTTGTGTCTCTGCCTCTCTCTCTCATGAATAAATAAATAAAAACTTAAAGAAAAAAAGAACAAAGATACTTTCATATATAATTATAGTACCATCATCAAATTCAGGAAATTTAAAAAAATAAATAAATAAATAAATAAAAATAAAAAAAAATAATAAAATAAAAAAAATAATAAAAAAAAATTAAAAAAAAATTCAGGAAATTTAACATTGATACACTATCTTTTAAATAGGTTAGCTTACATTCCATTTTCTTAGTTTTTCAATACCCTGATGATGTCCTGGAAACAATACTTCACCTAATAGAAGATTCAATCTAGTATCATGTACTACATTTAGTTCTCATTTTTTTTTGTTTTGTTTTTTTTGAGGTTTATTTATTTATCTTAGAGAGAGTGTGCATGAGTGGGAGAGGGAGAGAGAGTCTCAAGTAGACCCTATGCTAAGCAAGCAGAGCCCAATGGAGGCCCAATCCCAGGACCCCAAGATCATGACCTGAGCTGAAACCCAAGAGTCTGATGTTTAACTGTGCTGCCCAGGTGCCCCTAGTTCTCATTCTTTACTCTGGAACAGTCCTTAACCTTTGTCTTTCATGACATTTACATTTTTGAAGGACAGACCAGCTATTGTATAGATTCAGGTTATGAAGTTTTAGGTGGAATATTCCATAAGTGTTTATGGTACAGCATTTATATTTACATGAACCCGGTTTCCCTCTTATTGATGATGTTAATTTTGGACACTTAGGTATAGGTGTTGTCTTTTTCCTCACTAAATAGTTACTAGTTTTCCTTTTGTAATTAAGTAATTTGTGGAGACATGTTTGGGGACTTTGTAAGTATATCAGTATTATTTTGGAAGGTATTTTCAAAATGAAAAAGGAGGGATCCCTGGGTGGCTCAGTGGTTTAGCTCCTGCCTTTGGCCTGGGGTGTGATCCTGGGGTCCCGGGATGGAGTCCCGCGTTGGGCTCCCTGCACGGAGCCTGCTTCTCCCTCTGCCTGTGTCTCTGCCTCTGTCTCTCTCCATGTCTCTCATGAATAAATAAATTAATAAAATCTTTTTTTAAAAAATGGGAAAGGTGTTTAAACATAAGGTATTTGAGGGGATCCCTGGGTGGCTCGGCGGTTTAGCGCCTGCCTTTGGCCCAGGGTCTGCTCCTGGAGTCCCAGGATCAAGTCCCACATCGGGCTCCTTGCGTGGAGCCTGCTTCTCCCTCTGCCTGTGTCTCTGCCTCTCTCTCTGTGTCTCTCATGAATAAATAAATAAAATCTTAAAAATGAATAAATTAAATAAATAAATAAACATAAGGTATTTGAAAGTCCTGTTGAAACTGATGTCTGATGACAGTAAACATTTCTTAACAAATACAGTGCTAAGAGGGCTGTAGTATATTGTGTATTCTACAGAGCAAATAAATAGAAAAGCTAATCGCTTTACAGGAGCTGCTGAGCATCCTTATAAAATTGAAGTATAGGTTTTTAGTCTTCCTTAATTTATAATGGAATTGATGGAAAAGGACTCTGACTCATTTTTTCTGCTTATAGACTTTATAGGTGGCAAAAGTTTGATCTCCTGTCAAATCTAAACTCTATGCTGTCCATCTCACTGCAAGAAATAGTTTCTTTTACAAAACTCAGACACTTAAAAAGTAAAACAAAAAACAACCAAAAAAATCCCACAAACCTCAGACACTGCAGTTTGGGGCTTATATACAAAAGTTTATTGAGACACAGGTTAGGCTCCAGGGATTTCTCTCCTGACCTCTTAATTTTACTCTTTGTAGATGCATCCTCGGGGAACTGTTCACAAAGAAGCCTATATTCCAAGCCAATCTGGAACTAGCTCAACTAGAACTGATCAGGTACAGTTATGCATGCACTCTGAGTGCCCAGGTGTAATAGGTGATCTCATCTTCTGATTTCTAATACTTTTCAGTAATTCTACTAAATGAGTTTATACTCTTCAGGTCCAAGTAAGTGTCTCAGTCAGATTTACCACATACTTTGCCACGGGCTCTATATGTAAAGAAGTTGTAGTCCCCTTTTTTAGGTCTTACTAAAGGTCTTACTTTTTAGGTCCCCCCCCCCCTTTTAGACTTTTGAAATCTTTGCATTTTTTAAATTGGTTCTTCATATAAAAAGCATGCCATTTTCAGTATGGCTGTTTCATTCCTCGGTTAGATTAAGATCAAATTTATTCAGCAAACATTTATTGAGCCTGTTCTAAAATTCCTTTCTTTGTTACTTTAGGATTCAGAGATATGTAAGATAGGTCCTTGTCTTCAGAGAGCTCAGTTTAGTAAGTGATACAGCATGTAAACAGATAATTATAAAATAGAACCTATATTAGAGGATCTGGGGAAGGCATGGGGTTGGGATAGAATTTGGGTTTTTTTATCAATAAGAATAAAGGAAAGAATCCAACAGGCTAATGTAGGCTTTTTTAAAGGTGGCGTATAATTCATCATTTGTTATGCATTAACTTCAGTTTTCCAACAAAATTTCTTAGGCTCCCCTCTGCCCATTCTCCCTATAAGAACATTATAGGACCAGCTTATCATTGAATAGAAGAAAATTGATAATGAAAACTTTTATGGAAGTTTTAAAACATGTTTTACAAAACCAAATGTATAGATCATTTTGGACTCTTTTGCCAGTATTTTCTCTTTACTGTCTTGTGACCAGTTAGTTCTGTCCTATTCCTTCTGCCCTTAAAGCAGTGAGGTCAGGTTTTACCTTTTTGCATGCCATGTAATTTAATAGCTAAGATTCCCCAGAAGTCAGGGAGTAATAATTTCTGCTTCTATAATCTTCACAATTCACAATGCTGACTCACTTCTTGTTCTGGCTTTTTGCTTTGTTTTCAGTCGACTCTGTGGTAGCCCTTGTCCAGCTGTGTGGCCTGATGTTATCAAGCTGCCCTACTTCAATACCATGAAACCGAAGAAGCAATATAGAAGGCGTCTACGAGAAGAATTCTCTTTGTGAGTTTGGCAGAAATGTGCATCTGGTTTCTGTTTTTAGGGGGTGTTTAGACTTGACTTTTGGCCTAGAGAGTTTGTGTTATCCCAACTTATTATAGCAGCACAGCACAGGAAAACATTTTTTCTTTGAACATATGTGAATTTTATCATAGTGCTGTTGTAATTTTCTCTTAAGGCTTTTTTTTTTTTTTTTTAATTTAATTAATAACCACACCCAATATGGGGCTGGTACTCACGACACTGAGATCAAGAGTTGCACGCTCTTCTGACTGAGCCAGCCAGGCTGGCTTTAGATGATAGAAAATCATTTTATTATGCACAATATGTAAATATTCTCCTAGTCCTTTTGATCTTCCCATGATAGAATGGAACTGCTGGCTTCCTGTTTTCTACCTGTATTCTAGCATTGCATAAATCCCGTTTGATAGCAAATCTGTTTGCTTGTTTAGCCAGCTTCTAGCTCCCTTTCCACAGTTTTACATGGAGCTGGAAATTCAGAGACCTTTGACACAAGGTTACAGGTTTAAGAACTCTGGGGTCATTGTGAACTTGTTCTTTCCACAGCATTCCCTCAGCAGCACTTGATTTACTGGACCACATGCTGACACTAGATCCTAGCAAACGTTGCACAGCTGAACAGACTTTACAGAGTGACTTCCTTAAAGATGTTGAGCTCAGCAAAATGGATCCTCCAGAGTAAGTGCTGCTGGTCAAGTAGTGGCCCTAAACCTTCCAATAAGCCTCAGGAGTTGAGAAACTCAATATAATAATAGGTTTGTAAAAGGAACTACAAATGGCTAAGTCCAGAATGGAGTGGTGCCCTTGAGTATTACGGTTGCTAAGAGGTTTGTTTAATTGCTTTATGTTTTCCTTTTAAACAAGGAATAGATTTAGAAGTGATGTTTTTCTAATTTGACTCAAGCTGTCTTTTGTCCCTGCATATTGCCCTATACAAGCTCTTTGAAAGTATTCCTTCTAGTGTTTGCTCTTACCCATTTCATTTTCTCAAATCTCCTTCTGTGTTGACCATATACACCCACACTTGTAAAGACAGTCCTAATTTTAAATAGTATGCATCATTGTCAGGTCACATATCCCTAATTTTAATGTTGATAATAGGGTCTTTGACTGTGTCTCTCTCCCGTCAGCATCTTATTTATTTTCTGTATTCTGTAGGATCTTCTGAGGTTCTACACTCAGTGTTTCACAATTGGCAGATAAAAAATCTTCTGTCGTTGAATTTATCATTGACAATGTTATAGCTTTCATGTCAGAGTTTTTGTGTGTTTTTTCTTATATGAAGAAACTCTTTTTTAAAAAAAATTATTTATTAATGAGAGACAGAGAGAGAGAGAGAGAAGCAAAGACATAGGCAGAGGGAATGGCAGGCTCCCCAGGGGAAGCCTGATGTGGAACTCGATCCTGGAACTTCAGGATCACGCCTGAAGCAGAAGGCAGACCATACTCTCAACCACTGAGCCACCCAGGCGTCCCAAGATACTGTATGTGTCTTAGAGAAATATACAGTATTTATTTATTTTTAAAAATATTTTATTTATTTATTCATGAAACACAGAGAGAGAGAGGCAGAGACATAGGCAGAGGGAGAAGCAGGCTCCATGCAGGGAGCCCAACGCGGAACTCGATCCCAGGTCTCCGGGATCATGCCCCGGGCCGAAGGCAGGTGCCAAACCACTGAGCCACCCAGGGATCCCCAAATATACAGTAAAGACTGAGTGGGTAGTAACCACAAATCTAATTGTTCCAAAGAGATGTCCAAATTCATTTACTGCACCAGAATTTTGATACATTGAAATATGGCTTGAAATGCACAAGTTTTTAACTGAAATTTGGGAGCTCTTATTATTAAAGAGAGATTTTGGCTTGGGTAATCTTTATTATAATAAGATTTGAGTTGCCAGGACTCTTTACATTATTGAATATGAGGAAATATGGAAATAGATTAAATATATTAAAATATACTAATAAACCCCACAAATGAAAATACCAAGTCATGGAAATTCAGTGTGTTGAAAGAAGGAAAGAATCCATTTTTTGGTCCTCACAGACCAAATAACATAAATTTATTTTACACAAATGTGATTTAATCATACTGTATTTCAGTGAATTTTTTTTTTTTAAGAGAGAGATTTTATTTACTCATGAGAGACACAGAGAGGGAGACAGCAGAGACACAGGCAGAGGGAGAAGCAGGCTCCACGCAGGGAGCCCCATGTGGGACTCAATCCCGGATGCCAGAATCACACCCTGAGCTGAAGGCAGATGCTCCACTGCTGAGCCACCTAGGTGTCCCTCAGTGGACTTTTTGTAGTTGCTAATAAACCAATCATCTCTATCCTGTGTATTCCCAATTGAAACTTAACCAGGTGGCTCAGCGGTTTAGCGCCACCTTCAGCCCAGGGCCTGATCCTGGAACCCTGGGATTAAGTCCCACATCGGGCTCCCTGCATGAAGCCTGCTTCTCTGTCTGCCTGTGTCTCTGCCCCTCTCTATCTCTGTCTCTCATGAATAAATAAATAAAATCTTTTAAAAAAAAGAAACAAGAACTTAACCAATAAAGTTCTTCTTTATATTTGTTATGCAAAGCAAGAACATAGTAGGTATAGTAGGTATGTCTCTGATATTAGCAAGATCCTTATTTCTCACTACAGAAATCTCTTGGGCTTTTGGACTTTTATTTCCTCGGGCTACCATATGCCATGATCCCTTTTACACTGCTACTATTTATTAATATTTCTGGCTATTTTTATGTTATTCTTTCCGTTTCCCTCTGTTCTTTGCCTTTAATCTCTTGTTCCTCTATTCACTCACTATTGCAGTCCCACACACATTTCCCCTTTGCTTTGTCTTTTTGTAGCCTCCCCCACTGGCAGGATTGCCATGAATTATGGAGTAAGAAACGGCGACGACAGCGACAGAGTGGTGTTGTGATAGAAGAGCCACCTCCATCCAAATCCTCTCGGAAAGAAACTACCTCAGGGACAAGTGTTGAGCCTGTGAAGAACAGCAGCCCAGCACCACCTCAGCCTGCTCCTGTCAAGGCGGAGCCTGGGACTGGGGATGCAATAGGTCAGTTCTAGGATGGAGTTTTTGTGCTTTTATTAAGGTCATTTGGACAGGTTTTAATGGTCAAGTACAAGGATATGTGTGTGTGAGCTTTTAGCCACTGAAGCATTAATATTAATAAAAAGGTGCCCTGGGGATCCCTGGGTGGCTCAGTGGTTTGGCACCTGCCTTCAGCCCAGGGCGTGATCCTGGGTCCCGGGATCGAGTCCTACATCGGGCTCCCTGCATGGGGCCTGCTTCTGCCTCTGCCTGAGTCTCCGCCTCTTTCTCTCTCTCTCTCTTTCTCTCTCTCACTCGCTCCCTCTCCCCCCCCCCATGAATAAATGAATAAAATCTTTTTAAAAAAAATAAAGAGGTGTCCTCATTGTGAGGAAAAGGAGCTAAACTAAATTTTGTATATGTTGTCTAAAAAGTCTACAATATAGATCATTGTCTTTTCAAGAAAGAATACTGTATCAATTAGATGTATAGCATAAATCAGTAAGTTAAGTAAGCCAAATTTAAGGTTTGGTTACCCATGGTACATGTAATTTGGAGCCCTGTTTATGTTAGATTTGATAAGACGTTCTTAGAATCTAATCATTTAAATCACAATTGCTATTAAATGTAATTAGTTCTATAGAGGGCTATTTGATCTACATATATCCAGAACTGTGTAATAGTGAACTATTATAGTAAAATAGTTCTCCTGTGGTACCATCAGTTTTTCTGAACTACAGGTATTCTTTCCATGGTTCATTTACCCTTCCCCATCCACATACAACAGTGGTTTTTAACAGTGGCTGCACATTAGAATCATCTAAGAAGCTTGAAAAGTAAACACTCCTGAACAATTGCCAGATCTCTGAGGATGGAAACTGAGGCATCTGAATTTTACAATCTCTCCTAGTAATTCTGATGTATAATAGGGGTTGTAAGTCACTGGCCTTGAAGAATACAGATAAAATGAAATCACATTTACTCATAGTACAGAGATATTTTAGTTAGTTTCTGTATTTCTAAGTGAATATACAATTTGTCATGACAATTTGAGGTATGAAAAATGAGATATTCAAATAAAATTTCCTTTTTTGAATATTGTTAAGTTGCTATTGCCAGTTGAAGGCCAAGGTCCGGGATCCCTGGGTGGCGCAGCGGTTTGGCGCCTGCCTTTGGCCCAGGGCGCGATCCTGGAGACCCGGGATCGAATCCCACATCGGGCTCCCGGTGCATGGAGCCTGCTTCTCCCTCTGCCTGTGTCTCTGTCTCATTCTCTCTCTCTCTCTATGACTATCATAAATAAAAAAAAAAAATTAAAAAAAAAATTTTTTTGAAGGCCAAGGTCCTTACCCTGCCTCATTCTATCCTATTGGCTCCACTGTCTGTCCACAGGCCTCGGTGACATCACACAGCAGTTGAATCAAAGTGAATTGGCAGTGTTACTGAATCTGCTGCAGAGCCAGACCGACCTGAGCATCCCTCAAATGGCACAGCTGCTTAACATCCACTCCAACCCAGAGATGCAGCAGCAGCTGGAGGCCCTGAACCAGTCCATCAGTGCCCTAACTGAAGCCACTTCCCAGCAGCAGGACTCAGAGCCCATGGCCCCAGAGGAGTCTTTGAAGGAGGCACCTCCTGCCCTAGTGGTCCAGCCTTCAGCAGAACAGACAACCTCTGAAGCTTCAAGCACACCAGCTGACATGCAGAATATGCTGGCAGTTCTTTTGAGTCAGCTGATGAAAACCCAGGAGCCAGCAGGCAGCCTGGAGGAAAACAACAGTGACAAGAACAGTGGGCCACAGGGGCCCCGAAGAACTCCCACAATGCCACAGGAGGAGGCAGCAGGTAAACAGACCGGTCATGAATCTCATTGAGCTCAGGTGCTGTTGATCCTCTTAAAAATCTCTTTAACATTTTCTTTTTCACATCAATGGCCTCAGTTTCAGTTTTCTGTAACCTAGCCTACAGGAGAACATAGCATCCAGTGATGTATTTCTTGCCCTGCCCAGCTTCTGTTTAAGTCTCACAGCTTCTCAAAGCACCTTTCATGTACTGATTGTTTTTCCATTTCCTGGGAGGTAGGTAAGTAAAGCCTCTGTGTTCTAATCCAAGAAAACCACAACCATTGCTAGTGATACACCTTGAACCACTGTGTGAATAGTGGCCACCTAGTATTGGTACTTGAAAATCTGCCTTCCAAATAAACCATCATCAGATTGTACAAATAATCAGCTTTACTCTAGTGTAGTGAATTCAATACCAGTCTTACCTGAAAGATATAGCCAAGAAAACTCTAATAAAATGCCATTGTTAATCTCCTGAAGAGTAATTTGGAAATATTTCTAAGTAGATAACTAACACCAACATTTCTTTTCACCAAAAATAATAGTATATAAATATAAACATGCTTTTTAAAAATCTGTGTTCCTAAAAGAGACAATTGAATTAGTAAGTGAGCATTACATAAAGAAAAATCTGAGAAATGGAAATATGTTATACCTTGATCTGGTATGACAACAGCACACAATTTTATTAGAGGAAAGAAAAGTGTAAATTTTCTAATTCTGATTCACAGTCTATTTGCAAAATGCTTACTTACCTCAAAGTGTTTTCAACTTGGAAATTTTCGCTGTCCGTGAAGACCCCATGAATTGGGGAATGAGAAGAAGCACAAGGGCTGATGAGGTACACTAACCTTCAACTTTAGATTGTCCTACATTCACACTTCATATGGGATGGTGCAGAAAGTATATGCCTTTTTTCTTCTGGTATACAAATATATAAGCTATTTTTCACATGCAAAGCTTTTTAAAACTGGAAGATAACGTAAATAAAATTAACCCCTTTACTTTACAGATGGGGAAACTGAAATCCAGGGAGTTTAAATAAGCCTACCTATGGTCCCAGTGCTGGAACCATATTATTCACAAAGGCAGAGATAGGACTGGTGTACTTTTCTTAATGTTTCTTTTTAACGTGTTTTTTAATTCACTTTGTTACTCTGTCATATTGATTCCAATTGCTTTTAAGGGATTCTAGGACATGGAATAACAGAGAAAGCTAATCTAGAATTAAAGCAGGCCTCTTTGCATCATCTCTCATACCTTCCTTCTCCTCCCTACACCAGCAGAAAAATTTAACTATAACCAAAATACCTGGAATAAGTCGTTCGAATTAAATAGTGTAGTGATTGAAAGAAATTCACCCAATAATTGAACCAACAAGCTATGAGCCAAATGGTGAGATTGAACTAAAATTAAGGCCTGGCCTGTGGCCAGAAATTGCTAGATTTACTTTTCAAAGGAGAGTAAAAATACCACTCCTAATTATTAGTCACCCTTTGATTATCCAGTTATCTCTGTCTCCTATGTTTGTTCCTCCCCTGCTGCCTCTTTTTTGGTCATTTTACTGTTCATTAGCACTTCCACCAGAGGGCAGACTGAGTAAGCCAGAGAAGGTGAAAATCTATCACTGGCTATGTTTTGCTACTCTTTACTTGTCTGAGGAAAGGATTATGATTGAAATCTAATGAGTCATTTGAAGTTTTTAAGTTATTTGTACATTTCATTAATACCTCCCTCCATTAGTACAGACTATTAAGAATTGCCAATATTGTTAACATTAAATCTTAAAATAGTATGACTTCTGAAATGTGATCTTTTAACTCTTATAAGAAGGTTTATTTAATAGTTGTTTACAATCTGTGTGCTTTTCTACTTTGAGGTAGTTTTCATCCTCTCCTACATGTGAACTTGAACTCAACAATTAGTTCTACTGAAACACAGCTGGACTATTTATATAAAAGACAAAGTTTAACTATGAAAAGTAGTAGAGCTGGAAGAATAAATTTAGCTTTGCTCACTTTTGCAGTTAGGCATTTTTAAAGTTGTTTGCCATTGGTATTAAAAAAAAAAACAAACTAGTGTTTCATGTGTAGTCCAAAAATACTTTTAAATATAATTGGTACTGAGATATTAGTAGCCCAACACTCTGAAATCTATAGATGTTTGTGGTCCAGTTAGCTCTCCTTTTTCAGTATGTCTTCTTTTCGACTGTAAGTTTTCTATAGCTAATTTTTTGTCCTTAAATTCATTTTTACCTATCACCTAGTCAACCAACCAACTAGTCAGCAAGCAACTTGGGTGGGTACTGTATACAGGGTGACTAACTCATCTCTGTACTATCCTGGTTTTAAAACTGAAAGTCAGCAACCCGAGAACCTGCTCAGTCCCAGGCAAATTGGGACTGTTGGCCACCCTACTTGTATGTTACATACAGCACCTGACCTCATCCTTCCAGGGCACAACGTTACAATACTGTGTTTTCAGAGTACTTTCATCTGCATGTTAAGTGAATGCATACTTTACTAATTGTCTTTGCAAAATATAATTGTGGTAAATATGCTACCAAAATACTTTATAACTAAAAAACTATTTTTGGCTTGTCTGAGAAATGACTTTTATATCACTAGCTCAGATAATAAAGAATTGATTATATGGACATTTAAAAATATTCCATAGGGAACAGGAAAATCAGTCATTTGGAAGATATCCCAAAACATTAAACCTTTTCTTCAGCAGGGTGACTGCCAACTCTTTAAAAATCACTGTTCTGATTGTACTTGGTTTTGTATGTCCTCAAACTCACACCATTTTACATCTCTACTCTCTGGTCTTGGCAGGAGTTATCGGACAATGATTGCCATGCTTGGGCAAATTTAGCCAGCAGTTGGGTGGGGGTGGGGGGTGGGAATATGGGGAGTAGTTCAAGAAAGACAAAGATCTTTGGAAGACAGTGTAGTGTATAAGTTCAATACATTTCTAAATACTCAGTTCTTGTCACGGTCTCCAAGATAAACAGATGTTTATCAACAGCCCATTCATTCTGCATGACATTAGTAATTTTTTTCATAGCATGGAAAAAATGAAGGAGGTTGGGAAACAAAATGGAAAATTATGATAATTAGTCTTTATAATTACTGTAACATAGGAAGCTGAACGACAGAATGGTGGTTAACATCCCTTTCTTCAGAATGTGGTTATGGGAAGAGGGAACTAAAGTTTGGAGAAGCAAGTGTGTATTTATACATGATGGTAATGAAAGGTTTTTACTTAATTTCATTTCTCCTGTATATTAAGTTCTATTTTAGGTGTTAACCGTAT
Organism: Canis lupus dingo; assembly: GCF_003254725.2. Classification (NCBI taxonomy): domain Eukaryota; kingdom Metazoa; phylum Chordata; class Mammalia; order Carnivora; family Canidae; genus Canis; species Canis lupus. The sequence goes on along the minus strand of NC_064251.1, from coordinate 24,097,010 downwards.
ATCATTAAAATGTTCTGTAAAATGTATTAGCTAAGTCTATGCAAGGTCTCCTATTGTACAGCAAGATTATGTGCTAGAAATGTGACCACAACATGTGTATTATTTCCTCTCATCTTCCTTCTTTCTATTTTATTTTCATTAATATTTTGATCCAACAGCAAAAAGGGGCGGGGAGGCTGCCAGCAGCCTACATATTAGAACAGTTCCTTAAGGAAGGAAATGGAGGAAATCTCAGACAAATCAGGACAATCATTTGAAACATGATCTTTTTTACACCAGCTGTTAGATTCAGAATGCAACTGTTTTATTTTAATCACTTGATTTTATTTATAAATTGCAATTTCCTGATCCCAAGATTTTATTCTTTATATATATATTTGGTTACTTGTATTGACATTTGTTTATGTTGGGCAGTGTGAGTGTGTGTGTGTGTGTGTGTGTGTTTATAATCACATGTGATTTTTAAGATGGTGTTTAAAAGAAGTAACCCTTCCACAGCATGTCCTCCTCACATTCTTCCACCAGAGAAGAGGCCCCCTGAGCCCCCCGGACCTCCACCGCCGCCACCTCCACCCCCTCTGGTTGAAGGCGATCTTTCCAGCGCCCCCCAGGAGTTGAACCCAGCCGTGACAGCCGCCTTGCTGCAACTTTTATCCCAGCCTGAAGCAGAGCCTCCTGGCCACCTGCCACATGAGCACCAGGCCTTGAGACCAATGGAATACTCCACCCGACCCCATCCCAACAGGACTTACGGAAACACTGATGGGCCTGAAACAGGGTTCAGTGCCACTGACACTGATGAACGCAACTCTGGTCCAGCTTTGACAGAATCCTTGACCCAGACCCTGGTGAAGAACAGGACCTTCTCAGGCTCTGTGAGCCACCTTGGGGAGTCCAGCAGTTACCAGGGCACAGGGTCAGTGCAGTTCCCAGGGGACCAGGACCTCCGTTTTGCCAGGGTCCCCTTGCCATTACACTCAGTGGTCGGGCAACCATTCCTGAAAGCTGAGGGAAGCAGCAACTCTGTGGTACATGCAGAGACCAAATTGCAGAACTATGGGGAGCTGGGGCCAGGAACCACTGGGGCCAGTAGTTCAGGAGCAGGCCTTAACTGGGGGGGCCCAGCTCAATCTTCTGCTTATGGAAAGCTCTATCGGGGGCCTACAAGAGTCCCGCCAAGAGGGGGAAGAGGGAGAGGAGTTCCTTACTAACCCAGAGACTTCAGTGTCCTGAAAAATTCCTTCCCTATTCATCCTTCCATCCAGTCCTCTGAAATATTAATGAAATCATTTGCCAGAGCAAGGTAATCATCTGCATTTGGCCTCTGCAAAGCTGTCTGTTGTATTCCTTGCTCACTTGCTACTAGCAGGCGACTTATAAAATAATGGTGTTGGCACCAGTTCCCCCTGGATGGGCTACAGCTAGAACAATTACTTCAACTCTACCTAGTAGTTATAAGTAGAGAATGTGGAGAGGGTCATTAAATTGAAAAGTAAATGTTGTATTAGTTCATTTGCCTGCACTTCTTGAGCAGAAGAAAAGGAGAACAGTTTCAATTTTGAGATGGCTCAGGAGAGGCTCTCTTTAGGTTTTTAAATTTTGGGGATTTTTTTATGATTTCTTTTGAATTTTTTGTTTTTTGTTTTTTTGTTTTGTTTTGTTTTCCTTTAAAGATAATAGTGTTCACAAAATTTGAGCTACTCTTAGGCTTTTGCTATAAGGGAAACAGAGTGACTGGCTGATTTAAATAAATGTTTCCTTCCTCTCCACCATCTCACAATTTTGCTTTCAAGTGAACTCTTTTTTTCCCCCATTGAGCATCTTGAACATCCCTTTTTTCCAAATAAATTACTCTTAAAATTTGCTCTGCTTTGACAAAGACATGCCCCTCTCCCTGCACATGAAGCAGGTTGTAGAAAGAGGCGCTCTTGGGCATGTAGGTAGATTTACCCCATCTCATCCCTTTTCTATCCCTTCTTTATAGAGTTTCTCATTCTCTCTCTCTCTCTCTCTCTCTTGCTCTCCCTCTCCCTCCATCTCTCTCTCTCTCTCTCTCTCTCTCCCTCTCTCTCGAGGCATTTGTTTGGAAAAAATTAATCGTTGAGATGCCCAAGAACCTGGGATAATTCTTTACTTTTTTTTGAAATAAAGGAAAGGAAATTCAAACTCCTATATTGTTCTCTGTAACTTTTCAATTCTAAAATGTTTTTGTTTTTTTAAAACCATATTCTGATGGTGAAGTTGTTTCATAAATGCAGACAGCCTAGGACATTGCTGTTGAGCTGGGGTTAGAGATGATGCCTCCATAATTAGAGGGCTAGTAAGAGCAGTTAGCATACTGTTTACACATATATTTTTATGTCAAAAAAAAAAAAAAAACTTTGAAACAGAGGATTGTATTATTGTCAAAGAGAAAAGAAATACATCCTGAAAATACATGGAAATGTAAGTTAGTTTAGGGTGCATATTTTTCTGAAGATCTATTCAATATGAGACCTTTTTTAAAAAATAATTTTAAAAGAACAGACCATGAGAAAGAACAGTATTGACATATACACATCTCAGCATGTATATCCTGCTAGTTCTTTTAGGGAGTTTCCTCTAGAGAGATTTGATTTTGGTTTTGTTTTTGGTAAAAGGGGTTAAATTATGACTTCATGGCAAGAATTTTGCCTTATTATAAGCAGGAAATGGAAAAGGGAAGGGCTTTCAGGGTGGGATAACTTGGGAGGCTTTTCATTCTGGCTTCCATTTCTATGTGAATACCAGCATATAATGTGTTTTAAAAACATACACATTCATATAAATTATCTGCACAGACTTAGACTTTTGTGAAACGTAGATTAGGGCCCTTTTACAGAGAAAAGGCAAACATGCTTCAGCATCTTGGAGGATAGTTTTCAGAACTCAAGTGAAGTTTCATGTTTCAATGCCAAGTTCTTATATTAAAAAATAAAAACTACTTGTGAGAGAAAGGTGCACTAATAAAAAAAAAAAAACTTTAAAGAAATGAAGAATCCTCTTCAGATACTTAACATGAAGACTATTTTTCCCTGTTTACTGAAATAGGCAGATATCCGGTGTGTGTATTTCTTTATTATTCTCTGGGTTTTGGTCTGGCCTTGCCCTCATGGGCAAACATTAGAGGAAGAACCTTCTAGCCATTTTGGCATTGATGGCTTTTTATACCAGTATGTCCAATTAGATTTGCTAGGCTCACTGACATGCTATTGGAAAATTCCATTAAAGTTCATCTGAACCTTTTGTCTGTTGACTTCTTAGTCCTCAGACATGGGCCTTTGTATTTTAGAATATTTGAATTTGAGGCATTGGGCCCTGATGATTAAAGACCTTAAGCCTGGGATACTTTCAAATTACCTATCCAGTAAAAATAATTGGTCTCCCATCAAATATGAAAATTCGCTCTATATTTTAATTACATTTTGGTTATCAGCAGTCATCAATAATGTTTTTCCTTCCCCCTTCCCACCCCTTATTTTTAATTATGCCAAATATTCTAAGTAATATACTAAGTCTCCATTCCCCCATCCCTACTACTAGGGAAGGGGGTGAGTGTATGTATGGGTGTGTGTATGTATGTGTGTGTGTGTGTGTATGATCCCATCTCACTCCCTACCCCCTTTTGGGGAGTCTAGCCTTTACAAGGAAAAGTTTGGTAACTGATTATTTTAAAACCAGAGGAAAAAAGAAACTCAAATAACCTGGAATCTGTGTGGAGGAAGAAAAGGTATTTGTTAATTTTTCAACTATGTTATCTATAAATGTGATAGAAGTAAAGTTTTGACAGAACTTCAACTTGACTGTTAGAAAATTTCAAACTGAATTATATTCAAAAGCAGTTTTTGTTTTGTTTTAGTTACTGTACCACGGGAGGTAATAAGTCCATTAAATACATTATTTTGAACAGATGAAAAAATCTGATTCTGTTCATGAATGAGAGGCAAAACTAGTTTGGCCATGATCATTTTTGTGGTTTTGAAAACAATTTTGTTTGACCCAATTTCCTTAGTTTTTTCTTCAACGGTCCATAGGAGTGATAAAATGACATCAATCTATACTTTTAAAAGCAGGGCAGTAGCACAAATTTGTAAGTAGGACTTTTTTTGTTAACTTATGCCATAGACATCACCCAGCCACTTGTGTGTGTGTGTGTATGTGTAATATGCATATATAGTTACAGTACTAAAATGGTTACCAGCAGGTTTTGAGAGAGAATGCTGCAACAGAAAAGTGTCAGTTGCCACCTCATTCTCCCTGATTTAGGTTCCTGACACTGTATTCCTTCTCTCTCTTGTTTTTGCCCCACATCGGGTGTACTTTGTCTATGTACAGATATTTTGTAATATATTAAATTTTTCTTTCAGTTTATAAAAATGGAAAGTGGAGATTGGAAAATTAAATATTTCCTGTTACTATACCACTTTTGCTCCATTGCATTTACTTCTTTACCTGTAGCCTCTGAGCAAATCTAATAGTGTGTAAAAGGTTTTTTCCTCCACTTTATCTTAAGAATTATTTGTCTCAGAATCTCTGTAGTCTCATAAAATATATTTAAAAAAAAAGTTCTCAGGGTTTGAAGAGGTGCTTCAGAACACTAGACTAGGAACTAGAGAAAAACGTTGGGGAAACCGTAAGGTAACTCTTTTTTTTTAAGTAGAAATAGTTCCACAAATGATGGTGCCAAGCCATCAAAAGAGTTGAGCCTCATATACCCCAACTCCTGAAAGGAGAGGTAAGTGGGTTTGGGCTCAACTTGGCAATGAAAATTGGTAAGAGGCTGTTTAAACCAAAGAATAGTCTCAAAAATAACCACCCCCGCCCCCACCAGTTCTTATGTTACCATGAGTAGGGTAGGCATGGAGATTAAGATTAGTCTTCTAGCTGTTGAGATTTCCTCATCTGTTACTAAGCCAGGAAATGAGTCAAAGTTGTTTTTAAGGGTAAAAATCCTATTATCTTCAAAATCTTAACTATTTTCACCTGTGGAGAGAATTTTATTCCCTTTTCTTTCATGGTTTAGACCACTGAGAACTAAATTTTCCCTTGGGTGTGCTGCAGTCCTGCTAGTTATAAGTAGGCAGAGAGCAGATCAAACCCATTAGAAGACAGAAAGGAAGTAGGAAAGGAAGGAAGATAGGTTATCAGGAAGTTGGTGGTGGGGTGAGCAGTCATACAGGTTAAAGGGTACACCAGAACAAGGAAATCAGGAAGATAAATTCAAATACTGGTGGTGAGGGTTGCTGACCTGTTTTTGACTTCCCAAAGTTTATGATGGTCCCTTACCTGTGGGCTGTCTTTACCCAGAAGGAAAATGGAGAGCTCAAGATTGTTCCAATTCCTGGAATCTTGTGTTCCTGGTTAGCTTCCAGAGAAAAAGAATTTGGTTTTTGGCCTTATATACTGCAGGTTCATGCCTAGGAGTATGAACTTCAACCTACTATAGAATATTGTTTCCACTTCATAGGAGTGGCTTCTTTTTCATTCTGGGCCTAAAGGCTGAGGACCTAACTTAACTAACATGGACTTTTTTCTCACAGCCTAGACTATTTCTAATTAGAAACCATGCTGCTTCAGTATCAACATTTCTTAAGCACTCTTTAAGATACCAGACAGGTATCCTTAACTGTATGGTAAAGTTAATGCCTCAAGGTTTAACAGTTAATTCTCTTTGTGCTGGGATTTCTTTTGTTATTAAAGATTGCCCCATAGTTTGACTGTGTTTCAGGTATGGAGTTACTTTTCTGTTCACAACTTAGTCATCCTGAAGGGCTAGGTGGAAAGGAAGTGGGGAGTTCCTCAAGTGAGTAAATATTCAACCATTCCAAGGGAGCGGTGGAACTGCTAAGTCTTTTGGTTGTCCTGAGAGGCAAGGTGAGCATTTCTGGACACGTTTAATTTTACTGTCCAGGTGTGGCATTTATCCTCTAGAAATACTTTTAATGTTCCTGTAACTTTAAGAATACTCTCAAGTGAAAATTTACGCCAAGCTAGGGTTGAAAGACTTTCAGGACACCTGGAGGAATTGCTGGTGGTACTCTACCACTCCTCCCCATATGCAGCCATCTCTCCATCTCTTGTCCACCCACTTTTCATTTCCTATTTTTCACTCACTGCCCACCTTGCATGCATTAGGCCTACCAGAGATATTGATTGCTTAATCCTACAGGATATTTAGAGTTACTGCTGCTTCATAGTTTTGAAAGGTAATGCGAAACAACTCAGAAGACAAATGTCTATTCCAGATCCTCAACTTACTGGATAAGAGGTGAGGGAGGAAGCAAAATAACCATGCTTTCTTACTGCTAAGGAGATTTTAATTTATGTTGTGTGGGGGTACAAGAGATTCCTTTACTGGTCTAGGAAGGGCAGAGAGTCTCAACACTTCACTTCATCCTCTTCCCTCATGTCCTGAGATATGCTTTTGGTGATGACATTTCTGAGCTCAGTTGCAGATGGTGTCTGTGGGAAGCAAACCTTGGTGCGTGAGAAGAGGGCCCTGCTATCCATAAGAAAGCAGATGAGGATTGCTTCGATGCCCTGGTGATTAATCACCAGAGTGCCAAAAAGCTTTGACCACTGAATTGCTCTCATATCTACCTCAAAAATTAGTGGTCCAAGGCTGAGAGAAAGGGGCTGATATGAAGTTAGTCTTTAACACTCTAGATGGGTGATTGTTAGTGAAGCCATAGTATGTAGCCCATAGCCACACCATACTTCTCTGGAATAAGAGAATGTAGCTATAAAGTAAATTCACTTAGACATAGGTTTCCTAGGACCTGGAAATAGATGGATTTTTAGATGTTTTGCTTTGGCATGGTTGTAAACTACAGTTAATGTTGATAGTTCCAAAGGAATGAAGGGCATTTTATCCAAGCCAAATCATCTCTTGAGGGAGGCAGCATGGAGAAAGGCAGATTTGGCAGTCAGAGCTAAATGAAAAAATAAAGTCTGAGTCTTGGAGGATGTTTTTTCTTTTACCTCCTGTGTCTCAGAACTACAATACCTACCTTGTAGGTAAGGTAAGGATCAGCTTGTAGACAGACAACCCTCCCCACCAAAGCTCATGCAATTTTGAATGCTTTTGGCCCTGGAGAAAAGAGGCTGAATTCAAAGACTTAGAGCTTAGAAGTCTGATCCTTTCTGTAAATCCAGGAACTTCTGAGTTTGGCCTTGTTACCAGCATTTGCATTTTATGTTAGGGGACCAAAGGTCCATATAAAATGAAGCAGTACGAGGAGATGTAAATAAGGGAAGCAGAACTAGAGTGGTCTTGATAGCTGGGCTGCAGAAAGGGACTAAGGGTATAATTGCTTTTAAAGAAGAGATAGAAATACAAGAAGGAAAGATAATGGACTAGTGAAAAGGGATAATTGCCTTAAAGGTTCACAGTTCATTTAAAGGAGACCCATTGAAGCACCACTGTGAGTAAAGAGTTGCCCTTGAGTATAGTAGTATTACCTTTATAGTTGGAGGATGGGCCTAGAACCCTTAGGTTGGGAGAGGCTTTGAAGACGTTTTCACTAGGAAAGCTTGATTGATTATATTAAGCAAGTAGCATACACAGAAATTTTGCTTCCTACTGCTATCTACATATTTCAAGAGAATAATTCAGAAATAAGGAAGGAAGGGATGATATGGATGCATCACGTTAAAAAAGTGACTTGTATTTTTGGAGTTTTAAAACTCCTGAAAGTGGTTTTGTGTATTTTAGGCCAACTAGCATTGGAACTAGTGTTATTCCTCTCTCCTTTGTTTCTAGATCCAAGTGAAGGCAGTGTGTAGGAAAGTAAACAAACCAAAAAGTGAATTAGAGTCACAGACTTAGAACCAGAAAAGGACATTAGTTTGTCTAGTTCAATGCTGTCTTCAGCCAGTAAACAAATAGGCCCAGAAAGGTTGAGAACCTATGGTTTTTTGAGGAAGGAGAGAGAGAATAGGAACTAATGTTGTCGGGAATCTACTATGTGTCAGGCACTGTGCTAAATGCTTTGATTTTATTATCTTGATCCAAGCACCTGGAGGCTGAAGAATGGAAAGAGTAAAAGGCAAATTCCTCTTGTTATCCTGAGCAATACATAGGTGGCAATAAAGTGGCAGATCACTTTTTTCTGTCTAACCACATAGGGCTAAACTATAGGAAGTGAAGAGTCAGGGTTTGAGAGTGAGGTTAATCTAAGGAAGTACTTGCTAAATAGTGGAGACTCAAAAAAAAAAAAAAAAAAAACCTAAAAAAAAAAAAATAGTTGAGACTCATGAATAACTTCTCTATTGCTGGAGACCTTCCAAAAATGTGATGGTCAAAGGTAGGCTAGAGGCAGAGCTGGTAGAGAACAAGATTACTGTTGGCTCTGGGATTGATTTGCATTCTAGAAAATCAGCTCATGACTGAGAATATAGGTTAATCTTGGAAATAGGGAACAAAATGGGGCTTCTCATCCTAAGGGAACTTCAAAGAATATAGTGTTTGTATACTAAGAATCAAGGAGATAAACAAATGCCTTCGGTGACCATGCTTGTTTTTTGGGTTTTTGTTTTGTAACACGTTGGGGTCATGAAAGAATTTATAATTTTGGAAAGACTCAGTGCCAATTTCAATGTTGATAGGAGCAGGTGGCAGCTTGAACATTGCTATTGAGAATAAGAGTTTATTCCTCATGGTTGTTTGATATGATATCCCAAGTGTTATCTCATGAGGGCTGCTTCAATGGGGAGCAGTAATATTATTAGCCGAGTCACGTCCTGGGTACAGGACAACTTCTGAGGAAGATTAAGGGAAGATCTCACTTTTAAAAGAAGCTTCTGGATCCGGGCACCTGGGTGGCTCAGTTGGGTAAGCATCTGCCTTCAGCTTGGGTTATGATCTCAGGGTTCCGGGATGGAGATTTACATCAGGCTCCCCGCTCAGCAGGGGTCTGTATCTCCCTCCATCTGCTATCTCAAGTAAATAAAATCTTAAAAAAAAAAAAAAAAAAAAAGGAAAAGAAAAGAAAAGCTTCTGGATCTAGGAGATGAGTCTTATACTTGAGTGGAAAGTAAGGAATCAGCATTTGTAAGTCAGCACATTAATGCAGGCTATTGAAATAAAATAGTAACCTGGTACAGAAATAGCCATAGCCAAGAAATAATTCGTCAAGTTAGAGTTAACCAGAAAAGATTCTTTGAGGTAATGAAGAAGATAGAGGTAATGAAGATAGAGGAATAGAAGGTATTCAGACAAAACTTAAGAAGTTTTATGTGTGTTTTGTGCAGAAGGCTGTGAATGGGCTAGTCAGGGTGGTAAAGGAGAGAAATATTAAAGTTAGAGGAGCAGCCTTGCGGGCCTGAATGAGTTCAGATTTGATTTAGTAAGCATTAACAGGAAGCAGAGCATGGTGGGCTGAATATGATGTTGAGGATCTCATACTGGGTCAAAGAAGCAGGAAAGCTTGCTAGGATATTTTTTGTTCTGGTCCAAATGTGAGGCCCTGAGGGCCTGCACTAGAATGGGACAAAGAGAATGAGAAGAAAGGAAGGGGGTCCATAGGAATTAGCAAGGCTAGATGATAGTTTGGATGTAAGAGGAGAGATGATCCCAGGACACATTTATGCTGTTGATGGTAATGAGAGCTTGGAAAGAGGTATTTGCTTTGTTTTTAAGAAGTAGGAAGTGTTTACTTGATTATCGAATTGATGGGATATGTCTTTGTTCAGTATTGTGGGGTCTAGGTGGAGGCAGCACACCTAGGAAATAGTGAAGTATGTGGTGTGTGCCCAGTCATTTGCACTCTGCCCTTTGCAGGTGGGAAATCCAGGTGAAAGATTATTGCTGGGGTGTTCTCACAGACTTCAAGAATGCTATTCCTCTCTGGATCTAGGAAAGAAAATACAGTTTTTGCCAGTTTCTTCTCCTTTAATGCTTTGAAAATGGAATATGACTAGCCTGTGGCAGCATGTGCCTATGGATGCACAATTCTCTGGCTTGTTTCTTGGAAGGCCTTTTTCTGTCCCTCCCTGGGGGTCATTTGTATCTCTGGTTCCTGCTCCCAGAGCCATAAAGTGGGAGCCCCCATTTATTAATTGGGTTGGGATTGGGGAGGGGGTCCGCGGGGGACTCTTTAGTGCAGCAGGCGGGGGTCTTCCCGAATGAGCCCATTAGCCAGCCCCAATGGCAGCTGAAACGGGGCCGCAGCCAAGTCCTCTCCGTTTCAAAAACCCTCCATCGCCTGCAGCAGATCAGAACAAGGCCTGCGGGAGCCCTTAGCTTCTGATTGCAGCTGTGAGGAAGGACAAAACAATTTATAGGAAGCCAAGTAGCTCCTGTCTCACTATCTCTTCCTTTCTGACTTTGGGGAGGGGCAAGACTAGCATTTGGTAGCCCCCACACACCCTTGCGTCTTACAAGGCATGCATAGGCCTAAAGTAGGAGTGAACAGTAGTGAGTGTGTTTGCACTGGTTGGACATTTATATCAATGCTCTGGGTGTTTACACATGTCCTTGCTTTCTTATTCCATCCACATACAGTTGTATTTGACACATGGTCCTCCCTAGGGCAAAGCCAAGTGTGTGCTCAGACAGTCTGAGTTGTATGTTGGGGGGGCTTGCTTTTCACCTCTTTCCTGCCCCATACCTGCCTTGTGTTTTCTCTACTTTGTAAAGATTCAGGGTTAGAGTTAGATCACCTTCTTAACATCTCTTCAGGAGAGAAGGAGTTTGGCACTGAAAGGAAGACCTCCTACTGGGACTCCCTCATTTGTCCCTTTGGTTAAGCCAGTATGAGAAAGACAGGCTTTTCTAGGGGACCTTCTTTCTGCAGTGGCCCAGAGAGAAGGTGTGAAGGGCAGGAATGTTCACTTCCTGATAAAAGGAACTGTCTCCTTGTAAAATCATGGCCAGCGAGAGCTTAGAGATCACCTAATTGACTCTTCCAGTGTACAGAGCAGGGGAAACAGATTTGAGGAATGGAAGTGCCTTGCCCACTATCTCATAGTGAGTGAGTTGGTGGCAGCCAGCCAAGACTGGAATCCAAGAGGCCAGAATCTTAACCTACTTGAGTATAGATCTCCCCCAACCTTAAGATTGCCAACTCCTATGAGTGTTGAACTTCCTCAGTAGGGCTGTGAGGTTTTGAGGGGGAAAGGTGGATTTGAAAAACAGTAGAAAAACTGAGGAGCTTTATGTGTTTTTACCTCAAAGACTAATCTCTCTATGACATACAAATTGTACGAAGTGTAATCTTTTTATGTAGTCAGAGAGTTCAGTTCATTGGGAAAGCAAGCTGCAGGCACCACCAAAGACCCTGATGTGCGCGGAGTTACCCCCAAAGTTCCAGGAGCACTTTGCCACCAGCTCTCGGGTTTGGAACGCAGTGGGGAAAAACCCTCTGAGGCCCAGTGAAGAATTTACCCTAAATCTCAACTCAGGCTCTTTTGCATTACCATACAGCTGTAGAAAAAGCAAAATCCAAAAAAAGGGAGAAAGAAGACACACCTCAGCTGGGAAGCTAAGGGGCTCCCTGAATGAGAAAAGGGATTATAGAACTCGAGTGAAATGAGATATTCTCTGAGATTGCTGGGAAACGGGCCTGGAGGGGGGAACCCCTTACTCTCCCTTATTAAGTTTTAAGTTGTTGGTTTTCTCCTTTGATAAGGCAGAAGGAAGGTGGTGTGGTGCTCCACAGTGAGCTAAGCCCTAAATAGTGTGCTCATTGAACTGACCTGCACAGCAGGTTCTGAAGTCCTCTCACTCTAGTGCTGAGACTACCCTACCCCTCTTTGGACCTCTCTGAGATGTGTCTATAGTCCCTTCCAATGCTTAGTTTCTGAGCATATGAGTCTGGGAGCCAATGATGTGCATAGAGGGAAATGCTAAAGAGTCCCTAAACTGGAATCAAATCTTGGAGGAAGAAAGGTACCCCTGAACAGCTTAGAGATAAGTTGTGAGTCTAGGTCAGAGGAACGGCAGGTCTGCAAAATGAACATTTTGTGCTGATGACAAAGAAACATCCTAGTACATAACCTTTACATTTTCTCCATCACACCCCAATTGATAATATAGGGAGAACATGATTCCTCCCTACATAAGACAGCCTCCATGATCTGATCTAAAACTAGCTGGTCTCCTCTTGAGTCACCTTCTTGCATTAACTTTTCATTAACCTTGAACCTTCATCACCCTTTATATTCTGGGCTTTACAGTTTCTGGTTCTGTTGAATTCCTAATTTACGTCTTAAGTATAGAAATCACTGTTTTTACTTTATTGAATTGGGAGCTGGTTCCCAGGAGGTAGGAATCTTAGAGCAGTTATAACTCTCTCTGGAAGCATATAAGGTTCATCTTCATCCTTCTGGGCTTTGTGAGTTCATGTTTGAGGGTATTGGAAGAGTGGTGACCATCACCATCGCTGTTACCTACTAAAGCCATACTCACTGGGCGAAAGACCAAATTTTTCTTTGATGTCTAGTCCCTTGTCTCATGTCTAATGAAACCTGTCATTTTCCTTTACAGGTGGCAGCAGCAGAAGAAAGGATAGCCTTTGAGGAATTTGGTGAAGTCCATCAGTCACCTGGCATCTGGAGCCCTGAAAAGTTCAGTCTTTCATTGACTTTAAAGCCAGGTAGGAACCTAAGGCCAGTCAGGGGTTTGAGGCCTGCTTTTGTAAAGGATTTCTCACCCCCACCCCTACTCAGGGAAGTTTCTTATTCCCAAAGATCTCCAGAAGAGTTTTCCTGGCTTTTCATTTGACCCTATTATGGTATCCTACCTTCTCATGAAGAATTTTTCCCCAGTTAGAGTAGATGACTCTCTTTATTAACATTGACAAGTCATTTCATCCCTCTTCTTTCCTCTTGGCCCATTTCACTAATGGATATTCCTCTTTGGTGGGATACTCTCAGCCTCTCTACAGCACTTGTCCTACTCACACACCACCACCAACACGACCACGACCACGACCACCACCACCACCACTACCACCACCATCACCACCACCACACACACACACACACACACACACACACACACACAGCCCTGTCTTCTCTAAGAAGCTGTTTTCTCTATTTTTCTTTTGAGTGGGATTGAGCATTCTTTCCCTTCTTACTACTTCTCATCAGCTTTTCTACCTCCTTTCCAGAGTTGATGGAACCCTTTCTCACCTGTCCAGACATTGGGCAAGACACCAGAAGTAGAGGCCCACAAGCCTGCTTCCCTCTATCCTCATTGCCCAGAACCAGGCAGGTCATGGGCTTTCAGTGCCCACCCCCACCCTTCTTGCTGCCAGGTAGGTGGCTCTTCTCTCTACCCACCAACCCCAAACAGGGTCATATTTCTCTCTGGAAGTATTTCTCTCTGTTGTTAAATATCTCCAACAAGGGGAAGCCTTAATGACTCAGCTCTCTGCCTGCAACTTCCAGTTTTAATCTTTAGCAGGACCTTGCTGATATTAAATATCCGCCCCTTTTCTATAGTTCAGAACCATTTTCCTCTTTTGGTAGATGAGGAAATAGGGATCAGTAAACAGACACTTCACCCTGGAGTATAGGGGTCCAACAATAGGCAACAAGCACTTCTCTTGGGGCTGGAAGTCTAAAGCCATAGATGTGCATTTTGCCCAGTGGCCTGGCATCCTTGGAAAATACCTGGGTCTTTTGAGGGAAAGGTGTGTTTATCTGGTGTCTACTCCCAAGGACAAGGATCTCAAGGCTCTGAGAATCTGTCCTTAGTCATTCCTAGACCTCCCCAGGGAGTAAGAATGGATTGCTGTATAGCAGAAACCCACCACCAGGTGACAGTGTCTGTAGTTCAGATGGCATAGTTCAGGTGGCAGCTCTTGACTGGCACCTGTAAAGTTGGCAGAGGTGCCAGAGCCTCTCCTGCCATTGTGTGACATCAACTTACCTTTTGCTCTTAGGCCTTCTCTCTCAGCAGCTCCCCTCTCACCCCTGTAAGCCAGACAGCACAAGCATCAGCCATAGTAAGTGCCAACTCTGGGTCAGGTGCTCCCTTCCTGATTGACACATATCTTGAGTTGGAATTAGGATGCAGTGGATGAAAGGATAAAGAAGCAGGAAATATCCCTGGAAGTGGTCAAACAGTAAGTATGCATGGGTACCTTGATGACTCAAAGATCATCAACATTTATAATTCTGTCCATCTGGATATCAACCTGGATGTCTGATCTCTCAAAGCTGCTGGGCCACTTGGGCAGCTGCATTCTTGGTTTCTGCCACACGAGGGTGCTGCTGACCAATTAAAACTCCTGCCCCTTAGGCATAGTTTGGGTGGCAGAGGCAGGCACCCTTTCCTCCAGACAGGGATCAGAAACAATCTGAGAGAATCTGGGAGCCAGGCCCCAAGAAGCCAAAAGAATAATTAGTACCACTTGCTCTTCCTTAAAAATGGCCTGATACCCTGAACACTCCACCCTAGTGGCCTGACACCTCCATATGTTTCCATCTGAATTCAGGAAGCCCCCAGCGCTAGACACCACACATCTTGCATAGGTGCTTTTCTCCCTCAGGGTGTAGCAGGTTTCAGCTGCCCTTCCCTTCTACCCCCATTGTCTCCCTGCCTCTTAAACAATCACTTTCTAGTCTAGAGAGTAGGGGTTCCTGTGGGTTTCAAAGAAAAAAAATCTCACAGTCCTAAGAAAAGTATCTTTGTTAGCGATAGAGTGTTGGGAAGAGGAAAGTAAAGAAGCTCAGCTTTCTGTGCCCCTATCACCTCCGCCAGCACAGACCTGCCAAACTCAAGATGGTCCAATGGATGTTTGCAGCTTGCATGGCAGGGGGACACCCAAAAAAAGGTGTCACGAAGCTGGATGGGGAGGGGGGATGCTTTGGCCCTTGAGCTTCAAACTGACCCCATATGGTGTACTGGTTCTGCCAAGGATCCAAGTGGCCATGGGGCCCTTATGAGGGTGAGATATCCCACAATTGATCCTCAGTTTCCATGAAGCCCTTCCAGGCTGAACAGACTAAGGGAGATGACAGAGGTTCTCCTCCTCCCTCCTACCCCCATGCCCGAGGGCCCCTCCCCAGGAGGACAGCTTGATTAAACAGTCGGTGCTGCTGGAATTACTGCACAGCTGGCGCTCCCCCCAGCACCCCGAGCAGAGCAGCAGCGCAGATTAAAATCTCCAATTAGCGTTAAAGTGAAGTGAGGAGGTACCGAGGCTGCCAAGGAGGCCAGGCGGGGGCCCTGGGTCTACAGACACCCCCACTGGTGCCTAGATTCTGAGTACCACCTTCAGACACCCCTTCTTTCCTAGCTTCTCTCCCAACAGCTCTCAGTGGCCATTAACTTTGCATTGCTTGGGGCCAGAGGGCTTTCTGAGGGGCAGAGGGTGGAGCAGATGCCTTACCTGACAAAATGCTGGGGACACCATAAGTGTGGAGAAGAATGAATGATCAGTGCTTGTCAGGGGAGACACCCTGCTCACAGCCTGCCAGGCGACCTGGTTGAGGGGACTTCACACTACTGCTGCTTCTTTTTGCCTAGAGAAAGGGCAAATAGGACAAGTCCCTCTGGACCCTCTTACCTATAAGGTGCTGGGTGTTGTGGTGCCCATACAAACATCCATCCTTGTATATTTTATCCCATCTGACCCATCTGCTCCCACCCAAATTATGACTCTGTTCTTCCCTCCCTCTGTTATTTTTCTCAGCTTTCCTATGGGTAGGGGTAGGCACAGCCTAGCTTGGGAGCATCGCCATGCCCTGCCACCTGGGTCCCAGCCGGCTTCTCATTACCTTCTTTGCAGTCTGGGAAGGAGCAGAGATATGCCAAGAATGGAGGCCTTAGACTCTTGCAACCTCTGAACATCACACCCTCTACCATTTATACTTTTACCTTTCACCCACCAAGCCCAGAAGGAGGGCAGCACAGCTAGCCACACCCTTTGACTTCCCTCTGCCCCTTTAAGGGAAATGGAGGTTCGTACCCAGCTGACTGAACCTACTCACACCTCCAGAAATTAGACACCAGGGCACAGTGCCACCCTCCCAGGCTGGCACATGCTACTCTGGCAGAGGTTCAAATAACACCCCCCCTTCATCCTCCCACCCCTATGTCTTCCTCTTCTCTCTCCCTCTTTCTTCCCCTCTCTCTCTCTCTCTCTCTCTCTCTTTTTTTCTCAGCTCAAAGCACAGCTGAGCCTTAAAAGGAGGGGGGGAGACCAAGCTGGGGCAGGGGGTGGAGAGCTCCAATAGCACGTTTTCACCTGCCATTTAATTGGATGTATTTTTAATTAATGGGACCTTAGGGACCAACATGAGACAATCTGATCTCTGAATAGGGACAGGGGAGGGATTGGGTTAGGGAGGAGGATTGGGCCACTGGGTGCGGTTACTGGGAACCCAGGCCCATCAATCACTGGCCACTTTGCTCTCTGGCATGGGGAATAGTGAGGTGGAGGAGGAGGGGAGGTGCTAGGGAGAGTTGCCAGGATTTCCCCCCAACTGCCAGGACCTCTAAAAAAGGAAGAACTGTACCAACTGACTTGGGTTTGAGGCCCAAAATTGCAGCCAGGATATTAGGTAAGGCAATTTTCTTGCTCCTAGGATTTTGTCCAGCTGGGCTTGTCCAGTGAGATGTAAAACTGAAATGAAAGTGGGACAGAGTTTTGAGGTCCTTGAAGAGAGGGAGCAAGAGCTAGGGACCATAGAACCTGAGACGGTGTATGAGGAAAGAGGAAGGCAGAGTTTAAAGATATTTCTGAATGTTTAGACGTAAGAGAAGTGTCCTGGAGGTTACATGCAAAGCAGCATACATGTGAGGACTGATGATTTTGGGATGTGAATCATAGAACCTTACTGCTGCAAAGGAGAAAACTTGGAGTTCATCTTACTGAATCTTCACTTTACAGATGTGGAAATGGAAACCCAGAGAGGAAAAATCAGTTGAGTCCTGTCCTGGAATTGCTTTGTGTTCCTGGCTTTGGAGACTTCCTGGGAACCCAAGGAAAGGATGGTAGGTAGGTAGGTTGGTTGGTTGGTTGGTTGATTGGTAGGTATATAGGGTGTGGGGAGGAAAGTCGAGGGAAGAGGATTGGCAGGATTATTATTGGACTCTCATTTCTCTGGCCTCCAAGTCTTAGAAGCAACTGAGGGGAGTCAGGCAGGTGCATTATTTGAGGACTGTTTCCCTCATATAGCTAGTTCCAGAGGTCATTGCATACATTTCCCTGCTTCCAAGCCAACAGATCCCCAGAGGTCCCCAACTCTCATGGAGACTTTGCTATACTCTGTAAAGTCCACAGATAATTCAATGTACCAACTACACCAGTTCCTGAACCAAGAAATAAATCTCCCAAAGGTGACTAAATATTGAGCTTTTTTAAAGATCTTATCACAAGTTTCCCTGTCATAGTATAAATTGCTAGAGAAAATTATGCCCAAAAATGTAGGGAGGAGTGGTCTTATACCTCTTATCCCATGTCTAGGCCTAAAACAGAGACAGGGTTAAAACTCAAGGCTCTGAAGGCCAAGTCAGAAATGCCCGTGTATTCATGCGGTGTGATGACCCTAGAACACTTACTCAAGCCCTGTCTGG
Source organism: Canis lupus dingo (assembly GCF_003254725.2). Lineage (NCBI taxonomy): Eukaryota > Metazoa > Chordata > Mammalia > Carnivora > Canidae > Canis > Canis lupus. The sequence goes on along the minus strand of NC_064251.1, from coordinate 24,079,462 downwards.
CTTCATGTGATGTTGGTGCACAGTGGAGAGGAAGGCATGTTTCCAGCCATCCACATCCCCACTCCCTCCTTCCTTTGCTATTCAGACACTAGAGTTAAGGAGGGAAAGAATGAAGGAGAAAGGGACTTTCCCACCAGGTTGCCAAAGGTGGCATTTCCTGGCATCTTCTTCCTCCCTTAAAAAATTCAAGATTCTTTGTTCTGTGCTTCATGAGACTAAGTTGAAGTCAGGGCAAAGATGGACACAGGGCTTGGAAAGCAGTGTGGATAGAAACTTCATCACATTCTCCAAGCCCCCAACACCTTCCCCCGACTCCCAAAATTGTCTTCTCTCTCAGTATCCCATTTTATATCCCCAAAGTCCTTGAGGAAGAGCAGGATATGCCTCTTTAAGTGGCCTAGATTCACCTTGCTTTACCTTTAGACCTTCAGGGTCATTTCCTTGCTTTCTCTACAAATAATAGGTGAGAAGGACCCCTCACATCCCCCCCACCCCCAGACAGTCTAAAAAGAACCCATCTAGCTCTTCCCTCACTTCGAAGGGCCGATAGTAGTGGAAACTGGTAGGAGAACTATGCCAGGGAATTGAAAAGGAAGATTCTCTTGCTTCTCTTGTCCGGGAAAGTCAGGGAGGAGCCTAAAAAGTGGGAGAAAACAGAGGGGATATTTGGGAGCTGAGGTCTGTAGTCCCATCTGTGGGGCTGGCTGCCTAACCTATAGTAGGCCGTTCATAGTATTATTCACAGGATTTATCAGAGGCTCCTGTTTACAGAGCTGCTGTTTCTCCTTTGAAACACAGAGCAGTGGAGATGAACAGCAAAGAAGGAGGGGAGAAAGTGTCAGGCTTTTAGTAGGCCCTTTCTCACCCCTTGTCTGCTCCTGCTCCAACATTGGTGGCATACTGGAGTGTCCAAAAGGCCCTTAAAGCATTCAGTCTAGATTCTGGATGTTTCTCTAAGGAATGGGGCTTCCCTCCAAGCAGTCCCCACCAGCCCTGCCTCACACTCCCAAGATTTAGGCAAGCTCTACAGCCCTGGAGTCAGAGCCTGGAGCCTGGAGGCCAGAAGGAATGCTGAGCCTTTGCTGGGAAAGAGGAACAGACTTGAAGTAAGTGGGAGGCAGAGGTAGCAGCACCCAGGATGCCCTGCCCTTTGGAGAAAAAGGAGCTCAGCATTGGCCTAGGGTTTAGCTTTCACTCTGATGGGATTCTTCCTTTCCTCCTTCTCCCTCTGTGTGTCCTATAGGTTGGGAAGAGATTTGGATGTCTGAACCTCCCACCTGACACCTCGAAGGTTGTTATACATATACCCTCTCTAGCTTCCAAAGCCACCACGGAGGAAGGGAAGAAAGGCATCTCAGAGGTGGCAGTGATATGATACCTAACACCACCTAGGAAATGAGGCCAAGGAGGAGAAGAAACAGTGACCAGAGAGGGAGCCAGGAGATGCCTGCTCTTGAAACAGCCTCTTTATCCCATCCTCTCCAGAGCCCCCTCTCACATGCTGACAAGGCTGTGTGCCCAAGTGTGCCAGCTCTCCTGGCTAGCAATCCTGCTCTGCCGTTCAGGCAGCCGGCTCTCTGCTCTGGCACAGAGCACATGCTGGGGTCTCTCACACTCTCTTTGCTCACTCATCTCATGTGTCTGTGTTGCAGATTCCTAGGGATGAAAGAGGAAGCTATGGCCCTGTGAGTAGGAAGATGGTGGGTTTGGGTGCTTTGGGTGTATATTTGCCTCACTAGAGATCAAAGAGGGAGAAGGCTGCTGGCAGCTCAGCTGAGCTCAAGGTTCTGGTGACTCATAGCAATGGGGGCAACTCATGAAAACAACAGAGAGGAAGGGGGTCCAGGATTGTTAGAGCTCTCTTTTGCCCCAATTTTCCCCCACTCTGAACTGTGTGGATGAGTCTCTCATCTGGATTGTGGGGCAAAGAGAGGCTCCAGCTATGAAAGAATAGAGGGAAATGGGAGAGAAGAGATTAGGAGAAGTTGAACATTCCCAGGAAGAGGCTTCCCACTGAGGAAAGGATAGCAGAGGCCAGTAGTATCCTATTGTATCCATTGGCTGCCAGAGGGAACTGAGTATTCACATGTGCAGGTAGACACAGCTACTCCTCCCTGGAAGGATTTTCACTTGGTCTCAGTACTCTCTACCCTGCAAACAGACACCATAGATCTTCAAAGGTACTGATTCTCTCTTCCCGTACAAGCCAGATGGGCAGTGTGCATCTTCTCCATCCTTTCTGAATCTGGGATGATAGGATATTGTGTTTGAGATCACATCAGCAGAAAAGGGCCAGAAGGTGGACCAAGAGAACCATTCATGCCTCTGACCGCAGTCCCAGTGTCTGACACCCACAGTCATCCTTGTTTCAGCAAAAGGAAACAGGGAAACAGGGATCTTTGATACTAGTGTATCCAGATAATAGTACTCTCCCTCTAACCTCAGTGAAGGATGGGCTAAGAGGAGGAGAGTTCTCTGACAGAGCCCTTCATTTGCCTATTTTGTTGCTGGCAGCTCTGGTGTCCAGGTTGAGGGGGGCGGGAACTGGGCAGGGGGTGCACTCTGCTGGGCTGCTTCTGGAGATCCAGCTGGGGTCTGGAGAAAGTGATAGACCAGCCACTTTTCACTCTTCACTTTTCCTGTAGGAGGATAAGACCATTTCTACTCCTGCAGCTCTCCCTGGCAGCATTGGGAGCTTAGGGCCCCCTGCTGGAATACCCATAATAAAGCTCAGTCCTGAACTGAACCAACACATCACCTGGCTCTGGTATAAAAATGGTGCTGTGAGGGGGAGCCTGGGTGCACCAGGTGGGTGTAGGCAGGTGTGGGGAGTTTAGACCCAGGAGAGAGATTAGAATCACTCCTCAATAACACATGCTCCTCCTCTTTCTCAAACTTTCTTCTTGGGCTCCCTTTTCTTCTACTTCACTCCAGCTAGCCCCATTCCTGGCCACCTCATCCCCTCCAGCTTGAGAAGGTATGGTAAGTAGTTTTCTGTTCCTTATACTTTTCTCTCTCCCACTCTCTTCCTCTACTCCCAACTCCCAACCAAAAGGTCCCCCATTTGAACTCTTTGCACCAGTAAATGCCATCAGAAACTGAACCCAAAATCCCCAGCCTCTGCCACCACCACCACCCCCCCCCCCCGCCCCCGACTCTGAGAATGCCTCTGATTCTGAGACTGACTCTTTAGTGTTCATCCTCCCCACAAGGCCAAGACTAGTATGTCCACTGACAGCAAGGGCCCTGACCTGAGGCAGAGGGCAGCTCTAAGGGTACAGTGGGGCCTGGCCCTAAATGTGTGTATGCCTGTGCATTGGGCACACTGGTTTATTAGTGTTATTTCAGCATTGTGATGCAGAGAGAGTAAGTGTAACAGCTGCTCCTTGCTTGCAGTGTTTATTGTTACCTAGAGACAACCTCCTGGCTTTTTCCCAGCTCCCCCTCCCCCCCAGCCCAACCCCCTCCCTGCCAACAGTCCTACTCTCCCCACACTGATGGGAAATTTATAGCTTGCCCATACTATGCCTTTAACCCTCTCCTGTCCATAGGGTAGGTGGGGTGAGGGAAGCCAAAGAGAGCAGTGGGCATGCTTGGGCCCCAGCAAGGTAGAATGGCGTGCAGAGGGAGGTAGGAGGGAGGACCCTCCCTTCCCCAGTCAGTGTGTCCAGACTCAGGCGCCAGTTGCCCTCCTGACTCTCATGTTGAGAGAAAACAGCTTTGGATCCAGCCTTGAAATCCCAGCATCCTCCTCACAAGATGATTCTCTTCCCTGGGCATCTCTAAGCCCCCCAGTTGGGCTGCCTGGTCCTGAGGAAGCATAGTGAGGTAGTATTGAAACCGGAATAAGTGTGGAGTGACAGAGCTCCCAGCCCCCTCCTTTCTGCAGAGATGTCATGTCAAGACTAACAAGAGACTCTGGCATTAGGGATGCTGGCCAGATCTCCCCAACTAGGTGAATGTTAAACATGAAACTGGCTGCTGAGTCTAATGGGAAAAACTGCCCACCTTAACTTTAGCCCAAGCCCAGCACTAGGGTCCCCAGAGACTCCCGGACCTTTCTCCAAGCTGGTCTCCTTGGTCTGGTTAGGCTACTCCTTTCTGCTCTTCTTCCTGGCCCAATTTTCTCCTGCTTATCTTTTGGTTTGATACCTTGGACAAATCCAAGAGACCAAGGAGACTGAAACATCTTAGTCATGGCCTCAACAGAACTGGGAAAAGAGAAGCTCCTCCAACCCCTCCCAGCCTAGGGCCTTGGAAGAGTACCTTGTCATATATTCACTGTCCCCACTGAAAACAAGAGAAATTGAAGAGGTCAGATTTTAGCAAAAAAGATAGAAGATACACATATGGAAAAACTTATTCATGGGATATAAAACTTGAGAATGGGCCAATTTCAGAAACTTTCTTTCTGCCTGGGATGGGTTTGTCTGTGCCTACCCAGGCAGAATTGAAAAAATAGCATTACTTTTCTGTGGCTTCTCCAGGTGTGGGCCTCAGTGCAATTTCTACGCTAGCTCTGAGAGTGCACCCCTTCATGACCCTTCTAAATGTAGTATGTGATGGTTAGATCACAAGTTTGGGAGGCAGGAAGCCTTGGGTTCCAGCATCAGCACTACCATTAGCCAACTATGCTACCTTAGTAAGTCACTTAACCTTTCTGACCCCTAGTTTCCTTATCTGTAAAATTCAGATAAACAACCTCTTAAGGTTGTGGAGAGCATTTAGTGAAGTAATGTGTGTAAAGCACCTAGAACACTGCCTGATACTCAGTAGGTGCTCAGTGCTTGATATAATAGTCTGTTACTTTTATGGAGTCACCAGGGCTGACATTGCTTCATAGACTCCATGAATCCTCTGAAGTTATAGGCCAAATATGTGAATGTATGTATGCTGGGAAGAATGTCTATGATTGTCTTCATAATAAGAGCAGGGGGTGGCAGTCTCCTGGAAAGGAAGTACCAATCCCTTGACTCAGACTCTGCCATTCCCATGCCTCAAGCCAGTAGCACATTAGACAGTGTTCTGCCTGGAAGTATAGCTTCATCATCTAAGATGGAGCTGTGAGAGATAACCATTAGGATATCAATGTCTAACATTTGCCAGGCACTTTACATTAGCTCTTTTAATACCCAGCATATTCCAGTAAAGTGAAAAGAACTACCATTTTTTGAGTGCCTACTATGTGCGAGATGGTTTTTTTTTTAAGGATGTTTGAAGTCTATAAAGTATTTCATCACCCAAATATGTTATGACTTACAAAGCTCATACCCTATTTTTAATCATTTAAATATTTTACTGTTGTAAATAATACCACAATGAACATTCTAACACATTATAAACTTTACTCAATTTTTCTAGTAAATTCTAAAAAGTAGATTTATTAGGTCAACAGATACAATGTCCGTTCTTCCCTGGGTTATGGTCATTTTACTGATATACCCTAATGAGAATAATGTTTTTTAAGTCATCCTCTTTAGAATTCTTCAATGGAAACACAAGGGCAGCTCCTTTCTCTCCTAGACCCAACAGAGACATTACTAATCAAGCATAGCTTTTTTTAATTGAGATAATTGTAGATTCACATGCAGTTTTAAGAAATGATACAGAGGGATGCCTGGGTGGCTCAGCAGTTGAGCGTCTCCCTTTGGCTAAATAGAACAGTCTAGGGCAGCCTGGGTGGCTCAGGGTTTAGCGCCGCCTTTGGCTCGTGGCGTGATCCCGGAGTCCCACGTTGGGCTTCCTGCCTGGAGCCTGCTTCTCCCTCTGCCTGTATCTCTGTGCCTCTGTCTCTCTCTGTGTGTCTCTCATGAATAAATAAAATTTAAAAAAAAATGATACAGAGATCCCTTGTACATTTTTCTACTTTTATCCAATGCTAATATTTTGCAGAACTATAATACCACAACCAGAATGTTGACATTGATATAGTCCACCAATATAGTCTTATTCCCATTTCCCCATTTTATTTGTTCATGTGTGTGTGTGTTCTGTGCAATTTTATTGCCTTTGTAAATTTGTATATCTACCACTAGAGTCAAGGCACTGAGCAGTTCCAACACCATAAGGATTCCTCATGTGTCCTTTTATAATCACACCTACCTCACACCCTCCTTACTCCTTAAGAACCACCTATGTCCTCCACTTCTGAAATGTTGTCATTTCAAAAATGGAGCCATATATTATGTAAGTTTTTAGGATTGGCTTCTTTTGCCCAGCATAATTCCCTAGAGATCCATCCAAGGATTTTGTATGTATCCTAGTTTGTTCCTTTTGTTTATTCCATGGTATACCATGGACCACAGTTTGTTTAACCATTCACCTGTTAAAGGACACTTTGTACTCTCACTTTGTACTCACTACAATTAATGAAGTAGCTCATTTTACTTGGTGTGCTGACTTTTATACTCACAATTATTAAGCTTCTTTAACCCCTCAGGCATGGCACTATTATTATTTTCATTTCATAGATGAGGCAAATTGAGGCTCCCAGTAAATGATTTTCCAATGATCACATGTTAAATGGCAAAGAAGAGCCTGGAACCCAAGATAATAGGGCTCTTTCTACTGCACCAGGCTTTCTCAGACCTTGACTAATGTTGCTGGGAATAGGGTGTGGGCAGAACCAAAAGAGCTATGTTGGAAGCAAGAGAACATTGGAGCAGCATGGGTCAGTTCAGGTCTTCACAGCTAACTTTGGTTCATAGGTTAGAAGAGCAGCATTGTCATAGAGCAAGGAGCAATATGGCATGTGCCTTTGAAATTGTTTCCCCTTTGCCAGGGAAGAACAAGGATGAAGTGGATAGAGCTGACCAGCAATCTGCCCACAGACCTGGAACATGCAATCAGAAAGGAAGCCTTTGGGTGTCTATGAGAGGATGTGTGGCTAAGGTCCTCCATGGAAGCTGAATGTGTCTCTGATAAGGTCTGAGGAAACAGGCCATGATAAGTGAACTCTATTCTGGAGGGGTAAGGGTAATTATAGCATTTGTTTGGTGTTGGGGGTGAGACCTACAGGTTATTTGTGCATATGCACATGTACATACACAGACACACACCTTGGGCAGGTTCAGTGTCTGGGATGTGGTAAAGGGGGCAAGCAGCATGGAAGAAAACTGCCAGTCTGGCACTTAGTCCTCGCTTTACAACTGTTCTTTACCTACAACTGAAGTCATGGACAACAAAATCTGAAGGAGCTGGAGAAATCATTTGGTCTGTCCTTCAGCCTATGGGCACTGGTCGAAGCTGACAGGTGGAAACCTAGAGTTGGCCCAGACATGATGGGTGGTAGAGATGCCAACTTGTGGGAGAGAAGGTTTGGCTCCTCTCCTGGGAGCTATGTCTGGCCAAAGGCTGCCTCTTCTCACCTCCTGCTGGAACTAGCTTTTTATAGCTAATGTTATCATTGCTCTATTGGCCTATCCCAGTGGCTGTGAACTCAGCAATTTTCCCTATGTACTTATGGGTCTTGAACCAGGCCGTAAGCACATATCACTCTTCTCCATCCCCTGGCCCATCAGAAATGGCACATCTCCCAGTCACATGCACCACCCTTGCCCAGTAATTCCAGGCATGAGGATAAACACCGAGGCCTTCAGAATCTGTAGGGACATCATTCTATCATTGAAACAACAAGAGATCTCCATTCTGAACTTGTGTCTTTTGGCTGGAAGTTCTTAGACAAAGGGATAGCACTCTTTACTGAATCTTACTCCCAGTGAGATTTCCTGATTGTCAGAGGTCCTGAATGTGGCTATGAGACAGCTCCTTTTTCTCAAAGCCAAGATGGCTCCTAACCAGGAAATCTTAGGACTCCTGCTTATTTCCTTCCTTTGGCTGCCCCTCTACTCCAGGCCCCCTTCTCTCCTACCACCACTGCCTTCCCATTCCTTCTCTTCTCCTCTCTCTTTCTCAGCAAGTTTTTTATGTGATTACAGGCACTGCATGGTAATTAGTGCTAAACTCATTTGCACAACTACAGTTAATTGGCTACAACAATTAATTAATGTGTTGGAAATTTGGCACTGGAAAAAAAAAGTTTGTCATCAAAAAAGGGCAAAAAATTGTAGAGTGAGATACCCATAAAAATCGAGGGCAGGCTTCAAAAGCCCAGCTGGGCCTCAAACTTCAGGCCAGCCTCCGATGCCTTTCCACTCTCAACTCCAATACATTTTCCTCTTTCCTCTTTCATTTTTTTCCTCTTCCTTTCTTTCTCTATTTCTCTTCTCGCTCCATTTTTTTTTTTTTTACAACTTAAGCAAACTCATTTCCCTGATAAAATATAGCATGACTAATGGCTAGAGCATGTAAAAATCATTGGGAAAATGTCCTTGGAAGACGAATGCATTTTCAGCAGAATAATTAACTTAATTAACAAATTCACATGCATATTCATCAGGCTATTAATGTCTTCTCGGCTCAGCTTGATGAACATTGCGGTAATAACCATCTCATTTACATACTGCATTCTACTGCGATCCAAAACAGAGACAACATACAGGCATATACACACACACACACGCACACACACTCTTGCACGAATACACACATGTCTGGGCTGCTTTGACTTCCAGGTTGGCTGAAACTGTGTGTACGTCTGTGTGTGTGCGTGTGCACGCACACATGTGTTTGGTGGGTGGCTGGGAACTCTGGCTGGGTGGTGTGATCTTTAGAGGGTCATGAGTTGAGATGGGCTAGAGATGCCACATGTGAATGTCTGAGAACTTTAATCATCTCTCTCTGTCTCTCTCTCTCTCTCTGCCTTTTTCCTTGTTTCTTTTTCTCTGTGTCATTTTCTCTCTTCTCTCACCACCCCCCCACCATGTCTCTCTAGGGAAAAACTTGGTATCTGTGCCAACTTTTTCCCCCCTCCCCTCCTCCCTCTCTCTCCTCCTTCCCCTCTCCCAACTGCTGCCAGCCGGCATCAGCGCCGAATTGCCATCTCCTTGAGCTCTCTGTGGAGCAATCTCAGAGAGCAGTAAGGTGTGACGCGGGGCTCTGCCGGCTTCGCAGCACCGCCTGCGGAAAGAGCGCAGGATGGCGGAGGAAGATTAAGAGAAATCTCGAGCAGGGCTTGGCTGCCATTGGTGTGTGCAAACGCCGAGGAGGAAGGGAGAGGGAGAGCGAGGAGGGGGGGTAGAAGGGGGGGGCACCAGCAGCTGTCGGCCTAATTCTCCTAACACTCTGCTTGTGGTCATATTAGAAAAACAGATTATGCCCCTCGGTGCCACTCACTTATACTTGACATACGTTAATGTTCTATATCTCCATTCTCTGGTCTTGACGACAGTGGACTTCAGGTCAAAGAAGATAGGGGTCTGGGTGGCCAAGGGGCACAAAAGACCTTGCCCCCTCATTCTCCCCTAACCTTCAAACCCAGCCTGTAGTCGCTCTTTAGAAAGCAAGCCTGGACACAGAATTTGCATCTGATGCCACTATTTGCCCATGCTTTTTGCAACCCCTTAGGAGATGCAGAGGTCAGAGGACATTTGAAAGCCCTTTCCCCTAAAAGTCACTCCCTCTTTAGAGTCTTATTAGGTCACTTCAGGGCCCAGTGAGGCCAGCTCAATGGCATTCCCTCCCACCCTTAACCTTCTATGGGCCCTCCCCCTCAAATCGGAAGTTGGGGGTCAGAGAAAGGAGACCATGATAGTTGGTGCTCCATGAGGGGGTTACAAAAAAGCCATAAGCAAAATAAGGCCAGGATTGTTTCTGGGTTTCTGTGGAAACCAGGTTCCCTCCTCCTGGTAGGAAGGGAGGAGTGCCTGAGGCCTTCCTCCTTCCACCAATTGGGAAGGCTGTATAGGCGGAGTTTCCTAAGGCCTGGGGGAATGGTGCTGTTCTTGGAAGACAAACCAATCATTCCTGAGGTCCTGCCTGCCAGTCCATAGCCTTTTGACCCCCACCTTCCCTACCCTCTCACCTCACTATTCAAAAGAGGCTTTTTCCTCTGTGCCTTGTCCTCTATGGAGACCTGTTGCTTAGCAACCACTAGTGCCTTCTTCCCAATAACTTGCAGGGACTGAGAGATAAAATATCTGTCTATATTCAGTTCCCCTCCCCTGTCTATTTATATTTAATAACCCAAGTCCTGTCTTAGGTTCCCTTGGCACCTGTTTTAGAGGGCTTTTAGAAGGATTAAGCTGCAGCCTGAAGAAATAAAGTTACATCCGAGGAAGAACTTCTAAACAGGGAAGAGTGGGAGAAAAGACTGGAGTAGATAGGGAAGCTGTAGAATCACATTCTCTTAAATATAGGCAGAGGGGGGAAAAGTACTTAGAACTTGGAATGTGGGAAAGGGATATCCACAGGGATCCCCAAGGGTCTACTTAGGACCTGGAGTGGACTCTTAACAGAACCACTAACTGGGCTGGCAGTTTTCACCCCCCACTCCCTGCCTTGCCTGCTTTTCCTGACCATTTCTGTATGTGAGAGGCCCATCCTTCTGGGGATGTCCAGTTTCCTAGTGTCTGGATGTGGGTTTCCAGGAGTGGGGGCTGCATAGGTGTGTGTCCACCAGACCTGGGTTATCTCCCAGAGTTTGTCAATCACAGGGAAAGAATTCTGAGTTATCTACTAGGAAACCCCAACCTGACCCAGCAGTGGGGGCTGTATAGTATCACCAAAAATGAGGGGGAAGGAAGGCCTAAGGATAGCCTAGTGGCTGCATATCAGAACACATGGGTTAGGGATGTCTGGGTGGCTCAGAGGTTGAGTGTCTGCCTTGGGCTCAGGGTGTGATCCTGGAGTTCTGGGATTGAGTCCCACATTAGGCTCCCTGCGTGGTGCCTGCTTCTCCCTCTGCCTGTGTCTCTGCCTCTCTCTGTGTGTCTCTCTTAAAAAACAAAACAAAACAAACAAACAAAAAAAAAACATGGGTTAAGGCCCCCTCTTCTTACTCTCCTGTGATCCAAGTTATTCATTTAATCTCTTAAACCCCTTGTTGGGTTGCCTGGGTGGCCTCAGTTAAGCATCCATTTCTTGATTTCAGCTCAGGTCATGATCTCAGGGTCCTGAGATCGCCCCACCTCCAAGCCAGGCATGGAGTCTGCTTAAGATTCTCTGTCTCCCTCTGCTGCTCCCCCCACTCCCCCTATCCAGCTTGCACATATGTACTCTTTCTAAAAAAGAATAAAAACAAAATAAACTCCTTGTTGCTTCCCCTATAGATCAAGAATAATGTTTACCGCCCTAGACTTCAGTAGGACCAATTAAAACAATATGGAGGGGTGCCTGGGTGGCTCAGTCAGTTGAACATCTACCTTTGGCTTAGGGTCTCCCCTCTGTCTGGGGTCCTGGGATTGAGCCCCACATTGGGTTCTCTGCTCAGGGAGAGCCTGCTTCTCCCTCTCCCTCTGTCACTCCCCCTGCTTGTGCTCTCTCACTCTCAGTCTCTCTCAAATAAATAAGTAAATACAATTTTTTAAAAAAGATAAAGTGATATATGAGAGGAAACACTCTGGAAACTGCCAGATTTAAATAAATATTATTGTAAGGTCTGGAAAAGGTCTGACTGCTGGGAGGGGGAGGCATCATGAATCCAGCCCTGGCCTTGGCTTAGGAACACCAGTAGTTTGTTGGCCAGAGGGGTGTGAGTCTTTGCCCTGTGGCCAGTCAAGTGAGAAGCTATAAATCAAAATCAAACACAGGGCTTTATAGAGAAAGTAGCACAGAGTATTCCTGTCATCTTCCCTACCTCCAGTCCCAGCTTCTGACCTCTAGTTCTCCCAGCCGACACCCCACCCTGACCCTCCCAGTCAGCAGCACCTTCACTGTCGTCATGCTAGATCACAGACTGTACAGTTTCACCCTCCATACCCCCCTTTTCGGCACCTCCTCCAACCCGAGCCTTCTGTGGGAGACAGATGGGGTGTCTGCGATGGAAAAGGCTCTGGGCTCTACGCCGCCTTGGGTGGGCAGCCCCCCTTCCCATCTCCCCACTACTCCCGCTCCCTACCTAAGACACTCAGATTCACCCCGGGCAGCTTTAGGAGCTGCTGAGGATTCCAACACCCTTCCCTTCTCAGACTCAGCCCAGAAGCAGAGCCAGAATGACATCTTTCTCTGACACCTAGACCCCAGCCCCTCTTCATGGAAGAACAATGCAAAGGAGGACATAGGGAATGGTAGGGCTCCATGTGAAGGCACCAATGTGGAGAGGCAGGGAGCAGCCCAGAATCCCTCACTGAGGACTGGATGGCTGGAACTTGGGGCCTGAATTGACAGAGGATGCTGAGACTAGGCAGCTCCTTTGTTCCAGAAATCTGGGGTCCCTAGAGGGAGGCTCAGCTTGAGGGGGGATGGAGGGAGCTAACATTACAGAGCACCAACTGTGAGCCAGGCACAATGCCAGAGCCTTTTCATACCTGTACTCACAACTAGCAGGTGAAGAGTTAGGGTGAATAGGTGTCTCATGAGCTCTCAGCATCTCTCGGCACAGTTGACCAACTTCTTTGATTCTGTGATTTCACTGCCAGTTCTCCTACCACTCTGGCTGCTCTTTCTCTGTCTCCTCTGCAAGCTTATCCTCAACTCCTTGGACTCAGCCAAGTCCCCTGATTATATACTTTCATGGTACTATATATTCTTCTTTCAGAGCATTTAGCACAGTGATGTCACTTATTTGTGCAGTCATTTGAATAATAATCCTGTTTCCCCCACCAGATGGAAGGTTCCATGAGGACATTGACCACTTCTGTTGATACTCACCAATGTGCTCCAGTGCCCAGCACAGTGCCTCACATAAAGCAGCTATTTGGTAAATATTTCTTGAATGAATAAATAAATGATGAAAGGACATCACTCTGGCCTAAACTCAGCTTCTTAGCCACTTCCTCACCCTAGAGCTGACCTACCCTTGATGTGTGGACCAGAGAAAAAACAGGGTGCCTGGGAAGTCAGGCCATCTCATTCTCCTTGGGGAAGAAATAAAAACATCAGGACAGGAGTAAACTAAGTTCCAGGATATGGGGCCTTGCCTTTCCAGCACCTGGAACTGCATATATGCTCTCCAGCTCCTCCAGGGGTGGAGAGAATTCAAAGTCCCAATAACTTCTCTCCATTTGGGGCCTGCAATCACCAGTGAGCTGGAGGAGAGGAGTTCTATTAGGAAAGGGTGCTCTGCAGGAAACTCCTCTTTTCTGCCTTAGCTGAGACTATAGAGACCATCTGTTGCCACTCCTCTGTTTGCTTCTGTCCTCTTCCCCTGGACTTCAGGGAAAGAGATCGTTTGACCAAGTGGGAGGAATACATGGTGAGAGCAAGACAAACAAGACATCTGCTTGTTCCTTGAAATGTCTGGGGTGATGTTGATGAGCCTCAGCCAGGTGATTGTAGCAGAGGAACCCAGGAGCCTGCAGCCTCACATCCTTTGGAGCTATACTCTCTAGACCCTGGGAAGCAGAGAGTGTACAAAATGACCTCTGGGAGGTGCCCAGCATTCAGCCCAGGGGCTTTATCTGACTTCTTTGCTGCCCTTGTCATCTGACCTGAAACAATATCTAAACCTGCAGAAAGTTAATGTTAGACCAGGCTTGGCAGCCCCTTGCTCTCCCTGACCATTTCCCATTCTAGCCAACTGCCCATCCCAGAGCATCTTTCCAGCCCAGCACAGCATCAATACCCAGTCCTCACAATGTCTTCTAACCCAGCCTCCTTGTCCTGAGAGTGCACCTTAACACCCAAGTACTCAGCACTCATGGATCTGGAAGCCACTCTAGGCAGTGTTGCTCTCTCTGACCCCACCTGTTCTTTGGGCCCGTAATGAAGTAGGACAACTCAGGCTCTGGGCCAAGTTCCTATGTCCTCATCAAAGGCAACATCTGTCTCCTTGAAGAAGATAAGCCTGGAGGGAGGGAGGTGAGACAGGCACAAGGGAAAACCCCCAATCCTGCCTGGGACCTCACCCCAGATTCCACTGCAGGCACAGATTGAGGGTGAGGGGGGCAAGACAGCTACAGAGGCCTACCCTCACCATGCCCCTGCACAAGCCTTCATGCCTCTGAGCCCCCAAATATGAGGGCCCCTACTGAGCTCAACCAGCTACCTGGGCTGCTGCTGCTGCCAAGCTGGCCTTCTTTTATTCATGCGTTGTTTTATTGCTGGCAAATGCTGCTGCTTGCTGCTGTTGGAGGCGTTCCTGCCAAATCCATCCCAACATCTTGGCCTGGCATCAGGGCGGCATGCTAATGTGGAAATTTAAAGAGCCGCTCGGCTTTAAATCGGAATTTTAAATGAGCAGCAGTGCTCCAGAGGGACCCAGGCAAAATCGAGCAGTATCTGATCCACCCTTCCTACTCCCACTCCTGTAACATCACCCTACCTCCTCCCACTTCTCCCCTTGATTTGGACACTAGATACAGACGAGGCATGGGACACACTAGGGGATGAGGGAGTTACCAGGGCAGAGGAATTGATGCAAGATGGTCATCTAAGCCAATAAGGAGCTGGGATCCCTCAGCTCAGAACCCACAAGGAATCCACCAGTTGCTGTCATGGGCCAATGGAGGTAGGGACCTTCAACACAAAGGAGCAGGTTTGGGGATGGTAAAATTGACATTCGTACCTCACTTCCCATTTTACCAGGAAATGAGAAGACCCAGAGCAGAGAAGAGGGAAGATGGGATTCAATAAAGACACTCATGCATTGTACATTTGCGCATGCCGGCATATGTGCATGCAGGTCAGGATGCTTGCTGAGGCCCCCTGGAGCACGTGTACAGACAGCTCACTTATCACCCATGCATGGAGAAGAATGATTCACACATACAGGGCAGTCTTCCCACATCCAGACCATTGCCCTAATCACGTTGGTTTCTGCAAGTTGTTAGCTTAAGCTGTGCCCCAGCTTTTCCCATGAATCCTAATGCACCAATGTTTCCCAGGTCCTGGTAGCTAGCTTGAGTCAGCCATGGTGGTGACAGCCCCACAGCAACTCTGCCAGGATAGGGGTTTGGGTACCTGTGCTCATGCTATGCACCTTCCCGGCTATAGTGTGTTTCCTTCTCTGGTGGCCATCAGATGACAGGCTCAGACATCTCATTTGGGAGAGGTGCTGGGCATAGACTTGATTTCAGAGGGAAGAGGAAGCTAATGGGAGGTGAGAGAGGCAGAATCTGTGCCTCTCTGTGACCCACTTTCCTCCTTACCTGCGTCCAGGAGTTAGGTGGCCCCTCATTATCAGAAAACATTTACTGAGTGGCTACCCACAAGGAAACACTGCTTAGGTTAGTAGAGTGCTTCACAACTTCCTGAGCTGGGTTGATGACAGCCTCAGGAATCTGGATGTGCTGTCCCCATTGGAGGATCCACAGTAACTCTCGTAACCTCAGCCTTACCCATGTTAGACTGCCAGGCCAAGGATGCTTCCTGAGCTTCCTCCAGGAATCCGCCTCCCTCAAAGAAGCCAGCTCCTTCACAGACTGGTATGGCTGCCAGCCAAGAGGCTTGGGGCAGGCCTGGGGCATGCAGCTGGCACCTGCCCACTAGATCCCCAAGGAGGACCCTCCTCCCCCACTCCATAGCCCCATTCAGATGGCCCCTGGACTACAGGGAGACAAAGCTCACCATTCCCCACTCCCAGAGAAAATCTTAAGCTGGAACACCCACCACCTCCCTTTCTACCATAACCTGCTCCAAGATCCTCCACCTAGACTAGATATACCAAAGACCCAGCAGGTACTTTTTCCATGCAGGATCAAGCGCTAAATACAGTTGGGATTGTGCTGGGACTGCGTAAAAGTCCTTGAGGGGTGAGGCTTGGGCTGGAATTATGGGAGAAATTTCTGAGGTCAAGAGATGGATGAAGAAGGCCAGGGGTGTCTGGGTGGCTCAATCAGTTAAGCATCTGGCTCTTGATCTCAGGGTTGTGAGTTCAAGCTCCCCAGTGGACTCCATGCTGGGCATGATACCTATTAAAAAAAAAAAAAAAAAAAAAAGCAATGGGATGAAGAAGGACTCAATGAGAGTGACATAGGACAGAGGGGCATGAAGGGAGAAGGCTAAGTGAATCTGCCTCTCTCATTTAATTAGCAACATGCAAATAATATGCAAATCACTCCCTCTTTGTTTAGAGACCACCAGGCTTGTGATTTTGGGATGTGGGCTACAGAGGACCACAGGCAACATCCCTGAGATCCTAAGACATGGGACACTCAGGCTCAAGAGAGAGTCAGAATGCAACCGTCTTGTTATAGCTTATTCCCTGGATGGACTCTCTGTGGACCTCAATTTCCCTGTGTATGAAATGGGAGGACTGGATTGGATGGTCTCTAAGCCTCTGACCAGTACTGATAGTTTAGGGTCTTCTGATTTGGGGCCCAGTGCAGCAGGAGATGGAGGGGTTGGTTCCAGTCTGGGGTGGAGGCTACTTGGCCCTCTTGTCTATGCCACCCACCTCAGCAGTTCTATCATGCCATGCCCCATATGCCAACACACCTGCCATCCCAAATGTGGAGTCTCCTGAAGACAATGTTCTCTCTACTCCTTTACCTGTTTCTTCTGCTTGGAATGCCCTTCCTGCTTTAGCCCCTATCTTACTCTTCTACCTTCTGGGCATCCCTATGCACTGTTTACTTCTCTCATCCCTTAAGACTGTGAATTCCTAGAGGGAAGGTACTGGGTTTTGTTCAAGATGGAATCTCCACTGTAAATGTATTAGTTTTCCAAGGCTGTTGTAACAAATGACCACAACCTTGGTTGCTTAAAAAAACAGAAATGTATTCTCTTACATTTCTGGAAGCCAGTAGTTCAACATCAGTTTCACTGAGACAAAATCAAGGACTGTGCTCTCTCTGAAGAACCTAAGGGAAAATCTGTTCTTTCAGTTTCTAGTGGCTGTTGGTAGTTTTTGCTTGTGACCACAGCACTCCAATTTCTGCCTCTGTCTTCACATTACCTTTACTCTTCTCTGTGTGTATAATCTTCCTTGGCCTCTCTTACAGGGACACTTGTGGTGGCATTTAGAGCCCACTGAGATGATCCAGGATAATCTCTGCATCTCAAGATTCTTAATCACATCTGCAAAGATCTTTTTTTCCAGATAAGGTAACATTCATAGGTTCCAGGAATTAAGAGGTGGACATCTCTTTGGGAGCCATTGTCAAACTATCAAAATAAACAAAGACATCTTTAAAATTACCATTTGGGGGCGGGCGAAAAAAATAAAATAAAATAAAATAAAATTACCATTTGTTGGGATGCCTGGGTAACTCAGTAGTTGGGTGTCTGCCTTTAGCTCAGGGCATAATCCTGGAGTCCTGGGATCGAGTCCTGCATTGGGCTTCCTGCATGGAGCCTGCTTCTCCCTCTGCCTGTGTCTCTGCCTCTCTCTCTCTGTGTGTGTCTCTCATGAATAAATAAATAAAATCTTAAAAAAATAAATTAAATTAAAAAAATTACCATTTGTTAAGCATCTACCATGTGTTAGACACCATACGTACATTTTTCTCAACGCATTTAAATCTTGCAATAGCCCTGAAAAGTAGTTTTTTAAAAAGATTTATTTATTTATTTTAGAGAGAGCAAGTGGGGAAGGGGCAGAGGGAGAGACTATCCAAGCAGACTCCTGCTGAGTGCAGAGCCCGATGTAGGGCTGGATCTCATGACCCATGAGATCAGGACCTAAGCCAAAACCAAGAGTTGGATGCTTAGCCTGAGCAACCCAGGTGTCCTGAAAAGTAGGTATTAATGCCTCTACTTTACAGATGAGGAAACTGAATGAGGCTCAGGGAGATTGAATCACTTGCCCAAACTCATATAGCTGATAAGTGACAGAGCCAGGATTTGAAACCAGATAAATCTGGCTATAAAACCAGCATGATTTTTGCCTTCCAATGGTCTCTGAGCCTATCCCACGCCCTGGCACAAATTTCTTACTTGAATGGATGTGCAGAAAAAGAAAGATAGGTGGACAAGAGAAGGGAAGGTGAAGCCCAGTCTTCCTAATGATACTGACTCAGGCTTTCTTTTGCCAAAGCCCCTTCCCACCCCTTTAATCCTCCCCCATCACCCCTGACCTCTTGTTTCAGAAGCCTGGAATCTCCCCCAGTTTGCAGCCCCCTGCCAACTACTGGTGCCCAGAAGGGTGGCACAGTGCCTGGACTTCAGGCAGGAGACATCAAATTGCAGAACCAGAGGGGCCTCTGGAGGTCACCTCTTCTAACTGTCTTTGCTCACATATAGGTCTGCCTGTGAGGACAGGGCAGACAGAGTCCAACTAGTGGGCAGCAGAAGGGAGAAGTACCCATCTCTTCCTTCAGCTACCTTTTTCCTCACTTCCTATGTGATTTGTATTGGGAAGTCCTCACTCAGGTCTAACCTTCCAGTTATCATGCTGTAATGAAAACTGGCCAGAGTCAGAAGCATAAAATCAGATTTTTGGGTAAGTCCCTTTACCTCTCTGGGCCTTGATTCTTCATCTTTAAAATGGGATTGAGAATGACAGTGATGGCAATAATACCCATCTCACAGGGCCTTTGGGAAGATAATAGCACAGTCTAGGCCTAGAGTAAAGCAGGTGCTGCAGGATTATTTTGTTACAGCCCCTCGGCCCTCCAGCCGAAACCTTTTCATCCTGGGTAATATAGGGGTTTGCTCACCTCAGCCAGTCTGGTCTGCCTTGCGCGCTAGACTGTGAACTCCTCTTGGCAGGACTTTGTTCATTTTTTATCACAGCCCCCTTCCCCTCCCCAGTGCCTAATCCGTGCCTGGGCACGTAGGCTCAATCTACATTTAATAAATAAAGAAGTGAGGGCATGAGTTGGACCCCAAGTCCCGAGAGGCACGGGGCCTGACTCCCACCACTGACCCTCTGGGCACGACCCTTCGGCCTGAGATCCAGGAGGCGGAGGCGGCGGCGGCGGCGGCGGCGGCGAGGAAAGGAGATGCTGCAGCTTTAAGATTCCTCTCGGGCGTCCCGGTTGCCAAGGCGCGGTTGCCAAGGACCTGCGCGGAGCTGCGTCCGGACTCCGCGCGCCGTCCCGGGTTTCCTCTGCCGCAGCCGCCGCCGCCGCCGCCGCCGCCGCCGCCGCCGCCGGGCCACGCCGGGCTCGGCTCCTCCGAACCGTCTGGCGGACTTGGCACCGGCCCCGGCTCTTCAGTGCCCCCGCGGTGCGTGGCAGGCTGCGGCTTCATTATCCTGATTGATTCCTCCTGCTCCCCGACACCGTGGGGGCCCCGGACAGGGAAGGGGGGCCGAGGCGGCATCTGCGGGCCCTTGCACCGGCCCTCGCCCCCAGCCGCTCCTCGGGCTGCCGGCCCCTCGGTGCCCCGCTGCGGCCAGACCAAGGAAAGAGGGCCGGGCCAGCCTTTGCCCCCGCTGGTGGGCGGGGAGAGACCCAGGGAGGAGCCGAGCGGTGTCCGGCTGGGTCCCCTGCAATGGCCCACGGCGCCCGCCCTGGGCCTTGAACGCTGCGGGCCTTGGGGTCTGCCCTCAGCAAAGGTTTTGCACCTTCCCCAAAAGGGTATGGAGGATTCGGGATGGGGAGAGAATACAGTGATGGACTGAGAACTTGAGGAGAACAAGCCTTGGCAAAATGAGAAAGGTGGCATCTTCGAGGAGCGTTGATCGCGTGGGCCAAACCCGGGTGGCTCGTGTCTTATCCCGTGCCTCCCTGGGGAAGCAGGGACGGGGCCTGCCCACACAGCACAGGACACGACAAGGATCTGAGCTCGAAGAAAGGCCCGGGGCCTCTGTGAGTTAGAGAACCTGTGCCCAAATCTAGCAGCGGGTGGTCTGGCCACAGACTCATGGCTCCCTAAGAAACCAAGTGTTGAGGTGAGGCCTCAGTGGCGAGTGCCTGGGGCCTGTAGATTGGAGGGTCTTCCTGGTTCTGCCATTTAGTTTGTGACTTGGGCAAGTAACTTTACCTTTTTTAGCCTTGGTTTATTGATCTGTAAAATGGGGTTAAGACCTCCTTGACAATTATCAATAGCTAAATGGGATAATATGTTGATGGCAGGACTCTAAGTTCTCTGGCAAGGAGAAGAAAGGGAGATGGGGGGGTTGCTGCCTTCCATCCCTGCTGCTGTGTTGGATGAATCCCTCCTCTCTCCTTGAAGGAGGTAAGTCTCCTCCATAAATCCCTTCTTAACTGGAAGATGACCTGGAACCTTCCAGTCAGATCTGCTTCCATGTCAAAGTAGAAGGGCAAAACTGCTCTTCACCTCATTGGCATGGCATGGATTTAATTTCTAAATTCACATCAGGCTCTCCTCCACCCCATCCCTCTCTGGTGGAGCCTCTCTTTCTACCAGACCTGACAGTCTCCCTCTACTGCCTCAGTGCTGTTCTGTCCAAGGACCAGACCTAGGAAATTTCTTCTGTAGGCTTATCCTTTGTGGCTAACTCCAACCTTAGCTCCCCTTTAGCCCTGGGAAAGAGGGAGCTGGTGGAGAATTTGAAGCCAATTTTAAAAAAATATTTATTTATTTATTCATGAGAGACACACAGAGAGAGGGACAGAGGCATAGGCAGAGGGAGAAGCAGGCTCCTCGCAGGGAGCCCGATGTGGGGACTCGATCCCAGATCCTGGGATCATACCCTGAGCAGAAGGCAGATGCTCAACTACTGAGCCACCCAGGCGTCCCTGAAGCCAGGTTTTTTTTTTTTTTTTTTTTTTTTTCCAGAGCTGTGGCAATCGTTGTGAACATGATCTGGGTCACTGTGGCTACTCAGTGTCTATCTCTGGGTCTGTTCCTTATCTGTAAGTTCATCAATTTATTTTTCCAACCCATATTTCTTGGGTGACCACACTGGGGCAGCATGGTGCACCCAGAAGGTGGAAGAGTGGGAATAACAACAGAGTAAGAACTCCACTCTGAAACTGCTGATCTTCTGAGGGGAAAACAGACAGATACATATGTCAGTCTCTCCAATACAAGGATATTTGCTTCAGGAGGACCTCTGAAAGTCTAGAACTTTCCACAATGTCATGATACCTTTCCCCTCCTTCCTGAACAGAGCAGACTCTTGCCGTTTCAGCCAGGACTAATCTTTCTTTCTTTCTTTCTTTCTTTCTTTCTTTCTTTCTTTCTTTCTTTCTTTCTTTCTTTCTTTCTTTCTTTTTTTTAATTTATGATAGTCACAGAGAGAGAGAGAGAGAGAGAGGCAGAGACACAGGCAGAGGGAGAAGCAGGCTCCATGCCAGGAGCCTGACGTGGGATTCGATCCTGGGTCTCCAGGATCGCGCCCTGGTCCAAAGGCAGGCGCTAAACCGCTGCGCCACACAGGGATCCCTCTTTCTTTCTTTCTTTCTTTCTTTCTTTCTTTCTTTCTTTCTTTCTTTCTTTCTTTCTATTTATTTATTTATTCATGAGAGACACACACACACAGAGGCAGAGACATAGGCAGAGGGAGAAGCAGGCTCCCCACAGGGAGCCCAATGCAGGACTCTGTCCTGAATCCGGGGATCGCACCCTGAGCCAAAGGCAGACACTCAACCACTGAGCCATCTAGGCATCCCAGCTAATTTCTTTCTTATGAGAAAAGACAGATCCTAAAATATAAGTCTGGAGCTTTTGTTCATTCTGTTTTGTTGGAATTATCTATTTTTGTAACAATCATGTATTACTTTTATATTCAAGATAAAAACACAAAACATTCCCAGTTTGGGAAAAAAGATGTCAGGGAGGATTGTTTTTTCCTCTGATGACCAGAGGCCGGTCAGCACATGTATCTAGGCATGCCAGACTGCCCAGGGCCCTTGATCAATGTGACCCTGAGAGAGGCTGCCTCAGTCTACACACTGGCCTGGCTGCTCATCCACCCCTGGCTGGCCTGCTCCATCCTCAGCGCTTATAGGCCTGGTCTTCACTTCCTATTAATACAAACCACGTGGGACCCTTGCTGTGGCGTCTCTAGGCAGAAAAGGGAGCCACAGCCGCCTAGTGGCTGCCAGGGAGGCTGGCAGGAAGGGGCATCTCCACCAGGCGTCTCCTGGGAAACAGCAAGCTCCCCAGAGAAGGGCATTTGGAAATAAAATTCCTGCCACTGTGTGTTTGTATGTGTGCTGGGGCGGGAGAGGGAGTTAAGAAACCTCACCAGCCCCCTCTGCTTTTCTCTCTTCAAGGAAAGCCTCTTTCAGCAGCCCTCCGGACTCCCTCACCAAATGCCACCCCATTCCCCAGAAGCCATGTCGGCTCTGCTGGGAGCGGACAAGAGGCCTGAAAATGTCCCTTCAGATTTAAGATGTGGATGGGGAAGAGCACTGGACTGAGAGCTGGAGGCCATGTCCTCAGCTGCCCTGCCTCACCCTGTGGCCTTGGTCCATCAGATCCCTTTACTGAGTCCTGCTTTCCTCTGTAAAATGAGGGTACTGGATGAGATTGCCCCATTATTCTCAGTCTTCACTTGGGGCTCCTCCACAAGGGCTAAGAATACAGTGGTGGCATTATATGCCATTCTTCCTGGCATTTGGAGTGGATACCTGATTGTAGTTAATGATTGCTTGTGTGATCTTGTTTGGTTACTTAAACCAGCATGGTCCCTTCACCTGACATTCACTCATTCAGGTATTTCCAGGCACTTATCCAGAATGCTGAGAAGGGTAGAGACCACCCTGATTGACATGAAAAAGGCCCTCAGCCCCCTCCATGCTGTCCTGTGCCACAAGCCAGCTACATGCCACATCCCTTCC
Source organism: Canis lupus dingo (assembly GCF_003254725.2). Classification (NCBI taxonomy): domain Eukaryota; kingdom Metazoa; phylum Chordata; class Mammalia; order Carnivora; family Canidae; genus Canis; species Canis lupus. The sequence continues at coordinate 24,056,828 of NC_064251.1, read as the reverse complement.
ATGATGACCCCTTCATGTGGAGTTGGAGGGCCATGGAAGCTTCTCTTCCCATAGCACCCAAAGCCAACCTTAGGGAGAAGCTGTGGTGCTTCCTAGGGAGTAGAGGTGGGATGATGTCCCTGCATACCCCCCCACCACACACCTACCTGGTTCTCTTTGCCCTCCCTTGCTCTTGAGGGACAAGCCCCCACTCCTAGCCCAATTCACCCCTCCCTGGTCAAATACAGCATGATCAAAATGGAGACAGGCACCCTTTGGAAACCACATGCAGAGGTCAGAGATTCCTGAGGAAAAGCCAATGACTCTCTTCCAGCTGGAGTACCCTTCCTCCTGGCATCAGCTGCTAGAGCTCCCCTTCCTCCAGAGACCCAGGCAGGGCAGGAGGTAGGAAGAGAGCTCTCCATGCAGGAGACAACCCCCCACAACTTTAGGAGGAGACAGAGGAGCTCCAGGAAGGAACAGGGCTGCGGGCTCTCCAGAGACCCGGGGGGCCTCAGCCTCCCTTGGTGTCCACTTGGGAAAGGACATTGGCTCTCACAGACTGGCCTTGTGGCTTCTCAGCCCAGGTCTGCCTGTGGGCCAGGCAGTTGGAGGTAGGAGAGAAGAAGGGGTGGGAAGGGAGGCCAGGAGGTAGAAGTGGTAGGGAGGAGGAGTGTTGATCTGGATTCTGTCACCTTTATTGGGCACCTACTGTGTATCAGGCGAAGGGCTCTGTCCCAGCTTTACCTGGATTATCTCCTGCAGTCCTCGCTTGAGCCCTATGCCAGTGTTATTACCCTGCTCTGACAGAGAAGGAAACTGAGACTCAGAGGCATTATGTAACTTGCTCAAGGTCACACAGCTTGTCAGGAGTGAAGCCAGGATCCCAGCCCAGGTCTGTCAGCCTCCAGTGGGTTCTCTCTGCTGCCAGAAAGTCCTCCTCCTGGAAAGCAGGTCTGGGGTTGGGGTTTTCAGTCAGAGCTCATCAGGATCCCCAGAGGTAAATCTATTGTCATCTGCCCTCCTCCTCCCCACCCATCTGCCAAGCAAGTCGCAGGTGAGCCCCCCGCCAAGGCCCCTGCCCCAGCCCCAGGTGCTAGCTCAGCTTTGCCTGGCTCCCAGCCTCTCTCTGGTGCCCCCAAGGTGGCTCTGAGGTCACCCCACACCCAATGCCTTTCATTCTGCATTTCCAGATCTCAGAATACGTAGGAAAATGCAGGAAGAGAGAGGAGGTCACTTGAAGGTTGGAAGCAGGGGCTCTGGTCTTGGGCAAAAGATTGGGGGGCCTAGTTATCTCCTTTGATTCAAATGAACCCTTTCCCTAACTCCCACCCCTCACCCCCAGAGACAGCCAGAGCTTTGCTTAGTTAATGAAATACAAAAGAAGGAATCAGGGGGTGGGGGTGGCTGGAGAGCGCTGGAAAGCAAGGGAGAGAGGAAAAGTTGGGTCTCTTCCAAAGAGTTAATGTTCCACAGTATGATCGATTAGGTGTCAGATGTAATTTCAAACCAATACAAGATGAATGGCATAATTTTCCCTCTCTCATTTTAGACAGAATTAAGAATCCATTAGCTAACACAAATTTTTGGCAAGTTTAATAGGAGCTCAAATCTACATTCGGAGGAAACGCTCCCCAAAGCCTGTTTCAAGCTTTTACTCTTCAGGCCCCTGGCCTCCAGTGTCCTCCCGACCTGCACAAGCCCTCTGCCATCCCCACAAGCAGCCCCCTTTCCCTTACCCTAGCCTTCCTACACGCCCCTCCCTGGCCCAGCCTGAGATTAACTGGCCTGACCCCTCTCACAAAGGCCGGGCCTGCCCACCATTGTCTTCCAGGGGCGATGGGTGGGGGGAAGGGGCGGAGGGGCTGGCAATGGGCCCAGGAAAGGAGGGAGGTTGCTGAATTGGCCCCAGGCTGCAGACAAACCCTAGGGAGAGGGGTGAGCTGGGGCTTTGGGACCGTTTGCATCTCAGCTACTCCCCAATTTCACTCCCAGAAAAGTCCTTGTTTTTGTCCTAAACAAAGCACTACCCAGTTCATAAGGGGAGATACTTATGAAAAACCCCATTCTTCCCTTTACATTCATATGTATTAGTGCACACAGTAAATCTGAGAGATTGGAAGTTACCACCCCCCATTCTAGAGATGGGAAAACTGAGGTGGTGAAGTGATTGGAATCAGCTGGGTCCAAGGGTAAAACTTGGCTCTGCTACTTGCTTACTAGGGCCCTTAGGTATTTCCTCTGGGCCTCAATTTCCTCATCTATAAAATAGGAAGACCCTTGGTCCCCAGTATTATCCTGAAGGACAAATGAGATAACAAACTATCCACTCCACATGAGCTTTATGAATCAGCTACAGCCTCCCTTCTCCAATCCCACAGCCTAGTCTGGAAGACCAACATGTAGACTGAGCTCTGTCCTGGAAAGCAAGAGGCTGGAATAATAATTATGACAGCTTCCCCTTACTGGGCACTTATTCTGTGTCAAGTGTGGGAACCAAGTCTTTTTATATAGTAGCTCATTTACTACTCAGACCCTTATCAGATAGATACTATTATCATTGTTTCACTTTCCAGGTCAGGAAACTGAGGCACAGATAAGTGAAGTATCAAGTGAAGTGCTAGGAAGTGGCAGAGCTAGAATTCCAACCCAGGCAGCCTGGTCCTAAGGCCTGTGGCTCTCTACCCAATGCTAAACAGAGGGAAAGGTCTACAGTGGTTGGTGGAGCACCAGGACGTGATCCCAGACCCCAGGTCTGGAAAGGCTTCACAGAGGACTGTAGGCTTGACTTAGGTCTTAACTGATGAGTAGGAGTCTACCAGGTGGGCAAGGAGAGAAAAAATGTTCTAGGCAGTGAGAACAGCAGTGCCAAGGCACCGAAAGAAGTCTCAGCATGGAGATGGTGAGTGACACACTGTACCAACCCAAACATGGGATTCATGTGGAAGATGGCAGGAAACAGGTTGGTTGGGCAGGCCAGGTGCTTCGTTCTGACAATCCTGGGAATTCTAACTCCTATAGCTAACCTTGCATGTCATACTCAGGAGTTATGAGATTTTCATGTTGTTATAGTAATAGAGCTAGCATCTTCCATATGCCAAATGCTTTATAACAATTGCCTTGTTTCTTCATTATAATAACCACACCAAGCAAGCACTGTTATCCTGTTTTTCAGATGAGTAAACTGAGGATCAAAGACACTAAGTAACTTGCCCAAGAGACACAGCTAGAAAGTGACAGAAGTGACCATCAAAACCAGATTTGACCCCAAAACCCAAACTCTTAATGACTGTGGTTGTTGTGTCCTGGTAGGCAGTGGGAACTGAAGAGGAATTTCGTCAGGGAGTGATGGGTTGGATTGAGTTTTAGGAAAAGAAGAAGTTCAATTGGAGCAGAGTGTGATTGAGGCTCCTTCTGGAACCTTCATCTAGCCCGGAATGAAGGCAAATGAGGGAGGGAAAGGCCCTCCCTCATTCGTGGGGATGGAAGAGAGGGCCTCCTGGAGCCTAAGTAATAGTAATCATAAAAATAGGGCAAAAAATAAAATAAAATAAAATAAAATAAAATAAAATAAAATAAAATAAAATAAAATAAAAATAAAAATAGGGCAGCCCCGGTGGCGCAGCGGTTTAGCGCCACCTGCAGCCCAGGGTGTTATCCTGGAGACCTGGGATCGAGTCCCACATAGGGCTTCCTGCATGGAGCCTGCTTCTCCCTCTGCCTATGTCTCTGCCTCTCTCTCTCTCTGGGCCTCTCATGAAAAAAATAAATAAAATCTTTTTAAAAAATCATAAAAATACCAACTCTTAAATATCAACCTGTGCCAGGAACTTTCTTTTTTTTTTTTTTTCTTTTTTTAAAGATTTTATTTACTTATTCATGAGAGACACAGAGAGAGAGAGAGGCAGAGACACAGGCAGAGGGAGAAGCAACTCCTTGCAGGGAGCCTGATGTGGGACTTGATCCCTGGACCCTAGGATCACGCCCTGAGCTGAAGGCAGACGCTCAACTGCTGAGCCACCTAGGTGTCCCCTGCCAGGAACTTTCCATGAGCCATCTCCTACTCCACAATTCTGTAGGGCAGATATGGTTAGCCCCATTTTACAGATGATAAAGCAAAGGCTCAGAGAGGTTGACCAATTTCTCTGGACCACACAACTGTGATTTGGCAGAGCTGGTACTGGCCCCAAGCCTTGGCTTTCCTCACACCTCACTAACAGAAGGTGGTTAGGCTATACATCAGACACCAGCTCTTCCTTCCTGACATGGTTTAATATTTCCTGATGTACATATGGAGCTGTCCCTCTGTTTGGGCCCCAGCAAGTGGCTTTGAGCTAAGAGAGATGGAAAAGGGATGAGGAAGAGTGGAGAAGAAAAGAAATTGGAGAGGGATGAGCTCTGGAGCTCTGAGAGGAGAGCCGTCAGACATTTTTACCTGTTACTGACCACTCAGGAAGATGTACAGAACATGGTTAGAGGAAGATGAATGCTTTTAATTATCTTAGCCCTGAAGTGGAGAAGAGGTTTCATACCTTTGCCTCATTTTCTAACTTTTGGGAGGTACTTCCTATTATCTAACTCACATCCCTCCTAATGGCCCCACAAACAATTCCATTGCCAGTTCCAAGGAAGAGCCCCTGCCCATGCACCCCGCCATAAGGAAAAATTCTTGTTTTCGGGGATCCCTGGGTGGCGCAGCGGTTTGGCGCCTGCCTTTGGCCCAGGGCGCGATCCTGGAGTCCCGGGATCAAGTCCCGCGTCGGGCTCCCTGCATGGAGCCTGCTTCTCCCTCCTCCTGTGTCTCTGCCTCTCTCTCTCTCTCTCTCTCTCTCTCCCATAAATAAATAAATCTTAAAAAAAAAAACAAAGTCTCATTGAGTAAAAAAAATTAATAACTTTGTTTCCATGGCCTCCTCACATACATAACTCCTACCCAAGCCCTGAAACAGCTCCTTGGGAAACCAACAAACATGGATTCCCATCCTGATTAGCTACTCTTCATCATCTGTAAAATGGGGATAATATTATCTACTCCCCAAGATAATTGTAAATACAGATTAAATAAATCTGCATTGCCCAATTGGAAGCCACCAGCCACAGGTAGCTATTTAAATTAATTAAAATTAAATAGAATTTAAAATTCATTTCCTCAGTTACAGTTAGCCATATTTCAAATGCTGAATAACCTTATATTGGCTAGTGACTACCATACTAAACAGATAAGCAATAGGACATTTCTATCACTGCAGAAAGTTCTATCTGACAGTGCTGGTCTGAAGCATTCAACTTATGGCCTGGCCCACATCGTGAGCACAGTAAGTAAATGCCACCATTCTTGGGGGACTCAGGCAGTGAAACTGATTATTCTTCCAATAGCCTGCCAGAGGCCATCCTTTTAATGTTCTCCAAGATTAAGTCTGAAAATGAAGGATGGGAATAGTCAGGGGCTGGTCAGAGTAGAAGGAGAGAAGGAGGAGGAACAAGTCCCTTGAACAACAACAGGAGAGTTGGTATTAAGGATTGCCCAGAGGGGTGCCCAGGTGAGTGGAACATAGTGTCTGGGGCAGGAAAGAAAAGACCAAAAGAGAAAAAAGAAAGAAGAGAGAAATAAATTCAGGCACTTGAGAGCTGGACCCCAGGAATGAAATTTTTGAGATCCTTTTTTTTTTTTAAATAAATTTTATTAAAAATAAAAAAATAAAAAATAAATAAATAAATAAATAAATTTTATTTATTTATTCATGAGAGACACAGAGAGAGAGGGGCAGAGACACAGGCAGAGGGAAAAGCAGGTTCCATGCAGGGAGCCTGACATGGGACTGGATCCTGGAGCTCCAGGATCACACCCTGGGCTGCAGGCGGCCCTACACTGCTGCACCACCAGGGCCGCTCCTAATTTTTGAGATCCTTGATCTGAGTACCTATTATGTATCTAGTCCTATCCTAGGTGCTAGGAGTGCTACTATAAAAAAAAAAAAAGCCCCCATCCACAGGGAGTTTGTGTGTGAATATAAGGTGGAAAAACTAGAGGAGGAATATTATAAATGTGTAACATACACAGCATATTAGATGGTGATATGTCTAAGGAGAAAAATAAAACAAGGAGAGGGAAAGGAGGTACAGTTTTTGATGGGGTGGTTAAGAAATGCTTCTCAGAGAAGGTGGTGTTTTATTTTGGTTGCCTAGGGCTGTGGGGGTTGAGAGGAGAGGGGTGTTGAAGGGGTGATGAAATGTTCAAAATTGTGGTGATGGTGGTCACACAACCCCATGAATATACTAAGAAACCATCGAATTGTATGCTTTTTTAAAAAACGGATTTATTTATTTGAGAGAGAGTATGTGTATATGAGGGGCACAGAAGGGCAGAGGGAGAGAGAGCTTTAAGCAGTCTCCCCACCAAGCACTGAGCCCAACATGGGGACCATGATCTGAATCGAAATCAAGAGTCCACGCTTAACAGACTGAACCCCGCAGGTGCCCCGAATTATACACTTTAAATGAGTGAATTATAACTTAGCAAAGCTGTCATTAAAAAAAAAAAAAAAAGAAAGAAAAAGAAAGAAAGAAAGAACGCTCTGCCTGCTGCACCAAAAATAGACTGAAGGGACCAAGGGTCATCCAGCAAACACCAGAATGATAAGAGTGGGGTGATGAGAAGTGCTCAGATTCTGGGTTTGTTTTGAAGGCAGAACAGACAGATTTGCTTCTGAATCAGGAATGAGGTGTAGAAGAGTGTTGTCAAAGATGATTCAAGAATTTTGTGCTTAGGAAACCAGAAGAGCTAAGGAACTAAAGGCCATGGAAAGGAAGAGGGGCTGGCCTGAGAGTACCAGACACAAGGGCAGGGCTGGGACTCTGAAATAATGCAATATGATTGGCTAGATTTGCAGACCCTGGCCTTTGACTTTGAATTCTAACCCAATCACATTGCAGAACTTCCCCCAGCCCCGGTGCTTCAGCCTGTCTTCTGGGATCTAAGAGACTGATTGGGACAGATCTGACTCATTTAAGGTGGTGGAAAAGCATTGGTTGTTTTCCCCTTCCTTCCTGACCTTCCATGGGCCTGAGACAACTCTGAGCCAGGAGCTCAGGAGAGAATGAGGAGGAGTGTTGCAGACCTTAGGCCCCAGAGGGAGAGTGATGGTTGGAGCCTGGGCATTGTTGCCAGCTGTCTGAATCCCATAATGGAGAGAGAAGAGAGGGAACGTGCTCACTGCCCCCCATCTGAGCCTAAAGGGTGGGCAGTCTGGGTCCTGTGCCTCCACCTTCCCTAGAGTCAGGAAGATGGTGCCTACACATTTGGGATTGGCAGAAGATGATCTCTGAGACAATTCTCCCCAAGCTGGTGAGAGACTCTACAAAGCTTTTAATTACCACCTCAGAGTGGATGCTAGGTTAATGCGATGATTCAAAAGGTGTATTTTTCAATTATATTTAACGAAAAGATTTATAGTGAAGTAAAATATAATTAGGAGGCTGCCAGCAGACAGGCTTCCTGGGAGGAAGAGAGATGAGACAGGCCCCTAATGGGGTAGGTTGGAGCCCAGGCTACAGGACCTGCTCAGCCCAGCCCCACCCTTCAAGATGTCCAAGCATTCATCAATTCTGCTATTCAAACACACTAAGTACCTACTTCATGCTGAGCTCAGAGTTTACCATGAGGACAGAACAAATATTATGATCCCTGCCCTCAGAGAGCTTACAGAACATGATGACACAAACAGAACAGACACAAACAAACAAAAAGCAAGGCAACAATTAAATACTGCAAAGGAAACAGTAGAAAAGGCATTAGAAAAGTTTTCTCGAGTAGACATGGGGATGGACAAACTGAGTCTCGAAGTATGAAAAGGAGCCAGCCAAGAAGAGTGGGAGAGAGGTGAGAGGATTGGTTAGGCCAAGAAAGCCATCCAGTTCCTCGGGTGGGAAAGTAATCTTAGTATGTGCAGAGTGGAAAGAAAGGCCAGTGAGGCTGGGGCACGGAGAGGCAGAGGCAGAGGTCAATGAACTTTGGATGGGAAGGGAAGTAGGGACCAGATCCAGCTGATAAGGAGTTTGTAGTTTATTCTATGTGCTAAGGAAGCCGCTGGAAAATTTTAAGCCAGAGAGTGAAGGGCATATTTTTAAAAGATTACCCTAGCTGCTATGGGAGAATGGATCAGTGTCTCGAGATGGGAAGCCAGAACAGACACCCAGAAGGGAGGTGATGTGACCTGGCTTAGAGGGAAGCAGGGAGGAAGGAGAGAAGAGCCTGGATTCGGGTGCCTATTGGAGCAAGGATCAGTGGCTCTTGGTGAGAGTCTGTATGGGGAATGAGAGGAAAGGAGAACTCAAGGATGAGTCCAGGTTTTGGCTTGAGCAACTAATTGGATGCTGCCATTTACTGAAATGAGGAAGCCCAGAGAAGAAATAGGTGGGAAGACATGTGGATAAAGAGTTCAGATTTGGGGGGGAAAGGGGTGGCTCAGTCAGTTAAGCCTCTGCCTTTGGCTCAGTTCATGATCCCAGGGTCCTGGGATCAAGCCCCACATGGGGATCCCTGCTCAGTGGAGAGTCTGCTTTTCCCTCTCCCTCTGTTTGGTGCTTCCCATGCCATACTCTCTCTCTCTCTGTCAAATGAATGAATAAAGTCTTAGAGAGAGAGAGAGAGAGAGAATTCATATTTGGAATGTAGACTCTCTAGGGGCTTCCCTGGCCCTGAAGGATGGAGGTCTGGATGCTTCACCCCGAGGGCTTCCCCTCTCACCACCCCATTTTATTGCTTCCCTCCTTGTCCTTCAGCTTTTTTTTTTTTTGTATGTCTAACTTCTATTCCTCCTATTTCACTTGAGACTGCATGCTTCTCTCTTTAGAAAGGAAATTCTGTCATTTTCAGCTCCCTTTAATTGCCTAAATTCCTGAAATTCTACCGCTAAGTTAGTGCTGTACTCATACTCAATGAGAGCCCACTATGGGTCAGACACTGTGCTGTAAGTATTGGCTACATTATTTCCATCCAATCTTGCTAACTACTCCTTCCATAGTATTAATATAACAATAATAACAGTGACCATTTAATGGCAAATCTCTCCATCTAAGCCCTTTACATGAATTAAATTTAAAATTTTTAAAGTTTAAAAAAAACAAAAAAATAAAATTTTTGAAGTTTTACTTATTTATTTATTTATTTATTTATTTATTTATTTATTTACTTTTAAGACCCCATTTATTTATTCATGAGAGGCACAGAGAGAGAGAGAGAGAGAGGCACAGACACAGGTAGAGGAAGAAGCAGGCTCCATGCAGGGAGCCCGGTCTCCAGGATCACACCCCGGAATGCAGGCGGCACTAAACCGCTGAGCCACCAGGGCTGCCCTTTTCTTTTTTTTTAAGTAATTGCTACACCTCATGTGGGGCTCAAACTCACAACCTTGAGACCAAGAGTTGCACATTCCTCTGACTAAACCAGCCAGATGTCCCTACATGAATTATATTTAAATCTCACTGAGAAATAACCTGTCCAGGGTCACATAGACAGTTAGCATTGGGAATGGGATGAGAAATCTAGGATTGTCTCCAGTACACCAGACTCTCTGGGGGCTTGAAACCGCATGGATGATGAAAGGGAGGAGCCATTTGAACGCCTTTCTTCTCCCCCTCGCTCATTCTTTCTCAGAAGAAGCACAGAAGCAACAGTTTTCTCTCAGACTTTCTTCCCTGGGTGCAGAGGGCAGGCACGCCTGATGACAACCCCTAGGCGTGCACTGTGCTGGGCAAATCTGCCCAGTTGTTGTAGGAGCTACCAGATCCTTAGAGGCATTGCCTAAAATCATAGGAGGTGAGTGCCCAACCATGTAATGAGGGGTCCTACTCTGTGATCCAGAGAGCTGATTCTTATATCCACCATCCTCAGAGAATAGCTTAGTTGTTTGTATATGTGTGTGCGCATTTGTGCAGGAATTGGTGTGCACACATGTGTGCAAGCCAGAACAGGCCTGCCTCCTGTGCGTTTCCCTTGGGATATGTATGTGTGACATGATGGTTATATGGTTGTCTGCGCCCTCTCAAAGGCAACTAACTTGGACATTTTTTCATGCATGTGCCTGAGGTTGGAGTTCATGCAGGATTGAAAGGGCCTGGCCCCAGAGTTGAGTTCGGAGCTCAGCTCCCCACCTCTTCTCGCCTGTCCCTAGCTCCCTGCCTCTTCCGCACCTCCCCTCATGCTGGGCAGAATGCCCTCAGCCTGTGCCGGCTGGCACACATGCCACATGGTGCCTGGCGCACGTCTGGGTAAGGATGACGCCCCCAGGCCCGGCTGGGATACTAAGCCACCCGCTGCCTCCCCCACCTCCAGAACGGAGCGTCCCCATCCCGTCCCCTTTCTCAGCCAGGGACATGGGGAGCAGGCGGGGACACCGCACAGACAGATACAAACACACAGATGCACCCAGAGACGCCCACAGGCGTGTGGCCTAGAGAGGCACAGGCATTCACACAGCCTTGAGGACACTCACGCACACACATTGCACATTCACACACACCCAGAGAAACTCGTGGGCACTCACCACTTGCACGGATCTCGGATCTCAGTCTGAAGTAAACAAACCCCTCAGGTTCCTGCCCAGCAAGTCCTTGAGACAAACTCACCCGGGGTCTCTGTCCGTGGTGCTGAAACCGGACCTTTCTCCTTAAAGAAGGAGAAGACAGGGAAAAGATGAGAGGAGACCTGGGATGGGTGGTAGAAGACAGGAGAGGAGAGAGGAGAGACAAGAGGGATAAACTCACGGATAAAGGAGATAGAGAGTTGAAAGGATGCTAGAGGAACCAAGGACTGTCCAAACACTGGGACTGGGAGAGGCAGGGGAGGATGGAAGGTTACTTCAGACTCCACCCATGCTTAAGTGCAGACTCAGGCTGAAGGATGTAGCCATCTTTGCCCTTTGCTAATTATGGGAAGAGTTTGGTAAGGGTACCATGACAGGTGAGTGACCCTGAATGTGTGGTTTCTTTGGCTTCTAGGTGTCCCTTTCCAGGTGCCACTTTGCCTCCGAAGACCTTAAAGTGGTAGAGGAAGGAGGCAGATACCAAGAAAGTTCTATAATAACCCCACAAAAAGCTTCCCACCTGATTTCTTATCCCAATTTGTGTTGGGCAAGTGGACAGCAATGTGGATCTGGATTTGTTCTGAGGATTGTAGGGATTTAGTGACTGCTTAATGCTTATCCACAAGATTGGATTATGGGTTCCTATCTCTCTCTCTTGAGATAAAAACTTCTCTCTGATGGGATTGCCTAGTAGGGATTCTCTCCCACCAACAGCCCCTTAGTTGTGAAATTCTTGGAATATGAGGAATGCCCACTTTCCTGGTGGGGGAGGAGGATTTTCAAGGACCAAGAGGCTTATTATGTAATAACTAGGCAAGTGGTAATGAAGGAAAAGATGAAGAAGGAAAAAAAAAAGGAAAGGGAGGAGAAAGGATGTGTGAAGATGGATGAAAGAAGAAAGGGAAGAGGAAAGAGATTGGAGAAAGAGGAAAGGGGAGGATGGAGGTGCAGATGGCAGAAACGAAAGAGGGCATGAGTCACCCAAACAGACTCCAGTGTCCAGGGAAAGGGCAGGGGAAGTATGCCAGGTGAGGCAAATTGCTTCCCAGGGGCCCAGATTAAACTGGTAGTCCAGGCTGGTCCTGCAGCTGTTCACAATGGCATTCTCCACCCAGAGCTTCAGACAGAGAGACCCCATGGGCCAGGACTTCAGATGTGAGGAGCAACATGCCCTAACATGGAAGGTAGGATGAAATTCAGTCCAGTCTGTGTGTGGGTTTCCTCATGTGTGGGATGGGGACAGTAAGTGCCTTCTTGGGAGTGTCTCCACCTATTTGCATGTGAGCAGTGGCAGGAAGAGAGAGAGCCACAGGTATGGGCATTCATAGGATAGAGGGTGCTGGGTTGATGGAGGGTGAGAAGCCGGCAGAAGGAGAAGAGAGGCAGAAGGAGAGGGGTGAAAAAGAAAGGATAATGTTCCTAAAAATTTTTGGACCTCCTAATTATTTTCTTTTTCCTGCTAAGAGAGGAGCCAGGCCTAGGATGCAAGTTGGGCATATGTGCCCCAGTGTCCTTGTCTGTAGTATAGGTATGATGACAGTCCCAACCTTATAGGGTGGTTGATATAATTATTAGCTTGTGTATAATGCTTAAGATAAGTCAGTTGTGGATATATAATAAGCTCCACATATATGTTAGTTTCCACTGTTATTGTTGTTAGATTCTGGTCTTGCATTGGAATCAGCAGGGAAATTTTTCTTCATGTTTAAATAGACCTTCCTGCTACAAACTGCGGTCCAACCTGTGAGTCTTCTTTTGGGTGCCACAGAGAGCTGTGATTTCCCAGCTCTTGAATTTTACTCCTAAAAACAGAGAGAGCCAGCAGATTTTCTGGGGCACTGGGGGGGACCCCTATTGTAGGGAAAGTGACAGGGTCTAGGGAACAGGGTACCCACCAAGGACCCTCAAGGATGTTTTCCTGGATTCCTGAAAAAGCTGGATCCTGGACCTACATCAGTGCCTCCCTGCCCAGACTGGGCAGACTCAGCACTCCGCCCTATTTCGTGCTAGTGCCTTCCCCACTCAAGCCTGTACAGAACATATGGGTCATTTCTTCCAGATTGCTCTTCCAATCCCAATCCCTTCCCCCCTTTTCACCTACCCTTCTACCCCTTTCTTCTAAGGAATCTAGGTTGGAGGAAAGAAATTCCCTTACTACTTGAAGGGTGGGATTTCCCCACCCTGCACAGGCAAAATAGATGCTCTCATTCTGGAGGTCAAGGAAGCATGTGGGGACTGGCACAAGGAAGGGTGAGGGGTGGCAGGGCAGCCCCCATGTCCTCCCATTCCCCCCAGCTCCTGTCTCATCACTGTCACCATTCAATCATAGCAGATGGGCTGCAGCTGTGAGCGCCAGCCCGGCACACAGGCTGGTCCGTGCCACTTGGGAGAGAAGGAAGAGAAAGGGAGGGAGGGAAGGAGGAGGAATGAAGGGAGGAGGGAGAGAGGAAAGGGAAGAAGAGAAGGAGGAGGAAAAGGAAGAGAGTGGAGGAGAAGAGAGATAGCTTGAAGAGAGAGGGACTTGATACCTTTTATGCCTCTCTCTTCCCAGCAGGAGAGCAGAGGCCAGGGCTGGGCTCACAAGCTGGGCAGTGCCAGGCGAGATGGGCATATGCCCTTGATTACTACCAGGACCGCAGGCCAAGCCTCCGCAGCCGCCACGGCCTCATAAATCAGTTTTTAAGTAGCAACCACATGGACATTTCCCAGCTGAGAGGCCTGGCCTCTGTCGGCCCAGCTAGGGCAGCCTCGGTGGAGGGGCAGGTGCCAGGTCAGGGCATGGAAAAGAGAGAGATGGTCATCAAGGCTTGGTGGGAAGTGGGGTGGAGCTTGTTCAGGCAAAGTCTGGGGGGAGGGTCTCCTGCCAACAGGGAGTAGGTAAGAAGGTGACCAGTGGCTGGCAGCCAGTTGAGAGCTCCCTGTTGAGGTTCTTAGACCCTGCCCTGGTTTCCCCTGGGGAAACTGCCTACAGACAGGGAGGATGGTGTTGTTACTGGAACTTCCTCCCTCCACATCCCCCTCCCATTTAGAATAGAGTGTGTGAGTGTGAGGACAGTGTGTGGGCTTGTACACTTGGGTATCTGAATGTGCTCACTGCTCCGGATGGGTAGGAAGGCATCTCCCCAATATCTAGCCCAAGCCCAGCAGACCCCTGATTGCTTGAATGAATAAGTGATGAAGTGCAAAGGGGGCCAGTTATGTGTGTTCAAAGGAATGGGGGGATTCATATCTGAGTGTGTATGATGGCCAGGTCTATGTGCATGTGTATATCTGGGGAGGGAGGGGTGTTCTGTGGGTGCTCTGAGGAGATTTACTCTGACAGACATCCCTCCACACCCTCCCTTTCGGCCTTCCCCTGAGCCCTGATTCTCCCCTTCTGAGGACCCGCCAGTAAGACAGCAGCTCCCGAATTCCACTCCCCCCAGCCGGATCCCTGGCTTAGCACCCCCTGCAGCCGGCCAGCATTGGTGGTTGGGGGCAGGGGCCTGGGGAGTGCGGGAGTCCCGCCCCTGGAACCGCGGGCAGAGCGGGCGGGGTGGGGGCGCCCAGCCTTCTTGCGCCCAGTGTCTCCTCCCTGGGTGAACAGATGTCTCGGAATTTTAGATGTGCTCTCCGCCCCTCCTCGCAATAACTACCCCCACCCCCAGCTGGCACTGGCTGTGGCGTAGCGCCCTCCCCTCCCCCACCTCCGATAGCAGACCCGGCTGATGGATCGGGGAGCGCGGCCGGAGCCCCGGGCCGAGAGGCGGGGCAGGCCAGCGGGGTCGCGGCCACCGGCTGGCCCGAATCCCGGAGGCTCCCGGCGCGGAGAGAACCCTGTGGGCGCTGCCCCCGCCTCTTGCCTCTTCCTCTCGTTCCTTCCTGTCTTCCGCATCTCCTCTGCGCTCTCTCTCCGCCCGCGATCCCGCGTCTCTCTGCCCCTCTTGCTCTCTGCCCCACCTCACAACCCATCATCCCGCGCCAGCCGCGTCTATGCAAACCCTGCACACAGAGCCTCACACTTCGCAACAGAAACTCCTCCTGGCAACTTCGGCCGCGGCATTCTTCCCTCCAGAGACCCCTTTCTCTGCATTCCGTGAGCCACCCCACCCCCAACTGGCCGCCTGCCTGCCCTCTGTGGAAACCCAGAGTTAATCCGGGGAACATGGAGGGAGGGCAGGAGGGGCGCGAGGATCGAGATCAGGGAGGCCAAGGATACCCGGGCTGGCCGGGTTTGAGAGACACCCAAATTTTCTAATCACTGCTAATTAAGGAACAATCCAATTCCGCGGACCCCCAACTCGGGGAAGGGGGCGGGGCCCGCGGAGGGCAGGAGGGGGCCTTGGCAGGGCTTGGCAGCCGGGGGTGGTGCCAGGCACCCTCCCCCACCCTCCCCCCACCCGCCAGCATTCCGAGGTAACAGGCATTTGTTACCCAGCTCGTGCCAGGAGCGATTGGCAGGTTCGAGTAGGCACAGTCATTCCGCACACAGATGTCCCTGCGCTCGCTCTTCTGATATGAATTCTGTCAGCTTCAAATCTGAGGGAGACGAGCAGACAGCCCCACAGACAGAGCTACAGACACACAGAGCAATTGTCTGGAGGACGCAGAACCCCACAGATATTTTTTTTTTCTTCTCTGAGAAAGATTTATGAAAGAAAATTAAGAAAGACCCTCACTGGTTTGGGGGGCCCCATCTGAGCTCCTGAGAGGGGCCCTCACGTTATCAATACTCCCCCCGGTTGCATGCCCACACTTTTCCAGTCTCCATCTGGCCCCCCTCAACCCCCAGACCCCAGAAACCATCCCTGAACTTCAAATTTGAGTCGTTGCAACCAGAACCCCAGAAGTCTGGGAGGTCTCGTACAGGACCCAGAATTTCCGGATCCCTGAAAATTCTAGAATGCCACCAACCTGGGGGAGGTTCCAGTATTCTAGAATCTCCTGAAAGTAGACATTCCAGAACTCCTGCTCCTGGGCAAATTGTGCCCAGTGCCCCATAATTGTAGTACTCTCTCTATTAGAGAGGGGGAAGTGGGTGCTGTCCCAAGCACGGGGATGGAGGGCCCCACATGCCTGGTCCTCACAAGCCACCCCCAGCCTTGGCAACCAGCCAAAAATGCAGTCTGCCCTTTGAATGAGGAATGCAGAAAGGTCAAGCCCCCTGACTCCCACCCCTTCCTGGTACTGCCTGCCAGCTCCAGTTCCCATCCTGACCCTCCACACCTGACCTGGCCATTCTGCCTCTGCCCGCCCCAGCAGCTGTGGGAGAATGCTGGTTGGTCACTGGGCATCTGTGAGCAGGCAGGGCATGAAGAGCCTCTGGGGTTTGGTTCTCCCTGGGCAGCTCATGCTGGTGGAAGAAGGGGAAGGCAAAGGGGCCAAAGTAACTCACTGACATCAGAGGAGAGGGGCACAGAGGGATTTGGGTTGTGGTTTGTCGGGTTATGTTTTTTAAATCTTTCTTTCTTTCTTTTTTTTTTTTTTTAAAGAAAAAGCCCCCATCCTGTGTCATCATTTTTATGGGATCTGCAATTCTGGCAAAAATCTGTCTTTAATTTAGCTGTCCATATAAAAATCCTCACTGTATAATAATGAACAGATGCCATGGAATTTAAGCTGGAGCCTCGGCTCCTCCCCGCCTTCCCCCCGCGCCTGGCACCGGGCACCGGGCACCGGTTGAGTGGCACAGACTGGCACCAACACGGGAGCGAAGGGTGGGCAGGGGGCGACCTGGGCTCAGCGCCAGGGCACTGGGGTGGTGAAGGGGTGTCCAGGCGCTGGACTTGGCCAGGCGGGAGCTTTTCCGTGGTGGTACCAAAGGAGAAGTGTCTGAGGGATTTTTTTTTTTTTCTACAAAATGATCAGTAGTTAAAGGTTTTAGTTTGGTTTTCCTGGGGGGTTTTGTAGTCCTTCTCAGGTTTTTAAAAAGGCACCGCCCTCCCCCCAATATAAATCCAAATGTTTTCGAAGTTTTAATTGAGTTGTGTTTAACCCTTCCCCTGCGCAGCGCCCCCGCCTCGGCCTCGGAGCTGAGCCGAGCGCGAGTTCGCTGCAAGCGGGATCCGTGCGGCTTCCCGCCGGCCGAAGCCTCCGAAGTATCCTAGGCTCCATAGCCTCCGGAGGCTCCGGGGCAGCTCCCGCGGGACTGGAGTACCCTGTTGCCCTCCAGGAGTGAGGCCCGATGTGGCATCCGACTGTCCAGAGGCAGAGACGGAGGCAAGAGAGAAAGCCCCACTTACCCCACACCAATTCTCGGGCTTTCCCAAGGGGAAAGAGAAAACTGTGCGAGTCCAGTGTCCCCCACTGCCTCCGCCTGCGGTCCAGAAAGCAGGCTTCGGCTTGGGGTTGAGAGGTTGGTTCGGAGCCCCCACCCCCACCCCTTGCCTTTAATGCGACTCTGGCGAGAACAGATGTCCCAAGCCGGGCGGACTGCCCAGACCCCGCCCAGCTGTGCCCTTGGCGAAGACTTGGCTGAGGGTAGGAACTGGCACGCAGGTCCCCAAAGGGGCTTGGGGTTCCTTGGGCCCGGCGGGACCTGACCTGCCAGCCCTGGCCTCCTGGCCAGCGCAGCCTCGGGGCGAGAGGCGGAAGAGCCCGGGAAAGACCGGTCCTAATTCAATTAATTCCAAAAAGAGGATTGAGATGAATACCGAGGTGGAGACAAGCAGAGAGAAAGGTTTGAATAACCGAACACCAGGCACACACTCCGTGTATGGAAACCTGCAGCCCCAGCCGGCTTGGGGAGTCGATGCTGCGCTCCTGCGCTGGAACAGGCGGCCCGAGTTTGCAGTGCCAGAGCCACACCCTGGTGCACATCTGGGCAGTATCTCCACCCAACGCATACCCCAGCTTTCTTGGCACAGCCAGTGTCTAGGGGTTCCCTGGTCCTTTCCTCCTCCGTGAGCGCCCCAGCTTCTCCTCACACAGAAGTGGGGGGCTAAGGTTCCCCCAGTCCCTGGCATCTCCCTCTAAGAAATTGATTGCCTTCCTGCCTGTGAGCCCAGCCTTCCTCTCAGCCTTCTCCCGCTGGCACTCCCTGGGCAGGCTGCTCCTACCTCAGTGCTCTACGATGGAGAAAGTTTCAAAAGGCAGACCAGCCCTTTGCAGGTGTCTGGTGCCCTTTCTTACCACTTTTCACCCAGGACAACTTTGTCCAGAATTTTTAAAGATGAAGGACAGAGAGGCAAGAGGCTGATTCAGTATTTAAGAGGGGAGCAGACTTTCCAGGTTTCTCAAAGTCCAGGTCCTCCCCTCCCCTCTGGTTCTGTGGCCAGTGCTTTTCATGCCTCAGCCCTAAAGAAAAAAAAGGTGACAACGTCTTGGACTGTGAGGTGGGAAGTCTGTTGTGACAGCTGAGGCCGGTCTGCCCCCTTCCACATCTCATAAAAAGCAACTTTCTCCTTTGAGCACGTAGGAGCAGGTCAAGTGCAGAGTCCTGGTCTGACCCCTGCTGTAATATGAAGATCCTGGGAATGGAGCTGGAGGCCAGTGCTGGTCAAGCCTGGCCCATGTTGTCCCTTTCTTCCCACCTTCCTTGAGAACTGAACTGTGGAATCTAGAATTATCCCTCAGTCTCAACGTCTGCTTAAATCAACAGATTTCTCTAAGGAGCAGGCAACTTCAAGTTTAAGTACTCTGGGGAAGAGGAGAAAGCAAAGGTCATCCAAGAGGGAATGAAATCTCTGCCCTCTGTGGGAGATCCTTGCATTCATGGACTGACTTTCCCATAAAAGAGAGAAAGAGAAGCATACACTACCCGATGGGGTCTGGGGAGTGTCAGGGGTTCCCTGTTGCTGACTCCCATGGGGTTAGTTTTCCTGTACTGTACTCAGTGGTTTATTGGATTGTCCTACTAGGTGATAAAATCAGAGCTGGGGGTTCACTGGCCATCAGGGGCTCATGGTCCAGAATGTGTCTGGTTAAATAGTGAGGAGAAAAGCAGCAAGGCTTATCCTCTCTTTCCCCCCGATGGACAAATGGCCTGGACTCAGAAATATCTCAATTTCCCTGTCATTTCCACATGCTTGACTTTGGATGGGGGTGAGAAAATCAAGAGGAGATGCCCTCCTGATTGATCCGGGCTGCACCCTTCAGGTTCTATAGTCCAGGGGTTGAGCTGAGCCTGCTAGTGCCTGCTTGGAGATCCCGCTGTTCCAGCTAGGGCAAGGAGGGCATCCTCTCCATGACTTCTCCCCTTGCCCCCTCCCTCCTACTGCTCTGGCCCCTTTTAGCTTTCTCTACCTCCCCCCCACACACACACATACACACACACCTCCTTCTGTTCCTGGAGCTTCTCTGTGTGTACATGCAAGCGGGAGAGCCAGCGAGAGGAAACAACCTGCGAGGGGGAGTTTGGGGCCGCGTGTCCTCGCGCATCTTCTTCTCCTGCTCATCTTGCCATCTCACCAGGGAAGTTGAGTGCTGGGGGGGGGGGGGTGATGGGAGGATAGAGCACAGACAGAGTGCAGGAAATGTGGGGGAAGGGTCAGGAATTGGGAAAGGGGTAGCTCTTGTCAGCAGTGGAATTCACAGGAAGCGAAGGCGCACGCAGGATTCCCACCCCAAAAGGGGGCCAGGCACCCCCCCACACCAAGGTGACCACTGATGCAATGGCCTGAGAGTCCTCAACATCTTTCAGAAGGAGCTAGAATCCATCTTCAAAAGCCGAATGATGCTGCGTGGAGTAGCCGGAAGAGTGAAGCGGAGTAGGAGTCTGTGGTCTGGCCAGGGAAGCCACGTGGAGGGGTCTTTTGCTTCCGGCCCCAAGCCACCTGGATGCTACCCAGCCCGGGATTTCAGAGCGGGTTCTGGGAAACAGGCTGAATGGGAGAGAAGCCCAATTAACCTTGTTTCCAGGGCAGGATAAGATTCAGGCCTCGGGATAGGTGCCGAGTTCCCTCTCTCTAGTTGTCCTTGCCAGGCCTGTCCCATGCCATGAGCATCCCAGACTCCAGATTTAAGTCTGGAATTTATGCCTAGCTTCATACACCAGGCAAGACGTGGGGGAGAAAGGTGGGTCAAGTCCTTTCTCCCAGAAGAGGGATGGCTCCAAGGCTTATTAAATTCCCTTAGACCACTGAGAGAGGTGAATCCTTGGTGGAAGGGCTCAATTCTTAATCTCAGTTTAGAGAAAATGATCCTGTAAGAATTCTAGATGAAATTTTGAGAAGATTCCAGTGAAATTCTCCGAAAACTACTGCAGAATTCTGCCCAGAATTCCTGCCGCGCGTCGAAAAGGGCCTCTGGCTGTGCCGCGCTCCCCCCACCCCCACCTCCACCCCTCCGTGGGGCCGGGCACAGTCGGCCTCCCTCTGTGTCTGGAAGGCTCGAGACTGGACGAGAGTCAGCACCCGGGGGCGGACAGCTCCCAGCCCCGGGCCTTGGTGCCCCCGCAGCGGTCCTCCGTTGGAGGAGAGAGGGCATCGTCTCCACTGATGAGACAGTGTTTGGAAGTGGTCACTTAAGGGAGACGCCAAACTGAAGGCCAGACAGTATAATCCGATCGACCCTTTCACATTTAAGGCTTCCTTCTTCAACTACCTTCTCTTTTCCTGATTGTGTCAGGGCGCTCTCTTTTGGGGCTCTTGGATCCAATCTTTAAAAACCCTTTAGCATGCCTGACCACTAGCTCCAGCCCTAACAGCACGCCCCCTCCCCATTTCAGCCCTAAAACAAGCAACAGTGTTTGTGTGTGTGTTTTAAATAATTTTAGTAAGCAGCGTCAGAAGCAACCCAGTCTCGGTCTTCCTAACCATGTTCAGACTTCGGGGTGGTGTTTTTTGGGATTTAGACACACACCCCCTCCTCCAAATATTCCAGGAGTCCAGTGCCCACTGGAGAGGGTCCTTTCAGGGAAGTCAGTTCAGAGATGCTTGTGCCCGTGAGGCTCAGAGAAAGAGAATTGTGAGGCTGTCTTGTGAGATGGGGAAGCAGCCTGGGCAGAACAAGCTCTTCTGCGATGCTCTTCTTTCACCTCCCTAGACTGAGGGTTCCCTCTGTCTGGAGCTGCACCAGGCCGGAAGGAGACTGTCCAGGTGTAGACCAGGGGTTTCCTGCTGTCCTGTCAGGGGAAACTCATGGTGACCTCAAGCTCCATTCTTCCAGATGAGGATCTAGATTCAGACCCCTCATACAGCTCAGGGAACACCTGCAACCTCATCAATAGTACTACAAATTTCAACATTCCTGAAACTAAAAATGGCTGATTCCCCTGAGTCCACGGAAACATAAATTTTATACTAAAAAGACTTCCTACATTAATATTTCATCCTCATGACCTTAGAATTTTTTTTAATTTAAAAATATCCCTCTCTGGCTCAAATGGTTGTCTCTTTATCTCTATGCACTTGTTTTGTTTGTTTGTTTGTTTGTTTTTTGCAAGAGTGGGCAGAGGGTTGTAAAATGACCGGCTGTTCCCAACTGGGTCATTTCTTAGTGATGCAAAAATATTTTGTTCTCAAAGGAGGTACAGGTGCATGTTTGGGAACTGAAGGAGTGTAGGGAGATTAGTGCAATGCTTTGTGCTAGGAGTGTGTATGAGTTTGTGTAAGGTCTGGGAGGGGCAGTGCGTGTAGCTGTTTTGGTGCCCAGTGGATGGGTGGGAGCAAGGTTGCAGGGTGGAAATCCCACGTAGGAAGGTCCAGGGTCACTGTACCTGGCCTCTGTACAGTCACTTGACTCTGTGTCTCCATCCCCCAGAGCCCCAGCTCAATCCCCCAAATGAAATGAGGCCACCGTGAGAAACCGGTCCGGCTTTGCATCTCATTTACATAAATATTTATTAATCGTCATTAAACTGAACAGAAACACGCAATGCACTTCGGGTGTCCGACGGGAGTTTCATCTTGGCTACAAGAGGAAGGTAAAATTGCGTGTGAGTGTGTAGGTAAGTGTGTGGGTGTGTTGCCTGTGGGTTTGCATTTTTGCATCGTGTGTTTGGATGCCTGATCTGCCTCCGGTGGGGAGAGGTTCTCCTTTTGCCCCATTTTCTGGGAAACTTCCAGAAGGAGCCCTCAGCCCTCTCCCTGCCCACCTGCTAGCCTGAGCCAAGAGGATGCCTCAGACAAAAAAACCTCTCCAGCCACCGGAAATTGCCGGGCGCCTGGCGCCCACCGAGGCACATTCGGGCAGGGGCGGGGCTGTCCCTAGGTCTTGGTCTCCACCCTCAACCCGGGATGAGGATTGCCTGCGGGGAGCGAGGGTTCCAAGAACTCTCCTCCCTCTGCCCCTCGACGCCCGCGCCGGGCCTGCGTGTGCGTGCGGTGTGGTGTGCGTGTGTGTCTCTCATGCAAACCCTCCCTCCCCAAACCGACCCCCCCAACAGTTTGCCATTCCATACAAATTTGGAAACAGGTTTTTAAAAAACAGCATGACGCACAATGGGGACGGGGCGGGGGGAGGGCAGTGGCACTGGGGCCCCAAATCTCCGAGTCACTGATTGTAAGAACCTGGGGAGGGGAGGGGGCGGCACCGGCCCCCACTTCACCAAAGTGCACAGATCCGCGCTTGGGCGGCGCGACCCGCGGGCCGGGAGGGGCATCCCGGGGCCGGGCCGGGCCGCTAGGCTCTGTCAGAACCTCCTTGCATAGATATTTGTGTCTTTTTATTATTGGTAGTAGTATTTTTTGCCTTTTATTGCTTCTAAAAGTTCTTACTGCGTTTTCTCTCCGATCCGGACTCTGCGTTCGGCCTCCGTCGCCTCTTAGCTTTTTTTTTTTTTTTTTTTGTACGTTTGTTTGTTTGTTTAAAAAAAGGAAAAGGGAAAAACGGATTCTAGTTACAAATTGTCTTGGCCTCTCTCTTTCCTCTCAATCCACACTTCCTCCCGCCAAAATTAAAATCACAAAACGCTGAGACTAGGGGTTGGGAGAGGGCGTTCCAGGTCCAGGCTCCGGCGCCCTGACTTTTGCCCTCTTCAAGAAAGAGGGGGCGCCCGGCTCCTTTCTGCCTCGGCAGCTTGGTGTCTGTTATAATAATAATAATAATAATAATAATAATAATAATAATAATAATGATAATAATAACAACAACAACAACAATAGAGGGAAAATGGTATCCCACAGCTCAGCTGCCCCCTTGCCAAAGCCTTTGGGCTTGCAGGGGGGAGGGGCAGAGGAAACCTAAGTGTAGGGATTGGGAAATGGGGGGTGATCTCCAGGGAATGCCCTAAGAGGAGTCCCTGGAGAACTGCCCATGGGAAAGAGGAGGAAACCCCTTGGGGAGAGAGAAGGCGAGTCCCCTGGGGGAAGCGAGGCCCCTGGGACGGGCCACCCACAGGTAAGAGGACTGCACTGCCCAAGAGAGGGTCAGTACCGGCGGCCCGCTCCCCGCGCCCGGCGCCAGGATAGGTGGGGGTCCCCTTGCGCTCGGGGGGCTGGGAGCAGGGGTGCGGGCAAAGGCAAAAGAAAAAGAAAGGGGCCGGCTCGAGGTCTCAGTTATGGAAAAACGCATTGAGCTCCTCGTACATGGGGCCCCGGTCGTGGTGAAGGTGCATATCGTAAGACAAGAGATTCTCCGAGTGGACGCCCCCGCGCACAGCCGACGAGCCGAAGACCAGCCCGTGGCCCGTGGGCCGCGAGCCGGGCAGCGCCGAGTAGTGCATAGAATAATGGTAGCTCTTCTCGTGGTCGGGCGACGAGTCCTGCTTGAGTGAGAAGTTGCCATTGAGACAGAGCGGGGGGCTGAGCGGGCCCTCGTACTCGGAGCTGTTGTAGTCCGGGCTCGCGCCGCCGCCGCCCGCCGCAGCATACAGCGTCTCGTAGGCGGCGCAGTAGCCGTGGGTCCGCAGGGCGTGCGCCGCGCCGCCGCCCAGGCCGCCCGCCGCCTGGCACTGTGCGCCCGCCAGGCGCGAGCACGGGTACGGGTAGGGATGCATGGCAAACGGGCCCCCCGAGCCGTGGAAGCGGCCCGTGCCGTCGGCGCCCTGCTCCGTGAGGAAGTTGCGCGAGTTGAGCTGCAGGCAGCCGGCCACCAGGTTGGTGGTGGGCTGCGACAGACCCTTGCACAGCGTCTGCACGTAGGACACCAGGTCGGGCCGCTTGCCGGAGCGCAGGATCTCCGAGAGCGCCCAGATGTAGTTCTTGGCTAGGCGCAGCGTCTCGATCTTGGACAGCTTCTGTGTCTTGGAGTAGCAGGGCACCACCTTCCGCAGGTTGTCCAGCGCCGCGTTCAGGTCGTGCATGCGGTTGCGCTCCCGCGCGTTAGCCTTCTGCCGCCGCAGCTTGGAGCGCTCCAGGCGCGCCTTGGTCATCTTGCGCTTCTTGGGCCCGCGCTTCTTGGGCCGCTCGCCCTCTGCCTCGTCCAGCCCTTCCTCCTCCTCCTCTTCCTCTTCCTCCTCGCCCCCCAGCTCGCCTTCCTCCTTCACCTCGGCCAGCGCGGCCTCCGGCACCTCGTCTGCACGGAGAGGGACTGGCTTGGCGGCCCGGGCGGGCCCCGGAGCCCCGGGCCCCGGCGGAGGCGGCGGCGGCGGCGGCGGCGCGTCGCCCTTGTCGCTCCTCGGCTCGTCGTCGTCGCCGTCGCCCCAGCTGGCGAACTTGGGCACGTCCGAGAGGAGACCGGGCTCGCTGAACAGGCGGGTCAGCATGGTGCCTGAGGGCGCCCCGTGGGCGGGAAGGGGAGACAGACAGCACTGAGTGAGGGGCGCGCCGGGGTCACGCCGCCCCCCCCACCGCCACCCCCAAGTCCGGGGTGGGTTCCTGCCCCAGGGACTCGGGACGCCCACCTCCTCCGCCTGCCCCGCCCAGAGCCGGCCCAGCCCAGCCCCGGCCGCCCGCCCGGGATCCCGGCCCGGGCCCTCTCCCCAGCGCTGGGCCCCGGCTCCGCCCCTCGCCGGAATGAGGGGCCGCTGCCCGCGCCCCGGGCTTCTCCCGGTCAGGCCGGGGGCCGAGTCGGGGCGTTCGGAGCCGACATCCTCGCCGGGGGGAGGCGGCGCGCTCGCCCTGAACGCCGGCTCTATCCTGGCGGTGGAGGAAGGCAGGGCGGCCTCGGGTGGGGACCGCAGCCCCGCTCGGCGGCTCCGGCGGCCCGGGCCCCTCGGCCCGGCCCCCCCACCCCTCCCGCGGCTCTCACCCCCACGCTCCCTAATCCAATTTGCAACTTGGCCGCGCGCCGCCCTCGGCTCGGCCCCCACCCCCGCAGCCCCAATTCCAGAGGCGGGAGGATAGTCTCTTCTAGCCGTGGCGTCCCCAGCTCCCGGAGCCAGCGCGGGGCGGCGAGGACCGAGGAACCCGGGCGTGGGGAGGAGGTCGAGAGGAGCGAGCCCCGACCGTCTCCCCTGCGGTCAGGGACCCCTTTGCCCCCTTCGAACTGCCTCCCTCCTTCGCCACTCTTCGGATCTCGTTGTATTTCGGGGTTGATGCGGGGGGGAATCAAATTTGTTTGCTTTTCTTTTTTTCTTTTTCTTTTCTTTTTCTTTTTTTTTTTCTTTTTTTTTTTGGTGTAGAGGAAAGGTCGCAGGTTCCTCCGGGACAACCATGGCGGGGGTCCCTCATCTCAGCCCCTTCACTCCCCCCCTCCATGATCCTGCTTTTCTCCCCAAACCCATCGGAGGCAGAGACGCCTCCCTCCGCAGCCCCCTGAGCTGCAGCCCCTAGGGGAGAGGGAACCCAGGGCACCTCTGATGCCCACCCGATGAGGGGGCATCGTCCCAGGAAGGGGGGATTTGGGGACCCTGTGGTCGGCCAAAGCAGCCGCCCTCCCCCCACCCCCCCACCCGGCGGGTCAGATCTAGCTCCCTTTCGGACAACTTACCTCGGAGAGGAGTCAAGGGGAGAGGGGAGGGGAGGGGGGGGAGGGGGGCAAGAGAGAGAGGGGGGAGAAGAGGAATCTTCTCGCTTATTTCATTGTTCCCCCATCTTCAGGGAGCGGGGGCAGCGGCTCCTCAAGGCGGCGGGCGCCGGCGTCTTCAGAGCGCCATGCGAACCGCGGAGCGAGTGTGGCATCTCTACCAGGCGGGGTACCAGCCTCTATGCCAGGCCATATGGGCTTGGCACGTCACGGGCAGCAGCTATCACATGAGAGACGGTGATTGGCATGCGTCTGCATTGGGGGAGAGCCGGCTCCCCCGGGACCCGCCGCCATCTGTCACTCTCTACTCCAAAAAAAAAAAAAAAAAAAAAAAAAAAAAAAATTAAATAAATAAAGGAAATAAATAAATATCTCTGCCGCCCTCCCCTCCCCGCCCAACGCAGGGAAAGCAGGGATTGAGAGGGAGGTGGGAGGAGTTGCCCCCCTCGGGTGGAGAGCCCCCCACATGAGAACAATGGGGTGGCAAGGCTGGAAATTGGGGGGTAGTGGCCCCCAATTCTGTGCTCCCTCCAGGGTCCTGCTCTGTCCATTTCCTCCCTTCCAGGCCCCCAAAGGTGGGTCAGGGACCAAATCCTCAGGTCTGGAGAAGAGACCTCTAGGCTTGCCCCCACTCCCCCAGGAGGATCCTCTCAGCCACAAAGGGACAGCTGAGGCCCCCTCCCAGGGTGGGCGTGGGGGGCTCCCTGGCCCAGCCCCATAGGTAGATGTTGGCACCATGCCATCCCTCATCCCTGTCTACCCCTCCCCCACCCACCCTCACGCACACACAACATATGTGGCTGAACGAAATTCAAACCAAGGGAAAGACAGAGAAAAGGAAAGACTTGCCTGGATGTCTGTGCGTCTGCATGGGCGTGTGTGTGTGTCTGTGGGGACATGTGTGTATATCTGTGGAGTCAGCCTATGAGAGAGATTTCCTTGGGTGTTTGGGGGCATATGTGTGTTGGGGTGGGGGTGGAGAAGAACCTCTGGGATCGGCCTATGCACCCACCTCTGGGAGTGAGGGAGAGGGTCTCAGTCCGGATTTCTAACCCAGAAATCTCTCACTCATCCCACCACCCCCACCTCCTCCCCCTCCTAGACAAGCAACCATCCCACCAGTGGCTCTCTCTCCTGGCCCTCTGACTTATTTAAGGGAGGGGGGGGGCTAGAAATTGCCTGAAGTTCCTGGAGAAGACTCAGCATTCTCCTCCCCCTACAAAAAAAATACTGAAAATACTGAAGCCAACTCCAGCAGTCTTGAGAGTGACAAAGGGGAGGAGGGTCAGACAGGTGTCTTGATAAAGAAGGTAGGAAATTGCTGTTTTCTCTTACAGCTCACCTTTCAACTCTCTCTCTGGGCCAGACACAGATGCCAATGGCACGAGTTGAGGGCGAGTTGAGGGCGGTAGCTTTAGACACACACACACACACACACACACACACACACACACACACACACACCCCTGTTCCTTACCCTGCGATGCAGAAAGTGGAGAGACATCCTGACTCAGATACATGTGTGTGAGCACGCACTCACAACCAGGTGAGAAGAACCCTTGCCCACACCCTGATTCAGCATTTGTATGTTTCAGATCCACACTCCAGTCCCTCCCCGTCCTCCAGCTTACACAGACAGCTTCAGTTATATCTTAAGCACACACATTTTGATGTCAACCATGTGCCAAGCACTGCGATGGCACAATGATGAGCAGGGCAGGGGCTTTGCTCTCAATCTAGACAGATACTGTTTTCTCCTTCAGGAAGCCTCCGAAAGGGACTTTGGGCTGGTAAGACACTGATCTGATGCTTGGTAGAATGAATTAGGTTTCAGCTAGAGGCACATACAATGGGCTAAGGAGGCCTTGGAGAAGGCAGGCTGGTGCCCTCTGAGGCTCTCAGGGATAGTTGGCCAGGAAATGAAAGAGCCTCAAAATGAATAGCCCCAATTTGTTCTTTTCCTGAGGCCCATGGAGGGGGGCTGTCTTGTCCAGGAACACACCATTGGAGGGCAGAACCAGGCCTAGAACCGAGGGGCTTGACTCCCAGCCAAGTGCTCCTTCCATAACCCCACAGTCTGCCTCAGTGGTCTCCAAGGATGAGAAGCCAGTGCTTGGTTTTCCACCTTTTGTGCATGGATCTTAGGTCTGAGAAGGTAGAGTCCCACCTTGGACAGATGGTCTACGGTGCTCCGGGCATGGCCAGAAGGAGAGACTAAGGGATAGGCCTCTGGCGGAGCAGAGACTCAGGAATACCAGCCAGCCCGCCATCCTGTCACCAAGTTTGCACACAGGCTCAAAGGCTTTACGGTCCCTTTACTGAGGTTGGGGCCTTCAATCCTGACATGGAACCCTTCTTCTCAAAGCCCCCAGCCATGTGATATTTTGGTTACATTCACATGTTTTGGGCTCTGATTACTGCCCAACCCTACCTACTAGCACCAAAGAATGCTAACTACCTTGAGCAAGTTACATACTATCTCTCAGTCTTGACTTCCCCATCTGGCAAATGGGGATAATTATGCTATACCTCATAGAGCTGCCATTGGGACTAAATTGGATAATACCCATAATGAGGTAGCACAGGGCCAGCGATAATACCGAGCACTCAGTAAATGCCATCTCTCATTTTTATTAAAGCACTTTGTAAACTAACCTACTCCACCATATTAATTTCTTGCACATACCCACACACACACACATTCAGAATGCTTTGTCTATATAGGAATTGAGTTTTTGTTGAATTAATGGGTGAATGAATGGATGAGTAAGTGAATGAACACTTCCCTGTGGGAGAGAGACACCCTCTGCCTTCTCCTCTGGACACTGAGGGATGGGTTAAGCCACCAGGGGTCTCATAAGCCCCTACCAGCTTTGCTTTCTGCTCAGGGCAGGAAGCAATACCTTGCTCAGGATAAGGGAGCCCTTGGGAAGTCTCTCCATCCCTCCTGATCTCCTGTCAAGAACGACCTTCGCCCTCTGGGTCTGAGAAGCCCCTCAAAACCCCCCCCCCGCCCTGCCCCTGCCATAGGAGGAGGCCTGGGGGTGGGGGTGGGCACACCGGAGGGTCTGGGCAACTTCATCCCTCTCAGTCTGTTTCCTGCCCCTGTCTTTTCTTCCTTCAGAAAAATGGAACAAGTTTTTCTCACTCGACACGTTTCAACTTTTTTTTTAGAAGATACAATAAAAAACAGGGGAAAATTGGAACAGAGGGAGGTGTGGGATGGGCCAGCCTCAGACATAGGCTTGGAAGAGGTACAACACACACGTGTCCACATCCACACGAACAAGCACGAACATACAGGGACATACATGCTCCTCTCTGTTCACCCAGAGATGCGGAGATGCAGGGACAGAGAGACAGAAAGAGCCAGAAATGGAAGGAAGGAGACGGAAGGAGAAGGACACCCAGAGATGCCATCTGTTCCTCCCCCTGGCATTGGGGGAAGGGAGTTGGTGAGGGGCCTAGTCCCCTCTGGGTCTCTGAAAGGGAAAGGGGGAATGGTAGGCACCTCAGCCAGGCCTGGAAGACTCCCATTCTGCTGTCCACCCCGGTGGAGGGAGCTGGGAGCCAAGGGTCTGAGGTTCCCATGGAGACATAGCCCCATCCCAAGGGAGGCCACAGTCTGGGCACCTAAAATGGCTGCCTCAGAGGGGTGGCGGCCATTTTGTGCAGGCTTAGGTCCTGATGGGGTGCAGGGGGAGGCAGGCAGAGAGAGAGAGAGGGAGGGAGGGGACAGGTCATTCCTGAGCAGTCTAGGGGAATCTTGCTCAGGGGACAGGACGGATGTTCTTTAAAACTGCTCTCGTTACACCCCCTGCTCCACCAAGGTAAAGACAGACACATAAATCTGTAAAGGCTCCACTCCATTCTGACACCCAGAAGGACACCTAGCCAGCCGCCGCCACCACCACTGCTGTGCCCCAAATAAGACTGGTGGGGGCAAGCGTGCTGGAGAGGAGACTTGATTTCCCACCAAAGCGCCAAGCCACGGGGAGCAGGTGGATTAGAACCCAGGTGTCCCTTCTCTGGCCGAAGCCATCTAAGGCCATGTCCTAGGGCCTCCCCCTGCTGAGGTGGGCAGGCAGGTGAAGAATGAGGGTGGGAGCGTGGTAAGGAGGGGCAGCCTGTTCTTCTCCCCCCCACCTCCGATTGGAGGGGAAGGACAGGAATTTGGAGATCCTCTGAGGGCCCGTGCTGCTGGCATTAGCTGTGCTGTGGGGGGAGGAGGGAGGGGAGGGGGCAGGCTGGCACTGCCCAGACGGCGCCTGTTCCATCAGTTCAGGATGCTTGAAGCTTCCTCCTGAAGCATAAGAGCACCTGCCACCCCCTTCCCCAGCTCCCTGCCCCACCTCAAGTCCAAAAGGGCTTTGGGGGGAGGGGGACCTGCCGCTTCTTCCTGGCTCTGGGGTGGGCACCTGCCCCGCTGCCCCCTCCCCCGCCCGCCGCAGTGTTCTGGGGAGCGGCGGGCACGCCAGATGGCGTGGCTGAGAATGCGGCGACGTTGCCGGGAGGTGAGGGCTGGCACGGGTGATATGCGGCTGCGTGCCTTGTGGTGCCACGGGGGAGGGGGAGGGGGAGGACCAGTGAGGTGTAGCCCCCCTCCTCCGTGCTGACCTCCTGTCCTGACCTCTAGCTCTTGACCAGGATTCTCCTTTGCCCGAGCCCTGGGCTCCCATTCAGGACCTAGGCCCCACCCAGAGCTGGGCGGGCACACACCCACGGGGCCAGGCGATGCTGAGAGTCCTGGGGCAGAACCCTGCCACACCCTGCCCCCTCCCCGCCCTGCCCCCAACCCAGGACAAAGGGTGATGGAGGGAGACCTTCTCATCCTTCTGAAAAGCCAGCCCCCTCAGGACCCTTCTCTTGCTCCAACACCAGAGTGGCCTTTTGCCCCATCACCTTTGACTTCTGGCTTCTGAGCCCTATTTTTCTAAGTGCTGCTTCCTTGATAGGTGCTGGTCTCTGAGTCTCCCTTTCATCAAACTTGTCCTCATTCCTCACAAGGATGGTTCCTGGATGGACACCTCCTCCTGGGAGCCTTCCTGGAAACTCCCCAGGCAGGGCAGCTTCAATACTTACCACCACCCTCTGTTGGGAGGACCCATTTGCCCATCTGTCTCCTTGACTTGACTGTAGTGTCTACTTGTTTTATATCTCAATATTCTAGTGCTTCACACAGGCTGTACTGATCTGGCGCTCAATCAGTCTGGGGGCACTGAAGCCTTTCTCTGGAAAATCTCCTAAAGCAGTAAGGCCCAGGGTCCCTGGTGAAGCTCAGAACTCCCAGGCCCCTCCTCTTGCCTTTTGCACAAATTTCAGTCTGGGGAGCTGGACTTGAGATGGGGGCGGGGGTCACAGATTTCCACCAAAGTGGCCCTAAGAGAGGGCCTGGAGGGTGAGGCTGAGCCTGGGAATGGCTGACTCCCATTCATTGAGCACCAGTGCTCCTCTAATGCTTTCTGCACACTTCTACCTTGACATAGGTATTGACCTTGGCCTTATGGGTCTGTCCCATCAGAGAGCACGTTCCTTGAAGACAGGAAGTTGGCCCAGAGCCTGGCACCCAGAATGCCCTTAATAAGTGGTTATAGCACCAAAGGCCTCTCTGCCACTGTTGGAGCAGGTGCCAGTTGTAGCCTAGAAATTGAAGGCTTGCAGCAGGGGCAAAATACCCACCCACACCACCCTTTCACACACCCTCCCTCCTTTGCCCTCAGCCTCCCCACCAATCCTGGAATTGACTTAGCATGTCCACCTTCCTCTCTGTAAAATGGGCATGATACTTACTATAAAGCCAGCCTGCTGGGACCGTCATGTCAAATAGGCTAACCAGTGTGACGATGCTGCCTCAGCCCACGGCCCTGCCCAGATATGGCTGATTCTGCCTCAAGCCCCTGATATGCTTTGTTTTTAAAATCTTTGTTTCTGGAGCTCTGTTCCTCACCACATCTTTGTTCTACCTATCAGTGCTCCGAGTGAGGAGTCAGGAGGTCCTGACTACTCCAAGGGTCCGTCCAGGAAGGCAGAGGGAGCTAAAGGTGGCTAAAAGAACACTGGGCTTAGCAGGGTCTTGATCTTGGTCAAATCCCACAACTCTCTGCTTCCCCATCTGTAAAATGGGACTCGTGCCACCTGACCACGTGCTTACCTCCCTCAGGACTAATGGGAGGACAGAAAAGACAGCCAGTTATGAAGTGCACTTGGGAGTGGTTAGGTCCTGATTGATGGTGGATGGCAGTCCCCCATAGGGTAGTGAAGGGTATTGGTAAAGGCAGAGGACAGAGTGTGTGCCTTTCCCCCAGGCTGGCTCTGCTGTGAACTTCCTTGTGACCTGGGCATCTCTTGGTTTCCTCCCCCTGGAAATCAGAGCCAGACATCTGGGTTGGGGACTTTTGGGGACCTGATACTGGATAGTTCTCTGATGCCTCTCTTGAGCCTAGCATGTGTGGAAGGGGCACCAGAGGCGGGCAGCGGGCACAAGTGACTCACACCTGCAAAGGTGCTGGTGCTCACAGGAGGACAGCCCCAAGGGGCCATGGTGGGGGGGGGGTATACATTAAGGAAAGTTCCAGGAGGTTTCTATTTAACCAGATACCTTGTGGCTCAGCCCCTGGGAGACTGGAGCCCAGGAGAGTGTGAATGAGACTTACCCTTTGCATTCCTACTTCACTACCCTGCAGGGTGAGCACAAGGAAGGAACGGAAGACTCTGGGGGTAGAGGCCTCAGGGACCAATTGACATTTGACAGATAAGGAAACCATAGCACAGACAGGAAGAGTAACTTGCCTGATGTCACAAAATAAATGAGTGGCAGAACAGGAGCTAGAAACTAGGACCCCAGTTCCTGTTTTGGGGTCCTACTATCCCTGGGGGCTCAGAGCTCTCTGTAATAATGTAATACATAAACCAGAATAGTGTAATAATGACAACGCTGAGCGTCATCTGTACCAGACACTGGGCTTCGCGTGCATCATCCTGCTTCATTCTCACCAGGACCTCGGAGACAGAATTACTATTAACCCCACTTAAAGACAGGGACGCTGAAGCACAGAAAGGTTGGGGTCGAGGCTGCTGTGCCAACATCACACAGCTAGCATGTTGCAGATGTGGGATTTGAACCCAGCTCTGACTCTCAATCTGTGCTCTTTCACTATTACAAACTGCCCTGCTTTCTCTGAAAGCCCCACTATTGCCACACTGTGGGACCAGCAGTCTCTGTGACAGAAAGGGGAAAAGAGGGTACCCTGGGAAGGACTGGTGTCTGGGGTTCACCCGTCGTCCAGGCCCCCACGTCACAGGAAGCCAGTGCCATGGGCGGTGTCTCCACAGTCTGCTCATGAGTAGGTGGGGGCTCCTTCCACACACAGGGAGGGGCTGTCACATCAAATAGGCTTCCCTCTACCCTCAGCTGCTGCAGAAGCCGCCCTCCTTGCCCTTGCAGGTTCAGTGAGATGCTTCTTCCTCCAGGAAGCCCTCCCTGATGTCGTGTCGCTCCCTCTTCTGGCCCTTGGCCCCACGTTGCGCGCGTGGGGATGGACCGACCAGCTGGATGGGCTTTGCTCTTGGTCCCCGGCCACCTGCCACACCATTCTGTTCTGGCCTGTAAAATGGGAATAAGGCCCCTACCTCCCAGAATCTGCGAGAGGAGAAGCGAAGCGGCATTCTATGAGGAAGCCCCTGGCCCCCAGAGGGACCCTGCCACTCGCTCCTCCTCCTCCTTGCCCTGCTCCTCCCGGCTTTCTCCCGGTTCTCTGCGCACCGCCCCCGCCCGGCGCCTGGCACGGGGCCCGGCGCGCCCCAGCCGCCCAATCCCGCTCGCAGCCTGACTTCCTGCCCGCCGGGCTCCCTCGGCACGTGCCCCGCGCCCCCACCCCCCGGGAAGCGCCACCTCCTGAGAGGCCCCGCGCGTGCGCGCCCTGGCGTCTCCGCCGGGCTCCGGCCGCGGGTCACCTCCCGGAAGGGGGTCCGCGGGGCAGCTCGCCGGTGGGGTCGGGAGGGCGGAGGCGGGCCGGCGGGGGCGGCGGCGGCGGCGGCGGCGGGAAGGCGACGCTGCCCCTTTAAGGTGCCACCGCCGCGTGGCAGGGAAACAGCTTGTGCCAGCCCCATTCCGCCCGGCTCCGCTCGCTACAAGAAACACAATGCATAACAATCAGGCGCGCGCTTGGAGCCGGGCCACGCGGCGGGGGCGGGCGGGGGCGGGCGGGGCCGCGGGCGGGGCGGGGGCGCTCGGGTCGCGACCCCCGACCGGCGCCCTGCGACCGCGGGCGGGCCCAGGCCTGGCGCTCTCCCGCGCCGCCGCCCTGCGCCCCCCCGCCCCCCCGCCTCGCCCCCGCCCGCCCCCGCCCGCCTCCCCCTCCCTCCCCGCCTTCGCGCTCCCTACAAAGTTCATTCCCACTAACTCTTTTCCAGGCCACTTCCCCCTCACATCTGACAATCCGGGGCCCCTCATTCTCCCAGTAATCACTCCACTGCACTAATTGCACATGCAAATATGCAAATGCGTATTAATTAATTACTATACTAATTAGTTCTGTGGTATTTGCGAGTAATAAATCATTGGATGGGAGCGAGGAAGCTGGAGACCTGGCCCATTTTCATTCTGCATAAAATTTTAATGGTCTCTCTGGCTGATCCGGGACGGCAGCGCGCGGAGAGGCTCTTAAAGGGCCAGTGGCGGCGGGAAGGGGCAGGGGCGGGGAGCGCGGGGCGACCCGGGCGGGGCCCGTGCCCAGGGCGGTCCTGGAGAGGCGGCCCGCGCCCTGCAGAGGCGTCCAGCCGCGGCTCGGCTTTTCCCCTCCCCTCCCGGGCTGAGGGTCCTCCCGGGGGGCCTCTAAGGAGAAAATCCAGACGGGGAAGGAGGAGGCTGAGCTCGTTTTCTTTAAGGAAGGAAAGAGGGCAAGGAGCTGTGAGAGACCAATGCCAAGGCCTCCGGGGGGGCCCCAGAGAGACAGAAATGCAGACTCCATCCCCAGGATGGCTGAGGAAACTGAGGCACTGGAAAGGCCAAGGTTAGCTCTCACCTCTGCCTGTCCCCAGGGGAAGGGAGCTACTAGGAAGGCCTGGGTGCCCCAGTCTTTCCATATCTCTGGTGGGGGCCACACAGGAGAGGGGGCCACCCAGGAAAGCCTCCAGCTTTCCCTTTCCACATGATCTAACTGCTGCCCCGCCCCCGTGGGCACCAGCTGGCACCCTGGCAGAGCAGTCCTGAGCTTGAGTGGGCCCCCGGGATCCTGCTTTATTTCCAGGAGGTAGTCAGGACCTGGGCACAGGGAGGGTTCTGGATGCTCTGCAGGACCATTGACTCCGGGATGCAGCGGGTTGTGCCTCGGGATTGTGCCCAAGCCAGGGAATGCCAGAAGAGGGAACACTGAAGTGGGGGCTGCAGGCCTGCCCTGAGTTGGGGTCCCGGGTACCAGGGCCTTTCGTCTGGTTCTGCTCACCTTCCAACCTTCTGCTGTCAACAGCCCCCCCGGTGAGGCCAAGACCCAAGGGGGTCAGTGCTCTGGTGGGGGCGCTAATAATAACGGCATCTGACAAAGCTATGAATTCAGGCGAACATTTATTGAGATGGAGAACTTTCTGAGAGCTCTAGATGTCTCACAAACCACCCAGTGACACAGCTTCTGTTACAGTCCCCATTTTATGGATGGACAAACAGAGGCACCAAAAGGTCAAGCGACCTGCCCAAGGTCACTTGGTCACGAGTAGCAAAGTGGAATTTTTTTTTAAAGATTTTATTTATTTATTTATTCATGAGAGACACAGAGAGAGAGAGGCAGAGACATAAGCAGAGGGAGAAGCAGGCTCCATGCAGAGAGCCCGATGCGGGACTCGATCCCGGGAGCCTGGGATCACAGCCTGAGCTGAAGGCAGACACACAACCACTGACCCACCCAGGCGTCCCCCGGAGTGGAATTTGAATCCAGACAGCCCAGCAATGGCATCTAGGTTCTTTCCACTATACTCTGGCACCTCTCTCTACTGCCATGTCCTCAGCACCTGCTGGGGTGGGGTGGAGGTTCCTTCTTTCCCAAAAAGCAAGCTGGGGAAGGGCTCTGGCTACTGGAGGTGTCAGGAGGAGGTGAAGGGTAGAGGGATGGGCCGTCACACCTGGGCCCTGTGCTGAGAACTTCATAAACAGTGTCATATCCAACCCTCACAACCACCCAGGAGGTAGGTTCTGGGATTTTCCCCATTTTAGAGCCGGGGAACCCATGGCTCAGAGAGGTTGACTAAGTTGCTCTGGACACACAGGGAGGATGTAGCAAGGCCTGGTTTACACCCAGCCTGTGTGACAGCAGTTGAGCAGCTCTCTGATGCACCCCTCCATTCCGCTGGGGGTGAGGCAGGAAAGGGTCATGGCAGTCCCTGCTGAGTAGAGACAAGAGAAGAAATGGAAGGGATCTCTGACTGTGGGGAGGACTTTCTTCCAGAGAGGTGGGGGCTCTGGAGTTGGAGTAGGGTGGGGTGGAGGTTCCTTCTTTCCCAAAAAGCAAGCTGGGGAAGGGCTCTGGCTACTGGAGGTGTCAGGAGGAGGTGAAGGGTAGAGGGATGGGAGAACAGAATGAGAAAGCCCAGTCACAACCATATTACTCCAGAATCCTAGTGGTTGTTTTTTTCTTAATGTTAGCCCTAGCACTCCTACCTGTCCCCACCTCCCCACTCTGGAAATCTGAACACCTCCACTCCAAGATTTGCTGTTTGAGGGGACCCAAGAAATCTGGTCTCTCTGCTCTTTCCAGCAGGGGGAGGGGAATATAGTACTGTCACTTCAGAAGCACTAAGTGCCAGGCACTTGATGTGCATCAACTTGTTTAATTTTCACAATTCTATGATTGGTATTCCTAATTTTATTAGTGGAGACAGGGAGGAAGAAAAGAGAGGTTAAAAACTACTTGCTCAAGGTCACACAGCTAGTAAATGGGAGAGTGGGACTTGAACTCCAGACCTTGTGTGCTTTACCACTCTGCTCCCTCTTCCCTGCTCAGCTTCTGTGGCTTCAGGGGCATGGCCAGATTGACCCCTTTGCCCAGTGGAGTCAGGGATCACTGTAGCAGTAGGCCTTTGGGTGGGTGCCTTTAGAACTGGCAGATACAAAGATAAAGAACAAGCCTTGCGCTAATCACTTATATGGTCCTCACCCTGCCTGGATTTTCATGCCCTTTACATGCTAGTAGAAGTTGGGTAAAGTGAATGTTCAGGAGGCTGAAACCCTCCTCTCATTATCCTGAGGATGGGCATCCCCCCAGAGTGGGATGCTTTCCCAGCATTCCCCTTTGAACCCACCCTTGACAGAACAGCAGGGTCAGGGAGTCAGTTAGCTGCTGTCAGGGGGACCACCCTGATCCAGGGAATTGAGATTCCAGTGCTCTCAGGGATAAGCCCAGGGTCCTTTCGCCTCCCAGTGTCTCAGGGGAATTCCCTTAGGGAATCTTGACACCCTCACTCCCCAGCCCTAAGAAGACCTTTGACACCTACCTTCTGAGCCCAGGAGTCCTAGGGGAGGAGGGAGGAGGGCATTGCTGCCACCCACCAGGAAAAAAGATGCATCCTCACCTCTTTACTCCACCAAAGCCCAGAGAAGCTGGGTTCATCAGGGTTTCCCACACACACGCTCAGTTCCTAGGAGAATGGGGGGCAAGTCGGGGAATTGAGGGAAGGAGGCAGGAGGGGCAGGCTGGCGGCTCTGAGCTTCTCCACGCAGCCCTCAGGGCCGGGTGCCTGGGCAGGAGGAGGGGGCAGAGCAGCTGCTGGCGATTTATTAAGCAGTCACGGAAAAATTGGTTTATAAATTAACAGCTGTTTTAACTTTAGGGCCTCTTCTTCAGGGAATGGAAGCAGCCGACTGGACCGGGATCGGAGTGTGTGTGAGGGCTGGTGGAGGGGGCGGCGGGCTCCGGCAGCTGGCATTCTTCGGGGGCAGCCTCAGCTGGCACCTCGGGGGGCACCAGGCAGTGGCCAGAGCAGGGGGTCTCCAGGTGCCCAGGGCGGAGGCTGCCCCCACTGTGGGCTGTCCGCTCGCTCACTCCTCAGCGGCAGCCTACCTGCGGGCGCCGGAGGGCAGGGACACCGCTGTACTCAGGTCTGCCACCAGAGGGCAGCAGCCTCCACACGTTGATTTCTGCTCCCCAATCCTATCCCGTCCCCCTCCCGCCCCCCACACTCCCCCCCGCCGCAGTGTGGGTCCAAACCGGTCCAACGCTGAGCAAGAGAGAAGCTGGTCCAATGCATGCAAGCACTCTTCTACTCGCCTATCCGGCTTGCTATAAAGGCGGCAGTACAGAGCGAGAACTCTGGAGTCAGACTGTCTCCTGTGAATCCTGTGAACCCTCTGGGCAAAAGTTCTGAGTCTCAGTTGCCTAATCTGTAAAATGGAATGATACTAATGAGGATTAAATGAGATAATACATATAAAAGGCCTATATCAGTGCCCAACACAGAGTAAATGCTCCATATATGTCACCCATTGACAATCTCTATGACTTTGTATTCACCCATCCATTCCTCAGTCCATCCCCCTACAGCACGTAATGCCTCCTGTATTCTGGGTGCTATGGCAGGCAGGTGATGATGCAAAGACAGATGGTGGGAGGGACACTTCTCAAAATAGTGTGTTAAGAGTTATGCAAAAGAGAATGTTTTGGGGTGATGAAAATGTTATCTGTGTTGTGACAGTGGTTATGTTGTTTAGAAATTTCAAAAACAAACAAACAAAAAAAAAAGAAATTTCAAAAACTCATAGAAATGTATATTTTAGGGGCTCCTGGGTGGCTCAGTTGGTTAAGTAGCCGACTCTTGATATGGCCTCAGGTCTTGTCTCAAGGTCCTAGTTCAAACCCTATGTTGGGCTCTGTGCTGGGAGTGGAGCCAACTTAAGAAAGAAAAAGAAAGAAGAGAGAGGGGAAAGAGAAACCCCAGAAGACTCCGCAGTGAGCATGGGGTGGGAACTAGAGCTTGATCCCACAATCCTGAGATCACGGCCTGAGCTGAAACCAGAAGCCTGAGGCTTAACCAACTGCACCCCCAGGCGCCCCTAAATGTATATTTTGAAATGCTACACTTTATTGTATAAAAACTCTAATCCAATACAATTGAATTTTTTAAAAAGCACCCTATGTGAGTTTATTCAGTGGGCAAAGGGATGGGTGATGGATGAATGAATGAACGCATGTGTGAATATGTGTGAATGACTGTCTCAGATGATTGCCCACCTGTCCTGATACCACTGCTGTTCTGGCTGAGACGGTGCCCTTGCCCTCTCCTCTTCGTGTCCAAGGGTTTCTCCAGAGGCGGGCCTTGGAATTCGTCCCTCCTCCCTCTCCTGTTTCCCCACTACCAGCTTGGGCAGGAAAAGATGCCCCAGTGTGCCCAGCTAGGGCTCCCCGGCTGCTCGAAGGTTGGTTCCCAGGGCTTCCGGGACCTCCCTTCCAGCTGCCACATGCCAACCCGGCCAGCTCTGCTCAGCTCCGTGGTGCCAAGGTCACGGGTGTGATGCCCAGCTACAGACCCACAGTGCCAGCCGCTCAGCTGCCCAAACCCTGGCCGACTCCGCCACCTGCTGGCCCTTTATGGAACCGCACCCCTGAACTTCAGGGAAGCTGGAACGGCCTGCAGACCTACCAGGAGTACAGCGCCGGACTGGGGGCTTTACTCGGTTTATCTTATCCAATCGTCACAGCTACCACGTGAGGTGGGCTTTGAAACACGAGGAAGCTAAGGCACAGAGAGGGTAAGAATTTTATCTAAGGTCACACAGCAAATTATAGATGCAAGTTTCCTACCCAGGTCTGTCCAACTCCCAGTGTATGTTTTGTCCACCTGACAGTGTCTTGCTTGGGGGAAGGGAGGGAATATTCTTGATCATCCGCTCTCCCCAACTCCCAGAAGGGAGGCAAAGGCCTCACACTTCCCTTCCAGATTCACCTTCCAGAAAAGGGGAATGTAGTGCCTCTTGTATCCCTTGTATGCGGGGCACCGTGGCAGCAACCAGGCAATGATGTGAAGAGACTCCATGAGAAGGACATGTCTCAAAATAGTGTGTTTAGACCTATGACACATTAATAGACACACTACAATTTTTTCTTAAAGATTTATTTATCTCTTTATTCAGAGAGAGCGAAAGAGAGGCAGAGACACAGGCAGAGAGAGAAGCAGGCTCCATGCAGGGAGCCCGACTTGGGACTCGATCCCCGGTCTCCAGGATCACACCCCGGGCTGCAGGCAGCACTAAACCGCTGCACCACCGGGGCTGCCCTACACTACAATTTTTATTTCTGTCTGTCCAAGCAGAAAGACCCGTAGTTCAATCAGAGTTAAGTCAAACAAGGTCTTGATTTTGTTTCTTGGACCCAACTGCCTGTGCTTCTAACTCAAGAATAATAACCGAGGAGTGGCACATTATTTTTACATCTCATTTGCATATGATTAATTCTAAGTCAAAGAGAATGGAGGTCACCCTGGCCCCTTGCTTCTCAGCGCCCCCTCCACCATGCGCCAGACCCTGGCCACAGCTTCCAGATCCCACGGGGCTCCCCCACTCTCACTAGTCCTACCCCCCTCCCCTTGCCCCTGACCACATCCCCCCAGCTCCCAGAAGTCCCATTCCCTTCCTCCTCTGTCACCCACGCAGCCCCCGCCACCTGGCCGCCCACCTGAAAAACTTTTCCCCAAGTTCTTGAGAAGTCGCGTAGGATCCAGGAGAGAAAAATCAAAGTAATAAAACCTCATTTAATTCCTCACGGAGGGCAGAGCTGTGAGCTGCAATTATCTTAATGCTGAGCTATTTTTACTCTCTTTCCATCTCTGTCTCCTG
Organism: Canis lupus dingo; assembly: GCF_003254725.2. NCBI lineage: Eukaryota > Metazoa > Chordata > Mammalia > Carnivora > Canidae > Canis > Canis lupus. Next base: position 24,016,685 of record NC_064251.1, on the reverse strand, counting down.
CCTCTCTCCATGGTGAGGCTTTCTTTCTCCCTTTGTCTCTCCATCTCTCTCCCATGTGTTTTCTCTGTCTCTTTTCACTTTTTCCTGCCTCCCCACCTTCTCTCTCTCACCTCTCTTCTCTGCCATCCTTCTTCCCTTCCTCCTCCTTCCTGTCTGTCCCCTATGCTTGTTCCTCTGTCAGCCAGGCTTCCCCACCCCTCCTGGCCCAGGTTTTGCAGCCAGAGCTGTGCAGACCTGGACAAAGGCTGGGGAAAGAGGGTACAGACCCTCCCCTTCACTCCAAGATCATCCCCATCGTCCAGGCCTACTCTGAGGGAGAGCCTGGATCAGGGGAACTTTTCCCTCATGGCCTCCCAGAGTGAGTGCCAATCCTTTTGGCAGCATAGAGGAGTCCTCCCTGGTCACATGAGCCTAGTCGAGGGCCTTTTCACCCTGAGGGGCTCGGAGTTGTGGCTGGTGGTGATGCCTCTCTGTCCCTGGCCTCTTGTCACCCACTCAGCTGTCCTCTGTCCCCTTCACCCCGCTCCAGGACTTTCCTGCTTCCCCGGGCACTGGAAACCACAGGCCATTCCCCCTCACCTTGGCTGAGCAGCTTGGCTCGGGGCTGTACCTTTCCGGTGCCACTTCTGACTTCCAGGACCTCCTTATTTACCCCCTCAAGGCACTATCAAAGTTGCTCTTTGCCACTCCCCAGCACGCTCCACCTGGAAAAGGGGTCTAGGCCACGCCAGGGGCTGCCACAGATGCCCACACCCTGGGGTCACAACCTGGCATCTGGCTGTTTGCCTGACAAGCATCTAAGTCAACAAACACGGTGGGTTTTGAACCAGGCCTGGGATCGGGGGAATGGATCTGAGTGGCCAGGACTCCCAGCTGCTAGAAGCAAAGCTTGGTTCTCCTGCCCCCCTCTGGGTGACACATCACGCCCTTGACCCCATTTTCACAAGACTCCTCTGGTCTCTTGCTCCCTTCTGCCAAGGACCCAGCATGCCAGGGCTAGAAGTGGAAAAGTTGCTGGAGGGGGCGGGGCGGGGGAGTGGTCCTGCCTGTTCCAGGTCTGAGTGTGACCAGGAGAAAAGGCAGCCAACACAAACAGAGCCCCAGGAAGACACACGCTTATGTACACGTCTACTACACATGCACCCTCTCGGCGCTACAGAGAAGTATTCAGATGCTCACCCAGAGGCCTGCAACGACGATACTCAGGGCCTGGACAGATAAACAGGGACACTCTAACCCATAGGGCCAGCTCCTCCCTTTTCCCTTCCAGAGACACACAAACGCCTCTGCAGAAAGAGAGGCTCACACCTCAGAAATGAGCACACACACCTCTCCCCCTAGCTCTGCTCCTGAATGCACCAAACTCACACACACGTGATGGCACGTGTACTGGTACAGGCAGCCCCCCAACTCTGTCCCCCCGGGCTGGCTCTGTCTCCCCCGCTTTAGATCCTGGGAGAAAAGACAGGAGACACGTGAGCCCAGGGTACATCAGGGCAGGGACACATCACCCCCCCCCCTGCCCCCCAGGATCACAACCTCATCCTCCTCTTCTGCACAGGCTAGAGCTGTGGATACAGCCCCTCCACCCCCTGCAAGCTGCCACACACCAGCCCATCACCTTGACAGCCTCTGACATCCTCCCCCACACCCACACCCTCCCCCAGCACACAGTCTTCCCACACCCTGCCACTCACACCCGCATCTTTGACACTCTGACACACTTACTCACATAGACTCACACACACTCATGCCACACGGAACCCCCCCACACACACACACTCCCTAGCTACAGGCACCACAGGACCCTGGCACTCACACACACTCCCTGCCATGATGACTGACACGTGTCCTCCCACACACACCCGCTCTTTCACACTCGCTGACTCTCCAGGACACCCCCATTCACAGCGTGACATGCTGGTGGTAGTTTCTCTCGAGGACCTTCCAGGCCTCCTCGTGAAACTCCAAGGACCCAGGCCACGAAGGGTTAAAGCCAGAGTCCCGTCTCGCCGCGGCCCCTCTCCCCCCCACCCCCTCGGCCTCCCCCCATTATCCTCCCTGCTGGACTCCATCAATAATGCAGCTTCAAGTTCTCGGGAGACGGCAGGGGGCCCCCAGCCGGCTCCCCGGGTCCTGGCTCACACTCCGCACCCTCCTCCCGGCCCCGGGAGAACACGGTTCTCGGTGCTCATTGGCCACTTCCCTCTGGGCCCTCCCACCGAGCCCCCGGGCGCCAGTCCCAGGCGGAGGGGACGGGCCGGGGGACCCCGAGGCTGGGGCCAGAGGGTGAGACCTGGGGGCACGGCGAGCGGCTGACACAGACCGAATCGCGGCGAGAGGGAGGGAGGGGCAGGGAGGCGGAGACACCCCAGAGACCCTCCGGGAGAGCGAGCGAGGGAAGGAGCGAGAGGCGAGACTCCGGGCGAGGGAGCGAGCCCGCGAGCGGGAGCCCAGGCTGCAGGCGCCCGGGGACCCGCGCAGGGGGCGCGGCGGGAGCCCGAGGGCCGGGAGCCGGGAGCCGCGAGCCGGGGGCGCTGCGAGCCGGCGCGACCCCCTCCCGCTCGCCGCCCTCCCCTCGCAGCGCGCGGTATTTTTATCTGAGCGTGAGCCGCTCGCCTCCCCCTCGCCGCGCACAGCCCGCGCTCGCCGCCGCGCCCGAGCAGCGCCGGGGAGCCGAGCCGCGACCGCCGCCCGGGACCCCTGCGCGCGCCCCAGCCCCGCCGGCCACCCCGCCCGCCATGGACCCTAAGGACCGCAAGAAGATCCAGTTCTCGGTGCCCGCGCCCCCCAGCCAGCTCGACCCCCGCCAGGTGGAGATGGTAAGGGGCCGCGCCTCCCCCCGCGCCCCCCGCAGCGCCCCTCCCAACACCGGCCCCCCGGGCTCCTCCCGCGGCGGGGCGCTGCCGGGGCCGGCCCGGCCCGGGGGTGGGGGGAGACGCGGCGTCTCGGGCCACCTCGGACACGCGGGGGCGCGGGGCCGCGCGTGAAGTTAGCTGCGCGCTCGGGCAACTTTTTCCCGGGGCCGCAGGAAGCCGGGCGGAGAGCGTCGCGGCAGGGCAGGGCCGTCCCGGGCCAACCCCAGGGCGGGGGGACGGTGCCCCGGCCCCTGCACGGCGGCTGGCCTCCTGCCCCGGGCGCCCACCGCGACCGCGGCGCCCCGGCCCGGCCGGAGCCGGAGGAGGTGAGACCCGGTGCACTGACCCGCTGCACGGAACCGACCCCCGCCCCGCCGCCCCGCGCTCTGCCCCCCTCGGGTCCCGCGTGTGCGCCGGGACCGGGCCGCCAGGGGCTCGTTCCCACCTCCTCCTGCTGCCAGGCCCTCCGTGGAGCCGCAACATCGGGGTGGGGGCGACCGGTCCTCGCCGAAGCCAGACCTCTTCACAGAGTCCCGAGTTCTCTGCAGAGCCTTCCTGGGGGTCGAGAGGCCTCCAAAGGTGGTGGGACTGGACGGAGGGAAAGAAGAGGGCCCGCCCCCCCACCCCCCCAAGTAGCACGTTCACTTGTTGCTGGGCTGCAGCTGACACCCAGCAGAGCAGTGAGAGTGGGGCCAAGTCACCTGGGGGAGAGATGGGGGGGTTATGGGGAGGGGGAGGTTGGGTCCTGGGCCTAAGCAGCTTTGGGTCTGGAGGGCAGTTTGGAGAGCTTGGCGGGGGGGGGGGGGGGGGGGGGGGGGGGCGGGTGGCAGTTTCAGCTTCATTCACCTGATTCTCTTTGTGCATTTCCCTGGAGCTCAGAGGGGACCTAATTAACTGACAGTTGGTCTGATTGCCAAGCCCCAAGCGGGGGTGGGTTGGGGGGGGTGGGGGGGCAGCTACTGGGAGTGCTCAGTGCCTCCCCTGCCCCACCCTCTCACTATTCAGTTTGGCTCATGGACCAAGGAGGGCAACTTTTTTGTTTTTTTTTTATGAGCACTGGGCCAAGAGTTTTACAGCCTGAGAGAAACTGCTAGTGAAACATAGCCTTCCAGGGACACCTCCAGGACCTGGTGGGTCTGGGGCTCGGGCGCACACCTGAGCCTCCATGTGAGGTTGCAGGTGTCTGCAGAGCCCTGGCTCAGCCTCCCTCTGCAGTGGGATCCAGTTTCTTTGGAGCCCTTGAGCTGACCTTAGGTGGGCAGGGCCACGTGGGTCCCATGGCCTGTGGGGCATCTTCCACAGCCAGCTTCTGCTCCTGAGGTCTGATATCTACAAAAGCAGGAGAGGATGGGCCTCCTTGATAGGGAAAGATAGAAATGGAGATGCCCATTCTGGAGGAGCCATGGAATGGGATAGGCATGGGCTAGAAGTCAGTGATGGGCTTTTCTCCTCCTTTCTCTGCTGTGATGAGCTGTGTGGCATTGAGCTCTTGGCTGAACCTCTTTGAACCCTGGGTTTTCACCTCTGTAAAATGAGGGGGTTGGGTGATCTATGGAGTTCCTTTCAGCTCTGACAGTCTTTGATTTAAAGGTTCCCTGAGGATTTCAAAGCACTGTTTGTTCCCTGCTGCCTGGGGGATGGGGGTGCAGGTGTCTCTCCTGCTCTCCCCCTCCCTCCACTTCTTTCTCCATCTCCTTAGATCCGTCGCAGGAGACCAACCCCTGCCATGCTCTTCCGGCTTTCAGAGCACTCCTCTCCAGGTGGGCCCTTCCCTGCCATCCCAGCCCTGGCCCCACCCTAACTCCCATGTCTTCTTGGGGCCCTTGCCAAAGTCCCATGAGTAGGAGACTGAGTGGAAGATGAGGAGGGTGGGTAAGGTCTGGGAGGCCAACTCTGCTGGGTTCATGTATTAACCAGGCACCTTCCAACACCCAGAAGGAAAGGGCACACTTTCCCTTTCCCCAGAGCTTGAGCCTTTGGGGAAAGTAATTCAGATTCTCTTTCTCTCTTCCCTCTCCTCCCCGTCCTCTCTCTTCTTCTCTCGGTTTCCCTTGGTTCATTGGTGGCCTCTCTCAGAGGAGGAGGCCTCCCCTCACCAGGTGAGTTTCCAGGGGCAGCTAGCTGGAAGGAGGGATGCTGAGGGCCCTTTGTGGTAGGCTGGACAGGATTATTCCCCACTGGCACAGGGGGCCACCCCTGAGGACACATTAGCATATCAACTGGCACCTTGGTAAGAGTGTCTGGTGCCAGGGTTCCACCAATACCTACGCCTCTGCCCTTGTCTTTCCTCCGCTTGGACTCTGGCTGGGCCTCTGGATTCTGGCCTGAGCCAGGCCACAGCTTCTGGGGGACCCTCCTAGAGCAGGACCTGAGGGGTGGCAGTGCCTGGACCCATCAGTGTCAGCGGAGGCTAGAGTGGTTGGCTTGGGTTGCCAGGGCTGGGGTGGAATGAAGGAAGGGTGAAGGGAGGGGCCTCTGGTGAGCCTATTTAACCTAGCACTTACCCTGGCAGAGAGCTTCAGGAGAGGGGCACCACCTCAAGTCGAAGAGACCCAACCCATGTGCCTACACACCCCCCTCGCTGAAAGGTACTATTCCCCCTACCCCTACCCCGCCATTAGTCTGGCTGGCCCCTTGACCCCTGGAACTGGGCTGACAGTGGGGGAGGGAGGTGAAGTGTGGAGCATTTGTCAGTGGGGAAAGATTGGCTTCTGTACTCCAACCACTAGTTAGGGACCAGCTCTTTTTAAATTCATCCTTGTAGAGAAGGGGCCTAGAGGCTGAAAGGGGTGGCCCTGGGCCTTATAATCAGGTTGCAGGGTTGAAAGAAAAGAAATGGCTGCCCTAAGTGGCAAGTATCATCAATGCAAAGACATTCAGCTCTGTTCCTCCTCTTTGTAAGTGTGTGCCAGACCACTTTCCCCACCCACCGTCCCTCCCCAGCGGGAGCACTTTCCCCAGGTGCAGCACTGGCTCCCCTCTCCCACTGGCATATATTTGCACAGGTCAGCAAACTGGACACTTCTCGAGTCCTGCTTCTTTCTACATTAAAATACAAGTCTTTCCTATAGTACTCATTTGCTTTGTGTGCCAGGCCTCACTGGTGGCATTGGGCAAAATCGGAGGAGTGAGTTTATGTGCTGCCAAGGTGAGCACAAATTGGAGTAAGATTTAGCCCAGACCCTCTTGGGGCCTTTTGCTTCAGAGGGTCCTCGGTGAGTTACAGAGGAGAGGCTGGTTAAGCCTGGATTTGAAGGATGAGGAGGGATTCAACAGGCAGGCAAGGCATGGAAGGACATTCCAGGAAGAGGAAAGGCCCTGGGCACAGGGAGAGGAGGTATGAAATCACAGAGTCTCTTGAGTCAGCCCGGAGACTTGGCTTCCGGCGGGGAGGCAGGCAGTGGAGATGGGGTATGGGAAGGATCTCTAACTAACTAAGCCAAAGGAAGCCTTCCACACACACCCCCAACCTCAGCTCTGGCCTGAGGCTCTTCCTGCCCAGGGTGGGAGGAGATGGGAAGGGCTGCTGTGAGCTCCCAATGGGCTGGGTTTAATGAGTTCTCGGCATGAGCCAAGGTCAACAGGCACACCTGTCAGCCTACCTGTCAGCCTGCCTGCCAGGGTTAGGAGCAGAGAGGAGAGGCTGGGAGGAGAAGAGAGAAGGCCAAGGGCATCCTGTCTCGCCCCAGGAGAGAAAGAGGAAGGGACAGTCTGTGGGCAGCGGGTATGGCATGTAGAAGGACTCCCCACCTGTGGGGATGTGGGGTAAGGCCAGCCCCCAAAGGAGGCACAGGGGGGTGGTGGCATCTTCTCTGAGAGAACAGAAGATCTCCCTCCCCCCTACTCTGGTCTGGGGAGGGCAGGAGTGGTGGTGAGGAGCGAGAACAGTCCCTCGAACTCTTGGTCACGAGCCTGGGGCCGAAGGCTGGGGTGAAGAGGTTAGGGCCAAGGTGCTTCCTGGGCATCCTGCAAGGGCTAGAAGTTTGCTCCCACTGCCATTGCCCCTTTGGGCCGCACCGTAGCCCAGTCTATGTTGGGAGAGGTGGGGCAGTCTGGGCCTTCTGGCTTCAAAAGAGAGACTTGTACTGGGGAAGTCCAGGGCCCCAGAAATGGGGACAGATAGAGAAGAAGACAGCTGGGAGGGCCAGGGAGAGACCCCAGAGAGCCCAGAGAGGCATGAGGGGAGGCGCCGGGCACAGGCACTCAAGGGCACCAGCATATCTATTGTCATAATCCTCAGAAATTAAACTCTCCTCCCCCAACCAGGGGGAGGGCGGGTGCTCTAGCTGCCACCTCCTCTCTTCCCTTCCCCCCAACCCTCAGAGGACCCTTCTGTCCCTGGAGGGCACTGTTTTGCAGGCTTCGGCCCCTTTCTGGGCAAGGGACAGCTCCTGTTAGGGTTGGGGCTTTGTAAGGGGAACAGCTAATGGCCTCCAGGGGAAAGGTGGACAACACTGAGCTTGAGCTGGGGGGACTCTCTGAGGCCGAGCTCTCTCACACTTGGCTCAAGGTGAAGCTCTGCCGCGTCCCCAAGGCCAGGGCAGGGCGGTTTATTGCATTTTTATTGCCTGGCTAGCTTACCCAAAGCCAGCGGGAGGCACTGGGCTGGGAGCCTGGGGCAGGGCGGGGCGGTGGGCACACACAATGCACCCTCTGTCCCTGTCCCAAGTTGGCAGGAGCGTGGTGCCCTGTTCATTGCACCAGAGGTTTCCAGCCTGGATCTACCCCTCTGGGCTTTCTGAGGCGGGGGTGGGGGGGGAGTGGGGGTGCCTGCCTACTGAGAAGGAGCAGGAGCAGAAGTAGGAGCAGGAGCAGGAGCAGGAGCAGGAGCAACCCCAGCCCCTTGCTTGTCAGCTTCCTATCTGTGAGCTGTGAGTTCTGCTGCCCAAATGCTCTTAAATCCCACCAGCTCCTGGTGCCCCTGCTGCCTCTGCCCCAGCCACTCCTCAGAGCATCCCCTCTACCCCTGCCATTCCCCCAGAATCCCCCAGCCCTGGCCCCTTTCTCCTAACTCCCTGGGCCTTTCCATCTCTTGGAGACTTCTCCCCAGCTGCCCACACTGTTCCTTTCCTGGGCCCTATCCCAGCAGGCCTTGGTGGTGTTGGGGGGGTGGGTGGTGTTTGCTGCTTTCTAGGTCACCACAGAGGGAGCTGGAAGCTTGGGGATGTGGGTCAAGATTGTGGGGGCTGCGTCTGAGCACGGCACATCCTCAGGCACAACTTCACTGGCTGGAGACCGTTATATTCTCTGTCTCTGAATTGTTCCTGCCTCAGAACCTGGGGCAAAAATGTGTGGAGTGGCATCTCTGACAGGGGCAGAGCCAGGGAGTGGGTACCGAGCCCGGCACAGAGAGGGGGACAGGATCAGGGTAAGCAATGAGCCCTGGGCGGTCTGAGCACCCTGCTAGAAACTAAACCCATAGGCCCTGGCCCCATGGGTACTGTGCCTTCTACTGGGGCTGTAGCTGGTGGACACTGTCTCCAGTGCCGGGTCCTTGGCGAAGCAAGCTCCCCAGTCATGGAATGTTAAGCTGCTGCTGCTGTACCTGCCTGGTCTTGTCTTGTTTGGCACCCTATGGTTCGAGGGAGCTGCCTGGTGCCAGCCTCTGAGGAGGTCTGCATCACCGGACAACCTAGGAGCCAAACGTGATTAAGGATCTAACCCCTGCTGCTTCTGCCCTGGTATGGCCCCCAGCAGACTGGCCTGTGACATTTTATTTTATTTTATTTTATTTTATTTTATTTATTTTATTTTATTTTATTTTATTTTATTTATTTTATTTTATTTTAGATTTTATTTATTTACTAGAGAGCAAGCACAAGCAGAGGGGCGGCAGAGGGAGAGGGAGAAAGAGAGGGGGAAGCAGACTCTCTGCTGAGCAGGGAGCCAGATGTGGGGCTCTGTCCCAGGACCCTGGGACCATGACCTGAGCCGAAGGCAGATGGTTAGCCAACTGAGCCACCCAGGTGCCCCTGTTCTGTGACCTTTAGCTTTTGAATTAGACCTCTGAGGGGGTGAGCCATGGCCCAGGCTACAAGGAGGTTGGGGCTGGGCCACATGCCTCTCCAACTCCATGGGCTGCTTCTTGGCCTTGCTCACCCTTGCCTTCCGGGGTCCCCCTGTGCCAGCCGTGCAGCGTATTGCTGAGTCTCATCTGCAGTCCATCAGCAACCTGAGTGAGAACCAGGCCTCAGAGGAGGAGGATGAGCTGGGGGAGCTGCGGGAACTGGGCTACCCAAGAGAGGAAGATGAAGAGGAGGAGGAGGAGGATGACGACGATGAAGAGGAGGAGGAGGACAGCCAGGCTGAGGTCCTGAAGGGCAGCAGGGGGTCTGGTAAGCTGAAGGGGCGGAGGAGCCTGGGTGATACCAGCATGGGCTTGGCGGGGTCCTCCTTGAGAGTCCTGGGGCACCCCTCCCAGGTCGTTCTTCACACATGTAAACTACCATCACACGGTAAGGGCCTCCCCATCCTCCCACCCACAGGTGCCTTACCTGATGATACCAGGGCTGCCCCTATCCCAGTCAGGGTGTCCCTAGTAATTCCTCTCCTCCCTAAGAATTCTGGCAAGGCCACATGAGGTTTGAGGCTAGACCGAAGAGAAGACTTCCCATCTATGGCTGTGAAGGGGGTATGAGGAGGTGCAGAGATAGAGAACTAAGAGGCCCCAATGCCCTGTTACCTGTGTTTTTAAACGTAGGATGTGGATACTGCTGGGAGGCAAAGAGCTGGTTGCTAAGTCCTCCCCAGGACCCTGTGGCTGGTTCTCCCCAGTTTATTTCCTTGGCTGGAGGTGAGAGGGTGCCCTCTAGTGTCTAGATGGAGAATCCAGGATTCAAGAACCAACCTGGTCCTCTGCACTTCCAACCCCAACTGCCTGGGAAGAGAGGGGCCAAAGAGAGGGCCTAAGACCGCTACAGAAGACCCCAGATCCAGAAATCTCCACACAGGGTCCCAAGGCCCAGAGAATTCCTAGGCAAAAGATCTCTGCTCTTCCCACGGCTATTTTTTAGCTATGGAAGGCTGTCACCATATCTATCCCTTCTGATGCACATAAAACTTTTTGGTCTCACTATTTATGGGGACGAAAAACAGTCGACCACCCCTGCCTGTAGACTTCAGCCCCTGCATCCAAACAAAATGCCTTGGACCTCCTCTCTGCATCTCTGGCAGTAGAGTGTCAACCCTGGAGCAAAAGCTCCTGTTGGAAGTTGAGTCAGCTCCCACTGAGACTCTTAAGACAGGTAAAGAGGAAGCAAGAGGAGACTCTTCCCTCTGAAAAAGCATCAGGGCAGAGAATCAAATGACAAGACTACCAAGGAGCAATGACGGTTGCCACCACTCCTGGAGTGCCGCCTCTGGGCTGGTCAGCATATTAACTATTACCTTATTTAAGGCAATCTACAAAAAAAAAAAAAAAAAGGCAATCTACACGTTTCCTCCTTACCGTCCCCTTCAGAGAGGCAATAACTTATAATAATCTAATAATAATCTATAATAATCTAACTCATATAGCTAGTCACTGGGAGCGCTATCTTGGTCCAGTGTTCTCTCCATTATACCATGATGCCCTCAGAAAACTTAGCCTCGGCCAGCAGGGAGCCTCAGCTCTTACTCCAGGACGCCTGAATGGTTACTCAGAGGCTATGTTTTAATCCCTTCATCCCCATCCCCAGCTGGGCAGAAGACAACTTGTGGCCAGGGTTTGGAAAGCCCCTGGGAGCGCCCACCCCCTCTGGATGAGCCCCAGAGAGATGGAAGTTCCAAAGAACAAGTGGAAGACCTGGCACTAAATGGTGAGGCTAGGTAGCGAAGGATGGGGAGGCGGGGCTGGGATTCTGTGGGCGTGGCCAAGCCCTGAGTCCCTCTCCTTGCCTTGCAGAGCCTGGGGAGGGGCCACAGCGCCCCACCCACCCCGAGCCTGGCACATAGGCACCCGGCCTTGCATCTCAGAAGGAAGTGGAGGGGGCATTGCTGTTCCCCAGAAACCCACTCTGCCCCCACCCTCTTTTGTACCCTTCCCCCTCATTCGCTAGGGCTGTGGCTTCTGACTTCTAGAAGACTTAAGGCTGGTCTGTGTTCGCTTGTTGCCCACCTTTGGCTGATGCCCAGACTCCCTGGGCACTTGCTGCCTGATGCCTACCCCTGCCAGTCATTCCCCCATTTACCCAGAGGGAGGAGAGATGTGAGAGAGTTTGCATTGGATAATCCAATAAGGGGGAGGGGCAAAGGTTTATCCGTCACAATTCTACTCCCCAGCCCCTTCTCCTGGGCACAAGAAACCCACAGGGCAGGACCCTAAGATCTGGGGAAGGAGGGTACTGAGAACCTGTATGTGCCCTTAGATCCTTCTCCATCCCCTCTCCAACGGGGGATTCCAAGTTACCACCCCTCTCTCTGGCTTCTACCAGGGCCCAGGATTCAGGCATCCTTCTCCTCAACCTCAACATTTTGGAAATCTTCCCCTTATCGCCCCTATGCCCCAGCCTGGGTGCCTGGAAGAGGGGACTAGCAGAGGCTGCTTTGTTGCGTTTTGTTTGTGCTTTGATGCCAGGAATGCTGCCTAGTATACGTCCTTAGGGGGGCACACGGTGGGGAAGCCAGGTTCTCCCTGTCCTCCAGCTGCTCTGCCCCCTTCCTCTCTTCCCTGATTCCAGGCCTTGAACCACTCCTGTGCCGTAATAAATAAATCTTTGTAAATAACTGTGCTGACACTTCTCTTTCAGGGGGGAGGAGAGGAAAGGGAAAATGGGTCCCCCTGTGTGGAAGACCTGGTTGGTGGCTACCTCAACCCTAGTGTCTGGTCCTCTAGCCTGGGTCTTTCCTGCAGACGAGTTCAGAGCACAACTTGGAAAGACCACAGGAGTAGTAGATCCTGCTAGGGATGGCTGAAAGAGGCAGGGAAGGAAAAGAACTTTCTTTTTAAAGATTTTATTTATTTATTCATTCATTCATGAGAGACGCAGAGAGACAGAGGTAGAGGGAGGAGAAGCAGGCTCCCTGCAGGGAGCCCGATGTGGGACTCGATCTCAGAACCCCCAAATCACGACCTGAGCCGAAGGCAGATGCTCAACCACTGAGGCTCCCAGGTGCCCCAGAAAAGAACTCTCAGGAGTAATTGGATTTCTCCAAAGGGACCCCTCCTCCAGCCCCAAAGGCCTCCCCTCGGCACGTTCTTTTTCTCCCCTACAGTGACAGGCCTCGGTGACCCAACAATGAGGATGCCCCTGGGCTTCCTTCCCATTTCCCCCTCCTTAAGACCCTCTCAAGCGGTCCCCACGCCCCGCCCCCGGTGGGGCCCAAGGACTTGGGGGCGGGGACTGAGGCGAAGGGGCGGGGCTGCGCGCTAAGCACACCCCGTTCGCTCTCGGGGGCGGGCCCAGCGGCGGAAGTGGCGCCGCGGGGAGATCCTGTTCCGCTCGGAGGCTCGGCCGGGGCTGCTGAGCCGGCCTGCGGCTGGGGCAGGAAGACCCCGGGCGGTGGCTGACATGGGACAGGTGGGTCCGGGGGGTCCCTGGGCCGGGTGGTACGAGGGCTGTGTCTTGGCAGCAGATTCCGGCTCCCTGCCCGGTGTCCGTTGTTGGTTCCGTCCGACCCTTCCCGCACCCGCCGCGTCCCAGGTTCCGCCCCCTTCCTCGTCTCGGCCTCGCTCCGCCCCGCGCGGAGTTGGGGGGGGGGGGGGCGCTCCCGCGCTGACCCTCCGCGCCCTCCCCCCGGGAGCGCCGGGGCCGGGAGGCCGGGATCGCGCCCCCCCCCGAGCCTCGCTCTTCGCTCTTAGGGGAGAGGCGAGGCACGAGATCTGAGTGTTAGGGGGCAGGAGTTGGCGTTGGGCCGGGGTCAGGGTCTGTGAACGACGAGGAAGCCCATCGACGCGGTCCGGGAGCTCTGCGTCTCACGGTCACCCTGTCTCCCCCAGCTTCCTTTGAAAACGGCAGTGGATGACTTTCCTAACTGACATCAAAAGGACCCTTTAAGGAGTCTTTCCCGAGTTTTTAGAGGGGCGCAACACCAGTGACACTGGTTCCTGGTTGACATAGTTGGCCCGCGCCCCCACCGCCACCGCGCACCTGGGCGTCTGCGTCTCCTTGTGTTTTCTTCCACCTGTTCTGACCGTAGAGGTACCGCTTCACGCTCTCGGCTCCTGCCCGGCTCCCACTCCATACACTGAATTGTGATGGTCTCGTCCCCTCTCATGGCTTCAGCTTTACATCACCCAAATACCCGAAAGGCGCCCAGATCCACCTCTTCCTTCAGCGCAGTCCCTCCCTGGAGCCCCAGACTTGGCCAGCCAGCTCCCAGTGGACAGCACCTCAGCTGCAGCTCACTTGAAACTGGCCAACACCCCCCACACACACCTCACCCCCGCGCAAACGCCTTCTCCCTCTGCCATCCCATCCCAGCGTGAGACCGGGAAATTACATTTCCTCTTCTCCCTCAATTCCCCCATCTGTGAGGTGACCGATCCAGCTGACTTCCTGAACGTGCTGCAAACCTGGTCCTATGCCTCCACCTCTTCTGGTACCATCTTGATGTGTTTCTCACCAGGATCAACTGCAGTGGCTTCCCAGCAACTTCCAGTCATGACTGCCTGCAACCCAGTCTCCAAACTACCTCTTGTGATCCTTTTTTTTTTTTTTTAAGGTTTATTTATTTATTCATGATAGACACAGAGAGAGAGGCAGAGACACAGGCAGAGGAAGAAGCAGGCTCCATGCTGGGAACCCGACAGGGGACTCCATCCTGGGTCTCCAGGATCGAGCCCTGGGACAAAGGCAGGCACTAAACCGCTGAGCCACCCAGGGATCCCTGATCCTTTTTTTTTTTTTTTTTTTTTTTTTAAGTAAACTCCTGACTGAGCCAGCCAGGTGCCCTTCTTACCCTTTTAAAACTCAGATCTCATAGTGTTACTTCCTCACTTAAAACCCTTTGTTGGAGTCCCATTGCTTGTGGAAAAAGGCTGAATCTTTAGCACAATTTACAGAGCTCTGTGTTCTGATCTCTCTCCTGCCAGTTGCCTAAGTGCACCCTAAAGTCCAGTAACATGGCACGGAAGGCTATGCTTGCCCACAGCTTGCAATTTTGTGTCTCCATACCATTGCCCACCAGCACCTCTGTCTGGGAAGACCCTTCTGCTCTTTATCTGCCAGGCTACCTTCTACTTTTCAGTGCTCAGCTCAGGCAGTACCACCTCTGGGTTGAATTCCTTGTTCACCCCATCCCCCGACTCTCACTCCTTCACCCCCTCCAAGACTTACTACTGCCCCCTGTGCCCCTGCAACACTATCCATAATAGAGCAGTGGTTGAGAGTACAGACTCCTGATTCAAACTTTGTGGGTTCTGATACTGTTTTATGACCCTGATGAATAAAGGGCCTCGGTTTCCTCATTTGTAAAAGGAGGTAGCAACATCCCTACCTCAGAGAGTTACTGTGAGAATCAAATGAAATAATGTATGCATAGGGCTTAAATCACTGAGCGTGTGAATGCTCAAAAATAAATGTTAGTGGTTATTGCTTGTGTAAGAACGTTATAGAGCAGCAATTGTAATTTTTAATTTTGTAAATTGCTTGAGGACAGTTGATGTGTCTGGCTTCTCATTCTGTGCCAGAGCTCCAAAACCTGGCTTTTTGTCAGTAAATAAAATGATGCGTTGGAGAGCATGGGGGGCAGGATCTGGATTTCTTGAGTGAGGATTCAAGAACGAAAAAGACTCAGACCTGATGTTAGTCTGCTCAGGAAATGACTCTGGAAATGAATGAATGTTACATGGCAAGCATCAATTCTATGGAAATGTACACAGAGCTCTGGGAATCCAGGGGAGAGAAGGGCCAAGAATGGCTTCCCAGAGGAGCTGACAGTCAGTGAGGGATCTCAGGGCAAGAGAATGAAGTTACCAGAGGGAGATAGAGACCAGGGTGGACTCGGAGAATGGGCAGCTGGGTCCTCTGGACAGAGTTCTTGCAGGAGGAGGGCTAAAGTGGGTGGGAGGGCAGAGGCAGCCTCTTCTGCCCAGGTTAGGGGTTCCTTTCCTCACTTGGCCATGAGGAGGTGTCCCCTTGTTTTCAGAGCCTGTGGAGACCATGCCCAGGGGAGGTCTGAAGGCGTGGTGCCTGGTGTTTGGGGTCAAGGCCCTGGGATAGATAGCCAGCTAGCAGGCCTGTGCTTTAGACCAGAATCTGGGCCTTTGCTCAGGCTATTTTGCCTGCCCGGAATGCTTGACTTCCTTGCCTGTGGTTGATATGGATTCTTCAAGGCCTGGGTCAGATGGCTCCTCCTCTCTGTGGCTTTCCCACCCTCACCCACTGCAGCCTGGGTCAGAGGCTCCCTTCTCTGAGAGCCCACGGTCCATTGTTTGTTCCTCCTTGAAAGCGCTGATTACAGTGAGGCACTTTGTTTTATTTATATGTGAGCTTCCCTCACCAGACCGAGAGCCTCTGAATGGCCCCCAGGGACTAGCAAGTGTCTGGCATGCTGTAGGCTCTCAGTTCATATGCTGCATGAAACTGAGCTCTTGTGTACCTAGAACAGGGAGGAAGTGTAGGGGAGACCTCATTTGTCAGCTCATACTTGCTTCCTTGAGTGGTAGAGATTGTTGGCTCCATTTACAGATGAGGAAGCTGAGACTCAAGTAAGGTCAGTGTCACTCAGCATGAAGTTCAGGAACTGTCTCTTGACTCCAGGTCCACAGCTGTCTCTGAGAAACTGCCTCGGTCTCCCAGCCCCCCAAGGGGCGGCTCTGACCTCTGTAAGACAAGGGACAAATGGGGCATCCCATCTGACCAGTGTATCCTCATGAACTTTTTCTGGCCGGGGAGAGGCTGATCCTGGCATTTGTGTGGTCAGATCTGGTGCTGGGAGGGGTCTGTGCTGAACTCCCTTCTGCCCATGGAGCCTTCCCTTGAGTGGGCTGACAGGACTGAGATCTCTCCTGGAAGATTACTGACCCTTTCCAGACTGACCTTGAACACTTGACCTCCTTAACTCCCAATTTTTTTGCAGTAGCACTATGGGCGGGTGGGGCCTGACTCACCAGTCCCTGAGTAGGCAGGAAGTGGGGGGAGGGGTCTTGTCATCCCAGCGATGAGGCACCCCCGACATTTAGCAGGGCCTGGCATGTGGAGGGGGCTGGAGGGCTGAGGAGATCTTAGTCTGTTAGGATTTTTCAGTAAACTGTGCTGCCAGAAAGTCTGGGCTGGTGGGGGCACTGTACAGTGATGAATGTAGTTTCCATTTTGGCTTGACTCTTCCCCTTTCCACTCCTCCAGAAGGAAGGGAGAAATGAAGCCTGTCTTGTGTCATCCTCTCCTTAAACTCCTCCTTCTTCAGGGAACTTCCCAAACTCTCTGTCAGTGGGTTAGGGTAGGGGCCAATAAGTCAGCTGTGCCAGGGCTGATGGCATGGGCCACTGAGCCCGGAAGTACACTAGAGCCTGCTCTGTGCTGCCCTGGGTCAGCTCTCTGAGGCCAGGGCCCATTCTTCTATCCAGCAGTGTACGTGGGACCCTTGGTTTGGGCAGAGTGCCGTGTTACACACGCCTGGCCCAGGCCCTGCCTCGAACACTGTACCCATAGCCCCTAATAGTAGTCCCATAGCTGCTGTTAATTGAGCATAGACACTTTGCATGTATTCTTTCTTTCTTTCTTTCTTTCTTTCTTTCTTTCTTTCTTTCTTTCTTTCTTTCTTTCTTTCTTTCTTTTCTTTCTTTCTTTCTTTCCTTTCTTTTCTTTTCTTTTCTTTTCTTTTCTTTTCTTTTCTTTTCTTTTCTTTTCTTTTCCTTTTCTTTCTTTTCTTTTCTTTCTTTCTTTCTTTCTTTCTTTCTTTCTTTCTTTCTTTCTTTCTTTCTTTCTTTCTTTCTTTCTTTCTTTCTTTTCTTGATTTTATTTATTTATTCATTCATTCATGAGAGACCCAGAGAGAGAGGGGCAGAGACACAGGCAGAGGGAGAAGCAGGTCCCATGCAGGGAGCCCGACATGGGACTCGATCCTGGGTATCCAGGATCCGGCCCTGGGCTGAAGGCGGCGCTAAACCGCTGAGCCACCCGGGCTGCCCCCCTCACCCTGCTTTACTCTCTTTTACAGAGCTTATCACCCCAGACATAGTATACGTTTACTAGTCTGCATTTACTGCCTGTCTTCTCCTTCTATAACACAAACTTCACGAGGGCAGGAACACTCTTGCTTTGCTCCATGCTGTGTGTCCAGCACCCAGAGCGGTACCAGGCTCACAGAAGATACTCAGGTAATGTGTCGAACTAATCACACCCTTCCCTAAAGCAGCATGAGCACAGGCACAGTGCTTCTCTCTCTGCCTGTGTCTCTGCCTCTCTCTGTGCCTTTTCCCTCATTCCTCATTCTCTCTCTCTCTCCCTCTCTGTGTGTCTGTCATGAATAAATAAATAAAATCTTTAAAAAAAAAAAGCAGGGTGAGGGGATGAAGAGTGGGAGCCAAATAAGTTCAGGGAAGGCTTATCTATTTTTAAAGATTTTATTTATTTATTTATTCATAGAGATGCAGGGAGAGAGAGAGAGGCAGAGACACAGGCAGAGGGAGAAGCAGGCTCCATGCAGGGAGCCCGACGAGGGACTCCATCCCAGGTCCCCAGGATCACGCCCTGGGCTGCAGGCGGCGCTAAACCACTGAGCCACCGGGGCTGCCCAGGGAAGGCTTATCTAAAGGGACATTTACAGAGACCAGAATAGAGGGAGCACTGCAGAGACCTGAGGGAGGAGCTTCAGACAGGACAGTGGGTGCAAGGGTCATGGGGTGGGAGGCTGCTTGATGTGTCCAATGCGCAGAAAAGGACCAGTGTGGGTGGAGCAGAAGGTTCCAGGGGAAGAGGCCTGGGAAGAGGGGGCTTGTAGGCTATGATGGAGACTCGGCCTTTACTCAGGGTGAATTGGAAGCCATTGGGGGTTTGCGGTACTGGGGAGCTGTGGTCTGACCTACCAGGATCCCTCTGGCTGCTGTGTTGAGAGCAGACTTGACGAGGGCAAGGAGGTGGTCAGGAAGCTGTAGCAGGTAAGAGGTGATGATTTGGACACAGTGACGGCAGTAATGGTGGTGAGCATTGGGCAGATATACTGGCTGGATTTTGAAGGAAGAGCCAGTAGAATTTGGTGATGGTTTGGCTTTGGAGGGCTGGGTACTGGACTCTCTGCAGTTTCTCACTGGGTGGCCAGAAAGCTCTTTGGGATCTTTTGACATCTGGCTCCTTGGCCAGCAGAGGCCCTGGGGTCAACTCTGCCCCATCCTGCTTGGGGAACTGTGGACAGGCCTCTTCCAACTTTCTGTCTCCTCCGCCCCATCCTCATCTCCACAGCTCCTGGTGGGGGTTGTGAGGAGTAAAAGAGAGGTGTCTGCAGGGTGCCAACGCAGGCTACTGCTAGACCAGATTTGCATCTTGTGTGCTGGCTCCTCAGGATGACCCACAGTCCTTTTTGATCTGCTATCCTACCCTCCCTGATCAGCTCCCTCCCATGCTGATCAGTGGCAGGACACAGACCAAAGCCACCATCTTCCACACCCAGAGCCTCGTCCTCCTGCCCATCTGTGGATTCTCCACTCACCTGGACATTGAAGGGATGGCTTGACCCAGAACTGTCCCAGTCCTGGCCTGAAGCCATGTCCTGGAGGCAGTCAGAGCTCAAGACTATGTCTTCCTCTAAAGAAGAGAAAGGAATGTCACACTAGCCGATCCTTATGCAGTGATCACTCTGTGTCAGGAACTGTTCAAGGCTATTGTATTTACTAAGTTATTTAATCTTTATAATGTCTGGAAGAAGCGGGTGCCATTGTCACCCCCACTTTACAGAGGAGAAAACTAGACACAGAGGGGTTCAGTGAAAGTACAGCGGGAATCCAGGGTTTGAAGTTTCTCTGGGCTTGGAGTCCAGTTCTTTCTCAGCTTTACTGATTTCTCCTGATTTGTACGGAGATAGAGACCCCACTGGGAAGCCTCCCTGGCCAGTAGGGGGCTAGTTGCTCACATTTTTGAGGAATACAGAGTGAGGGAGATGTTGAGAGCCTGTGTCCACTGTCCCATTGGCCTCGAGAGAAGGTTTGGAGAAGCCACACTGCCCAGAAATGTGGGTCATTTGTGGATACAGATGAGACTTGGTCTCCCTACCCTGGGGTCACAGCCTAACTTTGCAGAATAAGCCCTTGCTGGACCTGGTATGGTTTGGCCTGCCTTCTGGAGGTCAGGGGATGGGAAAGGGCAAGGAGCCTCAGAGGCGACAGTGGTAGCAGTGGCTAACATCTGCTAAGCCTTTACTCTGTGGTGCCAGGCCCCATTCTAGACATTTCAGATGCATCGCTATGGGGCATCCCGGGTAGCTCAGCGGTTTGGTGCTGCCTTCAGCCCAGGCCATGATCCTGGGGACCCGGGATCGAGTCCCATGTCAGGCTCCCTGCATGGGGCCTGCTTCTCCCTCTGCCTGTGTCTCTGCCTTTCTCTCTCTTTCTGTGTCTCTCATGAATAAATAAATAAATTAAAAAAAAAACAAACAGATGCATCGCTATGTCCTTCAATGCCCCAGATAGCGGGCTCAAGACTGGTATTCCCAGTTTCCAGATGTAGCCTCTGCAGCTTGTATGGTGAGTACATGGCATAGTTCATATTGTAGGCTTGCCATGGCCAGGTATGAACTGCAGGCAGGCAAGGTGTTGAGCCATAGAGGTGGCTTGAGCTTCTGGTCTGGGCTGTGACAGAGCTGGCACGGACCCCATCTGTGTACCTGTCCCTTATGAGCTGGGGAAGTGGGGAATGGAGGGTGACTGCAGTGGGGCCCGGCACTAGTAGGAAGCAGTAGTGTTGGAGGTCGGCCCTGGTGTTTCCCCTGAAAGCCTGTGCAGGGAGCCAGGATGGGCCCCTACAATCCTGTTCCCCGCCCCACCCCCCAACTCCTCCTGCAGCCTGGGAACTCACCTGTGCCTGGACCTAGAATGACTTGGTCCATTCTATCCACAGACAGGGAGCCCGGATGCTAGACTTGAGAGAGCTTGCTGGTCACCTGGAGAGGGAATTGTAGAACTCACATTTGAACTCAGGCCTTTGATGATTTCATTATATGTCACTGTAGTGTGTAAGCCCCCCAACATACACACACACACACACACACACACACATACACACAGGCACAATGTCTCCCTTACCTGAATGGCTTTACCAGCTACTTGTTCCATCTCAACTACCACTCACCAAGTACCTACCGTAATTCTTGACACTTACATAAATGCCAGCCCTGGGAGGTAGCGGTTGTTGCTTTTTTTTTTTTTTTTTTTTTTTTTTTATTGTGGTAAAATATACAGAACATACAATTTATCATTTTAACCTTTTTTTTTTTTAAGGATTTTATTTATTTGAGAGAGCCTGAGAAAGCATGAGCGGGGAGTAGTGGGGCAGGGGTAGGGGAGAGGGAGAAGGAGAAGCAGACTCCCCACTGAACAGGGACCCTGAGATCATGACCTGAGCCAAAGGCAGGCGCTTAACTGACTGAGCCATCCGGGCTTCCCCCTCCACTCCCATTTTAATTATTTTTAAGAGCATAGTTCCAAGGCATTAAGTATATTAACGTTGCCTTTATTTAATGCATCTGAGGAAACTAAGTCTCAGAATGGTTATGTTTGCTCCAGATTGCTCAACTCATAAGGGCAGACTGAGATTTGAACCCTGACCTCAGAGTCCAGCACTCTTGCCATGATGCCAACTGCCTACTGTTGTCTGCCTTGAGTCTGGGACCTACCCGAGAGCTCCTCCTGCAGTCTGGCCAATACTGGCATTTCCTGGGGTAAGAGAAGGCCTGGCAGGCCTGGGGGCCCATGCCCACCACTCCCCTTTGCTTCAGGAGCTGAGAGAACAGGTGTAATCCACTGTGCCCAGAGTGGACTGCTGCCTCCTCCTCACCTCTCTTTCCCTTGCAACCTGGAATGATAAAACCTCCAATTGTCTCACTCCCTTCCCCAAACCTTAGCAGCTCTGCTTCTCCTATACCACACGTCAAGTGAGTATCAAGTCCGCGGCCAATCCCACGTGGACTCCTTCACCCCACTCTTGCTGTTCCACTCCCGACACCTGTGAAGGTGCTTAGGTGGGGCAGGTGACAGCAGGGGCTAGGCTCTGTATGAGGTGCTGCTCCCAGGGCACCGGGGGTGGCCCTGCTGTCTCCAGCCCATGACACTCATTCCTGCCTCCTTCTCAGGATGGTTGGCATGGTGGGGTGGAGGCCAGGCCTCACTGTTCTGCTAGCAGCTACCACCTTCCTCTGTCACGGCCAGGGAACCAGAGAACGGGTGCTTTGGGGACTGCTAAGGGCAGTTCCAAACAGATGATTTCCACCTCTTAGACCGGCAGGCGGTCTGATGGAGCTCAGAGACCTTTTGAAGTCATTTAAGCAGAGTTTTCAAATGAGGCCCAAGGAGGTGCTTCCGGGGTGACCCTGGGGTTTGAGGAATGGCTGCCCAGTGGGGCTGTCTGTGGCTTCCTTCTGTGGCAGGACCTATAGCAGTCCTGTGGTTTTTTGTTTTTGTTTTTGTTTTTTTTTTTTAAGATTTATTTATTTATTTATTTATTTATTTATTTATTTATTTAACAGAGAGAGAGAGAGCACAAGCAGGGGGAGCAGCAGAGGGAGAGAGAGAAGCAGGCTCTCCGGTGGGCAGGGAACCTGATGCAGGGCTCAATCCTAGAACCCTGGGATCATGACCTGAACTGAAGGCAGATGCTTAACTGACTGAGCCATTCAGGGGCCCTGACGGGCCTTTTATCTTTTTTCTATATTAAGGTTCTAAGTAAGGTGTTCTTCTCTTTCTCTATTTTTTTTTTTTTTTAAGTTTCTCTTGTTTGATAAGGGGGTTGGAAAAAAACACTGACATTTTCCCCCAGATAAAGAAACAGGGACTTGGTAAGGATTTGCCCAGTTACTCAGGGTTATGGCTGCCCCAAGACTGGGGCTCAGGTCTTCATTTCCACTGGTGCTCCTTCTACTCTACAAGCTCTTGCTTCTTTGGATTCTGAGCAGTTTTTGTGGTGGAGGGTGATAGAGAACTGCCACCCCGCTGCCGCTTGGCCAGCTGCTCCCAACCCTGCTTCAGAGGCCCAGTTCCTGGCTCCCACACACTCCTCTGTCTGCAGCTCTCCCCGGCTCCCCCAGCACCTTTGCTCTCAGCCCCCATCTGTGTCTGTCACTTCAGCAAGGATGTCGGCATGTGTGAGTGTCAGTGCTATTGCTGCTCCAGGGGCATCTCACACCAGGCTCCTGCCAGCAGAGTCCTGTCCCCAGGGAGGGAGGGAGAAAGCTAAGGGAAATGCCAGGCAGACTTGGGAGCAGCCTGGGAAGTAGGGAAGCCACGGCATCTTGCAGGCATCCTGCAGTGAGATAGAGAAGAGGGAGAGAAGAAGAGGGAGAGAAGCAGAGGGGGAGAGAGAGAAGAAGGAGAGAAGCAGAGGGGGAGAAAGAGAGAAGAGGGAGAGAAGCGAGAAGAGGGAGAGAAGCGGAGGGGGAGAGAGAGAAAAAGAGAGAGAGAGACAGACACACACTGGAGGAAGGGAAGGTGAGACTTGAGACTGAGCTGGTGGCACTGGAGACAGACTCACAGATGGGAGAGGCTTGGAGAAGACCCATAGAGATGGACACGGGAGGGGGGCAAAGAGACACGAAGGTGGAAAGGTGGTTTGTGAGAGAGACAGGAAGGAGGGAGAGAAATGGAGACAGGTCTGGCTGCAGACAAGAGGGCTATTAGAGACAGGGAAATGTCACCCGCCCTGGAGCTGTGGCCCTGTCACAGTGAGAGATGCGCTGAGTGTACTATCTGGCACTAGGTCCAGCTGATGGATGTTGGGGAGGTCCTGTTGTCGGCAGCCTGTCACATCTGCTTTCTGACTGCCTCCTTCCAGAACTGGGCTCAGCTTTCCTTCAGTATCCGCCAGATGAGCTAGGCATGGCGACCCCAAGAGCGTGCTTTGTGGGGGTGGCCTTGTGCTGATGCCTCTACTGAGAACAATCAGCACCTGTCTGTTGGGGCTTGCACAGAGGCAGAGGGATTGACAAACTGGCTTGCTCAGAATCCCCTGCCAGTCACAAATGGGGAGCTTGTTTGGGACCTGATAGATGGAGGGGCCCCAGAAGGTGGTAGACCTAAAAAAGGTATGAGGGGATAGGAGATGGGTGGGGGGGGTAGAGATGGATTAGGTCTTACCTTCCTGGGATCAGAAACCAACATCCAGGATTTCCCTCCCACTGGCCCCCAAACCTGCCTCCTGGTGATGGCATGAAAGAAGTTTCAGGAAGACTCCAAGGAAGCCCCAGAAGCACAGGCACCACCACACTGAGCCAGCTCCCCTCTGGTTGTAGGCTGAACCTTTTCTTCCCCCACCCAGGGGACAGGGCCTCTTCAGGCTCCTTGCCAGCACATTGGTGGAGCAGAGACCTTGGGCCTGGGGCCACATGGCAGGGAGGGAGTCCTCTGGGCCACTTGCCTCTAGAGTTCCTAAGAGTTTTGACCCCATGGTTGCACAGGCAAGGAATGGTTCAGTCTGCTCCCCCTTCAGTCTTTGCTACCTTATCTGTGAAATAGAAGGAGCCATCCTGGGACACCTGGGTGGCTCAGCGGTTGAGTGTCTGCCTTCGGCTCAGGGTGTGATCCCGGTTTTCTGGGATCGAGTCCTGCATCGGGCTCCCTGCATGGAGCCTGCTTCTCCCTTTGCCTGTGTCTCTACCTCTGTGTGTGTGTGTGTGTGTCTCTCTCATGAATAAATAAATAAAATCTTGAAGGAAGGGAGGGAGGGAGGGAGGGAGGGAGGGAGGGAGGAAGGAAGGAAGGAAGGAAGGAAGGAAGGAAGGAAGGAAGGAAGGAAGGAAGGAAAGAAAGGAAGAAAAGGAAAGGAAAAAGGAAAAGGGAAAGGAAAAGCCATCCTGCCCTTTGTGGGCATGGGTACAGGATTCTGTGGGCAGTGGAGCTCTGGCCTAGCCTCAGGCAGTGGCTAGTTCTCTTCAAGGTTTGCCCCATCTCTCAGCTGCATAGCCTGGAGCTGAGGACCAGGAGAGCCTCTGGAGCACCTATTTACTCAGCAGGCAATTATTCAGCACCTACTAGGTGTTAGGTATTGTGCTGGGCGCTAGGAGACAGCAGTGACTGTCTAGTGAAAGCCCCACATCTGCAGTTTGCAGAACAAGGAGTAAGACCACTGCAGAGAGTGACAAGCTCAGGAAAGCCCCTAATAGAGCAGGACTACTGCAGGAGGGTGGGGGCTCTGAGAAAGGGAGGACTTTGGAGCTGATTTTTGGAAGGACTGAGGAGGGGAGAGCTAGGGGCGAGGCCTGGAGGCAGGACCAGGCTGCCATATCGAGAGACCAGGGTGGCTGTGCTGGTGACCCCGCCTGTCTTGTGAGAGAAGCCGTCAGAAGAGCTGGCAGGGCCTGGACTGGAGGGCTCACGCATGGTTAGGACAGTGTTTGGAAAACCTTTCTCTGGCTGTTGGGAGAGGTGTTGTTGCATTGCAGGGTGAGAGAGGCAGCCTGGAGACTAACCCGTTAGGCTGGTTGTAACGCCAGGGAGAGGAAGGTGGCTGGGCCCATCATGGGGGTGGTGGGGGTGGAGGTAGAAGGGATTGAGATGTCCTTCCCCTGTAGCTGTCCCAGGCGGAGCACTCAGAGACGCTGCTCTAGGAAGTCCCTCCCAGTTGCCATGGATTAGGGGGTGGGAGGGTAGGGCTGGCTGCTGGGAGGGAATGTGGCTTTGTGCTTGGCAAACAAAGAACAGAGCTTGGGGCCCTCTTCTCCTGGGGGTGGGGGCAGGCCGGAGAGGCTGTTGACAGGGCCAGAGGCTGAACCACGGGGCTGGGCTTGGCAGGAACAGGCGGTGCCCTCGAGCAGCGGGGAGGACCCCAGACCCCTCCAAGGGTGAATTGTGGGGTCGCTGAGCTTTGCAGGTGGTGGTGGTGAGGGGGGATGAGGAAGAGGGATTCTCAAACCCCTCCAGCTTAGAAATGGGGCTGCTGGAGAGAATTTGGGCTTATAGGACCCCAGGCTACCCTGGGGTTGGGATGGGAGAGAAGGCAGATGTGTTTAGGAGCAAACAGGGTCCTGGGGGATAGAGGTTAACGGGACCTCCAAGCCTTCAACCCCAGAGACCTGACCCCACTGCCCCGCCTCCCCCCAGCCTTGCAGCTGAGGCCCCGCCTTCCCCGCCTGGAGGTGGGGGCCCAGCAGGATGAACAAACTGTCTGGGGAGCTGGCCCGCGACTTGGAGCGCAGCCTGCCAGCCGTGGCCTCCCTGGGCTCATCGCTGTCCCACAGCCAGGGCCTCTCGTCACACTTCCTCCCACCACCTCCAGAGAAGCGCCGAGCCATCTCTGATGTCCGCCGCACCTTCTGTCTCTTTGTCACCTTCGACCTGCTTTTCATCTCCCTGCTCTGGATCATTGAACTGAACGTGAGTGGGCCCAAGACTGGGGTGGGAAGGGGTGGGATGGGTGGGGTGGGGGAGTCACCGGGGCCTCACCTACTCTAACTGCCCCCTGGGGGGGGTGCCACATGGGCAGGGTGGCTTTCCCAGTAAAAGGGAGAATGGGAAGATACAATTAGCTGTTCTCATCTTCCAAAGAAAGTGGAGCTCAGAGGGCTGGAGTCATTTGTCTAGCAAGTATGTGAAGAAGGGTAGAATTTGAACCTAGACCCTCAGGCTGCAGAGTTCACACTCCTGACCTCTGCGCCAAACTGCCCTCTAGTGGACACTCCTGAGGAAGGAGGAGAGAGCCCAGTGGACTATGGCTGGACTGTTGAAACCTTTGCCTTCTTTCTGGCCGATGTTGCTCTCTGGTTTCATTCATTCATTCATTCATTCACCCATTCACTCAGCAGTTTTCGAATCCCTGCTGTATCCCAAGCACCATGCTAAAAGCAGAAGATATGGTGGGAGGGAACCAGTAAAAAAAAACCTCCCAGGTCCTGGTGGTGCCTAGCTCTCTCCCTCCCCATTTTGGACAATCATCCAGTGCCCCCCGCAGTTTGGCCTCAACAGTCTTGGTGAGATGCTGCTTAGCAGCCTGGAGATCGAACACCCTCTCAGTGCTGGGTCAGCACCCTGCTCCCCCTGTGCAGTGCTTGGCCAGCTGGTGATGGGACCTGATCTCCAGGCATTGACAGGCTAGAGCAGGACCTGACCACAGAGGCAGGAGCCATGAGAACAGAGCATTCCAGGCTCGTCAAGCCCAGCTTCTAGTCTGTATTCACTGTGAGATCACAGCAGGGAACTTGGCTTCTCTGAGCCTCCCCCTGTTTTCCTTCTGCAGAATGGGTCAGAGTTCAGGATAGCAGGTGCCCTTCCTGCGAGTCTCAGTCTCAAGCTTGGGTGACAGGAAAACGATGACTTTGTGGATAGAACTGAGGAGTTTGGGGGAAGGGCTGGTTTAGGGATGAAGAGGACAAGTTTGATTCTAGACAGGCTGAGCTGGAGGGCTCTGGGGGTGACTGTCCTTTGTGCAGAGATGAACTGGCACCTCGCACTAGATTGAGCCATGGGGGACCTTCGAGGCCATTTTTACCAATGAAAAAGCTACGGCTCCACAAGGTCCAGGGCTGTTTGAAGTGCTTCTGATGTCTTAGGCATTCTTTTTTAACAACAAATTTTTTTTTAAGATTTGTGTATTTATTTTAGAGAGAGATACACACACAGAGACGGGGGGAGGGGCAGAGAAAATCTCAAATAGACTCCACGCTGAGCGTGGAGCCCAATGCATGGCTCGATCTCATGACCCTGAGATCACGACCAGAGCCCAAACCAAACAGACACTCAACTGACTGTACCACCCAGTCCCTATCCCCCCACCCCTGAGTTAATAATTTCCTTTTGAAGAGTCCCATCCAGCATCAAAGCAAGCACTAAAATTCACCCACAGCTCTCATTCAATATATATTTTCTTGCCAGCAAACAGCTGGAAAAACTGGTAATTTTATTTCTGAAATTATCTGGATGCACTGGCTGTAATAGCTCAGTAGTCATCATACTTGGGAATTCTTGCAAATCGGAAAAAGTCTAATCTCCAGATTGTTTTCTTTTCTTTTTTTAAATTTTATTATTTATTTGAGAGCAAGTAGGAGAGAGAGAGCAGAGCAAGGGAAGGTACTGCAGAGGGAGAGGGAGAAGCAGACTCCCCTGTGAGCAGGGAGCCTAACTCCGAGGCTGGATCCTGGGATCATGACCTGAGCTGAAAGCAGATGCTTAACCGACCGAGCCACCCAGTTGTCCCTCCATATTGTTTTCAAGTGTAATGAAAAGTTTAGAATGCTGGACTTAACCACTAGTGGAGGTAGCCATAATGTTTCACTTGGTAGACAATTAATATGTGATCAATTTTCAGTTTTGTGATTTTCTTTTCTTTCTTTCTTTCTTTTTCTTTTTTTTTTTTTTTTTAAGATTTTACTTATTCATGAGAGACACAGAGAGGCAGAGACATAGGCAGAGGGAGAAGCAGGCTCCCTGTGCAGAACCCAATGCAGGACTCGATCCCAGGACCCTGGGATCATGCCCTGAGCCAAAGGCAGATGCTCAACCACTGAGCCACCCAGGCGTCTCGTGATGTTATTTTCATATTTTGGAGCATATATGTTTTTAGTTCTTGAATAGGCTGGGTGTTGCTCAGTGGATATAAGGGCCCCAGCAGGGTTACAAGAGCGACACAGGGTCTTGCAGCCAGAGGCTGGCAGGGGCTAGAACTTGGCTCCCCTGGATCAGGACACTGTCAGCAGCTGTACATGCCCAGGCAGAGGGATACCTCTGTGGGACAGCAACTGTTAAGGGTCAGAGAGGTTGTGGAGCCCAAAAGGGAGCAGTCTGAAGAGTCAGAGGAGGACCAAACTGGGGTGGGGGGTGGCTCATGAGACTCCACGGGACTCAGGGTGGTCCTGAGGTTGAGGCACAGGGGCAGGGGCATTCAAGCATCGATGAGGGGGCTGCCCAGACTGCTGACTCCTGGGAACTTGATAAAAATTCCAGATGCTCCTGAGATTTGGACTCAGTGGTCTGAACATCTGTATCTTAATAAGCCACACCACCTCAATTTGGATCACCTACCAGAGATTAGAAGCTCTAGTCTAGGTGGTCGTGAAGGGTCTTAACTTTCTAGGCTCCTGGGCTCCATTCCTTGGAGTCCCCTTGTGTCCTCCCTTCTCCAGGGGCCTGGCGCCCCCATCTGCAGAAGCTGAGGCCTGCCATCCCATTCCTCCTGAGAAGTCAGGCTGCATTCTGGCTCTCGGTATCCATCCAGATCCTCTCTTTCCCCAGCCAAGGTGTCAGGAGTCCCATGGAAAATGTATGGGTGGCTGGGGCAGGGACAGGGGTGAGGACAAGTCTGCTCAGTCTGTCTCTGTTGCTAGCCATTCTCTCTAGCAGCATGATGGATTTTGCCCATTAAGCACAAACCTAATCAATTGATTTGCCACCTGGGGCTCCGTCTGATACCACTGCCCATCCCCGGTCCCCATCACCCCAGATGGATGGTTGGCTGGGAAGATGGAGCGCCATAATGGAGAGAGGGAGATGAGATTATGTGAGACACAGGCTCCCGGTACCCAGTCTGCCAGGCCTACCTGCCTGCACAGGGCCTTTCACCTCCCCTGCACGGCCCCGAGGCCCTCCAAGCCTCCCCCTTCCCTGGGCAGTGTGCCCATGAGTGTCAGTGCTAGAGGCAGGCCCTGCCCATCTGGGTTGCCTGGGTGCTTGGAGGAATGATAGATGCTGGGGCCTCAGGCCTTTGGCTGAGCTCTCTTGGTGTTTGGGGGAGCCTCCTTGGGCAGTGGCTCATCCTCTCCAGGTTCCACATGCCCCCACCTCGTCCCCATTCCCAAAGGTGAAGGCACCCCTGGGGACTTGGTTCTACCTGCAGAACTGTTTGTATCTCCCTCTTCCAGACCAACACAGGCATCCAGAAGAACCTGGAGCAGGAGATCATCCACTACAACTTTAAAACTTCCTTCTTTGACATCTTTGTGAGTGGCCTTCGGGACTGGGTCCTCTGGGGCAGAGATGGTGCAGGGACGTGACTCTCTGGCTGGATTCTCTTCTTTCTGCATCATACATCCTAGTCTGATCATGGAGACTTGTTTCCATCCTTGGGGAGCCCTCAGTATTCAGAAAGTTCCGAAACAAGGACCTCCCTTCAGAAAGCCCCAAGTACGAGGGGGAAAGAATAGACCCTGGTCCATGACGGTCACATCTGAATCATCCCCAAGGAAACACTGACTCAGCCCTTCTCTCCTGAGGCATGCACTCCCATATGGAGGGAACCTAGGGGAACAGGACAGGGGTGTGGGGGGTCAGCCTTCAGCAGGAGTAGGGGGCATTGGCTTGCCTGTGATGGCTTGTGTGTGCTCCCCCCACCCCCACCAGGTCTTGGCCTTTTTCCGCTTCTCGGGACTGCTCCTGGGCTATGCTGTGCTGCGGCTCCGGCACTGGTGGGTGATTGCGGTAAGACACCCCTCTGCCGGCAGCAGAGGCCTGGGGGCAGGGGTGAGCCCTGGTGGGGCTGGTGCCACGGAGGGTGTGGAAGAGGACTCACTCCCCAGCCCATTTTCCCTCTCCTCTCCCCTGGGCAGGTCACCACACTGGTGTCCAGTGCATTCCTCATTGTCAAGGTCATCCTCTCTGAGGTCAGTGGCTCAGGGTCTGGCTGGTCTGGCCAGCCTCTAGCACAAGGGACCAAGGGATGGGCTTCTCCTAACAAGGGGCCCTTTCTCTGATTGGGGTGAGGGGGGAATCCTGTCCTTTGATATCTCCAAGGAATCCTCTTCACCGGCTTCGTCTTCGTGCCCTTCTGCAACCCCAAGAACAAAAAGTTGTTCTGCTAGCCTCACCTCAATTTTTCCTGCTTGAAAATTAACCCCATCTCAGACCACTGCCACAGGAGGTCCCTCCAGCTGGTCCCAGGAGCAGGAGGGGGGTGTGTGGCAGGGTCAGTAGTCCTGAAGAGGGGACTCTGTGTTTGGGATGTCCCTCTACTGTGGAGCTTAGCCCCCTCCCTCCACAGCTGCTCAGCAAAGGGGCCTTCGGCTACCTGCTCCCCATCGTTTCCTTTGTCCTTGCCTGGTTGGAGACCTGGTTCCTTGACTTCAAAGTCCTACCACAGGAAGCGGAAGAGGAGAGATGTGAGTGCCGGGGAAGGGGGTGGTGAGGGTCATCACAGCCCCAGAAGAGGAGAGTTTCAGGCATGAGAGCAACTTCTGAGCTCTCTTGCCAACTTTGAACAGTCTCCAAGAGCCCCCTCCAAGGGTGAGCTTGGAGTGGGGAGACCCTAGGCTGCTAAGGCTTGACTGCCCTTGCTCTGGGACAGTGGCTGTCCATGTCGACTCCCCCAGGGTATCTTGCTGCCCAGGCTGCTGTCGCCCGTGGACCTCTGCTCTTCTCTGGTGCTCTGTCTGAAGGCCAGTTCTATTCACCCCCAGAATCCTTTGCAGGTGAGGGCTGGCAGGTGGGGAACTCCTTCAGGAAGGGTCATTATGAGGAGTAGGTTGGCTGTGTCTGTTTGTTCTATTCCTTCTTTCAGCTCCCTGGGGAAAGTGGACAACCCTCTCCCTGTCTATCCCCCCGCAATCTTGTACGTGAACCCCACTACCTCCCCACAGTCTGTTCCCATGCCTTCCTATTGTCATCTGTGCTTGTTTTCTGCAGGGTCTGACAATGAATCAGATGAAGACGTTGGGAAGAAAAGCTTCTCTGCCCAGGTATTTGGCAGCCCACCCCCACCCGACCTTTGGAGTGGGCACCCCAGAGAAGGTGTCGGTGCTGGGCTCAGCAGAGTGGGCAGGGGCTTCCTCGCAGAGGGTGGATCTCAGGCGGCCTGAAGGCCAGGCAGTGTGCACCTGAGTGTCTGCCCCACCGTCGGTCCGGCCCACCAGGCTGCCTCATACCTGGGCTCCAGAGGGGAGCAATCACGGCCATGGCCCCTGGGGACCCGACGGGCCGAAGAGACCAACCCAGACTCCATGTATGTGGAGTATGTAGAGAAAGAACTGGCCATGAACACGGTGGTGGGTGGGCGGGCCCTAGGCTGATCCCTTCCTGCCTCTCCTCCCTGGCCAGGAACGGGAGTACATCCATCAGGGAAAGGAGGCCATGGCAGTGGTGGACCAGATCTTGGCCCAGGAGGAGAACTGGAAGTTTGAGAAGAACAATGTAAGAAATCCCTCTCCCACCTGCCCTGCCCACATGTGATGGGAGTTTTTGCTGGCTTTTCTGAGGCCTGAGAAGCCCAAGGATTTCAAGGGTTGGAACCATATTCCTGTGCCAGGAGAGGGGGCTGGGCCCTGGGGTCATCACTTGGCAAGAGGTGGGGCTGGATGCTGGATTGGATGTTTCCCTGCCTCCCTGCCCCATGCCCAACCCATCCTCCGCCCCCTGCTGTTCTCCTCACTCAGCTTGGCTTTGAAGGGGAAGCCAGGCTTCTGCCCTGTGTCCGGTATTTTGTTTCATAATCAAAACAACATTATCTAAAGAGATGGCAGTGAGCTTGGGGAATGCGGACGTGTCCTGTCCCTCTGTGGCGGTCCCTCTGGGAGCTCTAGCTTGCCTTGTGGTACGGCAGTGCTTCTGTCCTCTAACTTGATATCGAAAGCCTTTCTCTCGTTGCTGGACGTTTGTCAGACCACTCTTTTTTAACGGCTGCCTGAGTATCGCCAAACTCCTGAAGTTTTCTACCCTGAGCTGTGAAAAAGCTGCCCTGTTGGGGCACCCATTCCTCCTCTACCGGCCCACCCCGCCCCCAGCCTCCCCTTGCCCTCTGCCCACCTCCCCGTCACCCTTCTTTCCCTGCCACAGGAATATGGGGACACTGTGTACACCATCGAGGTCCCCTTCCATGGCAAGACATTCATCCTAAAGGTGAGTGAGGGAAGCAGGTGTCCTGAAGCCTCCTGCTCTGTCTGAGATTCCAAGAAGGGGCTAAGGGTCCTCCTGGCAAGTTTCTCCCCACCAAGAGGGAAGGGCTTGTATGCCCAAGCACTTGTGAGACCACCCAGGCCTCTGCCCACCCTGCCCCAGACCTTCCTGCCCTGCCCTGCGGAGCTAGTGTACCAGGAGGTGATCCTGCAGCCCGAGAGGATGGTGCTGTGGAACAAGACGGTGACTGCCTGCCAGGTGAGCCGAACCGGGGGCCTGTCCTGGCCACATCTCAGGGCAGAGGCAGAGCAACACAGCAGATCAGGATGCAGTTGCACCCCAGCAGGACCAGTTACCCCTGGGAAGCTGGGTCATATCATTGAACTGCTCTGTGCCTCAGCTTCCCTGTCTGTAAAATGGAGATGGTGATAATGGCGCCTGCTGGAGAGGGTCAGGAGATGGAGAGGGAGCATGCACAGCCCAGCCCCGGGCCTGGGAGTGGCTCTCAGTAAAGGGACCTGGGCAGAGAAAGGCTGGTCTGGGGGCTCCCTGAGATGCTGGGACCCTGTCCCTGGGGTGTTCCTGGGCTGGGCTGTCCCCTCACATCTCCCCTGATGCCTTAGATCCTGCAGCGAGTAGAGGACAACACCCTCATCTCCTACGATGTCTCTTCGGGGGCCGCGGGCGGGGTGGTCTCCCCCAGGTGAGTGCCACCAAGCCCCTCCTCACAGGCAGGCCTCCTGCCCTTGGATCACGGGCTTGGCTCCCTGCTCCCCTCTAACCCTTCCACCCCCTAGGGACTTCGTGAACGTGCGGCGCATTGAGCGGCGCAGAGACCGGTATGTGTCATCGGGCATCGCCACCACCCACTGCGCCAAGCCCCCAACACACAAATATGTCAGGTGAGCCTCACCTTGCCTGGGGGCATCCCAGCTGGCCCCTTCTCTGGTGGCTGTGAGGGCAGGGTAGGGTACGGCGTGGATGGCTGGGCACTTTCTCCTGCTGAGACTGCCTGCCTGTCCCCTGTCCTGCTGGCCTCTGCCCCTCTCAGCCCCTTGCCCTGCTAATCTGCTCTCCCTCCTGGAGACCGTGGGATTAAGGGCTGGAACCACACTGCCCAGGCTGGAGGGCAGCCCTACGAATAGCCTGAAGATAGGGAAGGAGGCTGGGAGCCATGCGGCAGTGCTGCTCCAGGCGACCTGAGCAGAAGGCTCCGTGTTCTGGAGCTTTACTTCCCTGCCTGAGGAGCATTGGTCCCCGCCACCTTGCTTGTCCCAGGGCATCTTCAGGTTCTCCTGATGTCTAACCTTAGATCTCAGTGCTGTAGATGGCTTCCTCCCTGATTGCCCATGCTCCCCATCCTTCCTGAGGTTCCACAAGGAGCAGTGTGCATTGAGTTTGAGATTTGATATACCAGATCCCTGGGTGACGAGCAAGCAGGCCTCTTTCTGGGTGCCAACTTCCTTATCTGTGGAGTGGGCTTGAGGGTGTCTGATGGAACTGTGGGGGAGCTGACTGGTGATGGGATGTGCCCTCCCTGCCTCCTGGGAAGGCACCCCCAGCACTGCACTATTCCCCGAGTTAGGCAGGGGTGAGAAATGCATGCACAACCCACCCCTCCCTGGACAGAGGATGCTGGCTGCCACTGGTGGTGCACAGACATCGGCAGGCTGTAGAAGGGGCAGTTGGGCATCCCATGGTACAGGTGGGGGGCTATATCCCCCCCTCCCCCCCCCGCTGTATCTGGGACACCTGTTCTGGCCCCTGCTCAGGCCGACTGGCAGCTGCTAGACCAGTAGCTCCTTTCCCAATTTCACCCCAGGCTAGGATGAGCCAAAAATGGGGTGTGGGGTCAGGTTGGAGGCCTTGCCTGGCTCCAAGGTACCCGTTAATGATGCTTTTCTCTTAGGGGAGAGAATGGCCCTGGGGGCTTCGTCGTGCTCAAGTCAGCCAGTAATCCCCGAGTCTGCACCTTCGTCTGGATCCTTAATACAGATCTCAAGGTGCGGGTGCTGGGGCAGCAAGGCTGGCTCAGTACAGTAGAGGGGACTTGCTGGGGGACCTTGGGGTAGGGTCTCCTGTCAGGCTTAGGACCTCACCTACTCTGCCTCCTACCTTAGGCTAAAATTTAGGGTTGGGTCAAGATGGTCTCCTGAGTGGCTGGAGGGCCTGTACATCCACTTACCTCCGACTCTCGAGGCCCCAGGAGCCGTGGCCGACTGCCAAGCCAGCCCCTCCTAGGTCTGTTTGTGTGACGGTGCCAAGAGCCGGCACAGCGTGTTCTTTTCTGCCAGGGCTGAGGGGGAGAGGGGTGACTCAGGCTACGTTCCAGAGCCGCACCTGCACCTGCTGCTCTGGCCCAGGGTACATACCCCCACCCCCCACCCCTGCTTCTGAGGGCAGGCCATCCGGAAACCGCTTCTCCCCTTCCCGTAGGGCCGCCTGCCCCGGTACCTCATCCACCAGAGCCTCGCGGCCACCATGTTCGAGTTTGCCTTTCACCTGCGGCAGCGCATCACAGAGCTGGGGGCCCGGGTGTAACCATGCCCCCTCGCCACCCTGCAGGCCGGGGTCCTGTCACCACAGCCTTCAGAGCCTGAGCGGGGGCCAGTGGGGCTTCCCGAGGCCCACAGAGGACCTGGCCTCATGCAGTGGGGAGGAAGAAGTGCCCTCCTGTGGCAGCACCTTGGCCCCAAGCTGCCACCCCCACTGTGCTTCGCTGTGCCTGGGAGCCGCGGCTGTGAGCAGGTCGTGAGGTCAGGCATCTGGACTTCAGGGCTCGGCCGCTGTTTACACAAGGACTGGCCCTGCCTCGTGGGGGAAGAGATCCACTGGCCCCTCCGTAGCCAGGGGCAGGATCTGGAATGGGAGCGTCAGACTTGGTTGGGGAGGGCCAGATCCCTGAGCTGGACAGGGATCAGGGTGGCCTTGGCATCAGCCTTAAGGTGTAGGAGCCCCTTCGCCTGCCTGCTCTCATTGTGGATTTTTAGGATTATTTAAAGGGTCTGGGACCTTTTTCCACATGCACTTGTAGGGGAGCGGGTGGTAGGTGGGGGTGGTGGGTGCTGGCAGTGAACCTCTGCCACTCCCAGATTTTCTCCCCTCCTCAGGGTTCCTTGGGGACCTTTGTAATTTGAGCCAATTATTAAAAACAAACTAAAAAAAAACCATAAAAAAACAAAGCCCCTCCTGTCTAGCCTCTTGAGGGAAGAGGAGGGGCAGCATTGTGGAGGTGGGGACCGGGCAGGTGAGACATATCCCACACCCTGTCATACCCTCCCAGAGCCAGCGGGAGGGCGGAGCCAGCGGGACCCTGTTTCTGGAACCCCCTACTTTCCTGGCTGGTCCAGCTGGACAGATGATTGGTCAGAGAACAACACCCCACCCCCCAGCCCAGCCTCTTGTGAGGGAAGGTCGGTGGAAGGTCTCTTGCCCAGGAATTGGGGGGGAGGCAGGAGAGACCTGGCAGGCTCTGACCGTTCTTGGGGTCCCACAGTCGGCCTGGGGGTAGGGCTGGACTTCTGGGTCACTGAGGCCACGCTGGGATCTCCGTCTCTCTGGCTCCTCACCTGCCCCACCACACTCGCTAGGGGCAGCACAGAGTCAGATTGCGGGCAGGGGCCACCACCCTCCCTACCCCGCCCCCCTCCCTGCCAGCCGGCTTCTGGGGGGAAGACTTGCATAGAGCCAAGGTGGGGCAGGGGTCCTGTCTTGGTCCCGCCCAGATATGTGACCCTGGGCGGATCGACCTCTCTGGGCCTCCGTTTCCTGCTTTGTAAAAATGAGACTCGTTATGTTGTAGGGCTGTCGGAAGATTAAAACCAGAATCAGGCCTAGTGCTTCAGGAATCAAGAGGACGTAGTTCTGCTCCAGGCGAGCACCCACGGGGCTTACCAGCTGCTGGGTGCTCTGCTGTTTCTGCAGGATCCTCTTCTCAGCTCTTGCACAGCCTCTTCCGGTGCC
Source organism: Canis lupus dingo (assembly GCF_003254725.2). Lineage (NCBI taxonomy): Eukaryota > Metazoa > Chordata > Mammalia > Carnivora > Canidae > Canis > Canis lupus. The sequence goes on along the minus strand of NC_064251.1, from coordinate 23,980,994 downwards.
CTTTGCTGTGTCCACTCAGTGATGCCCTTACTTGTCCTCCCCCCATGCCCAGCGCCCTGTGCGCCAGTTCCCTGCACCATGAGCTGCTTCCCTTGAATGCTGGGCTTTCCCAGAAGCTCCCCTGCTCCCCCGAGTAAGAGCCAGGCCCCTCCCAGGTGGCACAGTGGAGCCGCTCAGGCTGTTGTGAGCAGAAAATGAGGCCCAGAGAGAGGCAGAGGTGGCTTCTTGGTCACCAGACTATTTACAGCTGGTTTGGGGCGAGAGCCAGATCTGACCCCGCCACTTCTTGGAGCCCCTGGATTCCCATCTCACCTGCCTTGGGGTGGAGTTGGGGATAGAGCTGGGGGCCTCCTCCCACACTTGCTGTTTGCACCCTGACTGGCCTGACCTGGGAAGCCACTTTTCTGACCACTGGCCGTGGGAAGGCTGACAAAGGCTCATGTGCAGGGTCCCGGTGCAGAGTTAACCACATTATTTCATGCCAGTGTGGTGGTGGCAGTCGAGGACCAGGTCTCGCTGCAGATACCTGAGAGTGGTTATACTGTCCCTTCCTGTCGCAGGGCATGGCTAGGGGCTCTGCCCTTGTTCCCAGGCAGAGGAGAGCAGTGGGGGCAGGACCCGATGGCCTGGTACAGAGCCCAGAGTGGGCCTCGATTCCTGCCACTGTCTGCTCTGTTTTCAGACAGGCCCCTGCCCTCCCTGGGCAAGAGGAAAGGGGCGGGGCAGAGAGCTAGTGCCAAGGTGGCACGAGGCTGGGCATGTGCCTGGCCTCAGACAGTGTCTAAGGAGTGTCAAACACCTGGAGGTGTCACTCTGAGGACCTCTGCCCCCACTGGAGCATCTTGATCTCTTTAGAAGCTGACCGCTGACCCCAGGCGGCAGCTGGAGTCCAGGTACCCCAACCCCCCACCCTGGACCCAGAGTCCCCCATCAGTGAGCCTTGGCTCTGCTTATAGCATCTGACGCCAGAGGGGCTGAAAATAGCCCCTGGAGGAGGTGGAGGAGGGGGCTATTTAAAGGGCCTGGGAGGAGCAGAGCCGGGAGGGAGTGAGCACCGATCATGGCCACTACAGAGCTGAGCTGCCAGGTGTCCGAGGAGGACCGCGAGCGCCGAGAAGCCTTCTGGGCTGAATGGAAGGATCTGACGCTGTCCACACGGCCTGAGGAGGGGTGAGTGCCAGCCGGCTGGGAGTCCCTCTCCCCCAGAACACCCCTCCTGAGCCTCAGGAGGCCAGAGCACAAAGCCCTGCAGAAGTTTCTGGGGGTAGGGACAAGGAGAGGGTACCCCTTCTGTACCCCAGGTCCTGGAAGTCCCAGGGAGCCCCCTGCCCAGCTCATTAGTAGAGGGTAGCAGATTTCAGGAGCTCAGTGTCCCCTCCCGTCTCCTCCCCAGTTGCTCTCTGCACGAGGAGGATTCTCAGCGGCATGAGACCTACCACCGGCAGGGCCAGTGCCAGGCGCTGGTGCAGCGTTCCCCCTGGTTGGTGATGCGTATGGGCATCCTCGGCCGCGGGCTGCAGGAGTACCTGCTGCCCTACCAGCGGGTGCTGCCACTGCCCATCTTCACCCCCACCAAGATGGGAGCCGCCAAGGAGGAGCGCGAGGACACCCCCATCCAGCTGCGGGAGTTGCTGGCCCTGGAGACGGCCCTGGGTGGCCAGTGTATGGAGCGCCAGGATGTGGCCGAGATCACCAAGCAGCTGCCCCCTGTGGTGCCTGTCAGCAAGCCCGGTGCCCCTCGTCGCTCCCTGTCCCGCTCCATGTCCCAGGAAGCACAGAGAGGCTGAGAGGGACGGTGACCTGGGCTCCACTGCGCCCGCCGCGGGCTGGGCCCTTCCTGGCTAGGACCATGGAGGGGAGCTGCTGGCCATGGATGCTTTGTAGTTTGCCCAGAGTTGGGGGCTAGGGGAGGAGGGAGCCAGAGGCCAGGATGCCTGGGTCCCCTGAGTTCCCAAAGGGAGGGGAGCAAAGACAGTGGCCACGAAGGGTAGGGAGCTGGGGACCAGCACAGCCAAGTGCCCCCCAGCCCTAGGAGAAGGGACAGAAGATGCCGGGGAGGACAAGTGGTCCCTGAGGGGAGTGACCCTGGTCCGGGCCCCGGCTTCAGAGAAGATGAGGATGAGTGTAAGGGGATCTGGAATGCTCTAGGAAGAATTGGAGGAGACGGGAGTGAGGGGGACGTGAAGAGGGCAGAGGGGAGAGTGGAGCCCCCAGCATCCTCTGTTAGCGCTGCAATAAACGCTCAATTGTGTTCCAGACTTTCTGTCTCTTTCCTTATGGGGGCCAACCCCACCGTGTCCGGCCCTCGGTGCTCACTTCTGGGAATAGGCCTTGCATCTGAGCTAAATATGGCAGAGCTGGTGGGTACACTCCATGCTAGGTGGTGGGGGCAGGGGAGACAGGGACGGAGCTGTAAACAGGGTGGCTGGCTCTCCAGTCCCCTTTCCGTGCCCTGGCACTGGGCAGTCCCCGGCGGGCCAGCTGGCACCCAGGGTTTGTTTAAATGATCTCATGGAGTATTGGGAGGGGGCTGGCAGCAGGACTGTCCTTGGCTGTACCTAAGGGTGTGAGCGGGGTCACTGGCCCCAAGGCTGACCTGAGTTCTGAATCCAGACAGAATCAATCCTTGGCTGGAGTCAGGCACTTGACCCACACCACCCAGGGAGCCCAGGGTGGGTTGTGGGAAGCAGAGGGTCAGGTGCTTGTCTGTGACGCCTGTCTCAACCTGGTTGCCTGGTCCAACAAGGAGACATGTTCTCCTTAGGACAAGGTGGGGGCCAGGAAGCCAGGAAGGGCACAGAGGAGGCTAGGGCCCCCTCTGGTCAGGGTCTGAGGGACAGGGACTGGCCCAGAGGGATCCAACTCCAGGGAGACCAGAGATGGGCCCATGGAATCCACTTCCCATTTAGGGGAACAGGAGGGGAGACGCTGGCATCTTGACCTGGAGTGCCAAGCAGGACCTGCAGGCTGGGCCTGGCACGCTCACCCAAGAGGGGAATGTAGTGTGGGCTGGGGGAGGAGAGGGGTCAGAAACCCCAGATTGGTAAACCCCAATTCCCTTGGCGCTGAAGAAGGCCCAGCCCGCGCCTCGGGGGACCGGGGCAGCCGGGAGAAGGCTTCAGCCCTCCAGCCCTCACCACAGCCCGCGGCCCCCACCCGGCCATGGCCAGAACGTCCGGAGCCTTCTGCTCAGAACCCCCAGATAGGCGGCTCTCGGAGCCCGCGGGGCCCGCGGGGAGGCCCTGCTGCTGGGCTGGCTAAGTGCATTAGCCCCGCTCGCGTCCCCTATCGCTGCTGCCATCGGCCGGGCGGGGCCGAGCTCTGCCGCGGGGGCCCCGGGCGACCGCCGCGGAGGCCGGAACGGACTGTCCTTTCCGGGGTGGGGGTGGGGGGTGCTGGGGGCCGGGGGTTGATAGGAAAGGACGGAAAAGGGCTGGAGGAGGGGCGGGGGGGCAGCTGGGGTGACCTGACCAAGGGAAGGGGGGATGTTGGACGGGGTGTCTGGGAGGAGGAGAGCCGGATGGGCTGGGCCCGGGGTCGGGGATGGGGCGCTGGCCGAGCGCTGACTGGACCCCTGGCCAGAGAACAGGGATGGCTGGGGCGCCGGGAGGCTGGAGGAGAGCGACGGGAAGGGCCGGGGACTGGGGGGCAAGCATCTGAGGGCCGCGGGGGCAGGAAGCTGGCTTGGACCAGGCAGGGTGAGGCAAAGGATGGAGGGCTGCTGGAGCAGCTGCGGGGGGGCTGCGGAGGGCTGGGGGGAGGGTGGCAGGCGTGCCCGGGCCGCCCGCACGCGCCCCGAGTGCCTGCCGCTCGGACACTAAGGGAGATGGATGGCGTGGGGCGCACAGAGCGCGGAGCCCCGGGCGGCCCCAGGCGCGGCCGCCGCCCCCGCAGCGGAGGGGCGGGCGGGGGACCCGCGGCACATAAAGGGGCGGCGAGGCGCGGGGACAGCGCGGGCGGCGGCGGCATGAGCGCGGCAGCCCCGAGTCCCGCTGCGGGCGCGGCCCCCGACGCGGCCCCCGACGCGGCCCCCGACGCGGCCCGGGGCCGGGAGGCTGTCGCCTCCGCCTACCAGCGCTTCGAGCCGCGCGCCTACCTCCGCAACAACTACGCGCCCCCCCGGGGGGACCTGAGCAGCCCCGACGGCGTCGGGCCCTGGAAGCTGCGCTGCTTGGCGCAGACCTTCGCTACCGGTGAGCGCGGGGAAACGGGCGGGAGGACGAGAAGCCATCGGGGAGCTAAGCGGGCACACGCGAGACCCCGATGGGGACCTGGGGACCGAGCAGCAGAGAGGGGTAGCGAGGAGGTGAAAACAGGAGAGGAGAAGCGCTGTCCCTTAGGTGCAGGGCGGAGGGGAGGCACCCGCGGGGAGGGCGTGGGGAAGTGAAGTGGGGAGTGCGGGAAGGAGACCCGGGTGAAGGGAGACCCGGGCAGCCCCACCTACGCCGCACCTACCGGCAGGAATGGCCCCGCAGGTGTGGCCCGTGAATCTCAGAGGGGTTAAGTCCCTCTCCCAAGGCCCGTCAGTGCACGGTCGAGCCAGGACTCTGACCCAGGTTGGCTGAGGCTTTCTCCAGTGGAGTCACACGTACCCAGGAAGAAGGGAGAGAGGCTGCCAGAAGCAGGTAAGGGAGGGAGTGATGGACAGGGCTGGCACCAGGGCCTTCCTCTTCTCCCCGCCCCCCCAGGTGAGGTGTCTGGACGCACCCTCATCGACATTGGTTCAGGCCCCACCATATACCAGCTGCTCAGCGCCTGCACTCACTTTGAGGACATCACCATGACAGATTTTCTGGAGGTGAACCGCCAGGAGCTGGGGCTCTGGCTGCGGGAGGAACCCGGGGCCTTCGACTGGAGCATGTACAGCCAGCACGTCTGCCTCATCGAGGGCAAGGGGTAAGGGGGCTTCCCATGGAGTGGCGGGGGGTGGGGGGGCGGGCAACAGAGAACTAAGCGTGGAGTGACCCTGAGCCCCGGTCCTGCCCCTGCACAGTGAGTCCTGGCGGGAGAAGGAGCGCCAGCTGCGAGCCAGGGTGAAGCGGGTCTTGCACATCGATGTGCACCAGCCCCAGCCCCTGGGTGCTGGGAACCTGGCACCCCTGCCTGCCGATGCCCTGGTCTCTGCCTTCTGCCTGGAGGCTGTAAGCCCAGACCTTCCCAGCTTCCAGAGGGCTCTGGACCACATCACCACCCTGCTGAGACCTGGGGGCCACCTCCTCCTCATCGGGGCCCTGGAGGAGTCATGGTACCTGGCTGGGGAGGCCAGGCTGGTAGTGGTACCCGTGTGTAAGGAGGAGGTGATGGAGGCCTTGGTTCGTAGTGGCTACGAGGTGCGGGACCTGCGCACTTACATCATGCCTGCCTGCCTTCAGACAGGTGTAGACGACGTCAAGGGCATCTTCTTCGCCTGGGCCCAGAAGAAGGAGGGGGTGTGATGGCCCAGGGCACCCATTGCCGACAGCTAACATACACACAGATTCCCTGTTATGAGAGGTGGCACCTAATAAATAAGTTCCTCTTGCTGGGCGTCAGCTTTGTCTGTGGCTTTCCTGGGAAACAAGGGCCCAGAGCTCTGTTTGGGTTGTGGGGGTGTGGAAGCCACCAACTCTAGCCTTTTTTTTTTTTTTTCCCAGAAGCTTCCATGAAGGCAGGTTTCTTTACCACTCGTTTCCCAAACTAAAGAAAGTCAAGGCTAGAGGGAGCTCATTCAGCATCTGCTATGTGCCAGGCCTGCTGGGTCCTCACACTCAGCAGGTCCTGTTGTCCTATTTGCAGGTGAAGCTAAGAAAGGTTAAGTAATAGTAGGAGAGCCTACTTTAGACCAGAAGCGGAGGAGAGGATAATCGGGAGACTGGAGTAGACAGTGCAGGGAGAAGGGGTTACAATCCAGGCACCAGTTCCCTCCCCCAGAGACCCCTCATTGGCCCCCCACAGCTGGACTGGAGCTCCACCCAGCTCTGCACCTGCTCCCTGCCATCCTCACCCCCACCTGCCTACTGCCCCCAGCCAGCTGTCTCCTTCCCTCCAGCCCACACCATTCACACAAACAAGCTGAACAAGGGTAGGTGAGGCTCAGAATTGGTTTATTAAAAATGTCCCTTGCTACCCTCCTACCTTAAAATAGTTCTCAATATCAAAAGAAACACAGGCCACCCAAGTCTGAGGTTGAAGTCCTAGCATAGCACTCCTACTCCCCAGGGAGGGACAAGGGCGCAGGGAAAGAACAAGAACCCAGGCTCCGATCACAGAGAGTGCCTTTGAATGGAAAGTTTCTGGAGCTCCTCATCCTATCCTTGTGGAACAGGAATGTGCTGGGGCTGCTGGCGACTTGCAGGGGTCACCTTTACCAGGGTGCAGATACAGCGCGGCCCCCACGTGCTCTGGGAAGGCAGGAAACCAGAACCAGCCACAGGCTTTCTCCTCTACTCCCTCACATTGTCCCCCACCCCTAGGGTCCAGACCGGGACAAAGGGGCTTAGCAGGTAGAGCCTAGAGAAGAGGGAGGCCAACCAAGTCTAGGTGAGGAGACAGACAGGAAGGCAGGAGAGGCCCAGGCGATCCCCGTGTCCCTTCCTTCCTCTGCTCTAGAGAGGCTGGTTCCTGAGGGTGGTTTGAGCTGTGTATGGACGCTCTGACATTTAGAGAAGTATTGTAAAGTGGGGGCAATGGACAGGAACACACCCATGCGGCCTGGATCCTCGTACCCCGCTGGCTCAGATATCCTGGCTCTCTGCCCACCTGGGGCCTTGTGCAGAGCTGGTGCTTAACAGATACTTTTTGGTAGTAACCTGATCCTCCATTTCTCTCCAACCTCCCCTCATGATGTGACACTCACACTCACCTTACCCAGTCTATGCATATTGCCCTAACCCACACTTACCCACCTGTCCTGCAACACACACTTTAAAACCACTCACACCCACCCCACTCTCCCCACATGCTCACATACATTGTCCCCCCCAGCATCTCATACATGCAGGCCCACACCCACCACCCTGTCACCTATGCACTGTCTAGCTCACACTTCCTTCCACACTCATGGGCAGGGTCTTAACCAGAACCGCAGCAGAGGAGCCAGAGGGATTCCCGTCCTGGGCTCTCTGGGGTTCTGGCCCCAGAGAGGGAATGCCATGAGGCCTCCAGGGATTCTGGCTGAGGCAACCCCCAACCCTAGCAGCTGGGTCCCTCAAGATCCCACTGGGAGGAGACCTGCCTTGGGACCTGGGCTGCCAAAGAGCAAGAGTCTAGTGCCACCTAGTGGTGCCATGGAGGAGGGCAAGGGGTAACAGAAGGGGACCCCACTGTGCCCCCAAAAGCCTGTATACCTGGTCTCCCAGCTATACAGACAGCTGTAGGAACCACCTTGGCATTGAGGGGACGTGGGGAAGGGGCTAATGGAGAGGCAGAGGCAGCTCTCCTCTTGGTGGAGCTAAGAACACAGTTCTACTCCAGTTCTGCTCCAGGAACCAGAGGGGCTGTCCATCCTCCCAACTCCAGATGCTGAGAAAGCCAAGTCTGAACAGACTCCAAGGCTTGTGAGGGCCAGGTGGGGGCAAGCAAGAGGATGGGCGGTGACATGATTCTGGGCCCATACCCTTTATGTCCAAGTTCAAGATGCTAAAAGGAAGAAAATCATCTCAAGGATCATGGGGAGGAGGGGAACCAGCTGGGAGAGGGCAGGATCCCCAGTGGGGCAGACCCACCCCCAGGCCCTTCAATCCAGCTTGAACTTGGCCTCTGATTCCTTCAGCAGATACAGGCTGTCATCTTCCAGGAAGCTGTGGGCAGAGGGAGGAGCCCACTGAGGTATGGCTCTGAAAGCACCCCGTGGGGGCAAGTGTAGGCAAGCTAGCAGGGGGTGAACCAAGCTAGCAGGGGGTGAGCCGCACAGAGGCCTTGGTTTCCTCAAGGAGCAGGTGAGGATGGACACAAAGAAGGTGCACACAGGACAGGGAGTAGCACCCACCTGAAGAAGAGGACGTGGACCGGGATGGTGCTGATGTGCCAGATGGCATGGGCATCCAGGACCCAGAAGAAAGGTGGGAAGTCGAGCAGCTCAAGCAGGGACAGCCCCTGTAGCAGCAGGACCACTACCATGCACTTGCGCACATGAGGCAGCCGCCGCAGGTTTCGCAGGCACCAGGCCAGCCACCACACCACGTTCACCAGGCCTGGGTGGGGGTAGGGGTGGGGGTGGGGAGAGGCTCACTCCTGGGACCTCGTCCCCCGCCACTCCCCCCAAGCCTCCCCTATCCTCATGCTCTTTGACCCCACGACCATCTTCAGACTCTCCTCCCAGCCTCCCCTCTCCCACCCCAAGGGCCTCTCTAGAACCTTCTCCAGGAATACCATCAAATCCCTACCTCCACCCCAGGCCAGCAGTTCTACACATGGTCCAGGTCCCTCCCCTTCCCCGCACCCCCGCCCTGGTCCTCAGTTCCCCCCTCATGCCTCACCAATAGCCACATTGGCTGCCAGGTTGTAGCCATAGTCGAAATGGACGAGGCTCAGGTAGGAGACATGCGCAGTCAGCATTAGCAGCAGGAGGGCCCGGAAGGCACTGGCCACAGCCGGGTGCTGCAGCCCCACGGTCCTGCCTCGCCAACCAGAGCCGCTCAGATGGAGGGTGGCCCATGCCCAGAACAGCATTCCCTAAGTATCCCTTCATCCTGACGTCAGTATGTGGGGGCCACTGCCCTCCTCCCCTACCCAAACTGGCCAGCCAAGCAGGCCTCCAATCCCCCCAGGGGCCTGGGACCAAGTGCTGCTGCTCCTTGGAAAGAGCCAGGGCCCCCTAGCTCTACCCCAAAGTCCCCATCCAGAACAGCCCAGAGGGTGTGTGTGTGTGTGCCTGTGTGCGGTGCAAGGCCCCAGGGACAACACCCCCAGGGGTGGGCGAGGTGATCATTTCTGCCCCCAGTGCCTGATTTTGCCCCTGCAGGGCCAAAATGGGCTCACCTGACACAGCACAGATAGATTGAGTGTAGGATGACGGTGGAGGCACAGAAGTAATCCATTTTCTGAGGACAGGGAGAGCTGGATGAGGGGCCAGTGTGAAGGGAGGGGGAAGGGGACAGAATTTTGTGTGGGCAGGGCGCTGAGACGACCCTGGGATGGGGCCAGGAGGGGCGTTGGAGGCACAGCTATACTGTGACATGGGAGTCCCCGGGCTACGGGCGGCAGAGTGGAGGTGGGAGTAGGGGTGTCTAGGTCTCTTGCTCCTTGTGCCTATTGCTGTTTCACTCCTGAATTTAACAATCTGACTCTTGTATTCACATCATACAACTTTTTAAAATGTATTCAGCAGCGAGGTGTTGGAGGCATGGTGGAGGTGCCTGCTAGGACACTAGGGCTCCAGGATGCACGAGTGCCGCAGGACTCAGAGCACAGCCTCGAGTCCACAGCTGTGGGCCCAAGTCCAGGCATCGCCCTTACTGGCCGGGTGACCCAGGCAAGCGATTTTGCCATTCCAAGGTTCAGCTGTCTCATCGGTTAAGAGCCAATAATCACATCTACCTCATAAGGGTCAGGTGGGGCTCAAGTGCACGAATAGGTTAAAGATGCTTAGCACAGAGCAAGTGCTGGGTAAATGGAGTCCCTAGGAAACCCTAGAGGGGCCCCCACCCTTTCTGGGCTCCTCTGGGACTGTCCCAAACAGGAGATGGAGTCAGAGGGCCGCTCACCTCTGTGAGGTCGGTGTCCTTGGTGTGGAAGACTGTGGACCAGAACCAAGCATTGAGGGAAACCTGTAGGGAGGGGCTGGTAAGCATAGGGTCCCGAGGTGGGGAGGTGGGGAAGAGCCCTAGAGCTCTCAGAGGAGTCTCACTTTGGGGAAGGGGCTCTTTGGAGTAGTGAAACACTTTTACCTTTGGCCCTGGAGCCCGCAGAACAAACCCATGCCCCCAGCTTCCCCGAAACCCTGAGCCCCCCAGGCCACGGGGGCTGCAGCCTCCACAGGTTCCGGCCTGGCCTGGGAACCAGTTCCGGCAGAGCCAAGTTCCCTGCTTACTCAATCTCTAAGACAACAGCCCCCAGGGGGCCTCGCCTCCTCCCCCAACTGGCAGGTGATGACAGCCCCACCCGGGCCAGGGGAGCTGGTGACCTCAGCCTCTGGGGGCGGGAATGAAGTGGGTGGAGTGGAGGGGCTCGAGCCAGCTTGGGGTGTGTCCCAAGCAAAGCAAGCGAGGGAGATCTCGAGCAGATCCCATTGGGGCCAAGTCTCTAAGGAGAAGCCTGGCCAACTGAGCCCAGCTTCCTCCTGGGTGGGCCGGCCCAACCCGCCAGACCAGTGTCTGCTGCTCCAGAGCTCTGGGAGGAGCAGAAGGCAGAAGGGGCTGTGGCGGGTCAGGGCCCAGGAGCATGTTTGAGGCCTTTTCTCTGGAAATTAACTGCAAAGGGACAGTACAAAACATCTTGTAAATGAATTCTAGATCTTGTGGGAGTTGGTGCTGTGTTCATGGCAGAGGCCCAGATCACTGAAAGATGGTGGACAAAAAAAAATAAATAAATAAAAATAAAAATAAAAAAAAGAAAGATGGTGGGCAAGGGTGGAGGTTCCTTCACTGGGCTGGAAAACCAGTGACAACCAGTCAAAGGAAAAAACAGGCAGCCAGAGGTCTGGCCTGGAATGCACTGGAGATAGGGAGGGCTGCTCTAGGGAGGGTGGGGGGAACAAGTCAGCCTGGGATGGGTCAAGGCCAGGAGCTGCTCGTTTGGGTCCAGGACAGCAGGAAACCTGGCCAGGCACGGGCCAGAGGAAGCAGGGAAGAAGCCTCTCCATCCAGTACTGCAGCAGGAAGGCCAGACAGCAGGATGGGTTCCTCATTGCAGGCCCCAAAGGGCTTATGAGAGAATGGGAAAAGCAAAGGTGTGTAGACAGGCAAGGCTCTGTGCAAAGGCAGTCAGCATTAGAAGTCTCTGGAGGCTCAGGTGGCCCCATGCAAGCCTGTCTGGCCTGGGTCCTAGGCTGCATCTCTTGGCTTTGCTCCTCTGGACAAAGACCCTGCCCTGTGGGTCTTTGCCTCCTCCTGTTACCTTTTTTTTTCCCCTTGTGACTAATCGACTAATCAATCAGGGGCTAGCCTAAGTGATCCTTCCTCCCTTTCCAACCCTGACATCAGACGATTATTCTAGGTCAGGCTACTTGCTCTCTTGAAGACGGCCATCCAGTCCTGTCCCAGGCGCTGCCCCTTTCTCAAAGATGGCCTAGGGGGCTTGGTCTGGAGGCTGGAAGATGGGTGGCTTCTCAGACATTGCTCCCATATAAAGCCTGTGATGCTCTGGGTCAGCATGGGGAGCAGAGCAGACTCAGGGTTGGAGGCAGGGCCCAGGAGGCCAGGAATAGGGACACCCTCGGGGAAGAGAGTGGCCCTGGAGCCAGCATGAGAGGGAGTTGGAGGGGAAGGCAGCAGGGACTGGCAGCCAACCAGGCCTCCTTGTCACCCACAGCAGGAAGGGAGAGGTGACAAGAGACCTGAGCTAAGTGGTGGCTCTGGCCCTGAAAGCAGGGGTGGGAAGAAGCATGGGACCAGGGCTCAGCTCTAGGGGGCAGAGTGGGAGCTGCGGGGTCCTCTGTTCAATGGCCTCCCTGAGGTACCTTCCACTTACAGTGACCCACCTGCAGCCTGGACTCTGCACCCCTAAAAAGCCCCCTCTACCCCAGGCAGTGTCCCATTATGAGGGACTCCTCTTCTGACCCTCTCTGCAGACTTGGAAGACAGTGTCATTAAGTATGCACGCCCTAGGGTTAGATTGCCAGGGTTCAAACTCAGCTCTGCATTTCCTGTGTGTCCTTGGGCAAGTTATTTAGCCTTGCTGCGCCTCAGTTTTCTCATCTGTGAAATAGAAATAATCATAGTACTCACAAAGATTTAACGAGCAATACAAGTGCAGTGTGTAGCACAGCGCCCAGGACAGGGCAAAACATTAGGTGCTGTTTCTTCCCAATTTGTTGACCAGAATGGGACCCTCACATCTCTCCACAGACCCAAGGCCAAAGAGGCCAAGTGTGCCTCCCACTGTCTCCAAAGGCCAAGGAAGTCCAGGCAGAGAAGAGGTAGTCTCCCCACCGCTGCCCAGGCCCACCCCACTGTTCATGCTGGGGGCAGAACTTCCACAGCCTTCATAAGAAGATGGACCCTGGGTTCAAGTTCTTAGTCCCTAAATAGCTGTGTGATCTTAAACCAAAAGAAATCTCTGAGTCTCAGCTGTCTCATCTACCAAATTGAGTTAAGAATAATACCCACTGCATCAGAGGGTCCTAAGATGAGGTCTGCAGAATGCCTAGCAAAAAGAAGCCACTCAGTAAATGGTTGCTGCTACGGCCGCCTGGCACACAGTAGGTATCCCATAAATGCCAGTTTTTCCCCAGGATTCACTGGAGAGATACTATTTCTCTTCCCCGGGAGTTTGTAATCAAGACTCAAGCAAAGGGGACACACAGAAGTGGAAGGAAGGGAAAGGTTCCCAGGCACAAGAGTATGGCTGCTCCGGGACTCTTCAGCCAAGCTTGAGTAGAATGGGGGGGCCAATGGTAACTGGCCAATCAGGCAGGCCAGGAGGGCGCTGGGCTTTGTGTAAACACAGAGGAAGCGGGGAGGCCAGGGGCAGGATGCCAACAAGGGTGGAAACGGAGGGGGACGGGGGAAGGCTGGGTGAGGGAGAGCAGGAGGCTGTTTCAGTCTGTTGGAAAATAAGAAAATTGAGACAAAAATATCACAGCCGTGAAACTGGTTGGATGCCAAATGAGCCAGATCTGTCAGGAATTCGACCCCAGTGCTAAGCCCCAGTGCTCGGGGCTGTCATTGACACCGTGGTGGTGGGGACATGTGGGGCTTTAAATAGCTCAGTGTCTCAGAAGTGGGGGAGGCAGAATGTTAAATATGACGCCTGCTGCCATCCTGCCCGCCCCCCCCCCCCCCCCAGGCCACAGTGTCTTACCCCCTGCCTTGGGCAGGGCAACCCTGCCCCACTTCACTCCTGAGACAGAAGAGGGGAAGAGGCAGATGGACATGGGAGGAAGATGGCTTTTTCTACCATCCAAAAGGATCCCTTGATTTCCTGCCATTGTCTGTTCCACTGGCTCTCGTCTGACCAGCGGGAAGTCCTTTCTGAAGTCTCACCATCATTCTGCTGCAGGCTTGGCCTGTCTCTTCTCGTGGTTTCCACAGCAGTGGTAGAGCACAATCAGTCCCCACCTCCATCAATCATCCTGTGGGGACAGTCTGGGCTTTCCTGGCACCCTCACTCTCTCACCTCTACTTCTGAGGACCTTTCCTTACTGGATGAAGGGGCAGGGAACTGGTTTGGCCTCCTGGCTTTGCAGAGGGCAGGGGCCCCCATGTGCCAGAAGTCAAAGGTCTATGGTGTGCAGAGCTTTGGCAGGCTCCCCCAAAGCCTGGCAGATGCCCAGCCCAGGTCCAAATGTCAAGGCGGAGGCTGCCTTCTTGTGCCAAAGCTTCATTAGCCTTGCTGGGGCAGGGTCTCTTTGTTTCCCAGGGGAAAAGACTGAGCCAACCCTCTCAAGACTTAGCCTGGAAAATGCCTTCCTAACCTATCCCAACAGAAATCAGGAGCCCCACTGGCTCCAGAAGACCCAGCCCAATACAAAGTCCACTGCCACACCCTTCATTCAGCTCAGGAGCCCTCCCTCCTGCAAACACAGGCACACAGGACTAAAGATCAAGTATAAAATCCAAACTGGTCATGAAACAAAGTGTGGGCACCAAGACTCTCTCCCTCCAGGACTTTGTGCCAGCATGAGAGGATTCCGTGTTCCCAAACCCCATATCCCATAGGATGTCCTAAGACACAGCCTCCAGGTATCCACCTTCTCTCAATCAAACATCTCCTGCTCTGTCCCAAAGGGTCCTCAGTAGACTAGATTGCAGGGTACTGGGAGGCCCGACCCTCACAAAGAAGGAAGCTGAGTGGCCGACCAGTGAGACGAAAGACCCAAGAATCAGGGAGATCAAGACGAGAGCTGTGGCATGATAACTGGCAAAGGCTGGGACCCCCTGGGGTCCCCTCAGACCCATGGGTCTGTCCAAGGAGGCGCTAAGCTTTGTTCAGGCAGTTTAGACAGGGGCTGCCCAGTGCTCGCTAGCAGGGGTGGGGGCAGGGGGTGAAGGCCATGGGCCCAGAAAGCAGTGATCCTGGAAGAACCCCCAAGGGAAAGGGGACAGGTGTACCCTCCTCAATTTCTCTGCTTTCTTGGCCAAGACTAAATATCGCATCCATGCTTAGGACAGGGTATGCAGATGCCAGGCCCCCGCCTACACAAGAGCACCTGCCCCTCAGCACTCAGGGCCCTCTCTGTGCTATCTTACCTCCTTCTACTCCTCTTCACTCAGCCACATTGTGGCCAGGCTGACCTATCCAAGGCTGTCCATGTAGGTCCCATATCCTCCACCTTCCACCCCTTTGCTCCTGCTGTGCTACCAGCCGGAAATGCAGAAATCCGATCTCTTCTCCCCTCATCTGTATTGCATCTAAACCTTATGAGGCCTGCAAGTCCCTGATGGAGTCTCTCCCCGTCTCTGGGCTTCCCCAGCAGACTTCTCCACTAGAGGACATGGTCTCCCCTCCCAAACCTGCTACTCCCAGGGCTCTGCCTACTCTGCCTCCCAGACCAGCTGGACCCACCCCTCCCCCTAGACTTAGCTCCTTGGGGCCAGGACCTCAGTTTCCACAAGGACTAACCTCTGTCTCTCCCCACAGCATATGCTCAACAGACGTTTATCAGTATACGGAGACAGCCCAGAGGAGGAGCCAAGTGCTCTTACAGCCCTGGAGTCAGTCCTGGATGCCAACCTGTCTCCACCAGTCACTGACTTGTGAGCTGTTGACTTTGGACAAGGCTTTCCGTCTCTGAGCCTTGCTTAGAGTTCACAGTGGTATAATGAGGATTGAATGAGAAAATACATGTAAGGTGGGATCCCTGGGTGGCACAGCGGTTTGGCGCCTGCCTTTGGCCCAGGGCGCGATCCTGGAGACCCGGGATCGAATCCCACGTCAGGCTCCCGGTGCATGGAGCCTGCTTCTCCCTCTGCCTGTGTCTCTGCCTCTCTCTCTCTCTCTCTCTGTGACTATCATAAATAAATAAAAATAAAAAAAAAAATACATGTAAGGTACTTAGGACATGCCTATTATGTAATTCCTAACACTTATTATTAATATTTGTTAAATAGAAAAAAATTAGAATCAACATTTTCCAGAGGCTGAATGGCCTCCCCCACTGCCCTCCTGATGATGCCCATCTCTTAAGTCTGAGGCTCGGCCTGGACTTCTCAGCAGCCCCCCTATTACCAGTTTTCCTAAGGTCCTCAGAAACTGGTGTAGCCAGACCCTGGGGTGTCCTTCAGTTCTCTTGACTGTCCAGCAGAGTTCCAGAGAACAGCTTCCACACTCCTCCCTGTTCCTGTCCCAGGGCTCCCCAAGTATACAATATCCTAGTTTTCCACTGAGCCCTCCAGCCACTCCTGTGTCTGCTGCTGGCTCATTCTCCTCTATCTAACCTTCATGTTTTACGGGCCCTTCAGGGCTCCATCCTAGACCCCCTCAGCAACTCCTGGTGATCTCATGCACGTGCACAGCTTCTATCTCTCATGAGTGGGAACACTGGGTTGTCCTGGATTGCTCCTTCCTCACCAAACCTACTGCTGCGGCGTGCCAGCACAGTCAAGGTGGCAAGAATGCAGACTCTGGAGCCAGGCGCTTGGGTTCAAACCCTGGCTCCTAGGACAGGTTTTACTTAACCTTTTCAGTCCTTGGTTTCCATCTATAACCTCGGGATGATAATACTGCTAATCTCATAGCTTGTGATGGGATTAATGAGGTTATAAAATACTTAGAATTGTACCTGACATACAGAAAGAGCTATGCATGTGTTAAAGAAATAAATTTTTAAAAATGTTAATCACCTCAAAACATAGCTCAAACATAGTTTTTAACAACCCCCTTCCCAAGACCCATACTCCCGCCCTGTCTAGCTACTGTGCCCTGTACTAAAACCCACTAGCCCCCTGCATCCACTCCTACTCCTCCAATTTGTCTGCTACACAGTAGCCAGGATGAGTTTTCCAAGCATATCTATTCAGGAAACCTCTTCCCTTTGACCCTCGTTTCTTCCTGACACTTTGAAAATCCAGGTGGAAAGTGTTAATGTGCCCCCAAGCTCTCCAGGGCCTGGCCCCATTCACTGCCCACCTGCGCATCTGTCTTCTCACCCACTCCCTGGCTTCCTGTATGGCAGGCTTCCTGGCCTTTCAGGTTCTCACTCTCTCTTTTATTTATCTTTTAAAGATTTATTTATTTATTATTTATTTATTTGAGAGAGAGAGAGAGAGTGCAAATGAAAGAGCAGGCACAAGCAGGGGGAGCGGCAGGCAGAGGGAAGGGGACAAGCAGGGAGTCGGATGCGGTTCCATCGTGACCTGAGCTGAAGGCAGATGCTCACCTGACTAAGCCACCCAGGAGCCCCTAGTTCTCACTCTCTTCTGTCTGTGCATATTCTGAGTCTCCTGTGTGGATGGCTCCCCCTACTCTCCCTGAACTCATGGAGCTAAGGTTCATTCATCATTCCAATCTTACTTCAAAGGCTCCCTCCTCAGGGAAGCATCCCCGATTGCCTGGCACTGGTCTGGTCTAGTGCCCCATCACACACCCTGCAGCACATCTCTTCCACTGCACTTTTCAAGAGTTGTGCTTTTACATTCAATCGTGTGCTTGTGTGGTTACTACCAGAGGGCAGGAACCTGGTTTTTGGCTTTGGTCCTTGTTAAGTAAGCGCTACACCCAACGTGGGTATTGAATTCATGACCCTGAGATCAAGAGTTGCACACTCTATGAACTGAGCCAGCCAGGTGCCTCTTGTCTGTTTTTACATCCTTTTGGATCTCCAGCACTCAGCAAAGTGCCTGGCACACTGTAGGTGCTCAATACATGAATTACTGCTTTGGTGGCAGGCAGGTGAGTGAGCACAGACCATTTCCCTAAGGCTTACAGAGGGAGCTCTGGTTGCAACTTCTTACTCTCACACCCTCCCCAAGGTTGTCACAGCTCAGAGCTGTCCCCTGGCCCATGCTTCTCACACAATCTCAGGCCCTCGATACTGGCTCCACTGACCGGTCACACTGTGAAGCTCAGAGCCCTCTCTGGATACCCACATGGAACATTCTTTCAGCTTCTTAGGGATGGTCGAAGACCAGGCTGAGCTCTGCCTGGAGTGCTACAGCTGCCATACCTCCTGGGCTGAGATGGAGGGGGCTTTAAGTCATCCAGAGGGGTCCCTACCAGCATGCTCCCTACCACTCATCTTCCTTCTGTGCTTGTAAATTGCCCTCCTGGGTCTCTTAGTGGCTTCTTCCTCCCTTCCTTCCAAACACCCAGCTTAGGACTCTGCTAGAAAGGTAAGATCTGATTCAGTCCCTTCTCTGTTTTCTCCCTAGGCCTAACCACCCACAGCTGCAGTTTCCAATCTGCAGAACAGAGGGGAAGGTACGTGAAGGGAAGTCCTGTTGGGTGAGAACGGGGATCCAAGAGTCCCTCCTTCCTGGACGAGGGTGTAGAGCAGGAGTCCTGCCGAGTTACCTACCCAGGCAAAGGCCACGCAGGTGGGATACATGGGGGAGGAGGCTGGCACAGAAGTGTGGTAGCGGCAGAGCATCACCAGGCTGGCCAAACCGTTGAGGAACGAGGCCATGGCAGAAGCTGGCTCTTGGAAGAACAGGAACCGGGAGAAAGGCCACTGGAAAGGGAGCACATGGAGAGGGCCTCAGGGGCAGGCAACCCCAGCTACCCCAGCCTGCTGCTCCTTGACATGCCACATCAACAGGCCTTCAGCTGGTTGCTTCGCTCTGGACCTTGGCCAAAGCCTCAGGGACAGTCCCTCTTAGGGTCCATGAGCCCTCCTCCAGTCCCTAGCTAAAGGC
The DNA here is from genome assembly GCF_003254725.2 of Canis lupus dingo. Lineage (NCBI taxonomy): Eukaryota > Metazoa > Chordata > Mammalia > Carnivora > Canidae > Canis > Canis lupus. The sequence goes on along the minus strand of NC_064251.1, from coordinate 23,963,064 downwards.
CCTCCCTCTGTCCTGGCCAGCATTCACAGCACGGTAAGCCTGGTCTCTAGGAAGGCCAGGTAGGCCAGTGTAGATGGCTCATATGGCCTGGTGGAAACAGCATAAACTTGCCACCCAGAAAATAGGTTCTGATATACTCCTCCTCTACTACCCACAGACCTCTGAGCCTCAGCTTACTCTGACAAACTGGGGAGAATAATTCTTGTCAACCTCAATAGTCTAGAACAAGATCATTCTGGATGAGAAAGCACTAGCAGGGAAGGGGGGGTAACCGGGTGATGGGCATTAAGGAGGGCACGTGATGTGATGAGCACTGGGTCTTACATGCAACTGATGCATAACTGAACTCCACATGTGAAACTCATGATGTGTTATATATTAGCTAATTGAATTTAAATTAAAAAAGAAAGAAAGAAAAAGTACTAGTAAACCATGACTTGGGCAACCTGAGGGTGTATTACTATTTTAATCCAGACCACTACTGAAGAAGCAAAAGAAAGCATGCTGTGGAGGGTCAGGAAATCTATCCTTGTAGCAAGGTGAACATGCCACCACCCTAAGAAGCCCACCACCACTCTCTGAGATCACACAGCTTCCCAGATTTTGTTACTCCAAATCCAGAGCCAGGACACACTGGTTCTGTCTGATTATATGAAAACCGGCAGATTTTGAAAATAGGAACCTGCCCCAAATACGCATCCATTACCCCACAACTCAGACTGCCTGGACAGTATGGTCTAACCTAAAGGGTATCTTACCACGCTGTCACCATATCCCTACCCTGACCCTCCAACTCACCTTGCCATGGAACTGAGGCACTTTGTGACCTTCCTTGAGGTAGAGGCCAACAGTGACCCACATACACTCATACTTACAGTCGTCCTGACAGGTCCAGCCTGAAACAGAGAAACATGACCTGGTGAACTCCCCATCATGGGAGGCACAGAGAGAGAGCTCAAGTGGGACCCAAACTAAGAGGGTCTGCAGGTTGGAGAGAACCAGAGGAAAGTCTACATTCCCACTTGGATATATGAGAGATGGAAGGACACACACACAAGGGAAAGGTGTTTGTGTATGTGTTTAGGGGATGGGGGTGTACAGTGAGTGAGCAAACAGAGACGTGTCTTCTCTTCTCCTTCCACCCAGATGGGAACTTTGGCATCTGCTGAACTCATCAACGGCTAGGTGGGTTTATGTTTGCTCTTGATGAACTTAGGCTTTGCTCTCACTGGCCAAGGAGGAACTCTTGCCCTCTGACCTCCCCCTCCTGTGAAAATGAAGCCCAAATTCTTCCACTCTAACTTCTGAGGCCCCAAATTGCTTTCCCAACTTTATTTCCCATACTCTTTTTTGTGTGTACCCTGCACCCTGCTCCCTGAGTAAACCAGGCTTACTGTATATGCGCACATCTGCCCAGGGCCTCCATTCTCTTTGTTCCCTCTGGAATGCAAAGGGATAGTCAAGAGAACAAACTTCTAGTCTGACGGGCTAGAACTGGAAACACCACTTTACCACTTTCTGACTGTGTGACTTTGGGCAGGGCACTTAACCTCTCCGAGTTTCCCCACTGTAAAACTGGGTTAAAGGAAACTGCCTGAGAGGGTTGTGAAAATTACCGGACCTGCCGTGACACCTGTTACCCACCAGGTGACCATTAATGGCCACAGGCCCAAATTTAATGTATCCATCCTTAAGTCCTTCTAAGATGATCACTGCCCCCACCTTTTTAAAGCCAGAAACGACTCCTTCCTCCCCCATATGCTCCGGTTGCCTGACCTAAGGGTTCTTTAGGGCTCAAAGCATCCTCTACCTTGCACTGGAGGCTAATGTCCCCGCGAGGAGTGTGACCTCAAATGGCTGGGCACTGATCTGATTTCAGTGTCATTCTAGGGCCAGTACCCAGGGGCATTAAATAAATACCTATTTGACTGAATAAATAAAAAGACTGGCCGATGCCGCTCTAACCACCCTGGGCCTACGTTCACAGTCATAAGGGACTCCAGGGGAAGCGAAGGTTCAGAGGTTGTTTGGGGGCGCAAGGGGCGGGGCCAAGGCCGAAGGGCGGGGCTTGCCGCGGGGTGGGGCTTACCTGCTAGGCTCATGTAGATTGGCTGGCGGGAGCGGAAGTGCCTCAGAGCGCCCCCCGAGCAGTTCCGCTCCTCGCACCGGTGCACGCAGTCGCGATACACCGGCTCCCGGTCGCCCTGAGAGGCGCTTGCTAGCGCGGCTGCGCCAGCCAGCAACACCAGCCGTGCTGTCCGCCCGGCCATCCCTTCAACCTGGCCCTCCGCCGGCGGAGGAGCTTAGGAGTCTTCACTTCCGGAGTAACCGGAAGTTCCGTGTGTTCTTTAGTCTGATCTCCGGTGACGTCCACCCACTTTAAATTAAAGTGCCCGGATTTCTGTGGGCGCCTGCCCCGCCCCTCGTCTTACCATCATCTCCATATATAGAGGCGACTGGGTTAAGGGAAGGGAGACGCCAGGTGGGTTAAGGAGGAAAATAAACTGGTCTGGTATGAACACGCGCCCTCTTTCTTCTCCATGCTCTCTTTATTTGAAGTACAGGTTCTTTTTCTGTCACCAGACCCCTGGAGATTCGCTTCCTAAGATACCTGGAACTGCCCACTTGTCTCCATCTCCATTGGCACAATCCTGGTTAAAGACATCATCATCTGTCGCCGAGACACTCGCAGTTTATGAGTGTGTGTCTCTGCCCCTACTTTTGTCCCCATCCAGTCCGTTAACATTTAAATTGGACTGTGTCACTTTTCTTCTTAAAAAAAAAATTTTTTTTTTTAAAGATTTTATTCATGAGAGATACAGAGACAGGCAGAGGGAGAAGCAGGTTCCTCGCAGGGAGCCTGATGTAGGACTCGATCCCAGGACCGAGGATCACACCCTGAGCCACCCAGGTGTCTGTCCCTCTTCTTAAATTCTTTATGGGCTCCCCATTACCTCAGGATAAAATCATAATTCCACAAACTCTGCATGATCTGGCCCCTGCACCAGACCCATGGGGCCATGTTTCTCACCCCTACTGGCTCAGTCTTGTCTGTACAATTCGTACTCTCACACCTGCTTATTCTAGTTTGAATTTAAACTCCATTTCTTTTTTTTTTTTAAGATTTTATTTATTTATTCATGAGATACACACACAGAGAGAGAGAGAGAGAGAGAGGCAGAGACACAGGCAGAGGGAGAAGCAGGCTCCATGCAGGAAGCCCGACGTGGGACTCGATCCCGGGACTCCAGGATCACGCCCTGAGCTGAAGGCAGGCGCTAAAGCGCTGAGCCACCCAGGGATCCCTTTTTTTTTTCTTTTAGATTTTATTTTTATTTATTCATGAGAGACACACAAAGAGAGGCAGAGACAAAGGCAGAGGTTGAAGCAGGCTCCCTGTGGGGAGCCCAATGAGGACTCGATCCCAGAACCTAGGATCAACCACTGAGCCACCCAGGTGCCCCTAAGAACTCATTTTTCTTTTCTTTTCTTTTCAATGAATGAACGTTAATCCAACGGAAGGATTTGGGTACTAAATCCAGGGCTGTGGAATCACCAGTGTGATTCAGACCACACTGAGATGGGAGAGGTGTAATATTTCAAAGAAAATCAAGAGGAGGACCTTTGGGAATAGGATACTTGCTCTAATATCCACCAGCTCCTCCCTACATCACCACCAGGATACATTCACATACCCATCTCATTGATGCATTGAAGCCTTGTAGCTGGATGCATAATTAGTGTGTGTAAGATTAATGACAGCTTTTCTCCTCTCCCACTCTCCACCCCGGGTCAACTTTTCCTTTTTATTTCAAGAAGTGGAATGAACAAGAAGTAAAATTGGATTTCATTTACTTACTCATTTAGCAAACATTTCCGGAGTTCTTAGTTCTAGCACCAAGTGAGGCAAGGCAGAACTCCAGGAGTCAAAAAAAAAAAAAAAAAGAACTCCAGGAGTCACCATTCATATTGTATTTTCTGTGAACGGTGCCTCTTCAAGTTAAATATAATATGAATAGTATCCCCTGGAGTTGAGCACCCAGTTGATAATGATTGGGAAGCTGAAAGGAACAAAACAACCACTCAGCTCTCTAGAAGCTGACCAGAAGCAATCTAGTGCTAATACTACTTTGCATCTGATAGATCAGTCCTTTCTACTACATTATTTCATTTCGTCCTTACTATAATTCTGGGATCATTTTTTTAAATGAGCATCCTCATTTGAAGATGAGGAAATTCAGGGGTGCCTGGCTGGCTCAGTCAGTAGAACATGCGACTCTTTTTTCCCCCCCAAAGATTCTATTTTTACATAATCTCTATACCCAACATCAGGCTTAAACTCAGCAACTCTGAGATCAAGAGTCTCAGAGTCTCACTTGATCTCGGGGTTGTAAATTTGAGCTCCACATTGGGTGTAGAGATTACGTAAAAATAGAATCTTTGAAAAAAAAAAAGATGAAGAAATTTAGAATAAAAGAAAATAAAATAGGATAAAATCCTAACAAAGCAGGATTCTCCCTTTGAGAGAACTCTGAGGTAGAGATAAGGCTCTTCTAAAACCTTTAAGTTTCTGATTTTGGAAGCCTATATTACATCAAACATTAAAAACAAAGGGAAAACATAAAAAACAATTTCATGTAGCCACACATGTGGAGTTATATAATTGGATAATGTAAATAGGAAGAGGGGGTAAGGGAATGAGGAAGGAGAAGAAGGATACTTTGGATTGGGTGGTCAGAGAAGGCCTTTTTGATTTATTTTTTTTAAGATTTTATTTATTTATTCATGAGACACACACACACACACACACACACACACACACACACAGAGACAGAGACAGAGACACAGGCAGAGGGAGAAGCAGGCTCCATGCAGGAAGCCTGATGTGGGATTCCTGGTCTCCAGGACCATGCCCTGGGCCGAAGGCAGGCGCTCAACCGCTGAGCCACCCAGGGATCCCAAGAAGGCCTTTTTGAGAATGTGACATTTGAGATGAAACCCTATGTGACCAGAAGGAACCAGTCCTGCTAACACCTGGGGGCAGACTGTTCTAGGCTGAGGGAATAGCCAGTGCAAAGGCCCTAAGGCAAGAACAAGTTTGGCATCTTTGGAAAACAGAAAAGAAGCTCATGTGGCTAGAAGGTTATGAGATTGAAGTGACAGCCAAAGACCAGATTCTGTTGGGTCAGTCAAGAGTCTAGGCAAGGCAGCCATCGCAAGGTGTGTTAGCACTCCAACAAATGAGACTTACGTTTAAAACACTTTGGCTGCCATGGGGAAAAAAGTGGGGGTAAGATTGAGAGAGGGCAAAAGCAACATGCAAGAGATCACAGGCTAGTGCTTTTATTTTATTTTATTTTCTAAAGATTTATTTATTTATTCATGAGGGACACACAGAGACAGAGAGGCAAAGATACAGGCAGAGGGAGAAGCAGGCTCCATGCAGGGAGCCTGAAGCGGGACTTGAACCCAGCTGAAGGCAGCCGCCCAAGCACGGAGCCACCCAGGCATCCCATAGGCTAGTGCTTTTACCCAGAGAAGACCTGACAGAGGCTTAGACTAGCTGGTGGTGGAGGCAGGAAAAACACAGACGTTTCGAAAGAAGAATCGACAGATCTCAGAGAATGACTTGATGTAAAAGCAAAAAGAAGGGGACGCCTGGGTGGCTCAGCGGTTGAGCATCTGCCTTTGGCCCAGGGCATAATCCTGGAGTCCCAGGATCGAGTCCGACATCAGGCTCCCTGCATGAAGCCTGCTTCTCTCTCTGCCTATATCTCTGCCTCTCTCTCTGTGTGTCTCTCATGAATAAATAAATAAAATCTAAAAAAAAAAAAGGCAGCCCCTGTGGCGCAGCGGTTTAGCGCCGCCTGCAGCCCAGGGCGTGATCCTGGAGACCCTGGATCGAGTCCCACATCAGGCTCTCTGTATGATGCCTGTTTCTCCCTCTGCCTGTGTCTCTGCCTCTCTCTCTGTTTCTCTCCTGAATAAATAAATAAAATCTTTAAAAAAAAAAAAAATCTAAAAAAAAAAAAAGAAAAAAAAGTTTAAAAAATAAATTAAAAAAAAAGCAAAAAGAAGAATCATTAACATGGGTTCAGTGAATGAAATCATCTGAAAATGGAACTGTCTTCCCAAATCAGGACCTGGTGACTATCCCAATTTTATGCTTCTGGAAGCTTCCTAACCTCCTCTTCCCCCATTTTTTTTTTTTTAAGATTTTATTTACCCATTCATGAGAGAGAGAGAGAGAGAGAGAGAAGCAGAGACACAGGCAGAGGGAGAAGCAGGCTCCATGCAAGGAGCCCAATGTAGGACTCGATCCCGGGACCCCAGGATCACACCCTGGGCCAAAGCAGGTGCTCAACCACTGAGCCACCCAGGGATACCCCCCCCCCAATTTTTTTTTTAAAGATTTTATTTATTTGTTTGAAAGAGTGAATGCCAGAGAGATCACAGAGGGAGGGGCAGAGGGAGAGGCAGATTTGCCACAAAGCAAAGTACCCTATGTGGGGCTCCAACCCAGGACCTTGAGATCCCAGGACCTTGAGATCAAGGCCTGAGTGGAAGGCAGGCGCTTAACCAACTGAACCACTCAAGTGCCCCACTTCTTCCCCAAATTAAAAGTCAGAGGCAAGAGCGTCCTCATTCACACCCCAGTAGTCTGGAGCTCCAATAGCAAGCCAGGGGAGCTTGGAGTCCTGAAGGGCTGAGTAGAGCAGGAAAACTCAGTGTTTGTGAAACAAAAAATCTGGAATCTGGAATCTGGCAGAGGGATGGCTCAATGGGGCTTTCAAGGAATAAGCATGGGGTTGCAGGAGTCACTGCTCCCACACTGAAGTCTAAAACACTGTGACCAGAAATTATTCAGTCCAACTCTCTCATATTTCAGACGTGGAAATGAAGCGTTATTCAAGGCCACACAGCCCAGCTACTCTCTGAGGAAAGATGCCGAGGGTGCATATTAAATAATAGCCAGCACAAACACACAGCACAGGACAGGAACACAAACCATGACAGTCTTGTCTGTGTGGGCCAGGATGGAAGCCACGTGTACCTCCTTCATTAAAGCCAAGGAAGGCTAAAGGCACGAGAATGCTTTTGTCTTGGCAAAGCAGCCTGGAGAGAAAGAAAGGCAAACTCCCCAGGCCTTGTGCCTGCATTCCTGAGATGGGGTGAGAAGGACTGAGGGATGTGATCAGCAGGCCCAGGGTCAGCATGTCTGGTATGTCAGTTTGCTACCTAGGGACTTGGGCTAACCCTAGGCCCAGGGAGCAGCCCCCTGGTGGCTAGGGAGCAAGTGTTCTTGAAAGGCCACCTATAGAAGGGCAGATTTTCTTATCAGAAGCTTCCAAATTCCACTCTCCTGTGGCCCCAGGGAGGCCTTGTGCCTCCTCTTGGGGGACTCCTGCCATGTAACTAATTCACACAGGTGCTTTCCCAGCAACCCATGCCCCAGACTCAAGGCTCTGTGGGGTAGGCCCCAGTTTGTGGCCTGGACCTCGGACTGTGGACCGTCTCCTCCCTTTTTCTGTTTGTTTTCAGTCCTCTGACCCCAGGCTGGCTGGTGAGGTAGGCAGGAGGGAGGAGACTCTGGTGGCAACACACACATACACACACATATACACACATGCATGTGTGTGCTCCTGGGTCCTGCAGTCTCAATGGCTGGTCAATGATTGACCAGCATTTCACAGGCTGCTAGTTTTAGACCCCTGCCTGTTGACCCTTAGAGGTCATCTCCCTAAACCAGAGCCCTGTCCTTCCTGCCTCTTAGGTGCCAGAAGACAGGCCCTGTACCTCTTCTGGGGAAGTCTCGCATCTGCCCTCCGCTACTCTGTTGGCTCTCCTCGGCCCTGCAGTTCTCTCTCTCCTCTGAAGCTGGCTCCCTCTCCCCAGGCCCATTACTGGACCCTTCTGGCACACTCTCAGGCTCCTCAAGCAGCCCCCTCACTACCCCCGCTCCGCAGGCCCCCCCTCAACCTCTGTCCCTTAGACATCCTCTTCCCTTGGCTCCCCACCCCCCCCACCCCCGCTCCAGGCTCTGCGGGAGGGGCAGTGGAGGGGAGAAGCGAATCAGCAGCGCCCACCCCTGCCCCCCTTCCTCTCCTCTTGTCAAACACCAGACAAGGTTTTTTCCCTTTCCTTCCCGGCTCTGAATGGGCTCATTCTCTTTGGAAGACTGGCCCCTCTCGAGCCTCCTCCCCAGGCGTGAGTCCTGACCCTGCTCCTCCCCCATCCCCGCTCCCGTGGGCCCCGCCTTCTCTGGGTAGCCCACTGGTACTGAGCATTGTATCCAGTCTGGGGGCTTTTGTCCTGGGATCTGGGATTCCGAGAGGGTGCGCTTGTTGGCTGGGTGGGAATGAGGGATGGGAGGACATGGGATCTTTGGTGGGGAAGGACTGGTACTTACCGGGATATCTTGGAGAGCCCTTCTCTGGCTCCCCTACGGGGATCCTGGGGGAGGGTGGGTTCCTGGTACCCTTGATTTCCAGCTGTGAAGCAGAACGCATGAAGCTAAAACCCTTCTGGCTCAGTTTCTCTTCATTCCCTTGGAATTCCAGGGTTCCTTTTATGCAAAAAGTGGAAAGATAACATCCACCTTCTCTGACAACCCCAGGACTCAGCGATAATAAGCTTGGCTCTAGGACAGACAGGGGCTCAGAGGACCCTTCTGAGAGGGGTCCAGTAAAGGACATTCCACAGCAGCTTTCCTGGCTGAACAAACCCTCTTAACATCAGCGTAGAGGAGGGGAGGACCTAGGGAAGAAGGAACACATCTCTAACGCTGATCCTAACACCCTGATGGTCTCTCCAAGAGCAAAGCCTCTAGGTCATGATCAGCAAGTGACTCTTGGAGCTAGGTTCAGTGTCTCCTCTCCCTGAGGGCCTAGAGGCACCTCCACTAGGTCCCTAGGTTTGGGTTTGTGATGGGTGAAGGTGATGGATTGGCTTTGGCTAGCTGTTCTTTTCCCTCATTAGCCCTGAGACAGATGCTCCTGGGTTAATTGGTTAACTCATTTGAGCATCTTTTCCTTGACCCTGCCCTCACCCTAATCAACTCCAACCCAAAGGCTAGAGAAAATAGGGGTACTGATGCCCATCCCAAGGAACTGCTCTGGCGTTCCCCCCACCCCACCCCAGCAGTATTTCTTGAACGTTTGTGACTATTATCCAAGGAATAAATCCATTGTATATCATCACCCAGGACACACATACCCTTAACCACACTAACAGGTGATGAGCACTGATCATTTCTATTCCATTCTATTACTTTAAAAAAAAAAAAAGATTTGTCTTGATGGTCTAAATTGGTTTGACGACCACCTTCCAGGACAACCTAGTTTCTCTTTGGAATGTTTGCACATTGCTAGTCAGAGCCAAAGGTGGACTTTTACCATGATGTTAAAGAAGGTAAGCCTCAGACCCCTCATTTGCATTCATGTGTCTAATTTTGCACTCATAACTTTGTATTCCTTATCTTGAAGAGAGTCCCCCAAATTTCATAAGCTTCAGGTACCACCAAATCTGGATCTGTGGCAGTATAAGTAAACTTGAGACTTTATTGAGTAATCACCTTGTGCTACATACCATTCTGAGGGCTTCAGGAACAATATCTTCCTTAATCCCTAGGGCAGTACACCAGGTGCTATTTTACAAGTGAGCAAAACTGAGACCCAGAGAGTTTTGGTCACTTGCCTAAGGTCATACAGCTAATCTGTGCCAGATTTGAGATTTGAACCCAGGTCACTCTGATTCCAACCCCCCTACTGTGAAAATGCCTGCCTATAACCATGCTAGGAATATGAAAGCAGTTTAAGAAATGCTAGTGTCCTTCATTCTCCCATCCTCTGGAGATGCCTCTGATCCCCTCTTGACCAGCACAGGCATGCTCGGCTCTTGGCTGAGGGATTCCAACTAGTTGCCAGGTGGAGGAAATAAGGATGCCCAGTTAAATTTAAATTTCCGATAAACAATGAATAATTTGTTAATTAAGTCGGTCTCAAGCCTTTTTGTTTCAAATTTCCTAGGGAAACCCAACTTCCTTCTAACACCCCCACTCCATCCCCCACTGGGCCTTAAGAAAGCATCTGGGGCTCTAGATGGAATGCAGGGTGGGACGGCGGAATCCAACCAACTAGTAAAAAGCAAGGGACAGAAAAGGCACTTCAGATGAGCTGAATGCTGCCTGTCCCCCTAACCAAACAGAGGAATGTTCTTCCAAAGATTGAGTTGGATGTACCTCTGATTCGACTCTCCTCCAAACTTGTAGACACCCCCATCCTCGTATTAAAACCATGCTTTTCAGACTGGAAAAGATACCTAAAAGATTCGAGAAGGTATGCCAGGGAGTCTCGGAAGTCACAAGTTCAACACAACACACCCACCTCCTTTACTATCAGTTTGACTTGAGGATGTGGTGGGAGAGCCATTGGTTGATATTTTTAAAAATAGCTATGGGATGGATGGAGTAGGATGCAAACTTGTCGGGAATCTCTACGGCAGAACCTGTGACTTAAAGGAAAGTTAAGGACGGTAGCCTGAAGCATTCTCCCCAGACTCCCCCCGGTGTGTGCGTGTGTCTGGGGGAGGGGGTCTGGCGATCGCCGTCGCGGCTTCAGGGGTTCTCCGTGGGAAGGCGTGAGAAGTGCGCAGGCAAGCCCGGCGTCCGGGCGCCGGGAGGGGCGCACCCCAGGCCTGCGCGCCGAGGGAGAAAGTGAAGCTGGGAGTTGCCACTCCCAGGGACTCGCTGGAATGCGGTGGAGGGGGTGGGGGGGCGAGCCGGGAGCGCGCTGCTCCCAATCACGGGAGGAGGAGGAGGTGGAGGAGGAGGGCTGCCTTGAGGAAGTCCAAGAATGAAGTTGTGGAGCTGAGAGTCCCCCTGCGTCGCGCCCGAGAGCCGAGCGGAGCCCCCACCCCCACCCCCGCCACCACCAGGCAGCCGCCGGGTCCAGCCCGAGCCATGGGGCCGGAGCCGCAGTGAGCACCATGGAGCTGGCGGCCTGGTGCCGCTGGGGGCTCCTTCTCGCCCTCCTGCCCTCCGGAGCCGCGGGCACCCAAGGTGGGTCCGGGGCGGGGAGGGCGCCGGGCGGGACGCGCCCCTGCAGCCTGGGGCCGCCGCCGAGGTCCCGGGGGCAGGCGGGGGCGGGGGGGGCCGCACGAGCCGCGGGATCGGGGGTTTCGGACGGTCCCGGCGCCGCGAGCAGCCGGCCTGGGCGGGGAGGGGGCCGGAGGGAGCGGGGGCCGCGGGCCGGGGGCGGGGGCCGGGGCCGAGGGGCGATGACGCCCGAGCGCCTCTCCGGGTCCCCGGCCAGAGGCTGGCGCTTCCCAGACTCCGCGACGGCGCTGGGAACTTGTCAGAAAAAGTTCTCTGAGATTGCTCAGAAAGTTTACCCTCAAAGGGTGCACTGCATGGGGTGTGTGTGTGTGTGTTTCCCCCCCTTTCTTGAGCCCCTTCAAACTTTCTCAAAGCCTTTCCAGTTGGCAGCCTCCGCCTCCAGACTGGACTGGGCTGGATTCCTCGGGGGTCCCTTCGGCTGCCCCTCCCCCTGCGCCCCCCCTCGCTCTCCCTCCCCGCAGCCGATAGGGTTTAGTTCCTCCAGCTTCAGGCAGGATCGGGGTGTGGGGGGGGGGGGGGGGAAGCAACCTGTCCGGCCAGAGCCAGGCAGGAGAGGGTGGCCGGTCGGACTGCAGAGTTGCCTCATGCTGGAGCCTGGGGTGGGGGGAGGGGGAGACGTTTGTTTTGAGCAAGTCTCTTTAGGGCCAGCTCAGGGACTGTGTGCTTTGTGACTTTTGTTGGAGAGCATGGGCCACGGAGGGGTGGTGCTGGGTGTTCTGGTCTGGGACATAGAGTGGGAAACCAGCGTGGGGGTGTCCTGAGCAGTTGTGGGGAAATGGGGGTGGGGAAGAAAAGCTAAAGAAATAAGACCAGATGCGGATAAGCAGAGGGCTGGGTTGTCCTACCTTTTCTGTCAGGTGGTGTGTGGGGAAGGGGGTTGGTGGGGGCAGTGGGGGTTTGCCCCGTTTGCCCATCTAGCTGCACTAACAACGAAAGCAAACGTCTGCTGGAAATCCACTCTGCACCAGGCATGGTGCGTGGTGGTTTGCATGCATTCCCTCTTTTGAACCCTCAGACCAGCCCTACAAGAGAAGTCCTACTGGCATTCCCATTTCCAGGTGAAAACCTAGGCTTAAAGAGGTTAAATAGCATCAAGGAAGTAGGGGATGCAAGACTGGACCCCTGCCGGTGTGCAACCCCCTCCCCCCAAACCATACATTTGCATCACTGTATCGATCTACCTTGAACAGTGGTCAACACTGTTCTCCCTGCATCACTGGGTTGTGGGGAAGACAATATGAGCGCGTTCTGGGAGTAGTGGGTGGTCTCCATTGGTCAGGGAGTCTGGAGAAAGGGTGGGTGTCCTCTTGTCTGTGGGTTGCCAGAGGGCGCCTCTGTCTGAGCTTCCCTGTGCTGTCTGAGGGGCGTCTACGCCAGGGTGTTCCTGAGTTGTGTGGTCTGTGTGTTTGTGTGTCTGGGCTTTGTGTTGCCAAACAGCAGTCTCCCTGTTGGCCTCGAGACTTAGCTGAACTCTGCCCTCTCAAGGAACTCCCTCAAGGTGCTGGGCCAGATCTGCTGTAAACAGCAGGAGGTGGCCTCACCCCTTCTCTCTGTGGAAGGAGGCTCCACTTTCCTGGGAGTCCGTCCTTCTCCTTGTTTCCCAGGCGGGTGTCTTCAGCCTTGACCTTCTGCTGAGGTGGGTGAGGCCAGGCTGCGACATCAGAATGAGCTGCTGCCTCCCTCACCTGGGCCTGCGCGAGCAGGTGGGGGTGGCTTGGGTTGCTGCAGGGCTGGGACCTCAGGGGTCATTTCTCCCACTGACAACTGGGGCCTCCTCAGGTCTACCTCACCCCTCCATCTGCACTGCTGGGTGCAAAGACAGATGTTGGGCGTGTCTGGCAGAAAATGGTTGCAATGGCAGCACCCCGCCCAGCTGTCTCTAGCACCCCCATTGTATCCCAGGGCTGAAGGCTAGGGCAGGAATTTGGGGGAAGGGGGAGATGGAGAAGGCACAGAGGATCAGGGTTTTGCTAGGATGCATTCTGAAAGATTTTTTTATTTGAGGGAAGAGGGGGAGGGAGAAAGGATGTGGGAGGTTGGGGAGAGGGAGAGAGAGAATCTTAAGCAGACTCTCCGCTGAGCGCCAAACCCCATGTGGGGGCTCAATCTCAGGATCATGACCTGAGCCGAATTCAGGACTCAGATGCTTCACCGACAGAGCCACCTGAGCTGCCCAGGCACCCCTAGGATCTGTTCTTAGAGGTCAAAGTTTTGTCAAGTGTTAACAAACACATACTTCTTATCTTGCAGAGCTCATATTTTAATTCCCAAACGATTCTTCCAACAACTTCCTTTTTACTATACTTGGGGAAAGGAACTTCATTTTAATATTCAAGTTAAAAAAAGAAAACCCAACTGAAAAGCTAGGATGAAATGCAAAAAGAGAAAATAAGTACATCACGTTCCAAATACGAAGGCACCTTGTATTTTCTCTTGGTTTGGAATTACCCATACTCCTGCTATATGAACTTCTCTTGCCTTAACTTAAAAAAAAAAGTGCAACATGCTTTCTATGTGCCAGGTTCTTTTCCATGGATGGTTTCATTTCATCTCTGCAATAATCCAGTGAAGTAGGTACACACAGTTCAAAGAAGCGAAGTGACTTCTCCAAGGCTTCGTAGTGACCCAAATATGTATGTCTAGACCCAGTAATAATGTCTAATGAAGAGGCATTAAGAGTTAGTCAAAGTCTTATCCTATTCGACAGGAATGGGGTGAGCAAAGCCTCCGGGGCAGCCGAGTAAGTAGACTGGGGTAGAGGTGCTACTCTGTTATTCAGGTGAGTGACCTTCTTTATCTAGGCTATGGAATGGGGAGTGATCTGGGGCCCACTGAGGGCCTCTCCTTCCCTGTCCAGCCCATGCCTGAGTTCCTCTTGCACCCTCCAGGCAAGGCAAGGGATTGAAGACAGGGATAGGGCGGATGCAGGAGGACAATGCAGGGGGGCAATGCAGGGGGGCGTGCAGGGCTGTGGGTGAGAGAGACAGCTAGAGTGGAAACATGAGGAAGCAATAGGGGGCTGGGGTGGGGCGCTGGAGTAGGGCCCAGGTACTTGTGCCTGCCCCTGGGTACTGAAATGCTCTGGAGAGATCCCCCACCCTGCCTCTGCCTGTGGTGGTAACACCTCCATCTCTTGCTGGGCCACCTTCCCCACCCCTGGGAAGGGAGCCCATGTAGGACGAGGGGTGTGTGCTCTCCAGGAGTAGAATTATTATAGCCAATGTTTGTTTGCCTCAGCTCTGTTTACAAAGCCTTGTCGTGTTTACACACTGCTTTTTGATTCATTCTCTCATTTAACTCTCATTTAACTTCTCTGCAGAGAGTAAGAGTTCTTATTGTTTTATTATTCCCATCCTCACAGTCAAGTTCAGGTCACTAAATATTCATTAAGTGCCTACAAAGTCCTAGGTGCTGCTGGGCATAAAGATGAATGTGATATGGCTTCTGTCCCAGAGGTCCAAGGTCGTGCTCAAGGTCACACTTGAGCAGCCCAGCTAGGGTTCTGGTTTAAGACCTGGAGCCCAGTCCCTGGTCTGATACTGGCCTTGATATACCAGGTGTGTGGGGTGGGGAGTTCTGGGCATCACTAGAATGGGCATGGGCTCTTACCCTATGGATCTGGGGGAGGTGACTTTGGGGGTGCAGGTCATGTTCATCAAAACCAAAAGAACTATCTCCTGCTAGTGAGCAAGAGAAGCATGTGGGGATGAAATCTAGTGGGGAGGAAAGAACCCTCTTGAGAACACCCCCAGAACTGGGACTGAACACTGACTCTGAAGAACGCTGAACAGTCTTTGAGCAGAGGAATGGACACCATGACTTCAATTATCCTTTTTGGTTGGGAAGTTCTTCTTATTGATTCCATCTATCCATCCATCCATCCATCCATCCATCCATCCATCCAACTCTTACTTAGTATTGGGCTGGTCTCATAGTACTGTGCCAGAGAGCTGGAGGTTGGGCCTCCCAAAGGCCAGGTGTCCCGGATACACGAGCCCCCCCATGTAGAACTGGACTTCCTGCCCTCTTCCCCCCACTGAAATCCATGGGGGCTGGGTGGATATGGGGATTGTGATGAGGACTGGGGAGGAGGAGGTTAGTGAGGAGATGGGGTAGTAGGTGGGAGGGGCCCAGCTTCGTGGTGAAGGGGACATGGTGAAGGGGACATGGTGAAGGGGACGGAGGTGGAGGTAGGGGAGGTGTCAAGAGGCCTTTATTGGCTTCATGTCAGCTTGCTGGGGGAATTTGCCCGCCAGCCTCCAGCTCCCTGGGAGAGTAGATACCAATTTTACCACCTGTTGCAAACACTTAAAGAATCTTAGACTCAAATCAGCCACAAACAAACTCGCTGGTGGGGTGGGGCTGCCACTCTATCTGGTCCTCAGCTCAGCCCGGCCACCCTGACCTGCCCAGAGCTTGCAGTGTTTATCAGTGGCATCACTAGAGTTGGTGTGTATTTATTTCCCTTTGAACCAGGCGTGGGGGGAATCTGTATGTGTCCAGTTGAGAATGTAGGATCTAAAGTTGAACTCAAGTTCAAATCCTGCCTCCTCCATGGCTCACAAGCTTTATGGGCTCGGGAGAATAAGCCCTGTGGGCCTCAGCTTCCTATCTTTGCAAGATAGAGGGTTGTAGTCCCAACCTCTGGAGGGTGTTATGAGGCTCCACCCAGAGTGCCTGGCTGTGAGCACACAGTAGGTGCTCAGTTAATGTGGCTGCTCTTGGTGTTTCCATTGTTGATGTTTTTGCCATTGCCTGGTTGCCACAGCTGGTGTCCCTTAGAGGTGGCAGTAGGCCACAGGGGGTGGAGACAGCCTCTGCCCCAGCTCTGCTTGTCCCTGTCCCAGGCTTGGGCCAGAGCTTTGGGGTCTGGGCCTAAAGACAGCTGTGCCTACAAAGCAGCTGAGGCTGCCGAGGCCGCAGGAGGTCCTAGCAGCGGGCGTTATTTTGGGCCTGGCCTGCCACCCCCAGCTCCTGTTTCTCTTGGGAGTCTGGGGGGGAGGGACCCTTGAGTGCTATTTCTGGGCCCTCCCCTTCCTCCTTCTTCGCTTCCTTCCCTGTCTCTCCAAAGGGGTGGGAAAAGAGACCACTCTGGCTTTCACTGGGAGGCTGCCAGCACATGGCTCATTGGTCCTGGCAGGAACCCCAGGGGCTGGCCCTCCCAGCCTTTCCCCAGCTTTCTGGAGGCAGAGCGTACCTCTTATCCCCCCCACCCAGGATTTGACTTCAGACCTTGGAGTCAGCCACTCCTGTCCCCCTGAATCTTAGCACGTAGGCTCTGGGAGGTGGGGTGGCGGCCCAAAGGAAATAGGGGCGACTCAGGCACCTGTGAGCCTGTGTCTCTGGGGGTGCCCTCTGCCCCCCCCACTGCACCCCCCCCCCGGCACACCCTCCTGGGCAAGACGCGCCAGGTGATTCATCTTCTCACCAGAGCAGAAAAACGAGTTCAACTGGGCACTTTAATCTCCCCCCTACTGGCAGGCATGGTGCCAGCCGTTGTCCACAGCAGCCCCTCACCAGGGGTAGCTTACCCCGTCAATATCCCTGGGCTTAGTAGGCCCCTCTGGTCTCAGGGACACCCCGCTGAGGTCCAGGTGGGCTGGGGAAGCAGTTCATCTTGATGCCCCTTGGCCAATGGTTGGCACCCGGCACGTACACAGGGCTGAGGTAGTGCCCTTGTGGCAGGAGTTTCGTGGCAGAGATTCTACCAGCTGGTTCTGGAGTCTTGCCCTGAGGAGGTGGCAAGGGTGAAGCACCAGCACAGGAGCCATCAGAGTAGTCATCACTCTGGCCTAGGGTCTGTAGCCTGGGTCCGGATGCCCATTGTTGGGGTCTGATGCTCCTTTTTTCTGCCTGGGGGAATTCCAGAGGTCCCTGCAGTGACCAGGCCCCTAGTGGTCCTCATGCCCCAGCTATGACTCTAGCTGACCCTCCTTCCCTACTTTCTGGGTGGCATTGTGGGAGTGGATATCCCTTGCCAAGAGGTTGGCACGTGGGTGGTATTGGAATGGGGTGGAGAGAATGCCCTGAGTTTGTTTGCTCGGGAGAGGGGCAGGGGGTATCCAGAAGATTCATGATTCATCATGGCCTCTCTCGGGGGATTTTTATCCCTTGGCCATGAGTCGTTCCTTTGGGACAAAGAGAGGCTTTCTTTGCCAGCCAATAGCCTGGGATCGGGTGGGCAAGCTCCCCAGGGGTGGCACAACAGGGTCCCCTCTGGATGCTCAGGATGAGCCAAGTTCGAAGGAGCCTCTCCTTGGATTTCCCTCCTCTTCCCAAACTTGCACACTTTCTTTTGCTGTTGTGCCTTCTGTAAGTGCAGGGGACATGGGGAGAGGGGTCCTTCACTTGTGCTTTCTCACCGTCCGAGACGTCTGAGACGGCATGACTCTAGGGAGTGAGTGGAGAGCAGGAGTCAGGTTGGAGAAGCTCACCGGCCAGTGCCCTCTGACCCACGTCTCCCTCCTACCAGTGTGCACCGGCACAGACATGAAGCTCCGGCTCCCGGCCAGTCCCGAGACCCACCTGGATATGCTCCGCCACCTGTACCAGGGCTGTCAAGTGGTACAGGGGAACCTGGAGCTCACTTACCTGCCTGCCAATGCCAGCCTGTCCTTCCTGCAGGTGAGGCTCATGGGTGACCCAGCCAGGCCCTGCCTCCAGCTGCGCTGAGCCCTATGCTTATACATGGGTGGTAAAAGAGGGTGCTGTTTCCTCACTTGCTGTGGTTCCTCAACTCCGAAGTCCTTTCTGATGTCTGCTCCCTGTCTGTTCTACTGCAAGACCAGTTGACTCCCTCCCTATAATGTGGCGGCCCACAGACATCCCTGGGTGGAATGCACCTATTCCTTTGCTAACTCTTTTCGCTCTCTTGCCAGCATGATCCCCTCTCGCTGTCCCTTCCTGCTGGCAGTGGTGAACGGGCAGCTGGGAGTTGTGAGTTCTAGGTCCAGTTCTGCTACTGACAACCACGTGAATGTGGTCTCAGCCCTTGGTTCCCCTGTCTGTGTTTGGAAGCAACAAGCACACTTTGACTCCCCTCTGGGAAAATATCAAATAGGGAATATCTGTGAAAGGGTCAGGAGCAGGGGAGAGAGTGGGTACCAGCCTGCTGGATGGTGTCCACCCTGCTCTGGGGTGGAGCCACGTGCATGATGCCTGATGCCTGGTCAAGTCACGGCCGTGCTCTCATGTGGGTCTCTCCTTTTATGGACGAGGGAGCTGAGATGCAGCCAGGGTGGGGCACTTGCTTATGGTTCACAAAGTGCTCCCCCCACCAGTTATCTGTCTTGATCATAGAGGAATCTGGTTTGGGAAGGTGGAGATCTCTTCTTGATGTGTGAGAAAGCTGGACTTCTCAGGGCATGGGGGTTTTGCCCAAGATCCCCAAGCACTTGGTGACTCTGAGGGGGATGGGAGTGGTCCAGGGCCCAGGCCTGCCTCAACCCCACCTGACCCTGTTCCCTCCCAGGATATCCAGGAGGTGCAGGGCTATGTGCTCATTGCTCACAGCCAAGTGAGGCAGATCCCACTGCAGAGGCTACGAATTGTGCGAGGCACCCAGCTCTTTGAGGACAACTACGCCCTGGCCGTGCTGGACAATGGAGACCCGCTGGAGGGTGGCATCCCTGCACCAGGGGCGGCCCCAGGAGGGCTGCGGGAGCTGCAGCTTCGAAGCCTCACAGGTGGTCATCACTCACCGAAACCTTCTCCTTGTTCTTGGGAGCTGATCAGGGCCACCGCTAGCCATGGGAGGCTTTGTGTGAATTAGAACTGGCATCCATTCAGGATGGATGCAGGTGGAGCTAGGAAAGATTAGAACAAGATTTCCCTTCTTCCCAGGAAGTCACGGCTTGCACGAGCCTGCAGAGTTTGATGAGGATACAGGCTGGGGTTTATCCACTTCTTGGCTGGCAACACATGTTCAGTGAACAACCTGTACAACTGTATGTGGCAGGCCTGCAGCTGACAGTAGCCCAGACTCCGTGGCCAGTTACTTCGCATGCATGAGCCTATCTTGGTCATGCCATTATCTTGCAAGGAAGCACCAACGTTAGCCGCTTCTTACAGATGAGAAAACCGTAAACGGTTTACAGAGGCTGAGTGACTTGCTCACAGTTACATAGCTAGTTAGTGGTGAGGCTGGTTTTCAGACTCCAGAGTCTCTTTTAACCGCTAAGCAGTATGTACAGAATGAAGAGGTGGGAGGACAGGAGAGAGTGGCACGGACCTCTGGACCTGGTCATGGACAACTCACCCCTCCCTGGATCTCAGATTGTTCATGTGTGTGCAGGAGTGGTGGGGGGGTGGGGGTGGGGGGTGGGGTGCTGATAGAGCGAGGAGATGCTGGTGTCTTCTCTAATCCCCGGGGAAAACTGAGAAGTCAAGAGGGCCCTATGGGAGGGCAGAAGGTGACAGGCGGGAAAGGAAGGCCCTGATTATTGCCCACCCCACAGAGATCCTGAAGGGAGGGGTCTTGATTCAGCGGAGCCCGCAGCTCTGCCACCAGGACACGATTTTATGGAAGGACGTCTTCCATAAGAACAACCAGCTGGCCCTCACGCTGATAGACACCAACCGCTCTCGGGCCTGTAAGCCATGCTCCTCCCTGCCTGCTGCCTCCTCTCTTTCTTGAGACCCTGCACTCCTGGCTCACTCCCCACCCCCCACCCCCACCCCTGCTCTATCACTACCCATTTCCTCTTCCTGTCCCATTCCTCCTGCCCTCTCTCTGGGTCTCTTCATCTCTGGTCCTGTGTCCTGCCTCCCTCTGCCTCTAGATTGTGCCTAGGGCCCCTGTTTCCCACCGAGCCTCCCCCTCATTGTGCATTCTGTCTCTTGGTCTCTGGTCTCTCTGTTTCTCTCCCCAGGCCCACCCTGTTCTCCAGCTTGTAAAGACGCCCACTGCTGGGGGGCCAGCTCCGGGGACTGTCAGAGCTGTGAGTCCTAGGGAGGCCCAGAATGTGGGGGGCAGAGGGCTGAGTGGAGTAAAGGAGACATGGGGCGGGGGCGGGTGTGACCAGGCCTCAGTGTCTTCCTTGGGGCCGGAAGTCACAGAAAGTGATGCCGCTGGTGAGGGCCTGGTGCCTGGGCTACTACTGCCCAGCCCTCATCCTGCCCTTTGTCTCACAGTGACGCGGACTGTCTGTGCGGGGGGCTGTGCCCGCTGCAAGGGCCCACAACCCACCGACTGCTGCCACGAGCAGTGTGCTGCTGGCTGCACGGGCCCCAAGCACTCTGACTGCCTGGTATGTCCCCACGGGGTGGGCGCAAGAGGAGGGCCATCCCACCTGCTACTGCCCTGTTGCCCCTGGCACACCAGGGAAGAACGGCCCAGGGACCACCAGCTTCCTGTCCTGCCCCCTTCTCCCCCCAGGCCTGCCTTCACTTCAACCACAGTGGCATCTGTGAGCTGCACTGCCCAGCCCTGGTCACCTACAACACGGACACCTTCGAATCCATGCCCAACCCTGAGGGCCGATATACCTTCGGGGCCAGCTGTGTGACCTCCTGTCCCTGTGAGTGCCAGGGGGAAATGTAGTTCTAATCATTTTGCTGGAGTGGTGGTGGCGGGTTGGTTTATGTCGGTGGGAGCTTAAGTGAGCGTTGTCTGCCTCTTGCCCCGGAGAGCTGGTCGTGGCACTTCCTGGGGGGCTGCCTCATCCTTTCAACAGCTGTGGAGCAGGTGGCCGCGAGGAGCAGCGGCTAAGAGCCCAGGCTCAGGAGCCAGGCTGCCTGGGTTTGAAACCCAGCTCGCCCATTTTCTAGTCCTGTGACCTGCTTACTGTACCTTAAGTTTTTCATCTGTAAAATGGGAGCAAAGACAGCCCTGACATCATAAGGTGGCTATAAAACGTTTGAATGACTTATTTTGAAGATTTATTTTTGTGTTTTGAGAGAGAGAGAGAGAGACAGCAAGGGGAGGGGCAGAGGGAGAGAATCCTTTTTTTTTTTGAGTAAAGGGACACAAGTTTATTAAGTAAAGATACAGAGAAAGCTCTCAGAAGTGAGAAGGGTCTTAACAGGGTTACCCAGAGGAAGAGAGGAGAATCTTAAGCAGACTACCTGCTGTGTGTGGAGCTCGATGTAGGCTGATCTCACGACCTGAGCAGAAATCAAGAGTCGGATGCTTCACCAACTGAGCCACCCAGGCGCCCCTGAATGAATTAATATTTGTAAAGCTCTTATGACGGTGCTTGGCACATACTAAGCACTAGATTGATCAGAGTTTTATTTAACAACTCCCCTACTTATTGATGTACATTTAGGGACTGACTTTGGACCTGGGGCCCCTTTCTTCCTGTCATGTGCGACAGGACTGGGTTCTCGGGTCCTGATGGAACCCTCCCCATGGCACATCAGAGTTCAAACTGTAGAGCCAAAAACAAACAAACAAACAAACAAACAAACAAACTGTAGAGCCAGACTGTGCTCAAATCCTGGCTTCTCCACCCAACAGCACAATGACCCTGAGTAATTTACATAAAACTGCTTTGATTCCGGGATGCCTGGATGGCTCAGTGGTTGAGCGTCTGTCTTTGGCTCAGGACGTGATCCTGGAGACCCGGGATCGAGTCCCACATCGGGCTCCCTGAGTGGAGCCTGCCTCCCCCTCTGCCTGTGTCTCTGCCTCTCTCTCTCTCTCTCTCTCTCTCTCTCTATGTGTCTCTCATGAATAAATAAATACAATCTTAAAAAAAAAAAAAGTGCTTTGATTCCCTCTTGGCAAAATGAGAATCTTAACTGCCCATTACATAGGGTTGTTGTGAGGCGTAAATGAATGTCAAGTGCACAGACTTGTCATAAGGGCATTTCAGGATTGAAATGGGCAATTTCAATCAGGGCAAAACCATTCTGTGGTAATAAAGTTCAGAATTGTGGTTGTCCCCAGGGGTGGGGGGGGGACTGGAAGGGGACACAAAAGAAATTTCTGGGGCAATGGCAGTGTTCTGTGTCTCAGTTGGGGTAGCATATAATGTTGGGGTAGGTTGATAATGTTGTACCCTGTGGGCCTGGTCACATTGGTGATGGTGGGGCACACGTGCAGGGCCAGGGCACATGGACACATGGTCTTCATCTCCTCAGACAACTACCTGTCTACGGATGTGGGATCCTGCACCCTGGTCTGTCCCCTGAACAACCAAGAGGTGACGGCTGAGGATGGGACACAGCGGTGCGAGAAATGCAGCAAGCCCTGTGCCCGAGGTAACTGTTGGCCATGCCCTGAGCTGGGCTGCACACCCAGCTTGGCCTAGCTCCCTGTCCTGTCCTTCTTCAGACCCGCCTGGGACCCAGTCTTCTTCCACTGTCTCTAGCTTGGCCCTCCCTGGATCAGTCCCACACGTTCCCCCATGTCTCCTGTAATTGTGTGAGGGGACGTGTGGCCCCAGGAGGGGATGGAGCCCTGAAGTTGGAGGTCCTGGTGCTCCATGTGGGGGCTGAGACAGCCCCTTCACACCTGCCCCTCCCCGCAGTGTGCTACGGTCTGGGCATGGAGCACCTGCGGGAGGTGAGAGCGGTCACCAGTGCGAACATCCAGGAGTTTGCCGGCTGCAAGAAGATCTTTGGAAGCCTGGCATTTTTGCCAGAGAGCTTTGAGGGGTAAGGAAATGCGGAGTTAAGGATGGGCATAGTGATCTGAGCAGCGTCAGGGCAGTCACTGAATCCTGAGCGCCTAGAAGTGCCAGCGTCTCTGGAGGATGATGGGAAACAGAGGTGGGAGGCCAGAAATGCAAAAGAAGCAGGTGGGAGACCAGAGGGTTCAGGGACTGGGCGGTTGTTTTCATAAATCACATGTTGGCCACGAATGTATGGTTTTTTTTTTAATTTTTATTTATTTATGATAGTCACACACAGAGAGAGAGAGAGAGAGAGAGAGAGAGAGAGAGAGAGAGAGAGAGAGAGAGGCAGAGACATAAGCAGAGGGAGAAGCAGGCTCCATGCACCGGGAGCCCAACATGGGATTCGATCCTGGGTCTCCAGGATCGCGCCCTGGACCAAAGGCAGGCGCCAAACCGCTGCGCCACCCAGGGATCCCCTGAATGTATGTTTTTATGGGAGTCAAAACATCCAGATAAAGCAAAATTCTCCTTGAGTTCATAGTGGCTTTATTCACAATATTCCCCAGCTAGGAATAATGCCAATATATATCAGCAGGTGAACGAGTAAATAGATGATGGTATATCTCCCCGATGGAATTCCCAGGGATAAAAAGAAACAAACAGCTCACTAATAGATACAGCATGAATGAGCCTCAAGAATATCCCCACGTTCAGTGAAATAAGCCAGGCAAGAGAGTCCACACGGTACGAGTCCCTCTACATGAGGCTCTGGAATAGGCAAAAACCAATCTGTGGTAATAGAGTTCAGAACCGTGGTTGTCCCCAGGGGTGGGGGGACTGGAATGGGACACGAAAGAAATTTCTGGGGTGATGGCAGTGTTCTGTGTCTCAGCTGGGGTAGCAGATACATGAGTGAATGCATTTGTCACAACTCCTCAGACTGTACATTAAAAGTGCATTTTGTTGTATGTGAATTATACTTCAATAAAAGTATGTGTTAAAAAAAGAGAAAATTTCCTTTAACGTTTCCTGTAGTTCTCTTCCCCTTTCCAGAGGGAACCCGTGCTAAGAGCTTGTGTGGGTTCTCCTAGACCATTTGTACATACGTGGACACAACGCTGAGAAACCTGGCCGTAGTAATTTTGTTGAGGAGATTGACCTGAAGTGGGAGCTTAAGTGAGCGTTGTCTGCCTCTTGCCCCGGAGAGCTGGTCGTGGCGCTTCCTGGGGGGCTGCCTCGTCCTTTCAACAGCTGTGGAGCAGGTGGCCGCGAGGAGCAGCGGCCAAGAGCCCAGGCTCAGGAGCCAGGCTGCCTGGGTTTGAAACCCAGCTCGCCCATTTTCTAGTCCTGTGACCTGCTTACTGTACCTTAAGTTTTTCATCTGTAAAATGGGGGCAAAGACGGCCCCGACCTCATAAGGTGGCTAGAACACTTGAATGAGTTAATAATATTCATACGCTCTTGGAACAGTGCCTGGCAGATACTAATTGCTCTTTTTTTGTTGTTTTTAAGTGCTCTTAAATGTTTTTGTCTACAGTCAAGATACATGGGGATTATATTTAACAGGTCTCCTATTTACTGATGACTATTTAGGTAGTTTTCAATTTTTGCTCTTACAAACATTTCTGTGCTGTACATCTCTGGGAACAGGAGCCAAAGTTTCTCTAGGCCACATTCCTAGAAGTAGGATTTCTAGATCAAAGGATATAAATATTGTTTTGACAGATCCTGCCAAACTAGGGCCTGGGCTTTGAAACTCAGGATGAAAACAGCCAGGCTTGATGGGCAAAGGGTTTAAGTGAAGTCATTAATAGAGGCGGGTAGGGGAAGGTGGCTGGGCCAGCTCTGGGGGTCGTGCCCACCTGCTTCTCGGCCCTGCTGATTCCTCTCCTAATCCTCCTCCTAGGGACCCAGCCTCCAACACTGCCCCCCTACAGCCTGAGCAGCTCAGAGTGTTTGAGGCTCTGGAGGAGATCACAGGTGGGCTTTGCCTCTCTGCATCCTGCTCTGATGAGGTTGGGGTCCTTATCCTGTCCCCACACCCCTAGCTTCACCCTGTGCCTGCAGGTTACCTGTACATCTCAGCGTGGCCAGACAGCCTGCCTAACCTCAGTGTCTTCCAGAACCTGCGAGTAATCCGGGGACGAGTTCTGCATGAGTGAGCACGGAGAAGGGGGGGGCCCGAGGAACTTCCCAGGCTTTGGGTGTGGTGGGCACTCCTGCTCCCTGGGGACTCCAGCAGTAATGTATCCGTGGGAGTTTGCAGAGTGTACGGGGGATGGGAGGGAGGTGAGGGCGGCCCTTGCCCATGGGAGCGGCTCGATGGTGCAGCCAAACACTCCTCCCACAGTGGTGCCTACTCGCTGACCCTGCAAGGGCTGGGCATCAGCTGGCTGGGGCTGCGCTCGCTGCGGGAACTGGGCAGTGGGCTGGCCCTCATCCACCGCAACGCCCGCCTTTGCTTCGTGCACACGGTGCCCTGGGACCAGCTCTTCCGGAACCCCCACCAGGCCCTGCTCCATAGTGCCAACCGGCCAGAGGAGGAGTGCGGTAAGACAGGGAGCCCAGCACCACACGCTCCCCGTCTGCCGGCACCCAGGAGTGCCCAGGGTCCCTAGCAGCAGCGATCTTGACACCGCTCTGGCTGGCTTGGCCTCTTGGCATGGCTTCCAGCTGGGTCCTGCCACAGTGCCTTGGCGTCCCTGCCTTTCCCCTCTCCTCTCTGCTGTTTTATCCCTGCGTTGCCCAGCAGGTATCCCCACCACTCTGGGCCACAGCCACCCCCACAGTCTTCTCCCCTGGGTCACTTGGACCCGGAACCTCCCTTGAGTGTCCCCTCTGACCCCTTCCTCCTCACTGCAGTGGGCGAGGGCCTGGCCTGCTACCCGCTGTGCGCCCATGGGCACTGCTGGGGTCCAGGGCCCACCCAGTGCGTCAACTGCAGCCAATTCCTTCGGGGCCAGGAGTGCGTGGAAGAATGCCGAGTACTGCAGGGGTATGCGGGGCGGAGCAGGGGGGCGGCCAGGGAGAGGGCACAGGGGCTCCTTCCAGACCCTCATCAGCCATTCCCTCTGGCAGGCTGCCCCGAGAGTATGTGAAGGACAGGTACTGTCTGCCGTGCCACTCAGAGTGTCAGCCCCAGAATGGCTCAGTGACCTGCTTCGGATCGGTGAGTTGCTGGTTGGGTCAAGCTGGGTGGACAGAAGCAAGGCCGAGAATATTCCAGGGGAGGGCTCTGAGTTCAGACCTGGACGGCAGGAGAGTGTGAAAGCGGGAGGATAGATGAAGGCTGGGGTCTGCAAGAGTTGTGTGATAGACCCTGTGACCCTTTGGACTACGCAAAGGTCCTGGGGAGGCCTGTGTTCTTGGCTGTGACTGTGCCAAGACGGTTAGACCAATGGGTTTAGGCATCAGGGTATCTGGATTCGAATCCAAGTCCTGCTTCCAACCTTGGTTTGCTCATTTGTAAAATGAATATTATATTACTTACCTCATTGGAATGTATTAAGAATGAACTTCAAATGGGGTTTGGAACAATGCCCAAGCACAAGAGACTTGCTACTGGGTACCTGGGTGCCTCAATCGTTTGGGCGTCTGCCTTTGGCTCAGGTCATGATCTCAGGGTCCTGGGATCGAGCCCCACATTGTGCTCTGCAGGGAGTCTGCTTCTTCCTCTCCCTCTGCCCCTCCTGCCACTGCTGGTATTCTCTCTCTCTCTCAAATAAATAAAAAAAAATTTTTTTAAAGAAAAATCTACATTTTGGTTACTATTACTACTTGCTGTTATATCTTAAGTAATACACTCCCCTGCTAGGCTTCCAGTTCACCTGAAGCCCCTCACCTGGGGCGGCAGACCCAGTAGGTCTGGGCTGTCCCAGCAGCAGGATGAACATGCTGTTGAGTGGCCATGGGAACACGAAGGGGACACATGAGCCAGATCCTGCTACCCTGGGGGTGTTGGTCTAGCGCCCTACAAACCCTTCCTCCCCTCTCAGGAGGCTGACCAGTGTGTGGCCTGCGCCCACTACAAGGACCCTCCCTTCTGTGTGGCTCGCTGCCCCAGTGGTGTGAAACCTGACCTGTCCTTCATGCCCATCTGGAAGTTCGCAGATGAGGAGGGCACTTGCCAGCCGTGCCCCATCAACTGCACCCACTCGTGAGTCCGAGGGCCTTTTCTGTGGGAGGGAGAGCTTTGTCGCAGGACCCTTTCTGGGGCTTTTATTATAAAAAGGGGATAACTCTGCCTTTGCTTATCCTAAGATAAGGATTTAGGTTTTTTTTTTTTATTTTATTTTCTGATCCTAAAAGTAACACATGTGGTTAAAATTTTTTTAATGAAAACATGAAATATAAATGCCGTTAGTAGTTCTAGCCCCACTTAATAATTTGTAATATTTTCTTCCAGATATTACCTGTGCACATGCTAACATGTAATTATTATTGTAACATGTAAAATGGTTTAAATATATATAATTACTCTTAGTTGTTTTTATCTGTGCACATTCTAACATATATATATATATTTTTTAACTAAAATGGGATCATAGACTATTTATTGTTTGCAAAGTGCTTTTTTATTCATTTAACAGAATCTTGCAACATTTTTCCATGTCCTAACATGGTGATCTACTATATTCTTTTTATTATTATTATTTTTAATTTAGTTGTCTTTAATTACACGTGAGACACATGAATACAACCTTAGGATGAACATTTTCAGCAGTATAAAAGTATAAATATTGCAAAACAAATGTGCCCTTTTGTTTCACCTCCCCAGGGAGAACTATCAGATTCACTCTGGTATTTGCATCCTTCCAGGCTTTTTCCACACATTTACATAAACACATATTACATTTATATTAGGTCGAGTACTGTAAGATTGCTGTTTTTGTAGGTCAAAAATGGTTGAGAAACAGCAATTTTGTTTAGTTCACCTCATGGTTTTTTTTCATGTATTTTTTTATTGGAGTTCAATTTGCCAACATATAGTATAACACCCAGTGCACATCTCACCAAGTGCCCCCCTCAGTGCCCATCACCCAGTCACCCCAACCCCATCCCCACCTCCCCTTCCACTACCTCTTGTTCGTTTCCCAGAGTTTGGAGTTTCTCATGTTCTGTCTCCCTCTCTGATATTTCCCACTCATTTTCTCTCCTTTCCCCTATAATCCCTTTCACTATTTTTTATATTCCCTGAATGAATGAGACCATATAATGTTTGTCCTTCTCCGACTCACTTATTTCACTCAGCATAATACCCTCCAGGTCCATCCACGTTGAAGCAAATGGTGGGTATTCGTTGTTTCTAATGGCTGAGGAATATTGCATTGCATACATAGACCACATCTCCTTTATCCAGTCATCTTTTGATGGACACCTTCCAAACTGTGGCTTCCACAGTTTGGCTATTGTGGACATTGCTGCTTTAAACATTGGGGTGCAGGTGTCTCAGCCTTTAACTGCATCTGTATCTTTGTGGTAAATCCCCAAGTTCACCTCATATGTAGTCAGACTTGTGTCTATGCATTCTTTAATGTAAATGGAATCATACTCTACATATTGTTCTGCACTTTGCTTCCCACCCCCCACTTTATGTATCTTGGGGTCCTTTCTTGGGAATGCACATGAATCTACCTCCTAATTTTTTTTAACTACTCAATCTGCAGCACAGATGTGGTATTATTAAACCATGTCCCTGTTTGAGGGATATCTTCTTCCTTCATTTCTTCCTTTTGTTTCTTTCTTTCCTTTTTTCCTTCCTTTTTTCCTTCCTTTTTTCCTTCCTTTTTTCCTTCCTTCCTTCCTTCCTTCCTTCCTTCCTTCCTTCCTTCCTTCCTTTCTTCTTCTTCTTCTTCTTCTTCTTCTTCTTCTTCTTCTTCTTCTTCTTCTTCTTCTTTTCTTTTCTTTCTTTCTTTCTTTCTTTCTTTCTTTCTTTCTTTCTTTCTTCTTTCTTTCTTTCTTTCTTTCTTTCTTTCTTTCTTTCTTTCTTTCTTTCTTTCTTTCTTTCTTTCTTTCTTTCTTTCTTTTTCTTTCCCCTTCCTCCCTCCCTTCCTCCCTTCCTTCCTTCCTTCCTTCCTTCCTTCCTTCCTTCCTTCCTTCCTTCCTCTCTCTTTCTATTGTGGCTTTTTGCACTTGAGCTCACCCTGTACAAGTGAGTATCTGTACATGCTCCCTGGTGTACAGATGTTGGCACTTTTAGGGTATATCCTGAGAGGTGGAACTGCTGGGTCACAGACATGATTTACTAGGTATTGCCAAACTGTCCTCTGCAGAAGCTGAGCCAGTTTACTACCCTGGCAATCTTTTACAGAGGAAGTGGCCATGCTTTTGGATATGATGTTCCTTTTGGAGGCCCCCAAGTCCTACCTACCACAGGGAGGTGGAGGGGAGTGGGAAATGCGAGTTCAAGGCTGGAGAAGGAATCCCCATGTGGGGTGGTAGAAATAGCACTGGTGGCCTGGAATCCAGTTTCTGCCTTTGTCAAATGGGGTGATAACCCAGCCACACCCACCCCGAGATGCTTGTGAGGCTAGAGTGAGCCCAGGAGGTGGTTCCCAGTCTCACTGACTGGACTCTCTTTCCTGCAGCTGTGCGGACCTGGACGAGAAGGGCTGTCCCGCCGAGCAGAGAGCCAGGTCAGCCCAATTCCTGGGACATACGCTATGCTGCCCCACTGTCTCCTACTAGTCCCTGCGTGGTCACTGCTGTGGGATGGGCTGGACGATGGTCTCCTGACATGACATATCTCCCTGCCCAGCCTAGTCTTCCACTATTGATTCACCTTTCAATTTCCTTCAACTAGTGGATGGAGGACCTCCTTAGGATGCTTAGGGGGTGGGGAACAGGAAAAGATGGTGAAGAAGACTCCCCAGTGCCTCCCCACCCTTGAGTAGCTAGATGTCTCATAAGGGACACAGATAACATTCAATCCCCTGGGACAAAAGGTAGATTGAGAAGAGAGGGCAGCACTGAAGTGGAGTGAATGATGAAGTTTTAAGTGGGTGGTGGGAAGCTTCAAGGAAGAGGTGGCATTTGAGCCAGGCCTTGAAACGGGCAGGTAGGTCACTTGCATTAGGGAGAAAGCAACCAGGTGGCAATATGGGGGATGGATCAGGAAAATCTAGGATGTTTTTGTTCGATGGTTCTGGCGTGGTGGGCCACTGAGGGAGCACAGAGAAGGGAGCAAGGGGGTGAAGTCTTGAGTCAGGTTAGGGCATAGGCCCTCCCTCGCCACTGGGCCGCAGGGTTAGACTTGCTTTCTGGGCAGTAGGGAACTTTGGGAAAGACTCTGGGGGAAAAAAGAGATTGGAGTATGTCCTAGGCAATTGTCTGTCCATGAAACAAGCATTCATGAGAGATCTGTGATGGGCCAGGCTTTGACCAAGCAAGGACGGAGATGTTGGGTCAACACACAGGAGCTTCATCTATCCCAGGATGAGCTGAGTCTTGAATGATGACCCCATGGAGAAATGGCAATCCAGGCAGAAGTAGCAGAATGCACCAAGGCTGGGAGGTGTGGAAAATCATGACCCATGGGTGAAAAATTTGGCTCAAACATCAGGGGGCACATTCTTGGGCCCCAACCTACTTAACAGTCAGAGTTGCCAGGAGTGGGGCTCCAGACCCGTGTACATTAACCAGCTCCCTGGTGATTTTTGTCAGGAAGTTTCAGAGTCCTGGGCTAGAGCCATGGGCAGGCACGTAGGTGGTTGGAGCCAAGGGAGGTTTTTGAGTAAGGAAAAGAGGATGGAGCTTAGGGGTTAACCCTTCCAACTTCCCCTCTTTAAAAAAAAAAAAAAAAAGATTTTTATTTGAGAGAGAGAGAAGGAGCAAGGGAGGGGCAGAGGGGCAAGCAGATTCCCTGCTGAGCTTGGAGCAGGACAGGGGGCTCCATCCCAGGACCCTGAGATCATGACCCAGGCGCCTCCCCCAACCCAGCCCCGCCAACTTCTTTCTAAACACCAGTGACCTGTGGGGCATCTGGGTGGCTCAGTCAGTTAAGCATCTGCCTTCGCCTTGGATAGTGATCCCTGGATCTTGAGATCAAGCCCCTCGTGGGGCTCCCTGCTCAGCGGGGAATCTGCTTCTCCCTTTCCCTCTGCCTCTCCCCGCTGCTCATTGTCTCTGTGTCTCATATGAGTAAATAAAAATTAAAAATAAAATAAAATTACAAAACATCAGGGACCTGCCTATCCATCCATGGGGCCCCTCCATCCCTTCATGGCCCAGCCTGGTCCCCCCACTCCCTAATCCTGGCTCCCACCCCCAGCCCTGTGACATCCATCATTGCCGCTGTGGTGGGCATTCTGCTGGCTGTGGTCGTGGGGCTGGTCCTCGGCATCCTGATCAAGCGAAGGCGGCAGAAGATCCGGAAGTACACTATGCGGAGGCTGCTGCAGGAAACCGAGGTGAGGCCGTCCGAGGGCCTCCCTGTTGGCCTGGGGTGGGGTGTGGGGGGGTGCCTGTGGCCCAGCCTGTTACTGAGGCACCACCCCATCACCACAGCTGGTGGAGCCGCTGACGCCTAGTGGAGCGATGCCCAACCAGGCTCAGATGCGGATCCTGAAAGAGACAGAGCTGAGGAAGGTGAAGGTGCTTGGATCCGGAGCTTTTGGCACAGTCTACAAGGTTAGGTGTGGGGCCAAAGATCCGGGGTGGGCGGTCCCAGAGGATGCATGGGGTGTGGCCAAGCCTTCTGCGGGGAGGGCAGCCTGGAACGGGGGTGGGGGTAGTACTGTTGGGGTGGGGGGGGGTAGTGCTGTTGGGTTCTGGTCAGTTTGGTAGGAGAGTGGAACCAGAGGAAAGGGAGTGGAGAGCACCGCTCCCTAGTGAGGCCAGTGCTAAATAGTGGGGTTGCCCCCAAGGTGGGGAGGGCATTCAAAGCACAAGTAAGGACCTCCTAGATGACTACAGGTTGGATCTGGTGTCCCCTCTTCCTGCTCATGGCCTCTTCTCTGCCCAGGGCATCTGGATCCCTGATGGGGAAAATGTGAAAATCCCAGTGGCCATCAAAGTGTTGAGGGAAAACACATCTCCCAAAGCCAACAAAGAAATCTTGGACGTAAGCCCCTCCACTGTCTCCAGCTTGGAGTATGGGAGGGACCTCTGGGCTACAGGTCTGGGCTCTGGTCTCTCTCTTCACTGGGGTTTGGGAGACACTTGGTGATTCCCCAAGCCTCAACTCTTAAGCTTCTACCTGTGGGCCATGGTTCTGGTTTGTGACTGATGGGGCTGGATTGAGTGAGGGTCCCTAGTGGCGCCTCAGCCCTCAGGATGGGTGTGTGGTGGTTCTGGTTCCCCACACCCTCTCAGTGCCTACCCTTGCCTCCAGGAAGCATATGTGATGGCTGGAGTGGGCTCCCCGTATGTGTCCCGCCTCCTGGGCATCTGCCTGACATCCACGGTGCAGCTGGTGACACAGCTTATGCCCTACGGCTGCCTCTTAGACCATGTCCGAGAACACCGTGGGCGCCTGGGCTCCCAGGACTTGCTGAACTGGTGTGTGCAGATTGCCAAGGTATGCGCTTCGGGGGCCTGGGGTCTGCAGGTGTCCTTGGGGGCAAGCTGCTGTCTCCACATGGGGCTAGGCTGGGGAGGTTTCCTGGGGGAATGTGGCCAGACTGAGGTCCACATCGATGTCTCTGATCCCAGGGGATGAGCTACTTGGAGGATGTCCGGCTGGTGCACAGGGACCTGGCTGCCCGGAATGTGCTGGTCAAGAGTCCCAACCATGTCAAGATTACAGATTTCGGGCTGGCTCGGTTGCTGGACATCGACGAGACAGAGTACCATGCGGATGGGGGCAAGGTTAGAGGAGGGAGCAGAGTGAGGCAAGGTGGGATGGGGTCGGGTCTGGCCCCTGGGAGAGCTCTAACTAGGGGCAACCATCTCCCCACCACACTGAGTTTGAGGAATTCTTTGCTCTCCCCAGGTGCCCATCAAGTGGATGGCGCTGGAGTCCATTCTCCGCCGGCGGTTCACCCACCAGAGTGATGTGTGGAGCTATGGTGTGTGGCAGGGGGATTGGGAGGAGGGGTGGACACAGAGCCATGGCCTTGGGAGGCATGTTGGTGGAAGGAAGAGAGCAGGAGTGGGAGAATGAATGGAGAGATCTTAGCATGAATGTGGGAGGGAAGGAAGGGGCTCCCAGGGTCCATGCACTTCCCTGGGACTATGGAAAGGCTGGGTAGTAGCTCCTGCCCTGTGACATCACACCCCTCCCTTCCCTCGTGGTGCCAGGCCCTTGGGCAGAGACTCTAGGGCTCAGTGCACTAAAGCGCCCTCTTGTCCCCCAACCTCTTAACCTCATCTCTGCCCCAGGTGTGACTGTGTGGGAACTGATGACTTTTGGGGCCAAACCTTATGATGGGATCCCAGCCCGGGAGATCCCTGACCTGCTGGAGAAGGGGGAACGGCTGCCCCAGCCCCCCATCTGCACCATTGATGTCTACATGATCATGGTCAAGTGTGCGTGGCTGAGCTGTGTCGGTTGCCTGGAGGAGGGATGGGAGGTTCTGGGTGGTGGGGCCTCTAAGGGGTGTGGGAGGGGACCAAGAGCAGGATGTATGTGGGCCCAGGGTCCCTGCTATGGTTAAAGGAGCCTTGGAAGGGTTTTGCTTCCCTTTTACTGTACCAGGCCAGAGGAGCTCCAGAAGACCAGCTAGGAAAAGACTTCTATGCAAAATAAAAAGGGGAAACTAGTAATGATTCTCAAAGGATCTAGCTCAGGACCTGAATCTGATACCTCTTCTCTACCAGCAAGGGCTTGGACTCTAATAACGGGGGTTGTCTAGACCAGACTGGAAAGGGAAGGAGTGGGGCTGCCTGTGGGCTGCAGCCAGAACTGACATACTGGGATTCCCTCCTGCCCCCAGGCTGGATGATAGACTCTGAATGCCGACCCCGGTTCCGGGAGTTGGTGGCCGAATTCTCACGTATGGCCAGGGACCCCCAGCGCTTTGTGGTCATTCAGGTACGGGGCCTTCCCTGCCCCATCCCTGCCCGTGACTAGAGAGCATCCTCCCATAGAGGGTGTGGAGGGAGAGGACTCAGGTCCCAGGCCTCCCAGCCCAGACCTTGGGCTCCCATCCCTTGTCCTCCCTGAACGTTCCTTGGGAGGCTGTGCACTGGGTAGGGGCGAGGCTGTCACACTGTCTCCCTCGTCCCCAGAATGAAGACTTGGGCCCCGCCAGCCCCTTGGACAGCACCTTCTACCGTTCACTACTGGAAGATGATGACATGGGGGACCTGGTGGATGCTGAGGAGTACCTGGTACCCCAGCAGGGTTTCTTCTGCCCAGAACCTACCCCAGGGGCTGGGGGCACTGCCCACCGACGGCACCGCAGCTCATCCACCAGGGTCAGTGTCCTCTGTCACACTGAGGTGGGTGGATGTGGTTACCTGCCCCAGGGACTAGGGTCCTTCTCCTGTGTCATCCCTCCCTCAGCAATCACCTCTCATGGCTCATGGAGACCCCTTTATCCCTGAGGACTCCTACTGCATTCTCACCCTTGACCTCTTTCCACGGTGACTGTGTCAAATCCCAATGATGACCTGTTTATCTCCTCTGAGTCTTTATCCCATGGGAGAGCCCATGGAGTCTATCCCAGATCCAGGAGAGACCCCATCACAACCTTTTCTCATCT
The DNA here is from genome assembly GCF_003254725.2 of Canis lupus dingo. Taxonomy (NCBI): domain Eukaryota; kingdom Metazoa; phylum Chordata; class Mammalia; order Carnivora; family Canidae; genus Canis; species Canis lupus. Next base: position 23,928,742 of record NC_064251.1, on the reverse strand, counting down.
CCAGAGTGGCGGTGGTGAGCTGACTCTAGGACTGGAGCCCTCCGAGGAGGAGCCCCCCAAGTCTCCACTGGCACCCTCAGAGGGCGCTGGCTCTGACGTGTTTGATGGTGACTTGGGAATGGGGGCAGCCAAGGGGCTGCAGAGCCTTCCCTCACAGGACCCCAGCCCTCTCCAGCGGTACAGTGAGGACCCTACGGTACCCTTGCCCCCTGAGACTGATGGCTACGTCGCCCCCCTGACCTGCAGCCCCCAGCCTGGTATGGAATTCAGGCCCATGCTGAAAGATTGGGAGGGTGGGGAGTTGGGCGTGTGGGGGCAGTGACAGTAGTTGGGACACATGGATTCATTCCCCTAACAAGCCCCTCTTCTTGCCCTTTCAGAATATGTGAACCAGCCAGAAGTTTGGCCGCAGCCCCCCTCGCCCCTAGAAGGCCCTCTGCCTCCTTCCCGACCGGCTGGTGCCACTCTGGAAAGGCCCAAGACTCTGTCCCCCAAGACTCTCTCCCCTGGCAAGAATGGGGTTGTCAAAGACGTTTTTGCCTTTGGGAGTGCTGTGGAGAATCCGGAGTACCTGGCACCCCGGGGCAGAGCTGCCCCTCAGCCCCACCCTCCTCCAGCCTTCAGCCCAGCCTTTGACAACCTGTATTACTGGGACCAGGATCCATCAGAGCGGGGCTCTCCACCCAGCACCTTTGAAGGGACCCCTACAGCAGAGAACCCGGAGTACCTGGGGCTGGACGTGCCAGTGTGAGCCCAGAGGCCAAGTCGGCCGAGGCCCTGCTGAACCTCCGGGGAGTGGGGAAGGCCTGACTACTGGCCTGTATCCGGATGAGGCAGGAAATGGGTCCTTGGCCCACATCCAGGGGATCCTGCCACACCGGAACCTACCTTCCCCCTCCAAAATCCAGGTGGCCGAGAGGGGCCCAGCCTGGTTGGTAGAAGGGACAGCACTGGGGAGTCTTGACTGACTTTGGAGCCCTGCCCCAGCCAACTCCAGGGTTCCACGGATGCCACCGCCAGTCTCCTCACCTGCGGGAGCAGCTGTACCTGGTTTTCTTATTCCAGATCTATGACACGGAAGGACTTAGAGGAGCTGGGCCCTGGGGGGAGGAAGCTCCAAGGGAGTGAGTGCCTTAGAACAAGATCACCCATTCAGAGACTGTCCCTGAGGCCCCGAGACCTAGCTCTGCACCCAGGAAGACGGGAGCAGCAAAGCTACCCAGATCCAGCCCTTGTACAGAGTGCTTTTCTGGTTTTGTTTTTACTTTTTTTTTTTAAGATGAAATAAGGATTCGGGGAGAGTGGGTACTGTGGAGGGGGGTGGGCTCCCGGTGTTGGGGGAAGAGTGTCCTTTCTACACACCCACTTTCTCCATTTGCAAATATATTTTGGAAAACAGCTGGGTACCAGCCTAAGTCTGGGGTGGCTCTGTGCCAACCTTACCGCTCACCTCCTAACTTACAGTCAAGTCAAATTTTCCTGGAAGGGATGGTTAAGAATAGAGAAAGCTTGAATGAGGAGCCTATTCTCCCAGTTTCCTGGCTTTGGGGTTGTGGGGGAAATCTTTGAGTTGGGATTCTGATCTGAGAGCCCTCTGACAACCAGATCATTCTAGTTAAGAAAAAATGAATTCCTAAGGCCACTCTTAGGGGGAGGGGAAAGAAGAGGCAGTGTCTACTGTGTGACTCATTTTCTTTGCCTTGGCTTTGAAAGAGATGACTGAACCAGAATAACTATCCAGAAAAAGCCCACCCACCCAGCATAGCCACCCTGGTGGTATAAAGGCTGGGCTGGCCTCTGTGCAACCAACCCTTCCCCCCCCACACACACACACTGAACATAAAAATACATACTAGTTTGGCACAGGTGTTTGTAGTGCCACTTTATTGCCAATTGCTGACATTGTCCAGGGCTAGTGGAAGGGAGGTTAGAACCCTGGTGGCATCTGATCAGTACAGCTGGAGCGGGGAGCAGACTTTCTTGGGCACTGATCCAGGGAAGGGGGTATAAGGCGGCTGTGGAAATGTCCATGGAGGTCTCTCTCTCCCACCCCCAAGACCACAGCAGCTTCTATTCCATCCTGGTACCCAAATGGACAAAGTGGAGGCCAGAGTCTCTTAGCTTACTGGGACCCAAGTGAGGGGAAAAAGGCAGTGGGGGGCCCTCAGCAGGACCAAAGGGGAGACCAAGGCTTGGGCCCCAGAACAGAGCAGGAACCCAGAATCCCATGTCGTTACAGGATGACGCAGGGAGGACGGCTGTTTGTGATCTTCTCTAGGGGTTCTCCGTTACTGGCTCTTCGGATGGCCTCAATGAGCTAGAGGGCAGATAATGTGGAATGGCATGATCCAACCCTGGCAGGGGCCGGGTGAACCGGGGGCCTCCCGACATTGTACATACTTACATCTTTCTCATAAGGAAAGCCCCCGTTCTCCAGCTTGGAGAACACCAGCTGTCCATTGATTTCGATCTCAAAGGCCCCTGGTATTAAATAAATAAATCAGTGAGTGAACTGTATGCTGAGAACAGGCGAATCAGGAGAGGCTCTCCTATTCTTCAGACTTCACGCAGGCTCCTTCGTGTCCCCACCGGCCCCACCAGAGACTAGTTCTCTGAGCCATTTCTCAACCCTGACTCGAGGCTAAAGAAACCCCAGGGAGGCGTTACCTGTGTGTACTTTGAACTCAGGCTTCCTAACTCCGGCAAGGGATCCGTCTCCTCCAACCCTACATTTCTGCAGTCTGACCCGTCTTTCCCTACAGGCTTCATCTGTGCCCCCCGTCCCCCCCACCTTTGGAAAGGGGGCCTCGAGTTGGCTGGACATTTTACTATGTGCCGGACACTATAAGACCGCCAATTCCAGGGCTAGAAAAGTGGTAGAGTTGAGATTTTTGAACACTGACTCAGCAGGTGTTCTGCGGGCCTCACCTGTGCCCCCCAGGCGCGACTCGATCTCAATGCCAGGATACTGCTCCTTCACGGCACTCGCCAGCTCCAGGTAGGTCGCCTCAAATCCGCAGGGTTCACTAGGAACAAGATGCTTGGGGGTCTGCTTGGGTTTCGGGGGAGGGGCCTCCCGTGGACCCACCCGGTTCAGTCCAGACACCCCACAGGCTGGAGACGCTCACCAGTACTCCACCACGATGCGCACCCCACTACCCGGCTCAATCTCCCCGGGAGGGGGCGCTTCAGACGTCGGCCCCGGCTCCCCGCTCATTGCTCCGGACTCCGCTTCAGCCGCTGCTTCCGGGTGTGACGCGACGCCGCGAGCACGTGACGGGGCGGGGCCGCGGGAGGGGGCGGGCCGAGCGTTACGTCCGGGCGCCCCCTGCAGGCCACGACTACCGCTGCACTTCTTACTCTACCCAGTTGGAGGGCTCTAGGCTGAGCAGGGCGGTCCGGGCCACCTTACCTGGACTGCGTTCTCAGAGCGCCGGGCTTGCCTCGCACCTCGGGTCCGCTGGATGTCACGGCCTTATATACGCTCGTGAAATATTTTAGGTTGCAAAGCGCCCTCCAGTTTACAAAAGGAAGCGAAAATGATGGGGTAAGCGGATCCAGGGCCTGGGCTTGGCTGATGGTGTGGAATAGTCGCCGTTTCTCGCTAACATGCTGATGGCGTTTTAAACCACCCCGTCGGTCAACACTCAAGTACTTCTGACTCTTCGGTTCCGAAGCTGTAGGCATAACGGGCCAGTGACTGTCTCTCCCCTGCATTCAGGAACCTTAGGCTTTGGGGCTCCCACTCCTCAGGCTCTACACCCCCATCACACTGTTCCTGCACCTCCCCTATCTCATCCTGACCTGCGCTGGCATTATTATCTTTTCCAACTCTGAAGGAGGCTCGCTACCTCTTTCCTCCCTGGAGTTACACCGTCATATCCTAACAGGTCATCTGCGTTACCATTTCTTCGAATCCTGCATTTTTTGGGGGCGCAGTCAGTTCAGCGACTGACTTTCGCTTGCATCTCAGGTGGTGATCTTAGGGTCGTGAAATTGAGCCCTGATGCAGGGCTTTTTTTTTTTTTTTTTTTTTTTTTTTTGCCTGATCCAGGGGCCTCTAGAACCTGACTGCACTGCTGGGCTGTCCCCTTTAGGTGAGAAGACCAGACTTCTGTAACCCGTAGCAGCCAGTCATTGGCTATGAGGCTGGAGGGCGTGTAACGTCCACGGGGAGCTAGCTGTCGTCAGCCAGGGGCAATTTGCAGCAGGGGTGGCCATCTGCTTAAGCATCTGCTTAAGACTCTCTTTCTCCCTCTGCCCCTCCCCACCTTAAGTAAATAATTTTTTATTTTTATTTTTTAAAGGTTTTATTTATTTATTTATTTATTTATTTATTTATTTATTTATTTATTTATTCATGAGAGACACAGAGAGAGAGACAGAGACACAGGCAGACGGAGAAGCAGACTCCATGCAGGGAGCATGATGCAGGACTCAGGATTCCATGGATCCCAGGACTCCAGGATCATGCACTGAGCCATCCAGGCATCCCAATAAATAAATCTTAAAAAAAAAAACAAAAAACAAACCCAAAAGGTACATTTTTAAACAGATTCAGTGATTGATGTGCCACCATCACTACAATCCAGTTACAGAACCTTTCCATGAATTTCTAAAGGTCTCTCCTGCTTGTTTGCAGCCCAGCTCCCAGCTCTAGCCCTAGACAACCATCCATCTGCTTTCTGTCTATAAATTTGCCTTTTCTGGGCATTTCTTATAAATGATATATGGTCTTTTGCTTCTGGCTTTTTTCATTCAGAATAAAGCTTTTGAGGTTCGTCCATGCTGTAGCATGTTCTGGTAGTTTGCTCCTTTTTGTTGCTGAGCAGTATCCCATTGTATAGATATACCACATTTTGTTAATCTAGTCAATACTAGTTGATGGTCATTTGTTTACAGTTTTTAGCTATTTTGTTTTTTTTTTTTTTTTTAATTTTTTTTTTTAATTTATTTATGATAGGCATGCAGTGAGAGAGAGAGGCAGAGACACAGGCAGAGGGAGAAGCAGGCTCCATGCACCGAGAGCCCGACGCGGGATTCGATCCCGGGTCTCCAGGATCGCGCCCTGGGCCAAAGGCAAGCGCCAAACCGCTGCGCCACCCAGGGATCCCAGTTTTTAGCTATTTTGAATAAGGCTGCTATGAATGTTCATGTGTCTTTGTATGTACCTGTGTTGTAATTTCTCTAGGAGTAGAATTGCTAGGTTGCATGGTAAGTTTATGTTTAACTTTTTGAGAACTGACCAAACTGTTACTCCAAAATGCCCGTACCATTTTACATTCCCATCAGCAGTATATGAGGATTTGTTTACCCATATCCTTATCAACATTTACTGTCTGTCTCTGATTATAGCTATCTGGTGGGTGTGAGGTGGTATATCATCACCATAGTTTTAATTTGCATTTCTCTAATGACTACTGATGTTGAGCACCTTTTCATATGCTTATTAGCCATCCATCTCTCTTGTTTAGAAAAACATCTATTCAAATCTTTTGCCTTTTTTAAAAGGAGATTTTATTTATTCATTTGACAGAAAGCTAGAGAACACAAGCAGGGGGAGCAACAGAGGGAGAGGGAAAAGCAGGTTCCCCGCTGAGCACGGAAGCTGGAACACCTACGGGCTTGATCCCAGGTCTCTGGGAACATGACCTGAGTCGAGGGCAGAGGCTTAACCAAATGAACCACCCAGGCACCCCTCTTTGCCCATTTTTATTTTATTTTATTATTTTATTTTTTTCTTCGCCCATTTTTAAAAAAAGATTTATATATTTATTTGGGAGAGTGTGGGCACGTGTGAGAGTGTGAACAGGGGGAGGGGCTAAGGATGAGGGAAAGAATCTCAAGCAGACTCCCCACGGAGCACAGAGCCCACCTGGGACTCCATCTCACGACCTTTGTACGTCCCCGGATCATGACCTGAACTGAAGCTAAGAGTCAGCCTCAGCCGCTCAACTGACTGAGCCTCCCAGGCTCCCCATTTTTGCCCATTCTTAATTGGTTTGTTTCTTTATTACTGATTTGTAAGAGTTCTTTATATATTCTGGATACAAAGTCCCTAAGCAGATATATGATTTCCAAATGTTTCCTCCCCATCTTTACCAAGTTTTTTTTTTTTTCTTTTTTTAAGATTTTATTTATCTATTCATGAGAGACACAGAGAGAGAGAGGCAGAGACACAGACAGAGGGAGAAGCGGGCTCCCTGCAGGGAGCCCGATGTGGGACTGGATCCCAGGACTCCAGGATCAAGCCCTGGGCCAAAGGCAGATGCTCAACCGCTGAGCTACCCAGGGATCCCCTTTAATAAGTTAGTGATGTCTTTTGAAAGTGCAAAAAATTTTAATTTTGATGACATCTAATTTGCTGAATTTTTTTCTTTTGTCACTTGTGCTTTTGCTGTTGTATCCAAGATCTCTGCCTAACTTAGGTCACAAAGATTTTTTTCCCCTTGGTTTCTTCAGAAGTTTTACTTTAGCCTTTACATTTAAGTCTATGATTTATCTTGAGTTAATCTTTGTAGATTGTGTGAGATAAGGATCTAAATTCATCTTCTGGAATGTGGATAGTTGATTGTCTCAGAACCATTTATTGAAAAGACTAATCTTTCTGCCACTGAATTGTCTTGGTATCTCTGTCAAAAATCAATTGACCAGAAATGTCAGGGTTTATATTTGGACTTTTGAATCTATTCCATTGATCTATAAACCTATTTGTTGTTGTTGTTGTTGTTTTCTTTAAAAATTTCAGATATAACATACAGACAATAGAATTGGCCCTCTTGGGATCCCTGGGTGGCGCAGCGGTTTAGCGCCTGCCTTTGGCCCAGGGCGTGATCCTGGAGACCCGGGATCGAATCCCATGTCGGGCTCCCGGTGCATGGAGCCTGCTTCTCCCTCTGCCTGTGTCTCTGCCTCTCTCTCTCACTGTGTGCCTATCATAAATAAATTAAAAAAAAAAAAAAAATGAATTGGCCCTCTTCAGTGTACCCTTCTGTGAGTCCTACTTAACACACTGTTGTATATCTACCACCATGACAAAGATACAGAACAGCTCTACTACCGTCTCACAAGTCCCTGTGCCCTTTGCTGTTAATTCCTATACTCCTCCCTGCCCCTAGATCTGTTTTTTTTTTTTAATATTTTATTTATTTGAAAGAGAGAGAGAGAGAGAATGAGCAGGGGTGAGGGCCAGAGGGAGAGGGAGAAGAAGGCTCCCCACTGAACAGGGAGCCCCATGCAGGGCTAGATCCCAGGACCCTGGGATCATGACCTGAGCCCAAGGCAGATACTTAATGAACTGAGCCACACAGGTGCTCCTGCTTTCTGTCTTTATAGTTCCACTCCCTTCATTAAAAAAAAAAAAAAAAAAAAGAAAGAAGAAAGAAAGAAAGAAAGAAAGAAAGAAAGAAAGAAAGAAAGAAAGAAAGAAAGAAAAAGAAAAAATATTTTATTTATTTGAGAGAGAGCAGAGAATACAAGCAGGGAGTGGAGGTGGGAGAGGGGCAAAGGGAGAGGAAGAAACAGACTCCTCACTCAGGGGGGTAGTTCCACCCCTTTTAGAAAGCCATATAAATAGAATCCTATAGCACTCAGCCTTCTGAATCTGGCTTCCCTCTCTAACCCTATCCTTTAACATCTAGAGCGATCTTTTCAAAATAGAAATCTGCCTGCTTCTCTGCGCCTCTACTTAAGCCCAGAGAGACACCACAGGGTCTGGCCTCAGCCCATAGTTCCTGCCTGTCTGGACAGACAGGATGGATGGCTCTCAAACCTGGTTTAACCACCTGAGGGCTTGTCAATACCACACATTCCTGTGTCTGGGCCCCAGAGACTTGAGATTCAGTAGGTGGGGAGGGGCCCAGGGATCTGTTTTTTCTACAAGCCTAAGGAGATATGGCAGCAGGTGGTCATAGGCCACACTCAGAAACATGGCTGAGTTCGAAGCACTTGCCTTTCTCCACACCTGCTTGAGTTTGCCAGTGTGGCCTCCTCTCCTTCCTCAACCCCACTCTGCCTCCCTCATGCCATGTCCCCTCCCGCTAAGGGCTTTGGCACTTGTTTCCTCATCATGAAAGGTACCCTCCTCCCCACATTCCCACCCACCCATCTTTACTTTCTCCCTATTCCAGTTTCTCCTCTGCTTGCTCCTCACTTCTACCAAGAAAGCTTTCCCACCTCTCTGGGTGAGTCATTCTCCCAGATACTTGTCACCTGTCATTTCTTATTTTTGTGTGATTTTTTTTTTTTTTCTTTTGAGAGAGAGGAAGGGCAGAAGGGGAGAGAGAATGGGAGAATCTGAAGCAGGCTCCACCACCCAGCAGGGAGCCCAACACGGGGCTTGATCTCACAACCCTGAGATCATGACCTGAGCCAAAATCAAGAGTCCATCACTTAGCTGAGTGAGTCTCCCAGGTGCTCCTCATGGGATTCTTTGATTAACATCAGTCTCCCCAACAGGGCTGCATGAGGATAATGGCAGGGTCGGTTTTTCCTGCTCTTCACTATTTCTCTAGTACCAAGCATGGGGCTGGCATATAGTAGGTACTTAACAAATATTATCGAATGAAAGAAGGAATAATTGAGTGTATTGTCTCCTGTGCTTTGTAGAAGCTGCTCCTTGGCCCAAGTGACCTCACCCCCTTCCCACTTTTTTTTTTAAGATTTTATTTATTTATTTATTTATTTATTTATTTATTTATTTATTTATTTATTTTTTATGATAGTCACACAGAGAGAGAGAGAGAGAGAGGCAGAGACATAGGCAGAGGGAGAAGCAGGCTCCATGCACCGGGAGCCCGACGTGGGATTCGATCCCTGGTCTCCAGGATCGCGCCCTGGGCCAAAGGCAGGCGCCAAACCGCTGCGCCACCCAGGGATCCCCTTTATTTATTTATTATGAGACACATACACACACAGAGGCAGAGACACAGGCAGAGGGAGAAGCAGACTCCATGCAGGGAGCCCAATGTGGGACTCGATCCAGGGACTCCAGGATCACTCCCTGAGCCGAAGGCAGGCACTGAACCGCTGAGCCACCCAGCTGTCCCCCCTCTCCCACTTCTTTGCTTGGTCCACTCATACTGTTTTTTCGAGGAAAACCCCATTTGGAGAAAGTGGAGGCTAAAGCCACTCCCAGACCTCTTATCACCCTGAAGACTGTTTGTTTACCCACCTGTCACCCACTTCAGGTTGGGAGGTGGCCACTGCCTTGGATCTCTGGCCTTCCAGGCTTGACCCTTGGGTTTGCCTAATGTTGAAGCAGAGAGCTAAAGTGATCGCTCAAAGGGGAGTCTTCTGGCACCTGGCCAGATCTTTCCCCAGATCACTCCTCTCACCATAAGACTCTGCCGAACCCCTTCGATTTCAGATGAAGCTGAGACCCCTGGACTTTGCAAAGATCAGCAATCATACTCTGGGTGCCTCTGAGGGCCAGGGTGCAAGCTGGGTGGTAGCACTGTGGCTGGCAGTCAAGGGGCAGACCCTGTTGCTGGACACCCTTCTGGCTGGCTTCCCTCTTTTGCTGAGTGTTCCTTGCCCCATCAGGTGGGATCTAGAGTCGCAAGCAGCCCCCCTCGTGTGGCCTACGAGCAGACCCCATTTGGTGAGGAGCATGAGGAAGGGTGAGCGCCTTATCCCCTCACCTTTCAGCTCCCAGTCCCTCCCTCCCACGTCACGAGGGCTCTAGATCTTTGCTCTTGAGGCTTCTCAGCTCCGCTGTCTTCCCTGCCTCTCCCCTGGCACCTGCTACCGGGCTGAGAAGGGCAAAAACAATCCCAGCCAGCGTCGAGTGTCAGGGAGTCCCCGCCCCTCCTCATAGGGTTCCTCCTCCCTAGCTTCTCCCCCAGGCCCCGCCCCCACCTGCCCAAGATAATTTTAGTCTCCTTGGGCCAGGAGCCTGGACACACAGGGCTCTCCCTCCCCCAACCCTCACTTCTACTCCAAAGTCGGGACACCCTCCTAGCACCTGTAGAGAAGAGGGAGTGGATTTGAAATCAAGCCCAGGTATCTGGGGTCCCTAGACAGAACCAGACTTCGGACCCCGTGTCCTGCTACTCCTCCTGGGGCTCCTCCAGGTAAGGTGACCAAGATCGGTCCCAGCCGACAGCCTGCCCCCACCCCCAGCCGCAACAGGGCCCCAGGCTGTGCCCGTGTCAGGGCCAGGGGCTGGCAGGTCGCCCAGGTGGGCGGACGGGCGGCCGCCTGGCTCCCCCTCCTGTCCCCCCCCCCCCAGTGATGTCAGGCCAAGGGCGGGCGCAGGAGGGGGACAGGTAGTTAAGGGCCTGGCGTCTCCCTCCCTAAACCAGTGGCCCCAGCCAAGTGTTCCTACGTCCAGGGTCCAGGTAAGGACCCAAGAGGGGCACTTCATCTTGAGGGTGGGGGGCAGCGGCAGGTCCCGGAGTCACTATGGAAAGATCCCGCCTCCTGCTGTGTTACTCTGGCCGCCTCGCTTCCTTTCTCCAGTCTCCCACATCCCGCCCCTACCTCACCATCTGCCTGTCTCTCCCTGTTTTCATTCCCTGTTCTCATTTCCTCCCCTTTGCCGGCCTCCCTCTGGACCCCGGACAAAAAGCAGCTGATGGGGATGGGGAGGGAAGATCCGATCCTCTCCTCCGGGAGACGCCGCTTTCCCGCTGAAATTAGCCCCTCCCCACCTGCCCGGGAGGAGAGCGAGGAGCGGGGGCCGGAGCCCGAGGGCTGCCCCGAGTCATTCCTTGCTCAGCCTCCTGTTACCCGTTTCCCAAGGCTCCCAAGACTGCCGTCTCCGCGGGGGTGGGAGGGTGGGGGTAGGGGGCGCCCCCAGTGAGGAGGGCAGCAGAGGAGAGGCATCCATCCTCTAAACTGCTAGAGCTCGGCCTCGGGATTGTTTGCCGGCTCAAAGCACCGGGTCCCGCCCTAGGAAGGGAAGGTGGGGGCGGGGCAGGCCCGGGGGTCCCTCCTGGCGTCGGGATGAGGCTCGGAGGCTCGGAGGCTGGGGGGCCGCAGCGCCGGGGGGCCTAGGAAGGTGTGTGTGCGCGTGTGGGGGCGGGGGGCAGTGTTTGGAGAAAGCCCCGAGTCTCGGTCTCCCCGACACCCGAAGGGGATGGAGAATGCACCTGTCCGCCCTTGGCGGGCCTCCCCCCCCCCCGCCAAGAATGGCCCCTCTGGGTGGGCGCGTCCTGGACTCTGCTCCCCCTCTCCCGCCCCCGGTCCTGCTGGGGAGCCCTCCGTGAAGGCAAGCGCCTGTAATGATTAACTCCGCAGACACAATCTAGCATTCTTCCCAAATTAAACTTTAAGAAAGCTCACCCCCCCTCCTTTTCCCATTGGGTGTTTTTTCCCCCCAGAGTGAGGGAGTGGGCGGGGCCTCGGGCCTGGGCCCTCCCCTCGGCTCCGGGTCACCTGGGGGTTTCCCGCCTCCTCGCTTGGGCCCTCCGGCACCCTCAGAACCCCGAAGGCTGAGCCCTCCCTCCCCATATACATCCCGCCGGGGGCGGGGCGTGGAGTGCTGGGCCACGCGGGGGCTTCCCGCCACCTGCTGGTCCCCAGCCCAGGCCTCGGCCGCGCTGGCCCCTCCCCCTCCTGGTGGCCTTGTTTTCTCTGGGCCCTAATACTGGGCCCTGCCACCCGCCCTTGGGGCCCGCCAGGTGGGGCAGGATTCAGGAAGTAAACAAGGAGACTGCAGGCTGGGAGGGCGGGCCGGAGGGTGGGGCCGCAGCCGCGGGGCAGGAGAGGCCGTTGGGGAAGCCTCTGTTTGGAGTTGTAGTGGGGGGGGCTGATAGATTTGGGGGGTCGGTTTCTTCAGCAGAAGCCGCTGGGCCTAGGACCGCAGTTTGAATGGTTCAGGTCTCTTGGGAGGGGGTTCCCGACCCCGACAGCTAGGATCTGGTTCTCTTCCCATCCCATCTATTTGGTGCTGACCGCCCCATTCTCTTGCCTTAGAAGGGTCTGGAGGGCAAGGTGGAGGGATCAGGAGGCCAAACCCAAGTCTTCAGTGGCCCTCCAGCTCTCTAAGGCCAGACTCCCATCCAATGCTGATTTAAATCTACTCCGGTCACCCTGCCCAAACACTGCCCCGATTCCTCTTCCTTCTGGGATGGAGTGGGACCCTACTTTGGTCTCTGGCTTCCCTGCAGCCTCCCCCCACCAACCCCCAGTCTTCCTGGAGTGAAGTCATCAGGACTAGTTGCCAGAGGAGAGATGGGATGGGAGTGGGGACATTGTGGCTTGTCGATATTCTGGTGTCTGTTGACGCTCACTGGTGGATGTGTCTTGCCCTTCCCCAAAGGACCCTGAGCGCCCTCCCTGCCACTCCCTCCTGGCCTTTCCTTGTCTGCCTGTCTGTGTCTGTCCTCTCAGGTGTCTTGCTCCTCCTGTACCTGTAGTACCCCTCTGGCCAGGACACCGCAGAGTGTGTTAGGACCCTCATCCCCCAGGGTTGATATAGATGAGTCTTCTGGGCCCCCTGAGTCCTGGGTGCCAGGGGTGGGGCAACGCAGCAGCAGAATGAAAACCTGGTAGGCCCCAGACGGGATAGGGAGCACTGCGCGGTTTCTTTGGGTGAGTGAGGGCATCACTGGGAGGTCGGCTCTAATCCAGATGGGCCTTTGAATCCTAGCCAGGCCTTTTTCTCTCCTTGGGAGAGGGGGCTCCTGGGCTGGGTGGAGACTGAGGGACCCCAGGGCAGGTTGCAGGTCCCACCCAGACTGGAGGCGGGCCAAGGGTGGGGAGGAGAAGATGATGTCAGAGGAGCTGCGGGCCCCACATCTCCACCCCCCCCCCCCCACCTGTCCCTGCCCTGAGCCTCCCCCATTCCTCCCAGGCTGTCAAGGTTGGGGGCGGGAGGGGCCGGAGGTGGGTTGAGGCAGGGCTGTTTGTGTTTCTCCTAAGCCAGGAAGTCGTGCAGATGAGTCAAGGTTGAATAGAGAGCCCCAGGCAGTGCTGTCCCGCCCCACCCTGACTCACCTGTCCCCCAGATCCCCTCACTTAAGGGTCAGGGGCCTGCTCCATTGCCAGGTGCTGCAGGCTGCCTCAAGGCACTGGCCTAGGTCTCAGGTTCTCCCAGGTCCTCCCAGGTTCTAGCCCTGCCAGAGGGGTCTGTGCTGCCTCTGTCCCCAGTGGGCATCTTTGCCTCTGCTCTCCTGTCCTCACTTGCCCTCCTCTGCAGCACCTGTGGGTGCTAGGACGTGGGTGAGACTCTGGCCCTGCCCGGGAGTGCTGGGTGGCTCCAGACCAGTGGGTGGACAAAACAGGTGCGCTTCATTGGCACAGAGGCCAGTGCAGAGAGGGAGCCCTTCAGTCTGAAGGCGGAAAATCCAGGAAGGCTGCTCAGAGGAGGTGACTTTGGCATTGGGGCTTCAGGAAAGTTGGGCAGGAGGAGGAGTCTGGAGAGGGCACGCAAGGTTTAGGGGCTGCTGGGGCAAGGGTCCCCAGGCTAGTCCTGTCTGAGTCTGCCTCCTGCCCTCCTGGTTCCTGTCCTTTTCCACCTCCTTCTCCCCTTCTGGCCATCACTCAGCACTTGGGCAGGCGTTGCCACAACAGGCTCTGGCAACTAGATCTGGCAACAAAGCACTGGAAAAACCCGGGGCAAAGCCCAGAGGAGTGAGTGTCCCATGCTCGGGGCAAGCTCAGAGACAGAGTCAGCCTCGACCGTATGTGGGTCATGGAGTCTGTTGCTGCTGCCCAGCTGGCGTGTGCGGGGGTACCCTCTTAGCTCTTCCCCTGAGCAATGTGGGGCCAACAGAAGAGCATTAGATTTGGAGTCAAAACAACAAAGTTCCATCAAAGTTCCACTCATTGACTCACCTGTGATGGGGGCAAGGATGCTTCCTTCTTAGGGACTTGATGTCCCCTTCTTGTAAATGGGCTCATGCTACCCTTCCCCAAAGGTTCCAGGGAAACTCCAGTTAGAGGGGGAGCAGTAAGGTGCCGTGTCAACTCGGAGGGGTACCTTGACAGCGGTGTGAAGTCTGGAGGTCTGGGTCCACTTGGCCCTTCTCTGCAGGACAAGGGCACACGAGCAGCTGCTTTCAGTCACCTCTTCTCCCTTAGATGTTATGGAGCTGGGTCTGTCTCCACCTCATCTCAGCAGCTCCCCAGAAGACCTGTACTTGGCTCCTGGGACCCCTCCTGGGACTCCCCCACCTCCCGATGCTCCTCTGCCTGGGGAAGTGAAGAGGTCCCAGCCTCTGCCCATTCCGACCAGCAGGTACAATGCGGTGATGGAGCTGAGAAGGGGCTGGTGGGGGGGGGGGGGCAGTCAGTGTTGGGTAAGTCAACAAATTCTCTCCCCATCCCCCACCTCGGGCCACAGGAATCTTCTTCGAGAGGAAGAGCTGCGGTCAACCTCTCTGCCTTCCATCCCCAACCCCTTCCCTGAGCTCTGCAGTCCTCCTTCACAGACCCCCATTCTTGGGGGGTCCTCTGGTGCAAGGGGGCTGCTCCCTCGAGATGCCAGCTGCCCCCATGTGAGTTGTCTTGGGAGAGAGAAGGCAGGGATATGGGGGTGCTATGGGACTGAGGCGGGTAGGGTGCCCCCTCCCTGGAGGGGGGAGGGAAATTCAGTCAGGAGTCCCTGAGGATATAGCAGGCAGGGGAAGGGAAATAACCCCCCTTCACCCTTCCTCAAGTCACCTGCAATTCCTGGGGTGCAGGTAGTAAAGGTGTACAGTGAAGATGGGGCCTGCCGGTCTGTGGAGGTGGCGGCAGGTGCTACAGCCCGCTACGTGTGTGAAATGCTGGTGCAGAGAGCTCATGCCCTGAGTGATGAAAACTGGGGGCTGGTGGAGTGCCACCCCCATCTAGCACTAGGTGAGTTGGGGTGCCAGGGGCTGTCTCGGGCAGGGAGGCAATGCTTCACACTTTGGGCTAGGCAGGTAGCCCCCCTGGGAGGCCTGTCTGGTGTCCGCTGACCACTGCTTTCGGCCCTTGACTCCAGAGCGGGGCTTGGAGGACCATGAGTCCGTGGTGGAAGTGCAGGCTGCCTGGCCCATTGGGGGAGACAGCCGCTTTGTCTTCCGGAAGAACTTCGCTAAGTACGAACTGTTCAAGAGCTCTCCGGTGAGTGTGTGTGAAGGGCGTCTGGGCACTGGGACACCCGGGCCCCCAGCCTGGGCCCATCGTCCCTGATTCCTGACTCTTCCCCCCAGCACTCCCTGTTCCCAGAAAAGATGGTCTCCAGCTGTGTGGACGCACACACAGGCCTATCCCACGAAGACCTTATCCAGGTAAAGGGACACCCCCATTCCATGGCATATTCATGATTCCCCAGGATCGCCTATTGCTTTTTTGGTCCTCAAGCATTGTGCCTCCCTCTATGTGGTGGGGAGCCTCGCACAGTCCCAGGTGACTGGACAAGTCCCTCCTTCCTGGCTGAGTGTCAGTTTCTTGGTCTGTGAAATGGAACAATAAATGCATGTGGAGCACCTTCTCTTCTGAAGCTGTGTGTGTGTGTGTGTGTGTGTGTGTGTGTGTGTCTCCCTTGTCTCCCTCTTGGCCTCTCACCCTCTTCCTGCTCTCTTCTGGCCTCAGAACTTCCTGAATGCAGGCAGCTTCCCAGAGATCCAGGGCTTCCTGCAGCTTCGAGGGTCAGGACGGAAGCTTTGGAAACGCTTCTTCTGCTTCCTGCGCCGGTCTGGCCTCTATTACTCCACCAAGGGCACCTCCAAGGTGAGGTCTTGAGGGTTGACAGCCTCTGCCCCTAGGATATCCCCTTCCCGGTCCTTCTAGGAGTTATCTGTTGTCTCTTCCCTGTTGGAACTCCTGGATCTTTCTCCCCTTGGGACCTGAGACCCTCAGCTGCTCCTCTTTCCCTCCTGACTCACCTACCCCAGGAAGGTAGTGGGAAAGGCAGGTGGAACTGAATCTGAGTCCTGGCTCTACTTCTATTTGCTGTGTGACCTGGGGCACTTATCTGCTCCTCTCTGAAATCTCCTCACCTGGCTTATGGGGACAATAGTAAGGGAATAGGGTCTGCCTGTAACAAGTCCTGCCTACTTGTGCCACATAGGACCCGAGGCACCTGCAGTATGTAGCAGACGTGAATGAGTCCAATGTGTATGTGGTGACCGAGGGCCGCAAGCTCTATGGGATGCCCACAGACTTCGGCTTCTGTATCAAGGTAAAGACCATGGCTGGGCCTGGGAGGGAATGGCAGGTACTCAGGGCCCAGGATCCTACCTAGGGCTTCTGATCTCCATCTGGGATACCCAGACTCCTCTCCCTGCACCTTGCCCTGCCCCACAGAGGCAGGCACCTGGTCCTAATGGAAGATATGGGACCAGCCGGTTTCCTCTCCCTACAGCCGAACAAGCTTCGAAACGGCCATAAGGGGCTGCGGGTCTTCTGCAGCGAGGATGAGCAGAGCCGCACCTGCTGGTTAGCAGCATTCCGCCTCTTCAAGGTGGGACTCTGGGAGGGGCATGGGGGGCTGGCCCCACCCCCTGGGCCCTCTGGCATGAAGGAGGAATTATAAGTCTCCTCTCAGGAATGAGGGGGTATTGTAGCCTTGCTCTCTCAGTATGCCTGGTCCAAGGCCAGAGTCCTGACTTTGGCTCCAGAAAGCTCCTTATCCAAGGCAGAGATACAGTCTTGGTCTTGGGAAGTTCTGGCATATGGGGGTTTCACAGCAGTTGCTCGACCTCAGGCTCTCTTTCTCCCTCCACCTGCAGTATGGGGCGCAGCTGTATAAGAATTATCAGCAGGCACAGTCTCGCCACCTGCGTCCATCCTGTGTGGGCTCTCCACCTTTGGTAAGTGCACAGGGGCAGTAGCTGGGAGTGGGCACCCAGGCCCCATCCTGGGGATACATGGGCCCTGTTCTGACTCCTCCCCATCCTATGCCATCTACAGAGGAGTGTCTCTGATAACACCCTGGTGGCCATGGACTTCTCTGGCCATGCTGGGCGTGTCATTGAGAACCCCCGGGAAGCTCTGAGTGCAGCTCTGGAGGAGGCCCAGGCCTGGAGGGTGAGGGGCCTGCACCCATCTGCATGTTTGTACGGGGGAACTCCTCTCCATGTGCTTTGAAGGGGTGGGGGCTGAGGAAGAGGGAGAGAGAGAATCTTAGGCTCCCAGCCTGGGGCTCGATCTCATGACCCTGAGATCATGACCTGAGCCGAAATCAAGAGTCAGATGCTTAACTTGCTGAGCCCCCCAGGTGTGCCTCTCCAAGATGTGGGTTTCCATGGTATGGGAGAAAGAGAGGAGTAAGGCAGTTCCCCAGGTGTGGAAAGGGGCTCTATATTCTTGAGGTGCCAGGTAGCCCTCCAGTCATGTCCTGATCCCCTGTGTTCCCCATTGTTCTACAGAAGAACCATCGTCTCAGCCTGCCCACCCCAGGCTCTGGTACGAGCCTTAGTGCAGGTAGGTGAGCACCCAGCATCTCCAGGGGTGGGGGCTGCCATGGCTTCTCTGAGCATTCCTGGTAGAGGTCGCTAGTATGGGGGGGGGTCTCCTCCCCAGAGTGACCACCCTTCTGCCTCCCCCAATTCCAGCCATCCACCGCACCCAACCCTGGTTCCATGGACGCATTTCTCGAGAGGAGAGCCAGCGGCTCATCGGGCAGCAGGGCCTGGTGGACGGGTAAGGGGCCGGGCTGAGCAGGCCAACAGATCCAGAGATAGGAGACACCCTGTGTCAAGGTGGCAGCTGTGTGTCCTCGGGTAATGTTGCCCTGTCTCCCGGCAGCCTGTTCCTGGTCCGAGAGAGTCAAAGGAACCCACAGGGCTTTGTCCTCTCTTTGTGCCACCTGCAGAAGGTCAAGCATTATCTTATTCTCCCGGTGAGTAATCCCTGTCCTCCTCATCAAGAAGCTCTCCAGCCCCCACTGTGTCTGGGGTCTCTTGCTCTCTCTTTTGTCCCTGCATGACCATTGGGGACCTCAGTCCTCCGGCCTCTTCCTGACCTTCCATCCCCTGTGGCTCCCCCCAGAGTGAGGAGGAGGGCCGCCTGTACTTCAGCATGGATGATGGCCAGACTCGCTTCACGGACCTGTTGCAGCTCGTGGAGTTCCACCAGCTGAACCGGGGCATCCTGCCGTGTTTGCTACGCCACTGCTGTACTCGTGTGGCCCTCTGACGGCATGTGTCTCAGCCCGTTCCAGGCTGGCCACTGGTCCCTGTGCTCATAAAGTGGACTTGGAGGGTACAGAAGGTACGGACAGGCCCATGAATAACTGGAGGGCAACTCTACTCCAGAGAGTTTTCTACTCAATCCTTTGCCTCCCTCAGGCAGAAAGTGCTCCCCCACCCCCAATCTCTCTCCTTAAGAAAAAGTACTTGGGGTGGCCCTCCCCTCCATGGAGCTCCTGGGCACTGCTCTGGGGCAGGGCATTATGGGAGTAATGGGGGCAGCCCAGGTGGTCTTAAGCCCCACACTTTGTACAGACTGAGAGGCCAGTTGATCTGCTCTGTTTTATACTCGTTACAATAAAGACTATTTTTTGATACACCCATGGGTTCTGTCTGGCAAGAGCTGGCTAGCTGGGGTAGAGAAGGGGAGTGGGAGATGAGGGCACCAGGCCTTGGTGAATGTGTCAGGTAGGTCAGGGCCATGTATCCTCCAGCCTGGATGTTTCTTGAAGGCAGGGTGGTCTTGGTCACCTGAGAGTCTCCAGTGTCCAGCAGGGAGCCTGGCCCATAGTGACTGCCCAGTAATTTCTTGTTTAATGAATGCCATGTTTAAGGGATTGTCATCCAGATGAGATCTCCTGACAGGGCCTAAAGCCATGGAGGTAACTCTAACAGGCCTGGGAGCAGGAGCTGAGTTCCACAGCAGGGGCCTTCTGCAAGTCCTGGCCCAACTGCTGGGATGAGTCCTGTAACCATGCTGTTATGCATCTACCATCCCCGGACACGTAGCCCACTACCTCTCCCAGGTCCCCATGACCTCCATTGTCAACCCCACTCCCTCCTGCTTTCTACTTCTATAGTTTCCTCCCTTCAGAAAGCCATATAAACGGAACCCTAGGGGATCCTTGGGTGGCTCAGCAGTTTCGTGCCTGCCTTTGGCCCAGGGCGCAATCCTGGAGTCCCAGGATCGAGTCCCACGTCGAGCTCCCGGCATGGAGCCTGCTTCTCCCTCTGCCTGTGTCTCTGCCTCTCTCTCTCTCTCTCTCTCTCTCATAAATAAATAATAATAATAAAAATATTAAAAACAACAACAACAAAAACGGAACCCTACAACACTCAGCCCTAGGAGTCTGGCTCCCTTCTCCAACCCATCTTCCAACATCCAGAGTGATCCTTCCAAAATACAAGCCCAGATGGGCCCTGCAGGGTCTGGCCTCTCCCCACTGCCCATGCTGGTCTGTTTTTGTCTAAAGAGGTTTTAATCATAGGCAGCCTGGGTAGCTCAGCAGTTTAGCATTGCCTTTAGCCCAGGGCATGATTCTGGAGACCCAGGATGGAGTCCCACATTGGGCTCCCTACATGGAGCCTGCTTCTCCCTCTGCCTGTGTCTCTACCTCTCTGTCTCTCTGTTTCTCATGAGTAAATACATAAAATCTTAAAAAAAAAAGTTTTTCATCTAAGAATTTTACAGTTTTAGCTTAGGTGACAGGAGAGCTTTATAATAACTGTATCAAATTGGCAATACCTGGACCTGCCATATGATCTTTAAATAATGAAGAGATAAACCCTCTCTCCAGACACGTGAACTCCAATGAAGCATTATTTCTGCCAAGAAATAAAACCTCAGTCTCATCCCTTGGATCTAGCTGCTGGTTTATCAGAAGTACAGGGGACAGAGGAACATGTGAAATGACACATGCGTGGGGATACGATTACCCAGATCCAGACTAGGAAACTACAGAACAGATGACCCAGCTTCTTTGACAACAAAATTACGAGAAAAGATGAGGAATCTCTAGCTCTCAAGAAATTTAGATATATGTAATGTGCTGACTCATTTGATTCAAATCCAAACTACTAACTGTAAAAAATATTTATGAGCAATTGGGGGAAATTTGAGCACTGATGAGATATTCAATGATATTAAGGAATTATGGTTAACTTTTCAAGGGGTGATAAATGGTACTTGTGTGTGTGTTTAAGTCCTCACCTTTGAGAGATTGATTCTGAAGTATTTATAGGTGAAATGATGTCTTAGCTTTGTTTTTAAAATAACCCTAAGGGGGAAAAAAAAAAAATAACCCCAAGGTTAGGGGAGAGAGTCTGAGCATGGTCATGGGTTGCCCATGAGTTGACAATGGTTGAAGCTGCGTAATGGGTATATAGGGATTCATTAAATTCTCTAAATTTGTGTAAGCTTGAAAATGCTGTAGTAAAAAAAAATTTTTTAATGGAGAACCTCTCCCCAAATCTTTGGGATTGGGCACAAGGTAGTGGGATCCTGTTTGTCGGTGAGAAAACTGATGGTTCAGTGAGACCTGGCCCAAACTACAGTTAGTGGGAGAGCCAAGATTTCAACCTAGGTCTGAATACAGGTCTGGGCTGTTCTGCTACCCCTACCTGGCTGGCTTCCAGGTGGAATTCCTAAGTGGCCTGTGGGGGTGGGGTGGAGTGGGTGGGGTGATGGGATGGAGGGGTGTGGGGTGTGGGTGTCTTCCCCTGAAGAGCCCCTCCCTTCTCTGCAGCCCTGGTTTCTGGCTTGGGGGTTGTCCTGAGGTGAACTTGAGAAGGACCAGCCACCATAGCCAGTCTTTGAGCCAGGCTTGTCACTCCCAACCTTGGGGCTGGGGAGCCAGGCCTGTCAGACACAGGTGGGCCGAGAGCCTCATCCATCTTCCAGCTAAGAACTGTCTGGGTATTTACCCTGAAAAAATTACTGCAGCCAGGCATGAGAGGGGTGCAGATTTTGTTTCTTTTTAGCAGGACTTGAGGAAGCAGGGACCAGAGCAACCTGCTGCCTGCCACTTGCCATGGTTTCCAGAGCCATGGCATCCTATCACTGACTTCTCCTGGGGCCTGAGTGGACTGGTGCTGACAGTGTGACTGGCCAGGGATGCCCAGGGCCACTTCTACGGTGTGGGTGCTAGGGGTCCATGATGGGGTGGGAGTAAAGGGGCCAGAATGACTCACATCTTAAGCATGTCCAGGGATTTAGGCTGTTAAAAAACGACCCAGTGTCTCTTCATAGCCTGAGGTTATTATGATATACAAGGACAATGCATTGTCAATCAGCTAATCAGAATATGTGGGATAGATACCACTTTCACTTTACAAACAGGAAACTGAGGCTCAAAGAGACTGATCCACCTGAGGTCCTATATGGAGTTGGAGACAGAGATCAGTCTGGGCCCAGCTAGTAGGTGGTAGAACATAGCCCTTCTTTGCCCTTTGTTCTCTGGCCCATCTGTTCTTAATGGTGGCTATTATGAAGGACCTGGGCCTTTGAGGACCCTTTGAGGTGGCAGCTGGCTTGACCCTGAGCTGGATAATGGACATCAGCAGATGAACATCCTTGCTGGATAGCTGAGATCTCTGGCTTCTTGGAGGAGAGGCAGGAGCTGAGAATGTGGACACAGGGGCCCCTCAAGATCAGCTTGTGGGCGGACCCAGGGCAAGATTCCCCCACTCTCTAGACATAGGAAAGTTGCTGTTTTACTGCCAAAGAGGCTGAAGCATGATCCACAGAGCCCAGACAACAGAGGGGACTTCTAAGGATGGCTGCAGCGTGTGTGGTCAGTAGAGGCTTATGGTTATGATGAAATTTGGGCTACTGGGAGGGAGGCAGGGGCATTGTGGAGAAGGTAGAGGCTGGCACCTAACATACTATCTTTTCAGTATCAAGTTATTGGATTTGATTTTAAAAAGTATACAGGCTTTTTTGTTTTTGTTTTTAAAGATTTTATGTATTTGAGAGAGAGAGAGGGAGAGAGCAGGAGGAGGGGCAGAGGGAGAGGCAGAGAACTCAGTGCTGAGAACTCAGAGCCTGATGCAGGACTGTCTCACGACATGGAGATAATGACCTGAGCGGAAATCAAGAGTCAGCCACTTAACCGACTGAGCAACCCAGGTGCCCCAAAAGTATATGTGCTTATTAAAGAACATTTCAGAAATCAGAAGAAGACTTTGGAAAAGAAAAAAGAAAAAAATCCCTCTAATCTCCCTATGCTGAGGAGGACCCAGGCATTGAGAGCGTGACACAGGGCCCATATCCAGGGGGCTAGCCCTACATGTAGTAGTAGATCACAGACACCAGCTCCTAGGGCTAGCGTGACTGGTGGGAGCCTGGTGCCAGGGCACAGAGCTGTCCTTGGCAGTACCACAGGCCTGTAGGAGGATGGGGCCACAGGGTTGACCTCCCTTCCTGCTTGTGTGGAGGGCAGGGATCCTGCTGCCAATTTTATGGACTTTGAGAACAGGTGGGAATGATTCTAGGGAAGCCCCCCCGCCGCCCCCTCCCGTCCCCACCACCTCAGGATGCCCCTAGATGGGACATCCAGATAGACAAAAGCTCTGGACAACTGACGTTCTCCCTGATTCCAAAATCCTGTTCAATGAAATCTACACAGCCTCCAAGTACCTGGGTGGAGGGCCTGCTGGTGCCAGCAGAGGGTTCAACATTGGGTCAGTGATCCTGCCTGGCTCCTTCCTTGTGCCCAGCGCCAGGCACCCTGAGGAGGGAGAGAAGGAAGAAGAAAAGAAGACAGGCAAGAGAGATCAAGGCCATTTAGAAGGATCCTTTCTTCCAAACTGTCTATATAAGCAGTTTTCTACTGGCATCCTGCAGTCCAAGGGTTCCCGCAGGAGTCGGGGGCAGGTTGCGCTGGGGTTGGGGAGAGCACTGCTTTTATATCTGGGAGTTCGGCTTCATGGCACGCTTGGAAAAAAGGCTTCCACTACTGTATGACTGAACTGGTCTAGCAGACAGAAGAGAGGGCCCAGAGACCTCGGTTGGCCCAAGTGGCACGGGGCCTGTGGCAGAGTGCTTTCCTGTTCCGTGCTGTTGGCACAATCTTAGCTTTGGGGCTTGGGAGGGAGGTGCACAGTGTGGCCTCTTGGGACGGAGGATTCTGAGCTTCCTTCTGGGGTAGGGAGTGGAGAGAGTAGGGAAAAGACATATAAGGATCTTGGGGAAGTTGGCTGTTGCTGAGGGGTCTAGAGCCACAGAGGGGGTGATCCCGGGGGCTGAAGCTGATCCCCAGGGGTTTTCCATGACCTCCATACAAGAAGGGGTGTAGGAGCGAGATGGGTTGTGCTCTCCGGGGGGCCGTTAATGAGCTCTGAAATCCAATCCCTTGTGGGGTGAGCTGCGATGGCTCTAGCGTCCTCTTGGCTGCTCCAAGGAAGAGGCGGGTTTGGTTTTTTTTTTTTTTTGGGGGGGGGGGCACCTAGGACGGGGGGCAGTTTATTGGAGCTGCGTTTTCATGGGAGGCAGTCTGCTTTTACTAGGACTGGGTTTATCTCGGAGTGGTTTAGGGGAGAATTAGGGAGACTCCAAAGAGCTGGCGCCAAGGACGGATTCCTCCGCATTTACGGGCACACCCCGCGCCGCGATGAGATCCACGATGTAACATTGGGATGTTACATCAGTGGGGATTCTCACCGGCCAGCACCTCGACTTCCCGAAGGATTCCCAAAGTCCCACCTCTTGGTTCCCTTCTTCCAGGCCGAGCCACCGCGTCCCACACACGTCGGGGAGGCGCTGGGGTGGGGAGGGAGGGACGGCGGCCCGCGTCCACGAGGAAGGCAGCAGTCGGGGCGGGGGCCCGCGGTCGGGCGCGCGGCTGCGGGGCTGCGGGGCTGCGGGGCTGCGGGGCTGCGGGGCTGCGGGGCTGCGGGGCGCCGGGCCGTCGGGGTGTCGGGGTGTCGGGGTGTCGGCGCGGGAGAGGGTCGGCCCGCCTCGCCAGGGGGCGCGCTTCGCCTCGGGCCGCGGGGAGGAGGCGCGCGGCCTTCGCTCGAGCTGGTGGGCTGCGCGGGGGCCTCCGGCGCCGGGCGGGCAGCGAGGTCCGAGCGCCGGGCCAAGCTCCGCGGGGCCCCGGCGGCGAAGGCCACGGCCGGGCGGCGGCACCTCGCGGGCGCGGCGGGCGGGCGGGCGGGCGGGGCGCTCCTGCTCCCCGAGCCCCGCGCCCCCGCCTCCCCACGGCGCCCGCGCTCCCAGCCGCGCGGCGGCACTGACACCCAGCGGCCGTGGCGGGGAGTGCAGGCGCCGCCGCTCGGCTCCGCCGGCAGGGTCGGCGCCTCTCGAGGTTCCCACTCGCGGCGACGGGCGGGCACCCCAGGCGAGAAGGCCGCGCTCTGCAGGCTGCCTCGCGGGGCACTTCCCCTTCCCTTCCCCTCCCCCAGTTTCCTCCGGGCCAGGCGCCCGAGCGCTGGGAGATCCTGGAGGGCTGCGGTGCCCGGAAGGGCGGGGCGGGGCGCAGCGGCGGCGCTGGGCTGTGACCCCGAGCAGTTTCACTTCTGGAATCCTACCCGGGTGTGATGGGAGAGCATCTGGGGTGGGGGCCGGGGTGGGGGTGATGCTCACAGGCGTGCCGCCGGCCGGCGCTCGGGACCCCGAGGGAGGAATGGCTTGCTGCTCCCGGGGAGTCACGCGCCCCACGCCTCCCTGCATTTTCCAACCGGCCCCCCGCCCCGCACGGGTTCCACTCCGCCGTCCCCGGAGCGGCCTCTCCTCCCCAGCCGCCGCCGCCTCCGCGGGGGCTGCCGACCCCCGGAGAGGCCCCGAGCGGCGTGGGCGGCAGGAGGCGCGAGCTGTGAAGCCGCAGGCAGGGGGTTAGGCTGCGGGCTGCTGAGACGCCGAGCTGTTTCTCAGAAGTGCAGCTGCCCCTCCCCTCACACCCCCCTCGGCTCCCACCTCGCTCTGCACCCCTTCCCCCTCCGCCCAGCCTTCGCTCTCTGGGCACCCCCAACCCGGGAATCTGGGGTCTGAGTCCACGCAGGATGAAGAGAGCCTGAGAGAGGACGGGGCCGGGGGTTCAGACAGCCTCGGTGCCAGGGTCACCTCCGCGTCCCCCATGCTCCTGTGGGCCCCGATGGGAATTTCCTGCAATGCTTTAGAAAGTGACCACTTTGGAGAACCACAGGCGGCTCTAACCGTCGTTCCAAGCGCCCACCTCCTGTCAGTGCCTGAGTGTGGTGCGGAGAGAAGGACGAGGGCACAGCCTCTTTCTCTCCTCTTCGTCTGGAGTTAGAGGGAAGGCCTGGCTTGGTCTTAGCCGGAAGGAACTTTATAGAGATCCAGTTCCAGGGAAACATGAAGGCCCAGAGAGGGAAATGAAAGTGCCCACGGTCACCCAGAGAGTGGCAGGGCTGCGACTGGAAGCCAAGAGTCCAAATACTCAGCTGGAATCCGTACCAGCCTTTACTGAGACTTCAGAGCTTTGCTGGATTCATTGATTCTGTCACTCTCCCCCCACCCCCACCCCCCCACTCCCCCCAGACTAGGGAGGGTGGGTAGGGTATGCGACAAGGAGGTAGAGGTGCTGGGACCAATTCCAGTGGGGGTGGGATGGGGATTGACCTCACCCCAAGGACAAGCCTGGGGAGGAGGTGACATCTGCCCCCCTAGTTCCCACCAGCCGCCCCCAAGGCTGTGGTTTATTTGACTAGGCAGCTCTTCTAGGCCAGGGGGCCTGGTGGGGGGGGTGATGGGAAAAGACTGCTCTAGGGCTTCCTGCCCCATCAGTCCTGGGGAAGGGGGGCAGTTTACATCACCCACAGGCCCTCTAACCTCCATAGTTTCCACTGCAGTGCTCTTTCCTTGGGTATGTTCAGGTTATTCTGGGGGAAGGCCTGTTATTGGGGGGGAAGGGAGGTAGCTGCCTACTTCACAGGTCAAGACAGAGTTAAAAAAACCGCAGCAAATGCAACACCCCGTGTCCTTCAGGGACTTTCCATGACACCTTCCTTCCCCCTCTCCCCCAAGCCAGGGAGTACCTCCCCAGAGGGCCTCCCCACCCCAGGTGCAGTGGCTTTTGGCTTTTATGCAAACAACCGTCTGACCGGGAATGCTCTGCAGCCAGAACTTGTGTCCTGGGCCCAATGTGCTCTTCCACCATCCCCCAGCGTTCCTGGCCTTCCCAGAGCTCTCATCTCCACTTTTCCACAAACTCTGGGTGCTAGGGAATGGGAGGTGAGGGAAGGGAAACAGGTCCTTGTCCCCCTCCTTGCCTTTGGATGGCAGTTGCCTGCAGGTGGAGGTTCGGGCACACAGCCTGTGTGAATGGCCTGGTTGTGTTGAGTGATGGGGGAGGGGGAGGAAGAGTGTGCAGGTGTGGGGTGGCCTCCCCTGCCAGGCCCACTACCCTCTAAAGTGTCACATTAGTTCCCAAGAATTAGGAAAAGAAAACTGTCCTTAGGCTGAAAGCCCATCCAGCCCCTCGCCCAGCTCCAGCCAGCCCCAGAGCTCTCTCCACTGCTCTCACTGGCAAATGGGATCAGGTCTCTGGTCTCCCTTTCTCTCTTAGTTGCTCCTACTTTGTGAAGGGACTGGGGCTGAGGAAGGCCACATACCACTCTCTCTAAGGCTGAGAATCAGCTACCCAGAAGCCACTTTTCAATGTAGTTAGTGTTAGAATACAAAGGCAGGCTGCCACACAATTCCTCTCTCCCTGCCCTGAGTGCTGAGACTGCAAAGCCTGCTGGAGAGCCTCCAAATAATCTGATGCTGCAGGGAGGGAGTTGGTGCTGAGTAGAGAGCCAGAGGAAGTTGCCACCAACCAGGTCCCACCTTTGCTAATCCTAAACTTCAGAAATGGCTTTTTCCTGCCTCTCTCACAAAGGAGGGGAAAGGGAAGGTGTTCTGGAGGAGGCTGAGCAGAAGGTCAGATCACCTCCCAGACTCTGGTCTGACATGTTCTAAGAGAGAACAGAAGATACCAAGACAGGGAGAAAGCTAAATAATCTCTATGCCATTCTCCTAGGACTTTCTCCTCAACACTTTAGGTTTGGGCCCCCAAGTATCTTAAGACTATATTTAAATGCAGCTGAGGCACCTGAGTAGCTCCATTGGTAGAGCATGTGGCTTTTTGAAAATAATTTATTTATTTAAAGATTTTATTTACTTATTCATGAGAGACACACACACAGACAGGCAGAGACACAGGCAGAGGGAGAAGCAGGCTCCTCGAGGGGAGCCCGATGTGGGACTCAATCCCAGTACTCTGGGACCACGCCCTGAGCCGAAAGCACTCAGTCGCTGAGCCATCCAGGCACCCCTCTTTTTTTTTTTTTTTTTTTTAAGATTTATGAGAGAGAGGCAGAGGGAAAAGCAGCCTCCATGCAGGGAGCCCAATGTGGGACTCCATCCTGGAACTCTGGGATCACGCCCTGAGCTGAAGGCAGACACTCAACCGCTGAGCCACCCAGTGCCTCCAGAGCATGTGACTCTTGACCTTAAGGTTTAATTTTGAGCCCCACGTGCGGTGTAGAGATTACTTAAAATCTTAAAAAAAAAAAAAAAGTAAAAAAGAAAAACGTGGCTGCATTTAGTGACTGCACTTGATTTTTCCAAATTCCTAAGAAACTTGGATGTTTCTGAGACCCCAGACATGAAAAAGCCAGGACTTGCCTGTCTTGCCCTTGGTGGGAGCAAGGGCAGAGCTGTGTCTTGGAATTGAGAGATACTGCAGGGTTGATCCTGCCAAATCCAGTCCCCAACTTTCTCTGGTCCCCTTAGTGAACTAAGGGCCAGTGGAACCAGAACCCGACTCTAGGAGTATGGGAGCAACAGCAGGATGCCAACGGCAGGCTCAGCAAGGCATCAGAACAGATGTCTTATTCAGTGATAATTTCATTTACCTTGGTACTTGGACTTTAAGAAATAGAGGGGCTAAATTAAGAAAATAGTCCTAGAGACAGAATTAAACTCTTCCATTTTCTGACAACTACAAAGGATAGGCATGCACAATGACTAATTTTAAACACACCAGTATTTTTTTTTTATTTTTCAGTGTAAAAATCAAACATGATAAAGAAACCTTGAAAACTATTAGCAGTTTTTTTTTTTCTTTTTTTTTTTTTTTAATGTGACGACGCACTCATTATGGTTCTGGCAGGGTTACAGCATTGCTACATTTCAGAAGCTGACTTTCTTTAAAGAGTCTTTACAGAGGAGTAGGATACCTTACGGTACTCCAAATGGTTGGACTGTGGGTAAAATTCAAGAGGAGTTAAGAGGGAAGGTCACTGTTGGGCAGGGAGGGCATTTCTGAGAAACCCAGATGAGAATGCTATGAGCACAGGCCGTGTCAAAACCACTCGGTAAGGTCTCCCTCTCTTCCTCTTGGGGAGAAGGCCACCCTGAGCCCCTTTGAACCCCCAAACCAGGTTCCCTTCTTCCCCTGTCATTCTGCAGACAAGGGTCATCCACAGACCACACGTGTGGTGGCTTTGGCAACCAGAAATTAAAAATAAGCTATGGTTTTTCCAGTAGCCAAAATGATCCCTCACCAAAGCTCATAGATGAGAACCTGAGCATGCAAAACCACAGTCTGGGTGAAGGGATGTCTGCTTTTCAAATGATCTGCTAATACTTTGCAACCCACAGTAATTTGGTTTCTGTGAACCCACAGAAGCAGGCCCACCTAAAAGGGTTTTGTCTGCTAACCTGGAAAAGTCCTTGTGTAAATGAGTCACTGGCAATGGGATCATTTTTAAGGCTGCCCCATTTTCCTAATATGTTAAAATGTTTGTTCTCAGTCTTTTTAGGAGAGGAAGGAGCAAAGTAGCTTCAGAAGCTAGGCCTCACAGATGTGTGGCACAGGCTTGGGAGAAGGGGGTTGGTTGATATTATGGGACTGCACTCCGGGCTTTTTAGAGTAGGGTGGATATGGAGATGGACAGAGAGGACCATTTGAGGAAACTCTTAAGTTACTTGGGGAGTTAATAATTGAGAGCTGATGAGACAAGGAGGGAGCAAAGCCATTCTACTTCCCTGGCTGCAATGCCGTGAAGGGTCTGTACCATGAGGTTCACTCGTGTTGGTTCTAACAGTCAGCAATATTCTTTACTCTTACTCATTAAAATAGCATGATGGAGACTGTGTGTTAGAGATCAGACGCCTCCACTGCCTTCTGAATTACTGAACTGTGATCCTAGTACGGCCTTTGAATATTTCCATGTCTTTAAATCCACATACCATACATATAGTGGAAAATTTGTAACCATCCAAAATACACCTCCCCTCCCTGGCAAGTAACATCATCTCGTAGACAAAATTACATAAAATCTCATAACATCCTTGGGAGGTAGATATTATGTCCTTACATTTTAAAAAATCAAACATTAACATTCCATTTTCAAATGATAACTCAATCAATATCAATGTACATGACAGTCCAGTCTTGTAATATTCAGAGGAAACTTGCATTCAACTTTTTCAAAGTGCGAAGATCTGTTTATCATGTTGACAGCATGTTGGGGTACACACTATCTACAGGTTGGGTGAATGGAGCTACAGTCTTGTGTTCTGAGCTTAGGCAAGTCTAAAGCCTACTCTTTTCCTCTAGGCTCTTCTGAGTCCACACTTAGAGGCAGCAGTGCCCAGTCCTGGGTTCACTGATCATTCACAGAGTCATTCGATCCTTCAGCTTTAGAGAACAGAATCTTTTTCCTAGGGTGTCCCAGGTCTAGCCTTTAGTTTCAGGCCAAAATTGTCTTCTTGCCAGGCACTTAAGTCCCAAATCCATTCTGTTTTTCTGAACTCTTCTATAGGGAGAGATTCTCTGATCTATACTCTCTGAGCATAAAAATAACTTCCAATTCTTTAAAAGAGATTATCACTGTATATCTCTTCACCTTTGCACAGCCTGATAGTATTTTCTAGGACATAATTTTCCTCACTCTACTTTTTCTCTTCTTGAGCTCATAATATCAATTCCAAGTTTTTGTGAAAAGGCTTGCCTGTTTCTGAGGATTCAAATCTTGAGTGGCCTGGAGTTTCCAAATCTCCACTAGAGATAAATGAACCTATTCTCTGTGGGGTACATTTTAAAGTTAGGACTCTAAGCATTTAAAACATTTCCATTACGGTCTTACTGCCTATGCTTGGATATGTATCAGCAGTAACACTTTTTCCTTTAAAACATGCTAAATCTCACATTTAGCAGAGAGGAAAAAGCAGAGGAGGAGAATAAGAACAGTGATACAGAGACTACTTGGAAAAACTTTATGTTGGTGTGAGATTTGTTCATAACACAGTGTTTCAACTAAGCAAAATTTTGTGCTTTTTTTCTTTGCAAAAGAAATCTGAGGTCATTTTATATCTGGGCCACTCTGAGTATGGACCTAGCAAAATGTTAAGCACTGCATTTAAAAGGTGAGAAATGTTGTCACTGACAAAGTCAGAAGCTGAGTCAGGAACAGCTCAGAATGGGTAACAAGGCATAAGATTAGTTAGCTTATCTGTGTCAAGGCAAGTATCTTTTAGGGAGAATGACTTAAAGAACCTAAAAGCTAGTGGGTTTATCAATATCTTTTTTGCCCTGGTGGTGGTGGTGGAGGGTAATGGGGAAGACACTTCTGTTTAGTTCTCTGCCAGTAGGAAATACCTGTGCAATGATTCAAGTGAGGTGATAAGGAATATCTGGAGAGCCAGTTCTCTTCCCTTTCTCCCTCACTCCAATTCTGTCACCTTGGCTGCAAGGAACTTCTCCTGGGGTTGGTTGTTCCTTGAATTGTGGCCTCCTGGTGTGTGGTGGGAAATGATGGAGAGCCCAGACCTATGAGGTGCATGTCAGAGGGACTCTGACTGAGAAAGGAAATGTGCTGCCTGAAGCTGCTGCAGGACCTCACTGTCCAACATGGCCGGATGTGAATCCTGACTCTGTCCTTCTTTCTAAGGGATTTTGCTAAGATTCTCCTTCCCCCTGTCCTCTCCTTCCCACCCCCCACCCCCCAGCAAGGGCGAAGGGCATTTATTGGTATAAGGGGTACCTATAGAAGGAAATGTTTACCTGTGTGGTGGCAACCACTACATACTACCTGGTTTGACTTTAGGATTTAAAAACATGGAATTTGCACATACAAATTTTCTCTGGACTTGGTGTGCTGCGGTCTAGTCCCAGAATGCTACAGTGAAAGTAGCATTTGTGAGTGGTCACCCCACTTAGAAAACTGACCTCTGAAGAATGGAAATAATCTGTTAGTCACAGGGAAAATGAGGGTCATGTCTGCAAAAAAAGTCCCTAGGTTAGTGGGATGGGCCTCTTTCATTATCTTAAGGTGCAAAAGTTGGTTTCTTCAGAAAGACTTTTCCACAGCTCTGTTGGAAATGTTCACTTTCCCTAGCTTTCTCTCCAACTAATACTTGCTTCCAAATTCTCTTTCTTTTGTCCTCTGAAGAGTCAACAGGATGTGTGGCATTTCAAGAGTATAATGAGCAGCTCCATTGCCACAATGGGTGTCAGCAACCTGGCGTAGTTTGGAGTCTAGGATTACGGAAATACAGTGACATGCTGAAGACTATGCACTGAAATACATCTAGTCTTTTAGCTAAAATCTCAAACATGTTGGGACTGTTACCATGGAATTTCACAAAATCTTTTTTCCTGAGACAGACACCATGTTACATGGAAGGATAAGCCATTTGTGCAGTGTGAGGTGGAACATTTTAATTACTGGCAGCACATAAATTAGTTGAGTTTGAGTCTAATGCCTAAGCCCTTTCAAAATATCAAGGCAGATACATAAAATGCGAATCTACCAGGAATTGGAGATTCTTATTCTTGGCTTTGGTAGAATTGTGCACAAAATTGACTCTTAATTTGTAAATAGGTTCCATGAAGTTGTCCCTGGAAGCAGAATTTATTTTCACTAACACCAGTTCTTAAAAAGGGGGGGGGGGGGAAAGGTTTTGGCAAGCAGCTGCAGGTGCCACTCTGTGTATATACACTTTGGGGCAAGATCAAAATACCTTCCTGTTTTTTGTTCCTCCCACCATCCTCTTCACATTCACAACTCAGTGGTTAAAGGAAAAATTTAACACTACCATTTTCACACCAAAGAAATGTGAAACAGGTATTCATATACATATTCTCCTGCTTAATACCTATACATTAAAAGGCTTAAAAGATAATTAGGGTTATAGCATAATCACATAAATTTAAAGCTGGAAGGGACCTTAGAGAGTGTCTAAGCCCAACTCTTATTTTATGGTTGAAGAAACTCAGTTTTAAGAGTTTAGTGATTTGCCCAAAGTCTTTCAGCTAATTAGCAGCCAATATGGAATGCATAAAGATTTTGGGACCCCTACTGCAGTACTAATTTTACAATTATCCTTGCACTTTTCCTTGATAGCATATTGCATAATTTAATGATACAGCTGGCCAATACATCTGCAGAACCAAGATCTGACTTTCAGGAATCTTTCTGGATACAGCAGCTCCACTTAGGGAGAAAAACCCAGTTTGATCAAGGGAGAACCTGTCAGCAGAGGTATGTCCCTCTTCACCCCATCAGAAAGCTCAGCACTGACCCAAACAACACTCATGATGTCTGTCCCTGTGGGGAGGGGGAGACTAAGTTACGCTTTTTGGATTGTTTGGTGGTTTTCTGTAAAAAAGAAAAAAAAATCAGCAAGTTTGCTTTGGGTCTGTACACTAATGCTCCATGGAGACCAAAACCTTTCAAGTAGCTGCCCCCACCTCCGGGGTGCTGCTAAACCATTTCCCCCTCAGAGTTCAGTTCTGCCAATCTTGATCACAGGAAATGGATGCCACCATCCATAGCTGACAACTTCCTGGAATTTCAATGATGCTCTATGTTTAAAACCATCAGTTCTTCTGGCACAGAATTTCTTCTATAGATGATTGGTTTAACCTAAAGCAGCTTTTAAATTGATATGGGAGGGTAAAGGGTAGAAGCGGAAGGATCATAAAATGGCTTGATTTTTTTTCCCCTTCTGTGATAAGAAATGGGTCTGCTGTTTGGAGACTGGAGTCTTCAGTTACTGGTAACAGATACTTATTTTATGGCTGTTCTTTTCCTTACTATTAGACTCTAATTTGGGATGAGGAGATTATGTCCTAGACTTTCAGTCTGTGTTAAGTGCAGAAGAGTGTGGCTTCCCAGGGAGGTTAGCTGGTGAGCTCTTCTTTGTGGCCCCGGGACATATGACCAAAAGGCTTTTCCACATATGGAGGATATATCTCAGGAAGAATGTCTCATTCAGCACAACTGGAGGGCTCTTTTGACTGGCAACAAACTCCAAGGACTGCTTGTTCCATTGCTGCAAAAGATAACGACCAAATACTTCACTGGCTTTTAAATATTATAAAACTTCAAGTCCCTGATGAGAAAACAAATGTCTCACAAAAATGATAGCATGATATATCTGCAAACAATTTCTGAATGAAGACAGTGTTTCCCTGTTGCCCATGTGAACATGACCCTTTGGACACTAAAAATAGTATGGGAATGAGTTTGGAAGTGAGTTTGGAGAATAATTCGTTAGGTGGGGTGTCGGTTTTTACAAATGATGTCGAACACTCAGGCGTAAATCATCTCTGGGACCAGATGTTCACTTCAGCATGGCTCTGTGCTCTCCTCTGGCTATGTGAGATGAGAATTCATACCGATCATGGCTTCGATATCCACACATGTTACACTCAAAAGGGTCACGAAAGCCGTGGCAACCCATGTGAATAGTAAACATCACGTAATCCAGGAAGAGGACTCGACAGTGGTCACACCGATACACATCCATCACCTCCCCTTCTTTGTTGATCACTTTGATGGAGTCCCTTGGACAGATAGGTGGGGGCTTGAGGAGTTCATAAGAGCGGGGGATCTCCTTCAGAAGTGGCATCCCATTGCGGGCCCGAGGGGGGACCATGTGATTTTGCTGGTAGATGTGATTCTGGCGTTCTTCATGATTGCTATCAGTGTCCGTGGAGTCATGGCCACTATTGTTGGGGGAGAGGCCTCTTTCAGAAGGCAGGCTCTTCTCTGGCAAGTGGATATTCTTCTTTTCCAGGTCCTGGGGGTTACCATTTGGCATCTCTGCACGGGTGAGGGCTATGGGATACATGCTGCTGATAACTGGAACCATCTCTGATGTGGGAGCAGGTGGGGTCTGGACCAAGGGGCGCAGGGCTTCCGCACCAAGATAGCTGATGGCATTATTGATGGCTTGATCCATTATCCGGGTCTGTATTATCTCACTCTCTTTCTCGTACATATAGCTGGGATTATAGTTGACATCAAAGCAATGGCGCTTCTCACCTAGAACAAGTGAAAGAAAGAATTACAAGAGGAAGAACACAAATGCAGAGTTTGTAAACGGATTTTCCAGAGTCCCTGAAAAGGGAGGAAACACATGCCTGTTTAACACCCAGCCAAGGCAGGATGGTTCCAATCGGTGCTGGGGACAGTTGTAAGGGACAGTAACTGACAGCACACGCTTGGACAGTCAAAATAAATTAAGCCAGCAGGCAAAAGGGTGAGTCAGAGATGTCATTAAGTTGAGGCTACAATATGAGCTGTTTCCACTGCACACGTCAGAGGGAAGTGCTGGAGAAAACAGAGAAAAAGAAGGAAGAGGACACCGGGTCAGGTTCACAGGGAGCCAGGGAGCTACCACTGTGCAGGAGCATGGCCACTTCTGCACTTCGACTGCTCATGGACTCTCAACACTCAATGGATTCCTAAACTGTTATTTTGTTTGTTATTTTCTGCTCGTAATACTAGGGACCCTGGGGGACGGAAGTGCTGCAAGAAGTGAGGACCTCAGCAACTGGCCTCTGCAGCTCTTTAAATAGCTACAGAGGCAGAAAAAATAGCCCCCAAACCTCCAACTTACCACTCCCCAAACACATTGTCTCCAGACTGAGATTTAAGTAAAAGAACTTCAAATGTAGAAAGTTTTAGAAAAGCTTTCTTGAAAGATCATGGTCTTTGTCTTTTTCATAAAGTATATTATTCTTTTGCTTGAAAAAACTGTATCATTGATACACATGTGATCATTAGGACCCATCTCACGTTTAACTGAAAAATTTATTTGTGGTCACCCTCTCATACTGCTCATGTCAAACTGCTGAGAAATTCTGAAAACAGAGTTTAGCCACCTTTTGGGTGTGTGGGTGTTGTGTGTTAGAAAACAGAGGCTCTCTGGCCACAGGGAAGCCAGGAGCAAGGGTCTGCAGTGATGGCAGATGTGCTCCATGGTGAGTGGCTGGCAGAAGGAAGAGAAAGCAGGGAGGATGTGTCAAGTACTGAAAGTGAGGCTAAGGTATCGCTGATGTTTTTTCATTCTGTAGACACTAGATTCTGGAGAGATTTACTGAACCATATCCTCTCTTCCGTAACATTCCAAAATGTTATGGTTCCAAAATCTGTCACTGCCATGCACTAAAGGGTCTAATAAAGAAACAACACATACACACACAAAAGGGATCAGAAGAACTAGTTCCTGTTCTTGAGATGTCTCCAAACTAGTGGGAGAGAAACAAGTGGGAATTGGAAAAAAAAAAAAAATGTTAGAAATTGTGAAAGGGCTTCTCTGCTCTGTGGGGACCTTTGATTTTATTATTTTATTTTAAAGATTTTATTTATTTATTTTGAGAGAAAGAGAGCATACAAGCAGGGGAAGGGGCAGAAAGAGAGGGAGAGTGAGAATCTCAAAGAGATTCTGTGCTGAGTGCAAAGCCCCATGTGGGGGCTCAATCCCATGGCCCTGAGATCATGACCTGAGCTGAAATCAACAGTCAGATGCTCAATCAACTGAGCCATCTAGGCATCCCTGATTTTATTCTAAATGCCATATTTGAGGCACTTAAGCAGGGGAGTGATACGTCTTCTGTAAAAAGAATTATAAGACAAGAGTAAGGCAGTTTGGTACAAATTGTATATTTAAGTGTTAAGGAAATCATAAAATTCAGGAGTACCTGGGGCAGGGAAAGCATTCTTGGAAAACCCAGATTTTGAGAAGGGTTTTTTTTTTTTTTTTTTTTTAAAGATTTTATTCAGGGCAGCCCCTGTGGCGCAGTGGTTTAGCATCGCCTGCAGCCCAGGTATGATCCTGGGGAGCCGGGATTGAGTCCCACGTCAGGCTGCCTGCATGGAGCCTGCTTCTCCCTCTGCCTGTGTCTCTGCCTCTCTCTCTAAATAAATAAATCTTTAAAAAAATAAAGATTTTATTTATTTATTCATGAGAGACACACAGAGAGAGGCAGAGACATAGGCAGAGGGAGAAGCAGGCTACTCACAGGGAGTCCGATGTGGGACTAGATCCTGGGATCATGCCCCAAGCCAAAGGCAGACGCTCAACCACTGAGCCACCCAGGCATCCCAAGAAGGGTCTTGATGAACTGGTACAACTTAGATTTTTCCAAGAGGTAGATGAGACATCCTGATAAGAGGGAGGAGCAACCTGAAGGCAGAGAAGTGGGACTACTTCTACTACTACTACTACTACTACTACTACTACTACTACTACTACTGGACAGAAACAGGGAAGAGTAAAAGAGTCTGGGTGTAGCTATATCAGGAAGTATGAAATATAGCATTTCTCAAACTTCACTCATCCTTCACATTCTGCAACACTGACATCTCAGGGTAGTGTTGTGGTTGAGTGCATGAGTTCTTGGATCAGATGGACTGATGCTGGCTCATCAGTTACTGTTTGCATGACCTTGGGCAAGTTACTTGACATGTCTATGGCTCCGTATCCTCATGTGTAACAGGGATTATAATTGTATCTACCTCCCAGGGTCATTGGGAAGTGCTTGGAACAATGCCTGGTACATAGAAAGCACCCAGTAAATGTTAGGGCTTTTTGTTTTGTTGGAATCAGCTCGAATTTTCTTTTTTCTCTCTCTCTTTTTATGTCTCTAAAATTAATTTGCTTTTTATTATTTTTAAAGATTTTATTTCTTTATTCATGAGAAACACAGAGAGAGAGAGAGAGAGAGAGAGAGACAGAGACATAGGCAGAGGGAGAAGCAGGCTCCATGCAGGTAGCCTGACATGGGACTCAATCCTGGGACTCCAGGATCACGCCCTGTGCTGAAGGCGGTGCTAAACCACTGAGCCACCCAGGCTGCCCTGAATTTGCTTTTTAGGTAAACTTTCTATCACTAATATAAACAGAAGGCTAGACTCACGCACCACAAATAGAAGGTTAACTATGAAAAATAAAAACAAGGAAACAGAGCAATCAAGTTTTGATCAGATACTGTGACTACTTGGAAACAAAGATCCCCTCTCTTTGTCAAAAACAGAGATTACCAAATGTGAGATTTGTATGAAAGAAGACTAACATAAAATTAAATCTAAATCTTTTCATAAAAAAAAAAAAACCAAAAAAACAAAAAACTTTTCCCTTGGAATAATCAGCAAGAATGACAGAGAACTAAAAAATGAAATAATTTTCTTGCCCTATGGGTCTCCTGGCACTTTGCATCCCACATTTGGGGGAGTTATTGAAAAAAACGTTAATACACAGAGGAACCAAAAGATAGACATTCTGAATGACCAACCACAGGATTTGGATTTGAACAAAGAGCAAACTGCTTCATGCCCTTGAACAAGGGAGGCTTGTGACAAAATGTTATTTTCAGAATATTAATGGAACAGCAAAATGTAAGACCAGAACAGCAAGGAATTGGAGCCTGAAAGACCAGCTAGAAGATCTAATTGAATAAGATGGATTTGTCTTGCATCCCTACTACCTTAAGGCCAACCTGATAGTTTCTAGACAAATACCTGAGAGAAAAAATCTGCAAACACCCTGCCTTAGCAACTCAATAAAAAGCAACAGGAAATTAGACATGTGCCAAAGTCATCAGTGGTTTTTATTTTAAACTTCCAGATTGGATAAATCTTTGATCAAAGCTATTTGAAGGGAAAAAAAAAAAAAAGCTATTTGAAAGAGTGAGGCTGAGAACATGAAAGTCAGCTAAGGGCACAAATTCATTCCTCTGAAAATGACACAGAAATTGTGAACTTTGGTTTCTTGACCTTTTCAAGGTCATTGATGATTTTCCAGTGTGGCTGGCTCTACTCCACTCCTCAAATACCAGGGGGTCCCTGAGAATCTTTTTATCTTTTTACAGAGAGGTTCCAGAAGGTTTCTGGGGGTAGGACAGGCACATCACAAATTCTGTTTTTATCTTTTCTCCCAAGAGTTAGCTTTACTGAACTAGGCCTACAGTTTCACAGTCTCTACCACCTGCAGCACATGTCAGAACAGAGCTGAGTGCTAAAGTTGTAAGAGGCAAAACAGTAAGAGGAAAATACACCCCTGGATGAGTGGAAATATGTGACTGAGTTCTGTGGTTAAGGCAGACCATTGTTCATTGTGAAGACAGGAGAGCCTCAGATCTTCACGTGCACGCAACCTGCAATCATCAGATCCCCTCATCTCCGAGTTACGGTAACTTGAGTAGTACAGATGATTATCAGTCACCTGTAGACACGATGACTCAATGTGTATGAAACCCAGAAGGGGTTAGCTACAGTAATTGAAAAGCCAACAGCTCACGTTTCTTTAGTAACATACTCATAAAAAAGGTTAGTCAAACCACAAGCGTATAACTTCTCCCAAACCTGCACGGAGCCTCTAGTCCAGCTTGTAGTCAAAATCGTACCACACCTTTGAATGATTAATGATAGCAGCTTCAGGCTGAATTAGAGGTTTCCTTCTGATGAAAGTACAACTGGCAAAAGCAAGTCCTGAGTTTAGGAACCAGGGCCATTCCTTACCTGTGCTTCTTTTTTAAAGGTGTGAATCCCTAGACTTTGGAAATTCTAAACCAAGCAGCCGCCTGACTTGAATTGCTGCAATGTGGTGAGGGTATATATGGGTGTTGTCTTTTTTTTTTTTCTTAAGATTTTATTTATTTATTCATGAGAGACACACAGAGAGAGGCAGAGACATAGGCAGAGGGAGAAGCAGGCTCCCCATAGGGAACTCAATCCCAGGACCCCGGGGTCACAACCCGAGCCAAAGGCAGACTCTCAACCACTGAGCCACCCAGGTGCCCCTGGTTGTTGTCTTTTGAGTGCCAACTTCAAAGTACAGAATCACCACTTAGAGCTAAAAGGGACCTTAACTGAACACGTGGATTCAGACCTCTGCTTCTGGGGTCAAGTGACAAGATCCACCACTCTAATGTTTACCTCTGGTTTTTATACTTCACACTACCTAGCACTGTGCCTTATATATAATACTCATAAAAATAGCTCCTATTTATTGAGCCTTTATTATGTACTCAGTGCAGTCCTAGCTACTTTTTGCATATTCTCTCATTTGCCTAAGATGAATTAGCACCTCTTACTCAGATGAATAACCTAACCTACAAACAGGTTAACTTGTCAAGGCTGCTTAAGTTGGTAAATGGAGAACTAAGTTGTAATCTAAGGGCCCATATATATCTGCCTGTGTCTGAGCTTTTTTTTTTTTTTTAAGATTTTATTATTTAATTTATTTATTTATTTATTTATTTATTTATTTATTTATTTATTTATTTTGGAATAGGGAGGGAAAGGTGTAGAGAGAGGAGAGAAAGGGTCTTAAGCAGACTCCACACTGGGTGGGGCTTGATCCCACATGGGGCTTGATTCCGCAACTCTGAGATCATGACCTGAGCTGAAATCAAGAGTCAGATGCTTAACTGACTGGGCCACCCAGGCATCCCTGTGTTTGAGCATAAATTATTGTTTCCTGACTGCTACCTTGCCCATGGCTGCACAATCCCACCACTGGCAGTGACTTCAGATTCTCTGCTGGGATGGTCCCCATAAGCAGTGGACAAGCAACTATGCTTTGTTCCATATGGACCAGCACCGTGCATTCAAGAAGTATTTATGATGCACAGAGTTGTGATGTCTGTAAGTGCTTAACAGAATGCCTGGCATATGTAAGCACTCAATAAGTGGTAGATTTTTTTTTTTTTAATTTACTTGAGAGAGAGGGAGAGTACAGAGGGAGAGTGAGAGTGAGAAGCAGATTCCCTCCTGAGCAGAGAGTCTCATGTGGGGCTTGATCCCACAACCCCAAGATTGTGACCTGAGCCAAAGGCAGATGCTTAACCGACTGAGCCACCCAAGTGGCCTTATATCTTTTATTATTATTATTATTATTATTAGCCTCAAATCACGTTAGGTACTTTGAGGAGTACAAATATAATTGCAGTCCAGGAGATGCAGCATTTATACAATTTCATTGCAAATTAGTACCCCGAACGCTATGTGGTAGAACAAAGTATAGAGTAGTCAAGAAAGTGAAGAGAGAAAAATATGGACAGCTTCTCAATATGCCATGTAATGCGGGACAAATATTAACTTTTTTTTTTTTTTGAAGTCTGCTTGTAAGTGATGGTGGTGAAGACAGTTCTATATATTACAAAAAACTGTGACAGTGATGGTGGTGAAGACAGTTCTACATATCACAAAAAACTTAAACTTTTTTTTAAAGATTTTATTTATTTATTCATGAGAGACACAGAGAGAGAGACAGAGACAGAGACATAGAGGGAGAAGCAGGCTCCTTGCAGGGAGCCTGATGTGGGACTATATCCTGGAACCCAGGGATCATGCCCTGAGCCGAAGGCAGACGCTCAACCACTGAACCACTCAGGCATCCCAAAACTGTTAAACTTGCCTGAGTACAGGGGAAGAACAGAGCAGAGAGAGAATTCAGGAGACTATGGGAATGTAGACCACATACACTTTTTTAAAAAAAGATTTATTTATTGGGGTGCCTGCTGGCTCAGTTAGGCATCTTTTGGGTCAGGTCATGATTTCAGGATCCTGGGATAGAGCCCCATGTTGGGCTTCCTGCTCAGCAGGGGGTCTGCTTCTTCCTCTCCCTCTCCCCCTACCCCTACTCTTGCTCTCTCCCTTTCTCAAATAAATAAAATCTCTTTAAAAAATTTAAAAATGTATTTATTTGAGAGAGAGAGAGAGAGAGAGAGAGAACAGAGTTGCAGAGGGAGAAGGAGAGAGAGTCCCAAGCAGACTCCTTGCTGAACATGGAGCCCTACTCAGGGCTCCATCTTACAACCTGAGATCAGGTCCCAAGCTGCAACCAACAGGTGGATGCCTAATAGACTGTGCCACCTAGGCACCCTAACCATGTATACTTTCTAATTTTTTAAAAATTTTTATTTATTTATGATAGTCACAGAGAGAGAGAGAGAGGCAGAGACATAGACAGAGGGAGAAGCAGGCTCCATGCACCGGGAGCCTGACGTGGGACTCGATCCCGGGTCTCCAGAATTGCGCCCTGGGCCAAACCGCTGCGCCACCCAGGGATCCCCCATGTGTACTTTCAAAGGCAGATGTGAGGGAGGGCATTCCAGGCAGACAGCATGGACATAACGATTACATACAAGAGGGAAAGTATTACATAGAAGTGTGAGTAGTTCACTGTGGCTGAATTAAAAGATCACTTGGCTGAAATGATAAAATTAGAAAAGGTAACTTGGAGACAGATTGTACAAGGCTCAGAACACCTGGGTGGTTCAGATTTTATTCCAATGGGAAGCCATTGAAAGGGTTTTTTGAAGGGGGGATGATTTGAACTTTAGAAAGATAACACATTTCCACTATTATAGGCATCATGAGGGGTGATGAGCAATGTTCAGGTTTTATGTTTCTGCAAGTCACTGAAATGTACTTGCCCTACCTTCCTACCATATCCCATGTGTATTATTGCTTACTCTTACTGCAAGCACATGTTCGATAAAAGGAGGGAGGGGCAAGTAAGGAGGTTAAATGAAATATCTGTGAGGTAATGGCTCTGATCTCAAGCTCAATGAGACTAAAGTGAATAACATTTCTTCCAGGAGGAGGAAAGTAGAAGGGAGCCATAGAACAGGCAGGAAGGGGAGCAAACACAGAGATAGCCATGGGGTGGGGGGTGGAGGAGAGGAAAATTGAGTTGGAGACCATGTTTTGTTGCTGCAGAAGCCCTGTCCTTTGTGAGAGGTGCTATTTGGATGTCATCGGTCCTGACGGAGTCACCAGGGGAAGACTTTTTTAAAAGATTTTATTTATTTAATAAAAAAAAGATTTTATTTATTTATTCATGAGAGACAGAGAGAGAGAGAGAGAGAGAGAGAGAGGCACAGAGACATAGGCAGAGGGAGAAGTAGACTCCCTATGGGGAGCCCGATGCGGGACTCGATCCCAAGACTCCAGGATCACACCCTGAGCTGAAGGCTGGTGCTCAACCACTGAGCCACCCAGGTGCCCCAGGGGAAGACTTATTCTCTCAAGAAAACACACTCCTGAGGGAGAATAACTGCCCTTCTTCAGGGGCTTTTTCTTCCACCAGCTTACATTGACTACACTCCTCCCTATCCAAAGACCTGGTGCAGCACACATGACCCCACTGCTCAGGGGGACCTCCAGGGAAGGAGGCTTTGGCTCCACTATTGGACCTTGGATGGCAGTGCGTTACAAGGTCCCAGTCCTGACTCTGCTCTGTCACCCACTAGCTGTATCTCTTCATCTCTCCATCCTCCCTTCTTCCTTGGGACAAGAACTTTGCTGTGTATTCCTGATATCTCTTCAAGTTCTAATATGCTAGGATTCTGTAATACTTATAGGATTATAGATTCAGCCCTTTGAGAAGGAGTGGGAGAAGATACGTTTTGCTGTTAGAAATGGGTATTCAAACTGCTTCCTGTAGCTCTGTTAACCAAAGCAGACAATTTCTCATTAGTTACTTCACAGGGAGAATCGATGGTGTTTGTTGAAGTGTCAAAACCTCACTAAACATGTTTACCACGGGTGAGTGAGATCTTTTTTCATGTTCTTTTCAACATAAAAACTTCCTTTAATAAAATAATACATAAAATTAAAAATAATAAGGAGATGCTATGGTAACCACTTTGGTTGGAATAACACATCTGTTTTTGGAGAAAGAATGAAAATCAGAAAAAGAAATATGCAGAAATGTAGTCATTTTCCTCCTCCCTCCAGGAGAGAAATCTGGCCTCTATTTTGAGCCAAGTATTTGAAGATGGCCTAGTTAGAAGTCTAGTCAAACAAGTTTATAACAGAAGAATAAGATGCAGAAAAGGACAACTCTTAAAAGGCTAGGTGCTAAAAGTAAGCCGTTGTGTCCTTCGAAAAGAGCAACGAAGAACTATTTTGATGATGTAAAGATGCCGACATCTAATGAATGCGTGTCAATTTATGTCCTAAATACAGAGAACAAAACAAAATTTCTTGGAGAATTAGGAAAAATGGCTTTATTTTTCTTCTATGTGGGCAATTTAATTTTATTCTTACTTTTCAACAACGGCATGTTTCTGTGTTTCTAAATGCACTTAGAGGGCACCTGGGTGACTCAGCCAGTTAAGCTTCTGCCTTTGGCTCAGGTCATGATCTTAGGGTCCTGGGATCCGGCCCTACATAGGGCTTCCTGCTCCAAGGGAGAAGGCCTCTCCCTCTCCATCTATCTGCCTCTCGCCCAGCTCATGCTCTCTCTTGCATTCTCTCTCTCAAATAAATAATAAAATCTTAAAAAAAATAAGTGCAGTTAGACTTAACCCAATCTTGTCCCTCTTCCTCAATTCATCTCTAATTTATGAAAAAAGCTACCTACTGGTAATTCTCTTTAGCCTTCTGGGAAAGTAACAGGTTGACCTGATGGTATAATTTCACCTTTACCCTCATAGTTCAAGAGGTCAGGGAAGCCAAGGTTGGTCTGAGTGCTGTGCAACTGTCAGCAAGGATTAAAGAGAGTGACTCATTCTTCCTTCACACTTTACCCTTTGCCATTTCCCTGGCAGCTGAATCTTTTCAGAAAAAGGTGCCTTGGAGAGGAAATATAGGAGACAGGCGAGAAGAGGAGGGAAAACATTAGCCCCGTATGTTTTGCAGCACTTTATCCCATACACTGCAGTGTCAAAATGTTCCTTTTCTCTCCCCAGTATTGCTGTTTTCTATCAAAAAAGTTGACTCCATTAAATGACTCAAGGGGTTTCCTTTATTTAAAAACAATCTCTAAAAGGAAGGTTCGGGATATAAGCTAATGCTAGAAGTTTAGAACAGGGCTCAGGAACAAGATCATGGGCATGACAGGAAGCGCTGTCCCCATTTCCCGACCAATGAACAGGGGAAAGAACAAATGAACAAGGAGTAACGCCCTCAGTAAAACAGATGAATGTTGGGCTAATGTAGCTGTTTTATAGATTCTCATTTAACCACACCTTCCTAAAACAAAAACAACTAAAATATATGACATGGTTCATAACATAAACACCTTGTCTGTATAGTCTTGAGAAAACCGTTATCTGAATCTACACATATGGGCTTAAAAACACAAAGTGGTATTCATAATTGCAGCCTCTGCTAATTCATCTTGCAGACTTGTAGAATGATAGAGCTGGGAGGGACCTTCCCAATCACCTCATCACCTATTCAGTCTCCTCATTTCACAGATGAGTAAACAGAGGCCCAGAAAGGTTATGTGATTTGTCTAAACACACACGGTTAAGAAATGACTGAGCTAGAATCGGAACCTGGGTCATTTGGCTTCAAATCCAGTGTTCTTCCTACTGCGCTATACCACAATTTACCAAACAAAATTTCCCCCAGTTATTCAGAGCCCTGAAGCCTCGAAGTTGCTACCTCAGCTCAAATCAAGAGCTAACTCTACTGGGTTTCCTGATTCCAGGATAGAATGAACATGATGGTTCAGAAGATGAGAGAAATCAGCACCTACAAGCATCTCTCCTCAGTCTGGAAATGGAGTA
The DNA here is from genome assembly GCF_003254725.2 of Canis lupus dingo. Taxonomy (NCBI): domain Eukaryota; kingdom Metazoa; phylum Chordata; class Mammalia; order Carnivora; family Canidae; genus Canis; species Canis lupus. The sequence continues at coordinate 23,884,149 of NC_064251.1, read as the reverse complement.
AAAATCCCCTGGTTACAAGGGTAGCAAATGGAACAGATCCCCAATGCACCAAGCAGAATGGCAAGGACTTGGACATAGGAAACATGTTTTCTGAAACCCACAAAAATACCAAAGCAGGTTTTATTATATTAAGGAGGGTTTTAGCTCAACTGTAGGTGTAGGGCAGCTACAAGGACCAAGCACCTTCTCTCATATGTAAGTTCTCTTAGACCAAAACGCCTTGACCATAATTGGATTGAAATTGAGTCATTTTACATTTTTTTCTTTGCCTATTTCTCCCCATGTCCCACTCCACACCAAGTACAGCCATTTCTAGAGTCAAAACTTTCCCCAAATTAAATTACAAAGTAAATTACACTCATAGAATAACAACCTCTACTTTCCTTTGTTCTGACTCCAGTCAGAACTTCTTCACAGCAGTCAAGCTCAAAAGATAATATGAGCAATGTCTTAAAATCATGTCTTGGAATCACATTTGATCCACTGTTCCTAAACTCCACATGGAGGCCACTACATGCTCCCTGACATTTCTCACAAAGGAAGATGGTAACAGGGGTGGGGGGTAGGAGGGGTGTATCTCTCTAAACTGAAATGCACCAACTTAATTTAGTCTGACACAATTCTTGAAGTGATTAAAAGGATATGAAAACTTTTCAGCTAATCAAAATAAAAAAAAAATAAGGCATAAGCACTTAAATAAACATAAATGCCAAGCTAGGTAATTTTGAAATATATGAGTTCTTTCAATATGTCTCTATAATTCACATAAAATACCTGCCTGTACAAAAATGATGTAGACCAGAATAAAATTTAACCAGGTTTAAAAACCAGGCAGGTACTTAATATCTGTACTGAAAAGAACCAAGCACAAAAGGACTGTAGTAAGACATCAATAGCAAGTATCTTTGGAAAAACAGATTGGCAGTTTTTTAAAAATTCTGCTGGTGTTAAGGGAGGTCTATTTTCGTGTGATAACTATTTTTGTTCAATATCACCAAATTTCAATTTATAGCAAAACTGATGCATTCAATTCAACTGTCCCCTTCACAAATATAAATCTATTTTAAATACGATGGTCACATTTATGTAAACATCTGGAAGAGCTGGGCAAAACATCTCTGCCATTCAGCAATCCTAACACTTAACATAATTCTTTCTTAGCCATCTCATTCTGTTGCATTGTTTGACAATGTGAAAACCGATGGCATAAAAATTAACTCCCTTAAGACAAATGATTGAATCTAGCTTTGTTATTTAAATATCTAATTTTTCAACTTTCTCTTAAAGCCTATCCTCAATTAAATTCAAGAAAGTATGGCAATAAGTTTTAGAACATGAAAAAAGTTGGGGCATGATTACGGAACCAACTTGTAAAATATAATTACAAAAGGTTACAAAAATGCTATCTCAAACATCTTACTGGTGTCAATTGCATAAACTCTCTCATGCAACATATGTCATTCAGAATAAAGAGGAAGGAACAGCATTTTTAACACCAACTCCATTTAGGAAATTGGATATCAAATACTCCCATCTTTAGGAGTTAAGATTATTCAGTTAAAAGATTTTATTCTATTTGCTCTAGCTATCAAAATGAAGCACAAAGAATAAAAGTGTACAATGGAAAACGAATTACCTAATTTTAACAGAGATTAAGGGCCTGTGTAATATATAAACATCCTATGTTATCTCATTTAAACTATCTGCTAACAACAGCAGGAAAAAGGGTCGTATTCTTACCAATGAATTTCTGAGGCATTGAGCTTTTTCGTTTTGCCACATTGCTTGCTAATCTGTCCAGAACGAGAGCTCTTTCACTTCCCATCTCTGCTTTGATGTGTCTTGCCTCCGCACTTGCTGGTTTGGAAAAATGTAAAAAGAAGAGGGAAAAGAACATGGTGATAAATGAGGGAGGAAAGGAAATAAACTGGAAGGAAAAGTGTCAGAGGTCTGATGTACACTCTGTCGTTACCTGTTATTACTGCTCAGATTCTTGCCTGGGGTACCTGCTGTGGTCAGTGAAGCCAGCACCAGGGCACGTTCAAATCTTGCAGTCTTATGCTGAGATGGGAAAGCCCGACCCATCCCCAACCAGTATCTTCATTAGCAAGAGGAAGTATTAAATAAACAGCCTGGACGTGGTTGGTTGCAAAAAGATAGATAGATGAAGATCTTCTAACCCCTGATCAGCCTTCTTTCTGATTCTGAGTAACTGCGTGTGACACCTGCAGACTGATATAATTCTTCTTAACAACTTAAAAAAAAAAAAAAGTATGGTGCCCCAGATTTACTGCTCTGTTTATGTTAATAGCACTTTTGAAAATAGATACACTTACCCAGACAGCAAGAAATCTACTCAGTGATTTGTGTATTGAAATTCTGAGTGGTTTTTTTCTTTTCTTTTCTTTTCTTCCAGCATGCTCCTTTCAGTTCCTATCTCTTAAATTCTATTTCTCTGGGCTCTGCATTATCTGTTTCATATGTTCCTCACATTTCAAACTTGTCTCAGTTAAAATTTCCCTGAGCAACACTTCTGTCTTGAAATTAAAGAGCAATTTGTATAATACATCTTTATATTTCTAATGAACAATGTGAATAAAAACTGCCTAAGAATATGGATTAGTTGTTAATCCACAAATAGACCTTTAAGTGGTGTAGGCCTGTAGTTCTCAGACCTGCCTGTACATTAGAATTAGCTGAAGTGAATGTAGGAAACACTTATGCCCAGGTTCTCCTTCAGATCCTGAAACCAGGATCTCTGGTACAGGTGGCCAGGCCACAGTACTTTTAAAGCTCTCCAGGTGATTTTTTTTATAAAGATTTTATTTATTCATGAGAGACAGAGAGAGAGAGAGAGAGGCGCAGAGACACAGGCAGAGGGAGAAGCAGGCCCCATGCAGGGAGCCTGATGTGGGACTTGATCCCGGGACTCCAGGATCACCCCCTAGGCCGAAGGCAGGCACCAAACTGCTGAGCCACCCAGGGATCCCCTCTCCAGAAGATTTTATTTATTTATTTTTTATTTATTTTTTAGTGAGCTTTTTTTTTTTTTTATGATAGTCACACACACACACACACACACACACACACACACACACACACACACAGAGGCAGAGACACAGGCAGAGGGAGAAGCAGGCTCCATGCACCGGGAGCCCGACGTGGGATTCAATCCCGGGTCTCCAGGATCGCGCCCGGGGCCAAAGGCAGGCGCCAGACCGCTGCGCCACCCAGGGATCCCATCCAGATGATTTTAAAATGCAGCCAGAATTAAAAACCACTAGAATATATACTTAGGACTAATGTCTAGTCAACTAAACAGTACACTGGAATAAATAAAGTATAATTTACCCTGGTACAGTAGGCCGTCGTCAATAAGAGTCCAAGCCTAAAGATCAAAGAGATACCAACTGCTCTAAATATAAGACTTTAAGCTTGAACACATGATGCTGACCCAAGCTTGAACACATGATGCTGACCCAAGCTACAGATTAGCAAACTGTTCTGCAAAGGGCCAGATAGTAAATATTTTAAACTTTGTAGGACACATAGAGTCTCTGTCACATATTCTTTGGTTTCTTCATCCAACCACCACCCTTTAAAAATGTAAAAACACCTGTGTACATACACAGTCTGCTGGCTATGTTTGGCCCAAGGGTCACACTTTGCTCACTCCTGTCCCACACATTCATATTGTGTTACTACAAACATTGCTCTCTGTTTTATCACAAACATTTCAGGAGGTCCAAACTAAAATGATATATCCATATATTTCTAATGTCTCTAAGGAAGAAGAAACTGAAATTAGCTTAAGAGATTGAGTTAAAAGCAAGGGATGGCTGTAGAACAGATTTTTTCCCCCAAAATATATGCAGAGATTTAGGGATGGTCAGTGCTCATTCTGTAAAGGAGTTTGCTGTATGAAGAGAGTCTAATATACAGAAAGAATGTCACAAATTCCATAGTCCTCTCAGACATTCAGTACCACAAATTGAAATACCCAGAGAGAAGAAAACTGGCCACTTCTGCAAGGAAATAAGAGAAAAACCTCCAGGACAAGACTGTCAAGTATGGTCAGGGCACAAAAACCAAAGCCAAATTAGAAAAAGAGAAATCAAAATGTTAAATATGTTTCATTTTATTATTAGCATGTTTTTGTCTGTGTTTCCAGTCATTACACAATAAATTATAAAGCTCAAGGCTTTTAAAATTCAGGAATAAAATGAAATCTAGCTCCAAAAAGGATTAAGAGGACGATGACTGTATTTACTAGACTTTGGGAGTTTCTTGTCAAACATAATTATATGCTCCAAAGAAATAAGTCCCAGCCTTCGGTTTCAGTTATTAATAATACTATTTGTGTAAATGAAAACAATAAGGGTCAGAATAAGGGGCCTGGGCAGCTTTGGGGCTGGTGGTAAAGCACTATCACTGGCTGACCAGCTGTTGTAAATAATGGGCATGTTAGCGACAGGACACTGTGCTATTGAGTGAAGTGGGTCAAATTCTGTCCAGCACAGGGATAGGTTTAAATGACCAAACAGGAAACTATTATATATATTATTTCCTTTCACACAAACCACCACCAGATGTGGCACTACCCGGAGCCCCAAGAGCAGAGAGATGAAAGACAAAGCTCTGGGATTTGAAATCAGTTCCTGAGGCTGTTACAAGGAGGCTTTTTCTTAGAAGCATCTGAGGGGGAGTTAAGCGGTACTTTCATTGGGGACAGTCATTCTGGTTTGAGCAACTTTGAGAGGATTAAATCCAGGTAAACAGCTGCTCCCCCCACCCCCCAGGCTCCTCCCCACCCCCAACATTGTATTATTATTAGAAAGATTTACAGCAAAACGAGAATGCAAAACAGTCCAGGGGGAATTTTTAACTCCAGCCCCATTTTACCACTATTCATTCATATTGGCCTCTTCAGTCACTCCTCTAGTGGGCCAATCATCCCCCAGAGATCTATCCCTTCAGCCCCAGGACTCACCTCAGGCATTATGTCACCAGCCTACTTTCCTGTTCAGCTCTCCACAGTTACTATCTACATTTTACCAACTCACTATCAGTTACCATGAGCAGCTTTCTGAGGATATGTACTCAATATCCTCTATATTTGGGAGGATGCTAGAGCGGGGATACATGACCTAAATAATGTAATGAGGGCATGTTACTAAATGGCAACCTTCCGAGATAATATCACCTTTTATCCCTGGTTACTCACCAAGCCGGTCTTGACAGTCATTTCTAGATAAATCTTACTCTGTAAAACAGTGGCTAAATGCCTGACATTTAAAAAAGATAACATTCTGAAGTGTTTGGCTGGACAGATAATTGGGGGCATGGGTGGAAACTTTCCCATCTCCACAACTCTGGTTAGAGCCAACAAAATCCTCTGAAGGTTTCCCCCCACTCTCACTCTGCATCCCTGGCTTGTTCACTCAAAATATCAACTCCAAGATCCCAACCATCAATGGACATGTAAACACACTCTAGAGATTAAGCTCATCTTTACTGAGTTAACCGATTTCTAATGGGCAAGTTAGGCAAAAGCTCCAACTTCAATAGAATGTGCTGTATGTACTCCTTTTCCCCCCAAACTGTTGGTCTTTTGCCTTGTAGTTGTTGGACAGTTTGCTGCATAATACCACTACATGGGCACCCTTTAAAACACAAAGAAATGCTCTGGGGTTAGAGGATCTCTTCAGGATTACAGGTTCAGGTACTCTAAAAAGCTAACAAAGAGGACCACTGCTTTTTGGTCCTCTGCTTCAACTTGAAGACCCAACTGTCTGTTTATATAGTCTAGACTTGTTATCTTGCCACATCATGTCTCAAAAATGTAAGTGGAGGGAAACCAGTTTGGCAAGATAGTAAGGGGACAAGATAATGGGTTTAAATGATGAAATAGGAAATCCGTTCCTGGGTGGTGTTTGGCAGTTTAATGTTGCAAGGGGTGGGTGTGGGGGAATATGGGATAGTGGCAAAGAGCAATTTATACACTTGGTTCCTGAGTGAGCACAAGAGGGCTGTAATTCTGGATCAATTCCCCTTCATGTCACTTCCCTGCTACATAGTGGGTATACCAATTTTCATTAGCAAAATGATTTTAAAGAAATGTTGAAGATATAAATAATAAAACTAATATGAAGTCATAATTACAGAACAAGTTTCAACCTTTAATCTCCATACAAGTCTTAATTGTCTGGTTTTCAGTTAACTATTTCCATGATGCAATTTCTTTCTCAAAGTAACTGCAGATTTAACTATGTAATTGGTTGTGTTTTTGTTTGTTCAGAATCTTTCATGAAGTGTTAAATGGAGCTCAACTAAGAGGCATTGCTTCCTGTCTCTTCTCTGGTGTGGTCAGTGGTAGCTAATGGACAGTGGAACATAGAGGTGTTATTGTGTAACAAGAATTGTCTAACAAAAGATTGCTATCAAAGACTGAGGCAGCTTCTAACAAAAAAGTTACATAAAATTGTTGCCTTTTGGAGCAAGTAGAATAAATACTACCTGTAAGATAGTATCACTTTTTAAGAAAAATCAGTTGGAAAGATCAACTTTTAAAACACTTTAAACTTTTTTGTTGGTCTGCTACTTGGCAAAAATGTAAGTTCATTAAAAAATTCTCATGCTTGTATTGGCTCAGCTGAAACAATGAGTATGAAGATTAAAAGTTGAGACTTGAAGATTCATAAATAAATATAATTATCCAATTACTTTAAAAATCTTGTTATTGTTAGAACTTGTCATACAAAAATACGTCCCACTCCAAGTACTCATAATTTGCATGAAATGAGGCTAAATGAATCTCTATGCCAGGTATTAGTCCCTTTCTGGAATAAAGATCAAGCTAATGAGAAAACGAAATCTGTGTTCTTCTCTATTTCTTCTTCTTCTTCGTTTTTTTTTTTTTAAGATTTTATTTATTTATTCATGAGAGATAGAGATAGAGATAGAGAGAGATAGAGATAGAGAGAGAGAGAGAGAGAGGCAGAGACACAAGCAGAGGGAGAAGCAGGCTCCATGCAGGGAGCCTGACATGGGACTCAATCTTGGGACTCCAGGATCACGCCCTGGGCCGAAGGCAGGAGCTAAACCACTGAGCCACCCAGGGATCCCCCTTTATTCTCCTTTTCATATACACACCATTAAGACAGCAGAATTGGAGTATCTTGATGACATCATTTATGAGGTCTGGTATAGAAACTTGGACTGAAGCAACAATATCACATGTGTCTCTCTTAGACCTTGGTAATATATTAGCAGATCAAGTGCCCATTGCCTTGTTGGACTATTAGTTCTCCAAGGGTAGGGGCTAAACTCTCATTTTTACAAACAGCTCTAGCACATAGAGAATCCAACAAATGCTATCTGACTAAAAGAAAAGTGACTAGTAAGGCTATATGTAAGTCCTGTTACCCCATATGGCATTCTTTTGTAGACTGGTGTCTAGTCCAAGCCTTCTTTTCTGTCCTGCTTCCATGAAGATCCGCTTACTCAAAGCTTGGGTCTTATGTTAGGCTGCACTTCAATTTATAATAAGCACTTGATGAATAAAGGGCCACATCCATAGTAGCAATGGCGTACCATCACTTTAAAAGCTAGGGATGAAGGAATAAGATGTACCACTGGTGATACTATGTTGGTCAGGTTCAGACTGGAACATGATATCTAGACTGGGACTCCCAATTTTAAGAAAGAAACAAATGAAAACCATATAGGGAGCAGTGACAAAAATTAAAGGATTGGCTTGTGTGGATTGATTGATTGATTGATTATTTATTTATTTATTTATTTATTTAATTTACTTATGATAGTCACACAGAGAGAGAGAGAGAGGCAGAGACACAGGCAGAGGGAGAAGCAGGCTCCATGCACCGGGAGCCCGACGTGGGATTCAATCCCGGGTCTCCAGGATCGCACCCTGGGCCAAAGGTAGGCGCCAAAACACTGCGCCACCCAGGGATCCCTGGCTTGTGTGGATTAAATATTCTTTACATTTTGGGGGCACCTGGCTGGCTCACTTGTAAGAGCCCGTGGCTTTTGGTCTCAGGTTGTAAGTTAGAGACCCATATTGGCTGTAGAGATTACTAAAAAAGAAATAAACTAAAACCCACATTCTTTACATTTTAGATTTCAGGAAAAATCATGGAAGCTATTTGAAATACAAAAGTAATATATTGACTGATATGCAGTTTTTATTACACTTGATTAAACTGTGACTTTATACATTTTATAACATGAAACCACCATTACAAAATATTTTTTGTAAAATGTTTTAAGCAAAAAAATAAAAACTTGCTGACTTAGTTAACCCTTTATTTTTTTGCTGAGACTTCAAGTATGTTGTTGAATGCATCCATCAAACCACCCTATGAAATGCAAATTAACTCAGTCTCTGTATTTCAGCATTTCCTGAATCACCTGAAACCACTGAAGATAGCTAAAATATTTCTTTGATACTTTCCTAATTTGAAATTCCTAAAAAAGGTTATGCAGATGGGAAATAAGGTGGTAACTTTACTTTAAAATCAATAATTTTGAATTTACTACTCACAGAGGATAGTGTACTGATTTTTCCCCTACTTCCAAGAGAATCAAGACATACATATATGCATATGTGTGTGTCTATTAGTATGTGTGCTACTATACTTCTTTGGCTGACCAGATAATATATAACCTTAAAAAAATAGCTGATCAAGCCATATTTTCTCAAAGTGGAAAAAAACCAAATGTCTATTAACTGATGAACAGATTTGTTTTAAAACTAGTAAATCCATATAATGAAATATTATTTGGCCATAAAAAGGAATGAAGTCCTGATACATGTATAACAAGGATGAACCCTGAAAACATTACGCTAAGTGAAAGACGTCAGACATAAAAGGCCACATATTGCATGATTCTATTTATGTGAAATGTTCAGAATAGGCGAATCCATAGAAACAGAATAGATCCGTGGCTGCCAGGGGCTGAAGAGAAGAGGAACAGGGGATGACTGCTAATGGGCACAAGGTTTCTTTTTATGGTGATGAAAATCTAATGGAATTAGTGGTGATGGTTGTATAACTTTATGAATGTATTAAAAACTATTGAATTGTATACTTTATTTTTTTTTTAATTTTTATTTATTTTTGATAGTCACACAGAGAGAGAGAGAGAGAGAGAGGCAGAGACATAGGCAGAGGGAGAAGCAGGCTCCATGCACCAGGAGCCCGATATGGGATTCGATCCCGGGTCTCCAGGATCGCGCCCTGGGCCAAAGGCAGGCGCTAAACCGCTGCGCCACCCAGGGATCCCTGAATTGTATACTTTAAAAGGTAAATTTTATGGTAAGTGAATTATACTGCAATGAATTTTTGAAAAAAAAAGAAATATAGCTAATCATGAAAACAACAAAAATTCTAGTGATTTTTAAGTAAGTCACTGAATTTTTTATGAGTTTCAATTTCCTCACCTCTAAAATGAGGTGGTAGGATTAGATGCTCTCTTTAACCTTCTAGCTTTAAATATTAATAATTCTATTTGGAATATAATAGATTTTCATAACCTGGGAATGTCTCACAGCAAGAGCTCTGTCTGTTGTAAACATTTCTCTTTAGAAATAAGGAGGAAATCCAACTCCTTGATAAAACAAAAGATGCCATCAGGATAAAAAGCAGAAGCAGTGCAAACCAACGGAATTCAGTTGGCCAGCTCCTAACACCATAAAATAGGCTTTATCTAAAACAAAAGTTTCCTCTCGCTCAAAATAGGTACAGTTAAGCTACTAATGATTTCCACTCCATTTTTCCTGAATTTCACATTATTTCGGTCATATTTTTGTAATCTTTCTGTTTTAGAACGTTCAAATCATTCAATTCCACCTACTGCTGGCAAACACCAAATCCTCTGAGGATTTGATACTCTGAATATGCAATTGGTTCAATTAACCAAATAAAAATGTCGGACAACCCAAACTGTAGAACCAGGATGACGGTCAACAGGATGGGACAGAGTACAACTGCAAAGATGTGACACAAAGAGGTTTCATGCTGTTTTAACTGAAGAATGTGAAGGAAATAAAATCACGATTGATATATGGAAAGGCATCTAGTGTTTCAACCAATTGCCCTTAGGCATATAATTCAAAACACTGAATAAAATATGAAATTATCAAAGCCAAAGATAAGCATCACAATAAATCATATGAGTAGGTAAGTATATGATTTGGGGCCCTTGGGCAAATAAAATCCTTGTAGTTTTAACTGATTCTGCCTTAGCCACCCCTCCACCTGCTCTGCTCTCAATTGATCTTTCAGGGAATGGCAACTGCATTCTTCATCAAATCCCATGTCAATCTGTTACGAAATCCTGTTGGCTCTACCTTTAAGACACAATTTTTTCCCACTTGAATTATTGTGATGGTTTTCTAACTGGACTCTCCAATTCCCAATCTTGCTGCAAATTCAATCTCTTCTCAATAGGAAATGATTTAAAAGGGTGATTGTTCTAGAATGAGAAGTCTAATCATGTCACCTCAGTTCAAAACCCTTTGAAGATCTTCAATTTCACTAAGAGTTAAAGCCAGCCTTATAATGGCCAACAAGGCTTGATAAGATCTGGTTTCCCATTTCCTTTCTGGTGTCATATTCCCTTACCTACTATGCTCCAACCACATAGGACAATTTATACTTCTTCAAACTCAAGACCCAGGGCTTTTGCCCTTGTTTTCCTAATTATCTGTAAGTCTGTTAAAATGTCACCTCTCTGACTCACCTTCTGCCCTCAATACCTGCTTCATTTTGCTTAATGGTACTTACTACCTTCTAATACACTGTATATGTTACTTATTTACTTTGCTTATGGTCTGTCTTTCCCCATTAAAATGTTAACTGTGAGGGAAGATTTTTTTTTTTTAATTTTACTACTACTGAATCCCACCACCTAGAAGAGTAGATACTCACTACATGTGTGTAAAATGAGTGTTGCATGAACTCACCAGTCTCACCGAGGTCTGTGCTCTGAAGAAATGTACGACAGCGTTCCTTGTGCTCCTCAAGGGAGCTTCTCTGCTTATAACTTCTTCCACAAAACTCACATTTATAGGGTTTCTCAACTATAAGGAGAACACAAGAGGGGCATTCAATGACCCTCAGGGGTTACAGAACAAATGGTGTCTTACGGCTCTGTGCAAACTGTCCTTTAGGAATGAGGCTGCTAAGAGAAGCCAGGATATATGGATCCTTTTGCATCTATATTACTTTTAAATTTAATAAACTGAAATAAGATAATAGTCTTAAATTGATTGTTATGTTAGAGTTTTCTTTGAAAGAACAGTCTCCTTTCACATATAAAAGGATTTGGATTGGGGCGCCCAGATGGCTCAGTCAGTTAAGTGACTCTTGATTTCAACTCAGATCATGATCTCAGTGTTGTGGGATCAAGCCCTGAGTCAGGCTCCACCCTCAGTAAGGAGTTTGCTTGAGATTCTCTCTCCCTCTTGAAAATAAATAAATAAATCTTAAAAAAAAAAAAAAAGAAAGAAAGAAAGAAAGAAAGAAAGAAAGAAAGAAAGAAAGAAAGAAAGAAAGAAAGAAAGGATTTGGATTTAATGACTATCATTGAGCAGAGTATTTTGGTTGCAGATCCATTGTGGTTTCTTCTTTCTTTTTCTTTCTTTCTTTCTTTCTTTCTTTCTTTCTTTCTTTCTTTCTTTCTTTCTCTCTCTCTCTCTTTCTTTTTTTGATTATGTATTCATTTATTCACGAGAGACATAGAGAGAGAGGAAGAGACATAGGCAAAGGGAGAAGTAGGCCCCCTGCGGGGAGCCTGATGTGGGACTCAATCCCAGGACCCTGGGAACACGACCTGAGCCAAATGCAGAGCTCAACCACTTAGCCACCCAGGAGCCTCCACTGTTGTTTCTTTAGGAAAAAATATAGGGCCATTTCATTCTTCAAGGAGGTTAGTGTGGCTTAAAAATGAAATAGAAAGAGATCCCTTATTTTGTGACATCTATCTAGTTGTAAGTGAAGAATGCTGGGACTTAGCCATTCAGCCAGAAACTGATGGCCTTTCAGAGCATTGACATATGTGGATACATTTAGCATATCCTTGCCAAGTGGCTATAGCAAAGTCTGGACTAAATCAATAAAAACAGAGCTAATTAAAGTAATAATTCAATTTTGTGGGCAGGGCTGATCTTCCTGATTTGTTGATAGAATGTACCCTATGAATATGTCAGAATTTTAGGAACTGAGGCTTTTATTTTCTGATCCTGTTGCTCTGTTTAAAACAGAGTTTTGGGACTTAAAGCACTAAAAGATCTTACTGGAATCTCAAATTAAAATAAATGCAGGTTTGCTAGGGCTAAAATTATTAGGTTTTATGCATAAATTTGGGGTCCTCTAGAATCTATCTAAAAAATTATCACTATGTTTGGATCTTACTTGAAAAAAAGCAGCAGAAGAGAACTAATTTTTTGGGCCGAAATCATCCTTAATTCATTACTTTGAACAATGAGCTGTAAAAGAAACCCTTCTCTTACCACCTATGATCTCTCATGGTGGGTTTCGCTGGGGCTGACTTGTTTAATCCTTAGTCTCTGAATTGTGACCAGTTGTGGGTTTGGGGCTGGGTTTTAGTCAAAGCAGTACATGGATTGACATAAAAACAAACCTTTTTTTTTCTTCAATTAAAAGTTTGTCAGATAACATCAAGAACATGAGGTCCCAAATTTGAAAATAAACTCAGTTTTATTTTTCTAGGAGGGAAATTCTAAATGTTGAAAAAAGTTTTATTATCTTCCTTGGCTAAATAAAGAGTGAAAACATCAAGATCGAACATAATTTTCTTTTTTTAATGAATTCTTTTGCTGCTCATCTTCTAGAGATTAAAAATAAATAGGCTGATCAAGAAGAAAGTCAGGTTTAAGAAATTTAGTCATGTTACACCTAAGACCAATACAATGTTATATTGTCAATTATATCTCAATTTAAAAAAAGTTTTAGCCCAGAATGGCCAAAAAGGAACCCCCTGTAATGATTTATACTCAGTTTACACTTTTACGTAACTTACTATGCATCATTTGCTCGTCCAGACTTCTGAATGAAAAGTGTGTCCGTGTGTTTTTTAGGAAAATAATCTCTTAATAAAGCTTACCATAAGAAAATACTGATGACTATAATTTTTTTACAAAAATTTAAAAGGCATTTTTATAGGGCAAGCTCTTCCAGTCTGACTGTCTGGTTCTCTAGGGGAGCAAGGATGGTAAGGAGATGATCATCCCCATTGAGCCAGACGGAGAGCAATTAATGCCTTAATGGAAGTGTAATTAGCCCTAGAGGTCTCTGCTGTTGTAACCCTTCAGAACAGGAATGACAGATTAAAACCTTCATACTTAACTCTTTCTAGTTTCCTCAATGGGCACCGAGGAACACACATTTACTAGATATGGAATGTTCATTGCTCTCACTTACCAGAATGTGTCCTAAGGTGACCTGTGAGTGCGTCTCTTCTCTGGCATGCATAGTTGCAGAGGTGACACTTAAAAGGTTTTTCCCCTGTGTGCAGTTTAATGTGGCGGAGGAGGTTACCTTTCTGAGTAAAAGATGCCCCACACTGATTACACTGGAATGGGCGTTCACCTTTAAAAAGGACAAAAAGGAGACTTCTGATCACCCAGCAAGTGGCAAAGTATATGCACAGATTAGATGCCTATGGCAAAAGCTCATCTTTTAGACAGTATCTGTTCATATATTGGGATCAGCTCGGGGCTGTATTTGAAGGCAAGTGTATGACTTACTTCTGGAATCTTCCCTGTGGAAGAGAAAAAACATTCATCTAGCAAGGCCATTTTAGGTATCGTTTTGGATCAGAGGAAAACAAAACAAAACAAAACAAAAACCCAAACAAGAGTAGCTCTAGGAGTGTTCCAGATGTAAGTTTGTAAAATTATTTAGCATTCTTTTTGAATATAACCTCAATGTGAAAAAAAAGAATCACAGACTCAAATCCTATTAAGGCATGGAGGAGCCAGAAATGCTTCTTTTTTAAAGTTTTCATATCAGATGTCAGATGGAATCTATTGGTCTCAGTGGAACTGTTGTGTTTGTATGCATTTCTATGACTGTTTATTGTCTGAAGATAAAATTTTTAAACTGGTAATAAAAACTATATCCTTTTACCTATTAAATTTGAACCCAATATAATAAGAAGGTCTGCTTTTTAAAAAGTTATGTAAAAATGTATGAATGATGCTTAAGAAGCATATCACACAATTCAACTCCTACTTATTAACTGAAGAAAAATATTTGATTGACCTAGAACATGGCCCTTACTACAGTGTTTTTATTCATGGCATTTTCAATGTTTGCCAAGCACATAGAAAAGCAGGAATAAAAATCACTGGGTAAATGAAAATGCAGAGAGGGCGAGATACATCAGAATTATAGCAAAAATCAATGAAAGTAATCAAAAGTCATCCAAATTCTACCATTTCATTTCTCACATGGCTGCATTAGAACAGTTTTCAGAAGAATGGATAAAGGAAACTATTTACCAGTATGGCTCCGCTTATGAACCATTAAGACATTGAAGCTAATGCAGGATAATCCACACACATCGCAATTCATCTTGCCACTGGTTGGCCTGCTACTGTCATATGAGACAACATGTCTTTCCAGCTTAACATTTTCATATTCATTATATTCTCTTGAATAGCTATATGGAATTTCAGGCTCTTCTGCATTTCCCATGGGCTCTGGCTTTAAAATATTCTCATCCCTTTCACTGTATTCATCTTTCACTTTCATTGAATCATCTGCAGGGAAGAAAATGAAAGAAATGAACAATGATTGTATTTGGAGCTATCAAAACAGCTCAGAGAGAGAGACTCTCAACTGAAATTAAATATCAAATGAAGCTAACATAATATTGTACATCTACAAAACAAGAAAACACCATTAGGATGAGCACTCATTATTTGAATTCAGAACCACAGTCAGTGGAAACACACACACACACACACACACACACACACAAATAGATGACAGTGTTTTAGACCATCCAGAAAATGAGAGAGAATGGATTTAGCAGTGACTGATCAAAGCAACCATGAAAAAAAAAAAAACAAAAAACATTTTGAGCAAGTCTTCTCCAGTACTGGGGGAGAAGATAGGTGCTCAGATTTAGTACCTTTTTTGGTGGCTGCAGTTAAAAGGCAAGATGGTGGAGTTCTTCAGTTTCAAGAAGAAAATACTGTTTTAATCCTTCAAATGCATTCAATTTAAGCCACTAAGAGTGGGAGTTGTATAGTTAATATGGTTTTTCTGATTTTAAGCCATGCTTTGCCTCTTCCCCTTCCATGTATATGCACTGCTAAAATGAGTCTTATCTCTGTTTCTCTTGGAACTGATAATGAGACAACATTGTATAGAGAGGAAGCTGGCCATACTAGTGAAATACTGTTGAGAAAGATAAAAGGAGAAGTAATTCTTTAACATAATCTTCTAAGGAGTCACTTTCATTGACACAGGTAAATGGAGTTCAACCTAAGCAAGGGGAAGCACACCTATACCTATGTTAGGGAGGGTGAAACTCAAGATCCTAGAACCATAGGACTAGACAGGAGAGGAGGGACTGATCCAATTGAGTTCGCTGACCAGGTACTATCTTAAAAAGAGTTGCAACACTCTTAAGCTGAAGAACATAAACAGTGAAGAAGGCAAATTTACATAGTGACACTAATAACATCTAAATATTTGCCTGATAAAATCATGACAGATATTGCAAGGGATTTTTCAGATATAAAATAAACTGTATAAATGCATATTTTTCCCAACATTTATTCTTAGAAATTGGAAGTTATGCTTCCTCATAAGGAATCATAAATCAGTGGAATTTTAGGGCTTGAAGGGATCATCTAATTCAACCCTTTGGTTTTTCAGATAAGAAAAATCTACCACCAGAGATCTTTTTGGTGATTTGTCCAAGGTTACACAGCCAATTAATAGCAGATGTATGATTAGAATACTGAACTTGGATCTGACCTCACACATTAGATGCAGAAAGCCTAGGTGGCTTCTTAGTAACATATTCCACTCTCCCATCAGTGGTGTAGACATTAAAAACCAAAACACACTGAAGAAAAGATATTTAAAAAAATTGTATCCCTTCCAAAAAATACCAGTAAGTGCAGCTCCTGTTGCCACATAGGAGGAAGTACAACTGCAGCTGTGCCTGGCTTGCTACCTTCAACTCAAGTTTCAATTTTCACTTCTATCAAGGTTACCTTTTATCTATATTAACTGTGTTTGCTTAATAGAGCAAGACAGGGCCTAACCACCAACCGAGGAGCCATTGCTGCAACACTGTTCCTCTGCTTCTCACCACGGTTCATGGTTCATAGCCTTTCACTGTTTGATTAGAAGAGATGTAGGGCTGCAGGATCAGTCCAACATGTCTCAAATTTGCCAATTCAATGTATCTGGGTCACATATGAATCCATATCCATTTCCTATATGGAAAGAGGTTCATTCCCTTCGCTCTTTGGATAGATTCTCACCTACTTTCAGATGGAATTTGTTTGCTTAAGTGGTTTTGTTTAAAAAATTTAAGAGAAGGATGCACCTGAGGTTTGTACCCTCCTCCCTTCCTCCAGCACTCCAGCTGTGGGTGATATCCCACCAAAGCTTGAGTGCTCTTCAGTTTGCATGTAGGCGTTTTAAAAGAACCTCAACGGAAAACTTCAGCTACTAAAAACCAAAAAACAGCAGACAGGGGCCAGTAGAAAAAAGATCCTTTTCATTTTGGTTATAAAATGTTAACATGAATAGATTCGGGCCATTCCATGGACAATGACAACAAAAACTAGGAAGATCAGTATGTTGGGTCTTTCTGAAAACACAGGACAAAAGAGGGTTGCTCCTTCCCTCAGGATTTTGGCTTTAATGGGCTTGACCTAGAACTCAAATGCTATACCAACCTGGCTCAAGAGAAAAATCTTGGTTTTTGTCCCTTAGGATTTAGCTGTAGAACATGGAAGATGGTATTTGAGATACAGAACCCTAAGGGAAAGCATAAGAGACATATGGACAGAATATTAGGAAAGTCCTTTGGTATTAATGGACCAAGAATTCCTCAGTTGTTTTTGTCTTTGGAGTCTTACTCCTTTTTTTATTTTTAAAATATTTTATTTATTCATGAGAGACAGAGAGAGAGAGGCAGAGACAGAAGCAGAGGGAGAAAGACGCAGGCTCCACGCAGGGAGCCTAAAGTGGGACTCGATTCCGGATCTCCAGGATCACATCCTGGCCTGAAGGCGGCGCTAAACCGCTGAGCCACCCAGGCTGCCCTAAGACTTTGTTATATTTCCAAGTATCTTCCTTCTTCCAGTTCCAAGTCTTAAAAATGGAATCTTTTTCCTTTCAATCTCTACATCAAATTAATCTTCAAGACCTACAGATTCTATGTCCTCAGGCTCTCTGGATGCCAACTCCTCTTTTCTATTTCCTATTGCAATTTGGTTTAGCCTCTCATCCCATCACACCTAAAACTCATCCTCTCTCAACACTCCTTTCTAGAGAGATTTACTACAAAAGTAAGCTACATTTTCTGCCTCTGTATACTCAAAACTAATGTAAAATTCCCTGTAACTGGGCTTCTACTTCCTAATTCACTGAATCTTCTCCCTTGAAGATCATCAATCATCTCCTGATTCCTAAATCTAATGGCCTTTTGTGTGCTATTCTCCCCAACTTCTCTGTAGCCCTTAACACTACTGACCACCATTCCTTCTTCTTCTATACTATTTGTTCAGTGATACTGCAACTTCTTTCCTTACCTCTCTGATTGTTTTCTTCTAGCTCCTTTTCCTCCCTATGCCTCCTAAACACTACCCATAATGCTCTTTATCTTTCCCTCAACATCCCCTCCCCTGTGGCAATTTCATCGACTTTTCAGGGTTCAACCAGCATTTTATATGATTAATTCCCAAAAACATAGATCTCGAGGTGTAATCTCCCTCCTCTTACTCTCCCTTCCATTCCCAAAGGCCTCCTAGGCAGCTTCCTGGTTACTCAGGCTAGATTCCTTACAAGCATCTTTTCTTCCTCTTGTTTGGGTCCCACGTTTAATCACCCATTGGTTCTATTTTTGTATCCTCTCTCCAAGCTGTTTCTCCTCCCTACCATTTTGCATTAGCAGTATCCTGAATCTTAGGCCCTGATTCCTGTCCACATTGTTCTCCCTGCCTCCCTTCTCTCTCTTTCCCAGTTCATCCTATACACAACCACCACACTGTTCTTCCTCAGCTATAGCTCTGGTCATATCATGGCCCTGTCAAAAGTCTTCAATACTCTCTATTGCCAACAAAATAAAGTCCAAACTCAGAAAGAAGGAATTTAAAAGGTCTTTCGGTATCTGGCCCCAATCTGTCTTTTATAATGTTGATTTTGAATACTTATATCTTTAACCAAACTAAACAACTGCTATGTATTCTTGCTTTTATTATTTCCATTGCCTACAAGGTCTTTCCCCAGTGTTGGCACAGGTGGATCCAAAACATACCAATCCTTCACAGCCAAGATTAGTATGCATTTCATCCTCCCAAACATACACACTGATCCCCCCAGCTGCAAAATAATCTGTTCCTTCTTTCTCTGAGTTACTTATAAATTCACCTCATCTCCCATATGGTCATGTAAGCTATCTGAGGTCAGAAGCTACACAGGTTTTTTGTTTGTTTGTTTGTTTAACTCAGTATCCCAGTGACACAGCTTGATCTGTATCTGTAGAGACCAGAGGCTATGTGGTTTTATTATTTATTTATTTATTTTTAAAAAGGTTTATTTATTCATGACAGACATAGAGAGAGAGAGAGAGAGGCAGAGACACAGGAGGAGGGAGAAGCAGGCTCCATGGCAGGAGCTCGACATGGGACTCGATCCCGGGACTCCAGGATCTTGCCCTGGGCCAAAGGCAGGCACCAAACCGCTGAGCCACCCAGGGATCCCGGCTATGTGGTTTTAAAATATAAATGTTGGAGGTCCTTAGGGATGCCTGGGTGGCTCAGTGGTTGAGTGTCTGCCTTTGGCTTGGGCTGTAATCCTGGGTCCTAGGATTGAGTCCTGAATTGGGCTCCCTGCAAGGAGCCTGCTGCTTCTCCCCCTGCCTATGTCTCTGCCTCTCTCTCTCTGTCTCTCTCATGGATAAATAAAATCTTAAAAAAAAAAAAAGAAATGTTGGGGGTCTTATCATAGACCTACTAATTTGGGTGTAGAGACTAGAAATATGCATTAAACATATGTTCTGTAGGTAAATATTGAGCACGATGGAGTTTAAGAACTGCCACTCTAGGGCAGTCGGGTGTGTGTGTGTGTGGGAAGAACCGCTACTCTACAGTTTGACACAGTGCTCTTCATGAAGTACATACACAATAAATACTTAGTACATGACTGTTAGCATTGCATTAGTCTCCTAATTGGCCCACAGTGTATGAGATCTCTATTTTATACTATATTATTTCCAGATCAATCATCCTGTAGCACTAAAACTCTTTTTCAGAAATTTTGAGTAATTTCATTTTGCTTATAGAACAAAGTCCAAACTCCTTAGCAAGACCTTCAAGGGCCTGCCCTGAACCTACCTAATCACCTCATTCCTCCTGAATCAACCTTTTCCCTGCTACTCAAAATGGGGTCCTTGGATCAGCAGTTCCAGAATCTCTTGGGAGTTTGTTTGAAACACAGACTCTCAAGTCTCAACCCAGACCTACTGGATCAGAATTTGCATTTTAACAAGATTCTCAAGGATTGCTTTGCATATTAAAGTTTGAGAAATTACAGCAGCAATCTGACTAGTCGCAGTTTCCCAAGCCTCTTCTCCAGTCTTTCCACCACCCTTCTCCCACATCAATATTCTATTCAAACTTTCAGATGTTATTGAAATGCCATTTCTTCCATGCAGTTTTCCTCGATATCCTAACGTAGAAAAAAAATTCTCACTTCTGTGCTTTTTCATATACCTACCTCACTCAACTTTCTATTTAGCATGATATCATTAACTTTTACAGATTCACCTTAATATAGTTGATGTGTTCATAAAATGTTACATGTGAAACCAATAATATTGTCCCACTGATTTACATTATAAACTCAGAAATATTTTTCTTCATTTTTCTCTGATTTTTAGTTGTCAGTGACTGGTAACATTTGAACTGTTAATAAAGGCCAAAAATCTTAAAGATCTGGCAAGAAATAGTTGAATATAGTGAAGAACTGCCCCATAATGCCCTCAAATTTTTATAAAGTGAATAAAACTTTTGAAATGTGAAGAATACTCCATTTTAATTCTGTAAATTCCAGTTTCCTATAATATGTGTCTGGTTTCTTAGACGTACAACTTAAACTGCCACTTAAAATACTATTAAGAATCTTCACAGGCATTAGCAATATTTTATTTCTTAAGCCAGGTGGTGGGTCCATGGATGCTTGTTTTGTTGTTATTCTTTAAGTTATACATGTAATTATATTTGTCTTTTTTGTATATATGATATATTTCATACTAAAAAATGTTAAAAGCTTCCTGAATAAATTTTTTATAAGTGAACTTGTGGAGAAAAGAACATACCAAACCACAAATTGCTGATAAAGGTAATTGCTAAACATTCCCAGAGGGGGGAAAAAGATGTCTAAATTGAATCTAACCCATAGGAAATTAGATTAAACTGAACTTCTTCCTAAAGGAGCTACTCTGGGGTACAATTGCTCCCATCTTTGTCTATATTCTGGAGGCCTCTTAGGAAGATGACATACACTAACACACACACCCCCCAGAGAGAATTTTGTAGGCTGAAGAGAACAAAGGCTTGGCTCACTGGGGCTGATGCACATGGTTTCATTTCCTGGGGTGATGGTTATCACATGAAAGGCTTGCACTCCAGAGTAGACATTTTTGGTTTCACCTGAGACATTGCAAAAACAATGGGTCTTGGAAAGGATCCAACAGCTAAATCCTTCAGGGGCAATAGCAGTCTCAGCCAACTGTGCCTCAGTTTGTTTTTACAGGCACATAAAATGCTCAGTTGGAGAGAAGAACCTATCAAAGATGGCAAATGGAACAGGCAACTTGGGTATCTTGGATAGCATGTTAGTAGGAATTTCCCCGTGCAAAAAAGGGGATTCTGAATTTCCACTCTGAATTATGAGCTCTCAGAATTCAACTCAAAGAAGGACAAAGTTTGGAGTAATAGCCTTAAGTTTGCCAGAGATATTGTGAGAGGGGGCAAAACAAGATAGAGGCTGCTAGACAGGGAAGACACAAAAGGGTGATGTTGTTTAAGTGTTTTACAAGGATTAGGGGTCATAACCATGAAATCCTCAGCACATGCAAAAGTCAACTGGATAACAAAGAAGCTTAATCATCTTAATGTGGCATTTTAATGATGCCACTGATTTGCTATGCCAATTCAGAGATAATGAGGCCCTAATGCTACAGATGTTCAGCCAGGCTAAAAGAAAGGGGGGGAGAGTGGGTGGGCTTTTCTAGCATGCCATTTTCTAACTATCCAATTAAACAAATTGTGAAAGCATCTAAATAGTTTACCAGGTTTTGACAGCTGTTAATAGGATTTAGAAGCTTGAAGCACTAAAGAGCAAAATGGGAGATATATGTATGGTAGGTATTTAGTCTACAGAATTTGTTGCTATCATCCAATACTGCAGAAATAGATCAACTAAAATAGTCTTCCTTATAAAATTAATATCTTTACTCCTTTCCCACAATGGCCTCTTTGTATTAGGAACAAGAACACTAAAATCATGGGTCATTTTCATTTCCTAATTTACATTTTTATTTGTAAAGTGAGGAGGGAGAAAAACCAATGATATTTTGCCAAGTAAAGAATACAAAGTTTTAGTATTTGCTAACCAGTCAAATTATAAAGCTTCAACAAAAGCAAAACTTCTAGTCATTAATTTATAGGATTCATTGTATTGTCAAGTTTCTCTTCATTTTAAACCTAAAATAATAGGCATCTATTAGTTTTTAAAACACTTATTTAAAAATTAGGGGAAAAAACTGGAAAAGGTGAATCAGACCACTAGGAGATAAAGTATTAATATCTCGTCAGCAGCGAAATAAGAGATAGCAGTTTGGATAATATTTGGTTTGGTTAAAGTTTTCATTAAAACATATTCTCATCAGCCTTTCAAATTTGCCCTTAAAAAAATCTAAACTGGTAATTACTAAATCATGTCACTTCAAATTCAAGAACATTAGCATGAAAACATGAAGAAAGTTTCAGCTGCAAAGAAACCACCCTCCATTTTACTAATGATGTTAATCTTTGTCTTATTATCTGACAATCAAATAGCTCATTTGTTGCCATAATAATAAAAATAATTTTGTTTAATAATTTCAGTGTAATGTTTGCTTCCCCAATAGAACAAAAGGAGATTTATTACTTTGAACAACAGGAATATACTACATATCAGTAGTAGGTGAGGTTCCAGTTACTCGGTTGGGTTAAATTTACTCTTCAGATATCATGGGACCAGGTGAATTCTTCATCCACAGTTGTGAGGATTGAAGAACATGATGTGTGGAAGTTATTTCTAACTTGATTAAAACAGAATTAATTGATTAAAACAGAATTTCTAAACTATAAAGCAGCATACAACTATAGTGACTTTTTCATTTCTTTTTTTGTTAAATAAAGATTTTATTTATTTATTTGAGAGAGAGAGGAGCACAAATAGGGAGGAGCGGCAGAGGGCAAGGGAGAAGGAGATCCCCTGCTGCGGAAGGGAGCCCCATGCAGGGCGGGATCTCCAGACCCTGGGATCATGACCTAGCCAAAGGCAGATGCTTAACGGACTCAGCCACCAGGTGCATCATGACATTTTTTCTTTCTTTTTTTTTTTTGACATTTTCATTTCTATCCATTGTAACTATGAACTTTCTCTATTGATCATTTAATATATATATATATATACATTTAAAAAAGATTTTATTTATTCATTTGAGAGAGAGAGAGAGCATATGCAAGCTCACACATGAGCAGGGGGAGGGGCAGAGGGAGAAGGACAAGCAGACTCCCTGCTGAGCAGGAAGCCAGATGTGCAACTTAATCCCAGGACCCTGAGATCATGACCTGAGCTAAAGGCAGACACTTAACCGACTGAGCCACCCAGGTGCCCCAACCTATACATTATTTTATATTTGTATTTCTTAGAAATAATAGCCATCCATTGAAAAATAATGAATGAAAATACATCTAAAGAAGATGTGGTTTTAGATGTTGCCCAAACTTACTAGAGATAGATTATTTACCTAGTAGACATTTCATTTATAAGTCCAGAAGAAAAATCTTTCTTTTCTTTTATGATTCCTTTGTATAGAATATTCATTCTATTTTTGACAGAGTTCAAAACATTTAAAGCACATTAAAATATACCACTTAAAAAAATAAAAAAAATATACCACTTAGAAAAACTAAAAAATTATCAAAATACAGTTAAATTGTCTAAAAACATTCTGACTGTCACAACACCAAACTCAGTCACAGGTAAGGGAAGTAATGAAAATCCCTCTGTCTCCATAACATAAGTTCCTGGTATGCATAGTATGTGTTGTGTTATATGACAGTTAACATGTTTATTTCCCATACAGATAAGGAGTATCTTCAAGGCAGGGGCCATTTTTTAAATTTTTGTCACCAGAGCATTTCAGAGGGCTCATTTACTGTAAGTATTGAATGAATGAATGAATGAATGAATGAATGAATGAATGAATGAATGAATTTCTTTGGGTAGCTTGAACCAATTTAAGAAGGTAGCCAGGCAGGGAAGAAGGAATAAGCCACTTTGATGTACCACTTCCTACCTTTCTACAACATTCTGAAGTTGAGATGTGGTATGCAGAATTTCTCCTCATAATACACCACAAAAAGCCCCACAAGTGATAACCAGTCCTCTAGTTTACTTCTTTGCCCATGGTGGTCAGTCTTTTGTTTTCCCTAATCCCCCACTTTGGAGCAGAATGCCATCCTTTGAAATAGGATGACTAGTTCCTGCTTCTTGAACTCCTTCCCTGAGTTCTATTCCTGTCTGATTCTATTCCTACCATACTTATTTATTTTCTCTGTCTACTCCTCTTTCTCTGTCTCCTAGGTGTCAATGGTCACCTCAGGTCTGTTTCTTCAACTTTTTGTTTTCTCACTTTACATATTTTACTGATCCAACAACCTTCTACGGTTGATGACTCCCTACATCTATATTTCCAGCCTAGTCCTCCCTGCTAGCTCAACAGCTATTGACAATCATTTCTTATATTTCTTATACTTGTTTCATACTCAACAAGTTGCAACCTAGCTAATTATTTCTCTTCCTTTGATTTCCCTTCCAAATCTGCTTCTTCTATAATAGTCCCTGTTTTCCCTTCTACCTAGTGGCTGCTTGATGTCAATGTCTGTATATTATTCCACTCACATTCTTAGCATGTAGCACAGGACTAGGCACGCAGTTTAGCAACTGGAACAAAGGAAGGAAGGAAGGAAGGAAAGAAGGAAGGAAGGAAGGAAGGAAGGAAGGAAGGAAGGAAGGAAGGAAGGAAGGAAGGAAGGAAGGAAGGAAAGAAGGAAGGAAGGAAGGAAAGAAGGCAAGAGGGCAAGAAGGAAGGAAAGGGTGAGTGATTATCCTGTTTTTTGCTTCAAGTACAAAATTAAGGTTGGAAATGTCTGTTTGTTTTTTTAATTGCACAGATTGTAATTTTGCCTAAGGCTAGCATATTAGGCTACAGCGATAACAAATTGTATTTCTAACGTAAGGTATACCAACCAGACCCAAAAGGTACATAAAAGATTCTTGAAAGAGAGGAAAATGAATATGAGGATCAAGAATTAGAAGATTCTTGGTCTTTTTAACATTTAATTGATTAAAACAGAATATATACAAAATAATATAAAATTTACTATCTGCCACATATTATTTGGACTTTTCTTCCTCTCTGCTTCCTCCAATCTCTTCTCTGTGGCTAAGAAACATGGAAGAACTCAGTACTGACTTGTCTTAGGTGAATGTATAACATTAAAAGTGCATAAGGGAGTAAACTATCTTGTCACTGGAACATGGTTGTCCCTGGGGGTAAAGTATAACAACTGCTTAACAGCTGCCCAGGAACACACTTCAAGGCTGCAAGCAAAGATGCATCCTTGCTCCACTAGAAAGAGTGGAGAGAATATTGTCTGGCAGGATAAAACTAGGATGGAATCTAGCCAACAAACTGGAGTATAATTTTTTTTTTTCTGTTTCAAAAGGCAACTTCCAACAATCATGAATAGAGAGGTTTCTACTACCAGTATTCAAATAGCACCAGAATGGGTATTGATAATTATAAGGAAAAGACAATATGGTATTTCATTCTTATTTTGCCCGAAAATGGATTTGAATATATATATATATATATATTTTAAAGTTCTGATGTAAGAGCACAGGCTTTGGAGTAAGATGACATCTAGGTTCAAGTTGTACTCTACTTGTATGATCTTAGCAAGTCACTTGATTTCTGTGAATTTTCTCACTTGTGCAATGATGATATTATCTACACCTAACAGGGTTGTTACTGTAATTACGTTAGGCAAAATAATGTATAGAATGCCTAGCATAGTAGCTGACACATATTATCTTTGTGACCTTGAGTTAGGCAAAGATTTCTTAGATATGATACCAAGAGATGATTCATAAATGAAAACATCTTATAATTCAATAGTAAGTCAAACAATCCAGTGAAAAACATGAAAAATATTTGAATTGACATTTCACCAAAGAAATTATACAAATGAGCAACTGGCTAATGAAATGATGTTCAACATCATTAGTAATTAGAGAAATGCAAACTAAAACCACAATGAAATGCCATTCACACCCACTGGAATGGCTATCTTCAAAAAGACAGAAAACAATGAGTGTTGGTAAGGATGTGGAGAAAATGGAACTGTAATCTTCTGCTGGCAGGTATGTAAAACGGTATAGCCATTTGGAAAAAAAAAATTTCCTATGTAATGGATAGCCTTCTGAAATGGTTCCCAACAATCCCTGACTCCTAGTGTTCATGTCCTTGTACAAACTGCACCCTTTAAATGTGGGTTGGACCTGGGTCATTTGTTTCTAATTAAAAGAACACAGCAAAAATGATGGGAAATCACTTCTGTTGTTAGATTATAAAAAACCATGACTTCCATCTTGTTCTCACTCTTTCCCTGGTGCTTCTCATGCACTTCTCTGATGAAGTAAGCTAGAGAGCCCACATGGCAAAGAACTGAAGGCTGTTTCTGGTCAGCCTACAGTGAGGAAATGAGGCCCAGTCCAATAACCCTCAGGGAACTGAATCGTGACAATGACACAGTGAATTTGGAATTTGATCCTTCCCTAGTCAAATGTTCAGATGAGACCGCAGTCTGAGTCAATACCTTGATTGTGGCTTCATAAGAAGCAGAGGACCCAAATAGGTTGTACCTGTATTCCTGAGATAATAAATTTGTAATGTTCTAAGCTGCTAAGGTTTATTATATAGCAATTGATAACTAATATAGACATTTCTTATAAAATTAAACATAAATTACCATACAACCCACCAATTTTACTCCTAGGTATCTACCCAAAAGAAAACATATATCCACACAAACACTTGTACATAAATGTTCATAGCAGGATCATAAAAGCCAAAAAAATGGAAACAGTAAGAAGGTCTACCAATTGGTGAATTAATAAACAAAATGTATTTTATTGATTCAATAGAATACTATTCAGAAATAAAGAGAAACAAAGTACTGAAACATGCAATAACATGGATAAAGTTTAAAAAAAAGAAATATGTCATGCTAAGTGAAAGGGGCTAGAAGCAAAAGACTACATACTATATTATTCCTTTATACAAGATGTCCAGGACCAGTAAATCTGTAGAGACAGAAGTCAGATAAGTGGTTGCCTGGGGCTGGGAATAAAAATGGGGATTCCCTGCAAACAGGTACCAGGGATTTTTTTTAGGATGATAGAAATGTTCTGAAATATGGTGCTAGTTGCACAAGTCTGTAAATTTACTAAAAATAATGGACTTCAACACTTAAAGGTATGTGAATTAAAGCTGTTAGGGAAAAAAAATAACTCTGTAAGGATTAAAACAAAAACCAACCCAACAACTGATATTTAGCTACGCTGATACTCTGTCTCAAGAGGGTAGAGTTTAGCTACTCATATACCAACTATTACAAGAAGCATTGTGACAAGTGTCATTTTTGACCTATGATTAATCTGATACGACAAATCCTCATGAGACTATCTTTAACTCCTTTTGTTCCTGTATAACTAATGTCATGCCCTTTTCACAGAAATTATAAGTGTTGTATTAAAAAACACAAGGTACATCTGTTACTTGGTAGTAGAGAAGAAAACTAAATCAAATGTTAAGAGTTGGCCTCAGGACATTTCCCATACTTAATTATTTTGTTATTAACTTCAGACTGATATTATTTTATTATCAATTTCAGAGAATACCTAAGTAACCACTGATTTTGCTATCTTTCTAAGTTGTGCTAAAATCCATAAAGACCCAGATTTTCTAACTATATTGTCATATTTTGTGCTTTTATGTCTTTTTATGTTCTCATGTCTCACTTTCTATTCTGTTAATAATTTAGTGTCCCTTACTAGGCTATGGTTATTAATTAATTAATGAGCACTATTCCTGCCCTACAAGTCAGCGATAATATAAGATCACAAGGGGAAGCTCTCTGAGGGCTTACTCAGTGATATGAGAGTTTAGTTCCCCCATGAGAAAAGAAAATACAGAAGTATCTTTTTCATATAGTCTCAGAGACAGAACTAGTGCAACCACTACAGCCTGAAGAACTAGTACAATCTGAAGGAACAGTTCATAACAAAACGCCAGAAACAGTCCTGGGCTCCAAGCAATGAAGAGAGGTAATACACGTAGAGTAAATTGTGTCCAAATTTTGGTGGAGGAGAAGTATGGCCATAAGCTTAGACGGACTTAAGAGAAGTTAATAAACAGCCTTTCCTGCTTTCTCTAGGGCTGCTATGAACTTCCTGGAGGGTGACAAAGGGTAACAAAGGCATAACTGGGATTTCTGCTTCTGTAGACGCAGGTGCAAGAAAGCCTGGTTCTAACAAATCTTGTCAATGTTTTTAATGCCACCAGACTGACTAATATAGTGAAATATCTACCACAACCCCATTTTTACTTATTCAGTTGACATAATTAACAAATCTATTAAGGGTAAGGTCACAAATTATTTTTAATTATTAAACCATCAGTCTCCATATGTTACTGTTTAGACAGCATCACCCCCTGCAGAATAGAGTTTTCAAGACTGTCGTTTCTACAACCTCAAATCTAGATCCAATTGCAGTCAGTTAAGAAGCAGATTTCAACCAGACAGCTGAATGAGAAAACATCTGGACCTAACCAGTAAGAATGAGAAAGGTCACATGTTAAATCCAGATAATCTTGTTTATTGGTGTTTGAAGGTTATACACCAAGGGCAGGATTACCAGGGTCCTCCTTTAGGCTTGGCTCTGACATCTTTACTCATCTGCTATGTGTGTGACACTTTAAAATCCAAAGCTTTCAAACTCCTGTGCTGCCAGTCACCTCCAAATGTAATCTTCCCAATTCTAAGCCTGAATACTACATCAGTATCACTAGACTGCCGAGTATTAGGTGCTAAATTAGATGCTGCATAACAGAATTGTCAGGGATAAATGATGTCTATCTATTCCTTTAAAAAACTGTTTTCAAAATTTCCATCCAGCATTTTTCTAGATCCATTTTCTGTGGACAAAGCAACTGTAACTTTATCAAAATTAAGAAAAAGGAAAGGCCTTTGAATCAGCCAGGAATAAAATTAAAAGATTGCTCTACGATAGGTTTCAGGTTGGTAAAGAAAGGAGAATTATGCTTACTTCATGATTTTTATAATTACTATATGTTATTTTCTATACATACAGAGCTGACCCAAAATTGTTTATGTTAGAAGCCATTCTATAGACCATTACATATGGAACTATTATAAAAACAACAGAGTCAAGAAGCTGTAAGATCTTAAATGTTTGGTCAGAAGTGTACTCTTGGCTCAGATAAAATGTACACGTGCCCATAAACACAAAATTTTACATAGTTTTGAGAGGCTTCCCAAACTTTGAGATTTCAGGTTAAGAATCTTTGTCTTAGACCTTTAAGTAGGCTGAGGCTTAAACTGAAGGCTCTTCTGTGCTACATTGTATATACTTTATTTTTATTTTTCCCCCTGCCACCCCT
Organism: Canis lupus dingo; assembly: GCF_003254725.2. NCBI lineage: Eukaryota > Metazoa > Chordata > Mammalia > Carnivora > Canidae > Canis > Canis lupus. The sequence continues at coordinate 23,854,827 of NC_064251.1, read as the reverse complement.
CCCCTTGTATATACTTCATATGACAGTGGTTGACCTTCAAATTATTTGCTCAAGTACCCTCAAAAGAATTTTGAAAAGTTATGTTTCTCCCCTATACACAGTAGACATTAAGTGGAAATTAAGTTGACATCTACAATTTTTCATCATCATTTAAACATTTTCTAAACAAATATACATTTTGTTTATTGTAAATAATAATGATTAAACTGTTAGTGCACCCTTCCAAATGTATCCAATGGAGTATAAATATTAATGACTGGATTTACTCCATCATTAATTTTAAAATAGGGACGCCTGGGTGGCTCAGTGGTTGAACTTCTGCCTTTGGCTCAGGGCATGATCCGGGGGTCCCAGGATCGAGTCCCACATCGGGCTTCCTGCATTAAACCTGCTTCTCCCTCTGCCTATGTCTCTGCTTCTCTCTGTGTGTCTCTCATGAATAAATTAATAAAATCTTAAAAAAAAAACCTTTAAAATACATACGCTTTTTTAAAAAATCAGAAAATTTCTCCCTGAACTTCTATTTCCATTTCACTTTACCCATAGAACTTCATCCTTAGGTACTGTTTTTTAAAGATTTATTTATTTATGAGAGAGAGAGAGCGTGCACTTCCATGCACACACATACACAGCTGCGCATGCGTGCATGCAACTGGACGGAGGGTGAGGGAGAGAATCTCAAGCAGACTCCCTGCAGAGCACCCAGCCCTACATAAGGGCTCCATCTCATGACCCTGAGACCATGACCTGAGCCAAAATCAAGAGTTGGATGCTTAACTGACTGAGCCACCTGGGCGCCCCCTTATGCACTGTTCTTTTATGCTTGAATCTTTACTACTTGTCCTATCATATATCTCTATAGCAACAACAATATATATGTATAAATAAAAATATTTTTGTTACCATGAAGTGCTAGGGGTAAAAAATTTTCTTCTGTATTATTAAAATTATTAGCATACAATTGATTAAAACCATACAAGAATGTTGCAAATCTTGACCAATAATTATTAAATATAAAAAAAAATTTTGTTGGGAATGTATCTTTTAATGAGATGGATGGAGGGGATACATTTACAAAAGTCTGATTAAAGAAATTATCTAACTGACCCTTTATGTGGCATCCTGGAAGTACTTGTACTGTAGGGCAAAGAGTAAGATTTGGGCTGGGTGAGCAATGTGTCTTTTTTTTATAAAATGGAGAAGGATCCCTGTGAAAAGGGAGATGGGACAGAAGAACCTTAACTACAGCAGTCTTATAGGGCATATCAGATTTAGGAAAGAGAACATATTGAAGTTTAAACCCTGGAAATTGATTGTCTTAAAATTATGCACACCCACGTAATCTTTACAAAGTCTTCCCATATTTGAAGAGCAGTTTGAAGAACACAGCTAAAGGACACCCATTGCCAAAATGTAGTCACATGTTCGTCTTCACTTTACTTAACTGACAGTTATTTAATGAGCACATGGAACAATGCAGGGGATGAATGGATAAATGGATGGCTGGATGGAAAGGCAGAGAGAAAAATGGATAAATACTGAGTGTTTACTATATACCCCAAATTCTGGCATAAAAGGAGAGTGACACTAAGAAAACTCTGCCCTTGCCATGTTGTCAGCTCTTTTTAGGAGACAGTAGAGAACAATAAAACCGCCACAAAGGTAATATGTATAAAATTGGATATAACAGGATTGGTGATCATCTCCAACTGTCCACTCTTCCCTTCACCTACAGGAGCAAGTTAAAATTCTTGTGTTATGAGATTCAGAAGGAAGTTACTGACTCATGATTATTTAGGACATTTTAAGTTTAATGTATGGTCAGTTGGGTCTCGTCTAAACTTCACTGTTGTTGCTTTGCGCTTTTTGTAATAGAAAACTCCCTATTATTTCATTAACTTTACAATAATGTGATCCTCATATTTTAACATAAAATTTGTGGATCCTACCTACCATGTTGTGGAAAGGTCTTATGTACTCTTCTCATCTCCAACACTATTTCCCTTCATGCAAATTACAAAAGAAAAAAGAAAAGAAAAAGGTCCCTCTGACAAATTATGAAAAATGATGACCTAGTGAGCCAGAACAGGATTTCATTCAGCCCTCAGTCCAATGGTGTGCTGGTAAGTGCTTAAAAACCAACTCAGAGAGGGGGAAGGGCTTATTTGTAGCATTCGCTGATGTCAGGGGTATGAATACCATGGCCCAATTCAAGCTACCAATGTGAAGTAAGCCGGCTGACAAAATTCCTTAAAGTTTAATAAGCGATTATGAGCTAACTCTGGCACACCACTGGGATTTCTCACTTATTCCTCAGCAGGGTGCCTTTATGTAGTTACCAAACTGCACCAGGGTACACAATGGCCCAGGTCACCATACTGGTGCCAAACTTAGTTTGAGCAGCTGAATTTGCTTGGCAAGATCAGATATTATGAGAATTAGCAGGCACACATGGGTGTTTCACGTGCACAGCTAACCAACTGGACTGGAATTTGTGTTTTATTTCACACTCATCTTGTTTCTGCTCCAAGGAGGCACAAACACTATTGCTCCCCAGTAAAAAAGAAATAAGAAAAAGAAAAAAGAAAGGGGGAAAGAGTCTTTGAGGACCCACTAAGGACAGTGAGCAGATCCATTTTTCTGTCAACTGATACAGCCATCCATTCTTCTTTTGCAGATGCCAAATAGTTTCCTATTAAGTTCCTTTTAGTTCACTGTGCCATGCAGCTTGGTTAAAAAAAAAAAAAAATCCAGAGACGTTTTTTGTTAAAAAGATTCAAGGAAAGGTGTTCTGTCACCAACAGAACATACCGGTTTGACACAGTAGAAACGGTAAAGCCTCTGCCCATTGCGAACACTTACAGAAATCCCCTGTGAGTGAACTTCTGCAGCAAAGCACTGCTGATTTTGTAAGATAACCCCTGCATCCCATGAGCGACAGGTCTTGATCTGGGCTTGAGAGATGTAATATTTTGATAAAAAACGGCACTTCCTTTTGAAGCATATATTTGCGTGTGCTGAGCAGTACCACTGGAACCTCAGTGAGCGCCTAGGCGAGGCTGACTTGGTCTCTCCCAGCTCGCTCCAGCCATAAACCCCTCCTTCACACATCTAAATGTAGCAGTAATTAGCATCCATAAACCGCAAATGTGGCTTGGGTTTTTTCCCCCCCTTTCAGAAGCATCAACGTAGTTTGTATTTTTCATGAGCACAAATATGTTGTACACCTCTTTGACTTGAGACTCTGACATGGATGGAAAGCTACTGAAGATAGGAGCTGTATCTCCTGAGGTGGGAAGAATTTTTTTTTCAGCAGACTTTCTAATTATTATTTTTTTTATCTTTGATCTAAGGTATCACAATAGAGAAAATTTAAGGCCTATCAAAAAATTATCAAATTCAACTTTCCTCATGGAACCAGGCACAATTCTAACTCTTACAGAAGTAATTAAAAACTGATTAATCACCACTGTACACATAATTAAAAAGGAATCCATTTCATCTATTTTATTTCAGGTGTATTTGATAGTTGTAAAGATTAGAGAGAGAAAGAGTATAGTCCATTGAAATGTCTCCTCAAAATTCATGTTTGCCAGGAACTTCAGAATGACTTTTGTAGATATTATTAGTTAAGATGCAATCACACTGCATTAGGGTGGGTTCTTAATCCAATAACTGTATAAGAAAAACAGAAGACATACAGAGATATACACGTCAGGGGAAGGCCATATGAAGGAGGCAGAAGTTGGAGTCATGTTGACACAAGCCAAGGAACACCAAGGTTGCTGGGAGCAAGCAGAAGCTAGACAGAAGCAAGGGAAGATCCTTTCCTAGAGCCTTTAAAGGGAGCATGGCCATGCTGACACCCTGATTTGAGACTTTTGACCACTAGCCCTGGTGTCCAGAGGCTTTTATTTTATTGCGTTTCTCGGGGAACACAGGGCCCATGCAAGCAATAGGATAGTCTAATGGTATGTTATAAATGTTTCTTTAACTTCTGCTTTTTTTTTTTTTTAAAGATTTTATTTATTTATTCATGAGAGACATAGAAAGAGAGGCAGAAACACAGGCAGAGGGAGAAGTAGGCTCCTTCGGGGAACCTGATGCAGCACTAGATCCAAGGACCCCAGGATCATGACCTGAGTCAAAGGTAGACACTCAACCACTGAGTCACCCAGGTGCCCTAACTTCTGCTTTTGACATTATGGTAACTCAAAGACATTTTGGTTCCAACAGGAAGGTCCCAATGTCCTTTGTATTCAGTGAAGTGCCTATGGCACCCTTGCACATATCAAACACTAAACTTTTGTTTATTTTTATAAAAGATTTGGAGCTCCCTGGTTATTTCCTACTACTCAAGATTAGTCTGACAAGGATTGTAGTTCATTACCACTGACAAGAGAAATAATGACAATTCATAGAAATCAATGACCAGGCTTGAAAAAGAACTCTGAAATCTCCATTTCTTGTGTTTTTTGATCCAGTTGGATTATATCACTTATAGGTAGGTATTTTTACCAATATATAAATGTAGGCTACTAGGGCTCTTTTTTTTTTTTTTTTTTCCAAAAAGCTTATAATGTAATAAGGTGAAAGTCTGTCATTTGCACACACAAATCCAAATACAGTATAATTAGGTGCTTAAACAAGTACTAATTAAACAGACTCCAAAAACTCAGCCCTAAGACTACACTTGAGAGAGCTGGGATAGTACAAGTAGATCTTATGGAGGAAACAAACTTGAATTGATGTAAATTAGTCTATTAGATTAATAGATTAGTGCATTAGTCTATTAGATTTAAATTTTCAAAAAAAAATTTTTCTATACTCACTATGTATGTGTGAGATAAACAAAGCTGTTAGTGATATATATTTTTCTAATTTAAAAAATTGTAGTGTTAGGCTCCCTACTGATGTCCTTTTGAAATATTTACATAAATATTGTTCTTTCAAGGAGCAAAACCATTCTTAACTCATCATATAATAAATGTATACATCAGGCCAGGAGTCAGCAAACTATGAGCTATAGGCCAAATCTGACTCACTGCCTATTTCTGTAAATAAAGTTACTGGTATACGGCTATGCACATTCATTTATATATCTTCTATGGCTGCTTTACACTACAACAGCAGAGTTGAGATGTTGCAACAGAAATCATTTGGCCACAAAGTCCACGATATTTACTATCTGGCACTTTACAGAAAAAAATTGCCAACTAGGCTTGTAGGAATATATAATTAAAAAAAAAAACACAAAAAATCATCTTTGGGTTGCGAGGTCAAGCCCCATATTGGACTGGAGATTATTTAAACACACACACACACACACACACACCAAAAACTCTTAAAAAATGATAAAAATATCTGGAGGGGAGGAAACAAGTGAATTTATGTTAAATGTTAAGATCTTTTAAAAGTTTTTTTTCCAAATATTTTATTTTGTTTCTCACACAATAATAAAGAAAAATAAAGTGAGCATTTCTAATCTTCTATAAATAATTTTCTAAGAGCTGGAAACTTAGAAAGCTACATATGACATTTCATTTTCTTTAAAATATAAATCAGATATGATTATAATTATTGTGAATTTAAAACATTCTAGGACAGACCTTAGTTTTCAAAACTTTTTAGATAACATAAAAAAAAATGCTTCCATTAAACTTAAATAGTTTAGGATTAAACTATTTAATCCATTTAATCCATCCATTAAACTTTAGGATCCTCTAAAGCATGCTTTTAAAGTTGTTTATAACCACTATTATATTATAGCTAAATTTCCTTTAAAAGTTTAATTCTAATTACCTTTATTTTTTTTTAAAGATTTTTATTTATTTATTCATGAGAAACACAGAGAGAGAGAGGAAGAGACACAGGCAGAGGGAGAAGCAGGCTCCATGCAGGGAGCCTTTTGTGGGACTCAATCCTGGGACTTTAGGATCACACCCTGGGCCAAAGGCAGGGGCTAAACCACTGAGCCACCCAGGAATCCTCTCTAATTATCTTTAAAAGTATAATTCTAGCTAGTCTTAACGTTTCCCTATGCTGAATATGATAAAAAAAAAGTACCTTATTACGCAATAGGCATATCTTCTTTCAGTCAATGCTACTTTTCAATTCTTTTACAATTTAGCATGTATAATTTGTATCTACTGGTCATATTTTATCTCTTTAAAAGGCAGAAGCCTAAAAAAGTAAAAAGGCAGAGGCCTGGTAATAACGTTGTCCAAAGGTATATGACCCAGATTAAGTGCCAACGTTAACAGTACAGTAATCAGTTTGGAGTTTAATCATGAAATAAAGGGTTAATCTTTTTTTTTTAAAGGGTTAATCTTTTAATGCTAAAGTTAGCCTGCCCATTTCTTTTTTTTTTTTAAGATTTTTTTATTTAAAAAAAATAAGATTTTTTTATTTGAGAGAGAGACTGAGTGCAAGTGAGGGGGAGGGGCAGCGGGAGAGGGAGAGAATATCAAGTTGACTCCCCACTGAGCACAGAGCCCAGTGCAGAGTTTGATCTCACAATTCTGAGATCAAAACCTGAGTGGAAATCAAGAATTGGACTCTTAACCAACTGAGCCACCTAGACACCCCTCATTTCTTTTTAAATCAGGCTTAGAGGAAAGAGCCATTTCTTCTGTCTTTCCCAAATTATTTAGAATGACTGATCATATTTTCTAGTCTCTCTAAGAAATGTTATGACACTCCTAGATCCCTAACAATTGAGAAAAATACACTGATACCCCATTCATCCACTCACATGGAACTGGACATAAGGAGATAGAAATTACACTGGCACTTGACCTAAAGTGAGTGGTCCACAGAGACTGAATCTCTTTCTTTCTCCTTGGATGCACTTCAGGAACAGGGTCAAAATGTAGAGGCCTGGAATCTACTATATGGATTCCTACAGAAATGCTGTACCACATGAGTTTTTACAATATTTGTTTTAAATTCCTGTAGTTGAATGGAATTGGGTTTTTTTTTTTGTTTGTTTGTTTATATTTGGGTATTTAATCTGGTACTCACTTTGGCAGCACATATACTAAAATGGGAATGATCAAGTATCTATCTGTTGTGTTTTTTTCTGACCACCTGAAAACATAAAACTCATAGGCTATTTCTGAATCCAGAGGGAATTCTAACATAAATGATAAATTTCCAGACCAAAGATCCAGACACAAACTTAATGCCATCACCTACCAAAACTCAGAAACCCTAACTCAGAAAAATGCAAGCCCAGTTATTATCTGCCTCATTTTGAATGTGACTCCATGGATAGCATCTTTAAGACGTTGCATGAAGCTGGTAGAACACTGTATGCCTTTCCTCAGCACAAATGACCACATCCTGTGCCAGGCAGCATTTTTCGTCTCTGTGGTTAAGAACTGGTACAAATTAATGTATAGCTAGGCAGAGCTGGAATGTTAGTTGAAGCTGTGATTTGAATCTCAGAAGCTTTAGAGATAGAACTCTAATTGTTGGTCCCTTAAGAATCTAAGACAAAAGAATCATCTCAAGAACTGATTTTCTTTTTTTTCTTTTCTTCCTCTAAGAAACACATGGATGCACACATGTAATTAATCTAATGCATTCATTTGGTCCCTTATTTAACAAATCTTTATTTTTTATCCTACTATAGGCCAAGTACTATTCTATGTGCTGCAAATGCCTAGCCTTGAAAAAGACAGCCCAAGATCCTGGCTCATACAAGGTAAAGAGATAAAGACAATAGAGAAATAAATAAAACTCCAAAATTATCCATGGTAAGTGCCATGCAGAGAATTAAAATAAGGAATGTGTTAAAATAGTTACTGGGTTGTCAGGGAAAATCTCTCTGAAGAAATGACATCTAAGATGAGATCTGAGTGACATTCATAAAGTAATAGTGATCAGATTTATCAACATGAATATTAGCATAAAATGTGTACAATGTTTATATAAATACAGTGCTCAGAATTCACAAAAAAGCCTGGAAGTATTCCACAGTGCTGACAAAGACTATCTTTGGGTGGTAGGGAGAGAGGTGAGTTTTTCTTTTTTCTTTCTATCAACTTTCCAAAATGTGGTAAAATATAAAAACATATTTAGTCTTTGTTCCCTGTTCCTGACAGAGTTCCTAAAACCCTTGAATTTCCTGAGGGACAAGAGTGTCTTTTGTTATTCAATAATAAGGTCCTTTCAATTACACCTGAGTTTATGCTAATGACTTTAGGGTGGGGCCCCTATATAATAATCTCAGGAAGGGATGGTCATCAGGAAGACCAAGTGATTAAGGGGAAAGGAGTATGGGGACTGGAGATTGAGCTTTATGAAAATTCTTGAACAATGAAATTCAGAGAGTTTCTGGGTTGGTGGTCACATCAAGATGATGGGAAGGTGGTGTGCCCAAAGAGGGCATGGAGTTTCCATGGAGTTGTGTCCTTTATAATAAACTAATAATAGTAAGTAAAGTGCTTTCCTAGATTCTGTGAGTCATTCTAGCAACTTGTCAAACCTGAGGAGGATGGTTGTGGAAACCCTGTATTTGTAGCCAAGCAGGACAGAAGTGCTGGTAAGGCAGAGACCTGGTAGCTTCAACTGGTGTCTAAAGTGAGGGAGGGCAGTCTCATGCGACTAAGCCCTTAAACTGTGGGTTCTGTGTTAACTCCAGGAGTTAGTATGAGAATCGAATTGAATTTCTGGATGCCCAGTTGGTGTCTGGAGAAATTGATGTCAGTGTTGGAAAAAACCCAGAATTGGTGTCAGGAGTGGGATTTGCTAGAACAATCTGGGCTCATGGAAACATGTGGTTTGGGAAGAGAAAAGAAGAAAGAGCAAGAAATGAGGAACCTCTGATTCCTTGCCACATGGTCACCCATGTTACGGAAAAACAGCTGTGTTGTGATCAGTGATGAGGTAAAGTTACCAAGGGTTTTCAGAGATGGATCCACCACCTGTGAGCTGGTTCATGGGTACATAAGGAAATGCAAACTAACAGGAAAAAAGTGAAATTAGTTACTGTTACCTGAATTAACTAAAATGAAATGAACAGAAAGTGTTGACCAAACCTTGATGTTGGACCAAGCTCAGACTTCGATTGCTTTAAGCTTCAGATGTTAAGTTCAAAGGTTGCCCTAAAAGGTAAAATTTTGAGGGAACAACAGAGAAGACCTCTAAAACCTCTGTTCACCAAAAAGATAGTTCACATGGTGAGAGGCCAAAACCAAGAAACTACTGAAACCAGGAGGTATAATATGAAGGCATTGTCTCATTTTGTGAATCAGTATCATCAGCTTCCTGAAGAGCTATTACTAAAATGGACAGTAATAGTGACTAACTTAGGGGGAGTATATTTGGTTTTGAATTCTACAGAGAAGAAGAGCATGTTTGGGTTGATACTCAACCCACAGCTAACTATGCAATAATCAGATGGCTATACATGATCCAGATACACAGCAGCGTGGTGGACTAGATGAAAGCCACTGTAGGTTCTATTTACCCTGAGAAGAGGAATATCCGATTCCATCTATAAATGCCAGTGGAACACCCAGATTTAACAGTTGATATACTTTGTATGTAAGCTATGTGGGGGCAGCCCCGGTGGCGCAGCGGTTTAGCGCCGCCTGCAGCCTGGGGTGTGATCCTGGAGATCCGGGATCGAGTCCCACATCAGGCTTGTTGCGTGGAGCCTGCTTCTCCTTCTGCCTGTGTCTCTGCCCCTCTCTCTGTCTCTATGAATAAATAAATAAAAATTCTAAAAAAAAAAAAAAAAAAAAAAAAGCTATGTGGGACTGGCTTTATGATAACAGACATATTTACTCCTTAAATATGCCAGTTATCCAGGTCATGATAACTGGTTTAAGGGGGTGTTCTAAGAATGTGCATATTGGACATGGTATGGTGAAGTTAGTAAAGCCACAGGAGGAGATAAGAACAAAAATTGGAAGGAAGAAATTTTTTATATTCACGAGACCCATAGAGGGGGTATTGCCACATGCCACACAGGGCCACAGGGGAAAGCACCAGTGTCAGTCGGGAGGCAGAAAAGAGCAGTGAAGGAAATCCTCCTAGGCCAGAGTTTTTATTGGAGTTTCTGAGAAAAGGCAAGGCAGACAGAGTAAACAGTTTAGGATTGGTTGGTTTGAATAATCCTGACAGATTCTAGAACACAGAATGGTCTCTAGTTATCTGATATACTTGGCTGTGGGATGATTTGGAGCAGAGGAAATATTACCTTGGTGTATGAGAATTAGGTAAGGAGATGGTTGGGAGGCACAGGTTCTGGACTGGTTGGTTTGTGTATGAAAAGAATGATCCTGGCTAACTCCTCTGCTATCTATAAGAATTGGCTATCCCTGGGAAAAGCAGGCTTTCCCTGGGTCTGTAAGGACCCCAAATATCAAAGCGTCCAAGATACAGAAAGACAGTACAGTTAATAAAACTGGTCCTGTGATGAGTGGATGCCAAAGAGACAAATACAGAATCTAAGAAAACAAAGTCAGAACAGGGAACCCCTTTGGCATGGGCATGCCATGTAATCTTCCTGCTGCAAAATCAAGCAACAGTAAAAGAAACCAGAGTGAATCTGCTATTTTACCCTCCCCTCTTGGGTCTTAGAGATGCTAATAAAAACATTAGGTAATTAACAAGAAAATGAGGAGGGGCAGAAGGGAGAGTCAAGGGACTTGTCCCAGCAAGGTGGAAAATTGTAAATGGTTATTAAGAAAAAAAAGAATAAAGGGAACACTGGTAAGGCCAAAACAAAGAAGAAAAAAGAAAGGGGGAGAGTCAAAGGACTCATCGGACTGAAAATCTTTAGATTGTTATAAAGAAACAGAATAAAGAAACAGACATTGAGGGGTTTGAAACAAAGGTCTTAAGACAGCACTATGCAAGGTTGGGTGGACCAAAGGGACTTTCTCCATTAAAGGGCCCCAAACAAGTTTGCTCTATTGCTCCAGAGTAAAGGAACTTACAAAGCCAGAAGGCAAAGATTATAAACAGAAACTTGATCTGAAATCAGCTAGGGCAATAGTCGGGCAGATTAATCTTTGTCATGACAAAAGAACAGGGCTCAGCCTCTCACTAGGGACCAAAGCCTTATGCACATGAAAGGGTGAAATGGTCAGGGGGCACAGAAGTTTCTGGGACACCCCACACCCCAACATGGGAGCCTCACTCACTGTAGTAACCAAAACTTGTTAGTGAAGCCCTACAGGGGGCTTCAATTTGACTGAGAGAATACAGAAATGTTTATAAGGGTTGACAGGATTAAGGTGGAGGCTTAGATGGAAAGGAACGTTTAAATAAGCTATTTGTGAATAAATTGTGTCTCCTTCACCTGAAACTGTTATGAGAATGGATATTATGTCTGACTGGGGAACTTCTCCCTCACCTCATTTTATAAAACCAAAACCTGTTGATAGGTCACAGTTAGGAATGGAAGGGTTGAAGGATTAAGGTAAAAGTCTGAAAGAAAGCTGGTATGTCTGAAGTGGCTGCATCTCTTTTATTTGAATGTATTATGGGCATGGACATTGTCTGTGACTGGGTATTAATTGTTTCTGTAAAACAGAAAGCATGTAAATCTGTCCTATTAATTGGACATGCTGAATGGGGATGGATAAGATTGCCCCAGTCCACAGTGTAAATGAGAAGTGGCAGTGCTAATGGGAACAGTTTCTGTGTGGTAGCTCTATGTGGAGCATAGATTGAAGTTTATGGCAAAAGCCTGTGACTGCTTCCCATCAACAACTATTGGGATTATGGAAAGGAGATTTCCATTTGAGAAGCAATTAGTAGCCTGCTATTGGATATTAATTGAAACTGCCCCTATGACTGCAGTACAAAAGCAATCTTAACATCTAAAATGCCCATGTCTTAGGTAATGTCACAGAAATGCTTAAGGTTTCTGGGAGGGCAATGCCCAGGAGAGTTCCATACTAAGACGGAAATGGTTTATACAGGATTATGCTACCTGAGGAATGCAAGCAGGAGGTACTCACAAGCAGTGAGCCTCTTTTCCTCAGGACTGACTTTGGAATCATATGAGGCTGTATCATTACTTGGACAGTGCCCCAAAAGCAGATCTAGACTGAACAACATAGAGCTGCTTGGTTTATGGGTGGCAATTCCAAGGTAAACGAACAATATCCTGTTTGGAGGACCACCACTCTGACTGAAGATGCAAAAACAAATGAACTCAGTAGATGAATTTCATGCTGTTTTCCTAGTAGTGATGGAAGGATGGATCAATGACAAAAGCCTCTATCTACATTTTGGTTTTTACCTAACTCGAGTGACGGCCAGTGGCCTGGCCACAGGGATAGGCAGAAGGAAAACTGGTCTTTTAAAGGGATGCCCATATAGGCCATGACCATACAGAAATCACTAGGGATTTTTTTTTTAATTTTTATTTTTTTATGATAGTCACAGAGAGAGAGAGAGAGAGAGAGAGAGAGAGAGGCAGAGACACAGGCAGAGGGAGAAGCAGGCTCCATGCAGGGAGCCCGACGTGGGATTCGATCCCAGGTCTCCAGGATCGCGCCCTGGGCCAAAGGCAGGCGCCAAACCGCTGCGCCACCCAGGGATCCCACTAGGGATTTTTAAATAAGATTTTATTTATTTATATTTGATAGAGAGAGAGAGAGAGAGAGAGAGAGTGTGTGAGCATGTGTACAAAGAGGGGAAGCTGCAGAGGGAGAGGGAGAAGCAGGCTCCCTGCTCAGCAGGGAGCCCAACGTGGGGCTTGATCCTAGGGACCTGGGATCATGACCTGAGCTGTAGGTAGGCACTAAACCCACTGAGCCTCCCAGGTGCCCTCACTATAGGAATTTGAGGGGTACATTAAAGTAAGTATGTCAATGCCCAACAGAATTCCCTTCCGGGTTTGGAAGGTGACTGGAAATAAGTGGAGATCGCAGTGTACTTACTTGAAGTGGCCACCTGGGTCCATGGAAGGAGTAGATATTTGGGGACCATAGCAATACAGAGGACTGAATCTGGACATACTCCTTTTGCACCCTCTGAGGCTCAAAATGCCAACAAGAACTGTTCTATCTGCCAACAAGAGAGACAGAGGCTACCTATGGCTATGGGGAAAATTCCTCAGAGGGACAGCCCCACACATAGCTGGTAAGTAAATGATATTGAACTGGTGCCAGTAGCTGGGTGAGGGGTGCTACAAATGTGTTTCGACAGAATAGACACTGACTCTGGACTGTGCATTGCTTACTTGGTGGTAAATGCAAATGGTAAGAGAACCAAAAAAACAAAACAAAACAAAAAACAAACAAAGCAAACAAAAAACAAACAAAACAAAACAAAACCCCCAAAACACAACAACAAAAACAAGTTTGGAAGATATTGCACCAATTTCTTCAGGACAAGAAACTTTACAGCCCATAAAGTCAAATGGGCAGAGAGATATTGTCCTCAGAAGAACAGTTTCATAGAGATTTGGAATAGGCAACTTAACACTGGTTGTTTAAAAGAGGGGAACTTGTAGGCAGGAAGGGCTGTTATACGTATATTTAAGAATGTGCGCTCACACTCAGCATGAGCAGGGATAAGGGAGTGTCCTCATTGACAGATTCCTGTTTTTCTGGTGGATCTGGGGAAGAAGAATGGGGGAGGACGCTATTAACTTTTTCTGTAGGGGGAAAATATTGGTATGACTATAATTCTTCCCAAGAGAAGACACTAGTTTGATGACAATACTATTTTTCTTTCCCTCAACTTTTCTTTTTTATCACTTCAACTTTCTCTTTCCTACTTGATGCAGTAGTCATGGGACTAGTGCTTCAACAAGTGCTGGAAACAGACATGATCCCTAGACAAGAAATGTAACAATAGTTTTATTTATTTATTTATTTTAAGATTTTATTTATTTATTCATGAGAGACACAGAGAGAGAGAGAGAAAGAGGCAGAGACAGGCTGAGGGAGAAGCAGGCTCCATGCAGGGAGCCCAACAGGGGACTCTATTCTGGGTCTCCAGGATCACACCCTGGGCTGAAGGTGGCGCTAAACTGATGAGCCACCCAGGCTGCCCAGTAACTATAGTTTTAAACCTTTATGTCAGAATTTTTAAAGGTTTGATAGGGCAGGTTGTGCCTTCACTCCATTTCCCCAACTGGAGTTAACAGTGAATGAAGCTCTATTGTTAGTGGCAAAAAGAGCCTGCTGGTTCTGTACCTAAGTAACTCTACTCTATAGGATCAGGAGTGGATTGATAGGAAGGCACTTGCTCGACTAGTATTGTTGCTTGCAATCTAGACCAGCATAGTAGTTTGTTTGTTTTTAAAGATTTTATTTATTTATTCATAAGAGACACAGAGAGAGGCAGAGACATAGGCAGACTCCATTCAGGGAGCCCGACATGGGACTCGATCCAAGGTCTCCAGGATCATGCCCTGGGCTGAAGGTGGTGCTAAACCGCTGAGCCACCCAGGCTGCCTAGTTTGTTTGTTTTTAAAGATTTTTTATTTATTCATGAGAGACACAGAGAGAGAGAGGCAGAGACATAGGCAGAAGCAGACTTCCTGCGGGGAGCCCGAAGTGGGACTCAATCCCAGGACCCCGGGATCACGACCTGAGCCAAAAACAGACACTCAACCACTGAGCCATCCATCCTCTAGACCAGCACAGTAGTTTAACCTAATGTTCCTTCCAAAAGTGCAAAGGTTCAGGTAGAAATGAAAAGAAAGAATGGTAGCTGAGGGTAAAGAAATGAATCAATGGGTTATATAATGAAGGAAATTCAGTATTATACTAAAATCTCAAGAAAGGCTCAGAGCAAGAGAATAATAAATATTGCCTCTCAGCTCAATTATACTAGATGCTGAAAAGGTGAAGCCATATATTGCTGAGACCACTCCTGCTTTTGGAACCTGACAAAATCAAAACCTGCAAGCTTGAATGGCCTCACCCTGGGAAACATTTTCATATGATATGGTGATGGACTGGAATAATTATTAATGACTGACTGTGACTGTAGTAATGTGCCAGTATCTTGATTTTTTTTATTTTTTGTTTTTTGTTTTTTTTTTTATTTTTTTTTTAATATTTTATTTATTTATTTAAAGCCTGTGAGTGGGTGGGGGGTGGTGTTGAAGGAGAGGGAGGGACAGAATCTCAAGAAGACTCCTCATTGAGCATGGAGCCAGACACAGAGCTCGATGAGGGGTTGGGCTCGATCTCATTACCCTGATATCATGACCTGAGCCGAAATCAAGAGTCAGATGCTTAATCAACTGAGACACCCAAGTGCCCCACCAGTATCTTGACTTTTATAATTCTTGTGCTATAAGAGATTCATGGTCAAAGATCAGTGGGTGGCCTATGGTAAAGTACAAAAATATATTTGGTCCTTGTCCTAGGTTCCTGGCACAAGAATTCCCAAAACTCTTGAATTTCCTGAGTGATAGGAGTATCTTTTGTTATTTATAACAAGCTCCTTTCAATCATGGCTAAATTTATGCTAATAAGGTGACTTAGGGTAAGGCCCCTAGGTAACCTCAGGATGGAATGGTCACCAGAAAGACAAAGTGATGGGGGGGGTGACTAAAGATTGATCTCTATAAAAACTCTTGGATAATGAGATTCAGAGTTTCTGGGTTGGTGAACACATCAAGATGATCGCAGGGTGGTGTGCCCAAAGAGGGCATGGAAGCTCCATGCCCTCCCACCCTATACCCTGCCCTATGCATCTCTTCCATGTGACTGTTCTTGAGCTCTATCCTTTGTAATAAACTACTAATAGTAAAGTAAAGTGCTTTCCTAGATTCTGGGAGTCATTCTAGCAACTTGTCAAAACTGAGGGGAGGGGTTGTGAAAAACCCTGCATTGTAGCCAAGCTGGACAAAAGTGCAGGTGACATGGAGACCTGGTAGTTTCAACTGGTGTCTAAAGATTTTATTCATTGATTCATGAGAGACACACAGAGAGAGGCAGAGACATAGGCAGAGGGAGAGGCAGGCTCCCTATGGGGAGCCTGATGTGGGACTCAATCTCAGTACTCTGGGATCACTCCCTGAGCTGAAGGCTCAACCACTGAGCCACTCAGGTGCCCACTCAACTGATGTCTAAAGTTAAGGCAGTCTTGTGGGACTGAGCCCTTAACCTGTGGGTTCTGTGCTAACTCCAGGAGTTAGTATGAGAATTGAATTGAATTGTTGGATGCCCACTTACTGTCTGAAGAATTGGAGAATTGGTTGTTGGTGGGGAAATACTCCATAATGAACAGTTATTATTTTTATAATGAAAAAGAGTCAAATAAACATTTTAAAAATGAAGTGGTATAACTTAAACACTGAATAAACACCTTAAATTCTCAAAGTTTGCTGATATCCTTCAGCAAATTTTTAAATATTAATGTTTGTAAAATGAACAAAACTTAATTATTCCCAACTCAACCCACAAATGCAAGTTTTTCTTGGAGAGTTCCTGATTTCTTCCATATATTAAGCTTCAACCATATCTATAACCATTTTTAGTCGGTCGCAGTGGCTTACCTCCTAGATCTTCATCTTCATTGGTTGGGCCTTCTGCACTGTCCACATTTTCTGTTTCATGTGGTTTGGTTAAGTCGTAGTCATTCAAAATCACTGGACATTCTAGGAGATAAAAAGAATTTTAATCATACAGGCCAGTTTTAAAGGATTTTTATAAACATGTATTAAGTAGACTTCCATTTCAGCATAATCTCTTCATGATAGACAGTGCCCCTTTCATACATACTCCAAGTGGAATACATGTGAAAACTCCTGAGATTCAGAAATATGCCCAGGGTACACCAGAGTTAAAATGCATTCATGTTCCTTCCTGACAGGAATTCTCTCTCCTTTGGTATGTCTCACAACATTCAGTAGGATGCTATCGCTATTTATTTATTTGTTTGTTTGTTTATTTATTTATTCATTTAAATACTTTATTTATTCATGAAAGACAGAGAGAGAGAGAGGCAGAGTGAGAAGCAGGCTCCACACAGGGAGCCTGATGCAGGACTCGATCCCGGGACTCCAGGGCCATGTTCTGGGCCAAAGGCAGGTGCTCAACCACTGAGCCACCCAGGCTTCCCACTATTGCTATTTATGACCAAGAAGCATTTATGTAGTGATGAGAAATACTGAGATAAAAAATACCGGCATAACCCAATTTAGGAAATATGTTTTCCTGAGAGAAAACCCATAAGCAACTGTATATGAAATCCTATTTTCCTTTTCTGTTCACATTATAAATGTGATTCTGTGGAAGACATATTGGCCCTCGAGTTCCTTTATTTCTTTGGACATTTACTAAATGCTAACAAGGCTACAGATATGAGTAAGTCATAATTCCTGTCCTCAAGGAGCTTATAATTTGCAGATGTAGATAAGTCTGAATGCAAGACATTACAGGTCTATAATGTAGACTCAGACAAAGTATTATAGGAGCAGGAATTCATTTGTGAAAGAGAGCAGATATAATAAAAGCATGCTTAAATAAACAGCAAACTTATTTAAAAATTAAGTCTAAAAGAAATATACTTTTGTATATTTGTATATTATATAAATACTGATAATATTAGATGTTAGAAGAAAAGGAACAATGTAGCAGGTATTATTTCATGTACAAGCATGTAGCTTAAAAAGATGTTAACAAAAGAAATCAACTAAAAACTTATTTACTTTATTTTTTTTTTTTTTTTTTTTTTTTTCTTATAAAATTTAATTTATTAACAGCCTGCATTTCACTACCTGCATTTCTAGGATCACATAAACCTACACATACCCATACAATGATGGTTTCTCCTATTTCCTTTTTTTTTTTTTTTTTTTTTTTTTTTTTTATTGGTGTTCAATTTACTAACATACAGAATAACGCCCAGTGCCCGTCACCCATTCACTTATTTACTTTATATCAAACTGATTATGTCCTTCCTAATGTTTAATAAAATATTACTGAGTAGCTACTACATACAAAAAATAGTCAAAGATATTGAATCCTGTGGCATTTAAGCTAGGTAAAGTAGGAGAAGTGACTAGAAACTCTGCAGTGGCATTCCTTCCAGCTGCATCCATGACTGAACACATGGAGCAGGACTTTTGCTGGAATGCAGGAATAAAATGGAAATATATTTCACAAAATCCATGATGAAAAGGTGCTAAAAACATGGTTATTGTGGACTCATGTTTTGATTTATAAACAGGTTAAATTTCTCATTTCTACATATTGTAACATATACTCTATGAACTCTAAGACACTATTCTAAATAGTAGCTCACTTTTCTCAAGCTCAATATGACTAAAATAAAGTGCACACCTAAACAACTAACATGATGTACAGGTTCAATTAAAATATAAGGTTACAATCAACAATAACAAAAAGGTACTTAAGTGATAAATTTTGTAATATAGCATAAATTTTGATCCAAAGGGAGTTAATCCAGAAAACACAGAAGTTATTTCTAAGAAATCTGAAAAGTTTATAGTTTATTCTAGAGCAGGAATCTGCAAACCATGGCCTGAGAGCCAAAACTAGCCATGGCTTGTTTCTGTATGGGCCCAGGTAGTAGGAGTGGTTTTTACATTTTCAAAGGATTGTTTAAAAAGGAATATACAACAGAGACCATATATGGCCCACAAAGTCTAAAAATTTACTTATCTTGCCCTTCACACACAAAAATTTGTTGACCACTATCTACAGCACAAGTTGATAAAACATAAGCTACTACATTGTTCAACAAGAACTGTCTTTATTTAAACCAGTAAGTTAAAAACAAATTTTTAAGGGAAAAAACCACAGTGATCAAAATTAGGTGGGGTGTGATTTGGCCCTATGATGCCGAAGAATTTATATAATTGAAATGGACAAGTTGTTTTTATATCAGAAAGACTACATTTTTTTCTAACACATTTCTATAGCATTTTTACTGTGATCAGAATATTATTCTTCCTTTGGTTATTTCAGTAAAGGTATATTTCTAGGGAGGTAAGACCTGATGTTACCTGTGGGCATAGACTCTTCCTGACTGCTTTTCAGTTCCACATTTGGTTTTATATCTGAAAAGAAAAGGATTATAAATATTAGCTACTTAGAGTAAATTTTTTTCAGATTTGGAGCATTCTAAATTTAATAAGGATACCATTTTGGGAGCTTTAGCAGATTTCCTCTTCAGAGCCGGGCTGTTCTTTACCTTTATCCTCCCTTTTTTAGGAGGATAAAAGGAATTATCTACACAGTAATTGTATTTTAGAGATTAAGAGGAAAACATTAGTACTTTGTACTTAACATTTCTAGTACTTTT
The DNA here is from genome assembly GCF_003254725.2 of Canis lupus dingo. Taxonomy (NCBI): domain Eukaryota; kingdom Metazoa; phylum Chordata; class Mammalia; order Carnivora; family Canidae; genus Canis; species Canis lupus. The sequence continues at coordinate 23,835,564 of NC_064251.1, read as the reverse complement.
CATTTCATATCATGTCTCTTCAGCCAAAAGAGCTTCCATTAGCATTTTTTTAAAAGATTTTATTTATTTACTCATGAGACACACACAGAGAAAGGCAGAGACATAGGAAGCGGGAGGAGAAGCAGGCTCCATGCAGAGTGTCCGATGTGGCCCAGGGACTCTGGGATCACGCCCTGAGCCAAAGGCAGATGCTCAACTGCTGAGCCACCCAGGCATCCCTCCATTAGCATTTCGAGTAATGCAACTATGTGAGTGATAATTTTTCCTAGTTTTCGTTATTTGTAAATATCTTTATGCCTTCAATTTTAAAGATTTTTATTTATTTATTTGAGAGTGAGAGAGAGAGAGACAATGAGTGAGTGGGGGAAGGGGGTTAAGGTGGAGGGAGAGGGGCAAGCAGACTCCATACTGAGTGTGGAGCCCAAAGCAGAGCTCAATCTTAGAACCTTGAGATCATGATCTGAGCTGAAATGAAGAGTTGGACACTCAACCAACTGAGCCACCCAGGCAACCATCCTGTCCCTTTTGAAAGATTTTAATTTAATTTTGCCTTCAATTTTATTTATTTATTTATTTATTGATTGATTGATTGATTATTTTATTTTTTTGGTATATATTTTTTTATTGGAGTTCGATATGCCAACATACAGCATAACACCCTGCCTTTAATTTTAAAGGATATTTTTACCTGATACAGAATTCTGGGTTGACAGTTTTCTTCCAGAACTTTAAAGATAGCATTCTACTACCTTCAAGGCTCTATTGTTTCTGATAAGAAATCGGTGATATTTGTATTATTGTTTTCCCACACATAATGTATTCTTTTTCTCTGAATGCTTTCAAGATTTTCTCTTTATCTTTGGTTTTCAGTAGTTTGACTATGATATATCTAGGCGTGATTTTATTTGAACTTATCCCACTTGGGATTGCTGAACTTCTGTAAATTTATATTTTTCACTAAACTTGAAATTTTCAGCCATTATTTCTTCAAATACTTTTTCTCCTCCATCTTCTTGCTCCTTTCCTTCTAGAACTTCAACTGCACATATGTTAGACTTTTTAATATTTTCCCACAATTCCCAGGCTCTGTTCTCCCCCTGCCCCAATGTTTCTTCTTCCTCTGTGTTGTTAGATTGAATAGTTTCACTGATATATCTTCAAGTGCATTCACCTTCTTCTGTCATCTTAATTTGTTAAGTTTATCCAGTGAGTTTTCTATTTCAGATATTATAATTTTTAGTTCTAGAATTTCCATTTTGTTCTTTTGTCATAGTTTTTCTGTCAAGATTTCCTATTTGTTAATTCATTACAAGCATACTTTCCCTTCTGATTCCAATATCTATGTCATCCTGGGGTTAGCCACCATTGATTCTCTTTTATCTTGAGTATGGGTCACATTTTCCTGCTTCTTCAAATGACTTAATAATTTTGGAGTGTACCTTGGACATTATAAATGATATGTTACAGAAATTCTGGATTCTGTTATGTTCCTCTGAAGAGTATAGAAATTTTGTTTCTTTTTAAAGCATGCAGTTAACTTGCCTAGACTCAAACTTGAATTCTGTATCACTGTAGTGAGCAGCAACTAGGGTAACCAAATGTCCCAGCATGACTGAAACTGAGGGTTTTTCCAGATCAGAGAACTTTTCTAGTTCCAGGGAAATTGGGACAAGTTGGTCTCTTGAAGAGGCATAAATCTCTGTTCAATATTTTAGTCTCAGGTTGGCTGCTCAGAGCATGACCCATATATGTGTGGTTCAAGGATCAGCTAGAGATCTGGATCAGCCAGGGAATTTATGATAAAAAAAAAAGCCCTCTCTTCTTTTTTCATACCAAGATTTCCCTCTTTACTTCCCAGCCTGCTGCAGATACTATGGTTTTTTAAGCCAGTGTAACTGTGGATTATCTACCCAAGTTTTGGTCACCTTGAGGCCAAAATTGGTGCCTACCCGTGGGTTAAAACAAATATAAAAACAAGTTGGGGGATCCCTGGGTGGCGCAGCGGTTTAGTGCCTGCCTTTGGCCCAGGGCGTGATCCTGGAGACCCGGGATCGAGTCCCACATCGGGCTCTCGGTGCATGGAGCCTGCTTCTCCCTCTGCCTATGTCTCTGCCTCTCTCTCTCTCTCTCTCTCTCTCTCTCTGTGACTATCATAAATAAAAAAAAAAAAAAAAAAAAAAACAAGTTGGTTTTTACATTTTCCAATGCTTTCAGGTAATAGATTTTTTTCATATTTTGTCCAGAATCTATCATTGTTATCGGTTCGAAGGCTGGTTCAGTAGGAGGTACCCTTCTATTGCCAGAAAATCTTCTTTGTTCTTTTTTTTTTAAGATTTATTTATTTATGATAGACATAGAGAGAGAGAGACAGAGAGACAGAGAGACAGAGACACAGGAGGAGGGAGAAGCAGGCTCCATGCTGGGAGCCTGACGTGGGACTCGATCCGGGGACTCGATCCGGGGACTCGATCCAGGGACTCGATCCAGGGACTCCAGGATCGCGCCCTGGGCCAAAGGCAGGCGCTAAACCGCTGAGCCACCCAGGGATCCTCTTCTTTGTTCTTTATTTTAATGAAGATCAGGGGATCCCTTGGTGGCTCAGCGGTTCAGCACCTGCCTTTGGACCAGAGTGTGATCCTGGAGTCCCAGGATCGAGTCCCGTGTCAGGCTTCTGGCATGGAGGTCCCAGGGATCGAGTCCCGTGTCAGGCTTCTCCCTCTGCCGGTGTCTCTGCCTCTCTCTCTCTCTCTATGTCTATCATGAATAAATAAATAAAATCTTTAAAAAAAAAACTCAGATTTGGTAAGTTTAAAAAAAAATAATGAAGATCATATACCCAAAACTGTTCAAAACAGTACTAATTTCAAATATTCAATACCATTATCTAGTCACGTTTCAATTTTTGTTTTGTAAAATAGAGTCACTACATTTATATTCTGTTCTAATTTTAAAATTTTAACGTATTATCCATTAGATGATGGCAGCAAAGCATGTTTTTAAAATAAGCAAAGGGGCCCCCTGGCATAGGGTGTCAAAACCCAAGATAGCTGAGAATAAATCTATACAAGGAAGGGAGGCAACCCAGGGCAGGCTGCTGGAGACCAGCCAGCCTGAAGAGTATGACATATGGAGTAGGCAGTATGAATGAGATAAGGAGGAATTCTACATGGAGGGCAGACAACATAGGAAATCAGAGCCTGAGTCAGCTAAAGAGAGCATTCAGGCAGGAGAACTGCCCAACTTGGAATGCTGGAGTCCAAGAGGGATAAAAAGGGTATCCAAGATAAGAGACAGCTTAGCATAAGTCAGAGCCTGAGCATGGTGAATAAGACATCCATGCATAGAGGTGGTCTGGTGTGGGTTTTCCGAGCCTAAATGGGATGAGTAAGGCACTCACATGGGGACAGTGGAGGAAGCTTCCATACATAGGAATGCTCCAGTCTAAAGTGTCAAAACTTGAGTGGGGTAGAGGGCATCGATATACTAGGGACAGCCTTGCATGGAGGTGTCAAAGCCAAAGAAAACGTAAAGAGTGTCCACATAGCACAGTAGCTATTGTGCAGGATGTCAGAACCCAAATGAGGCACGAAAAGCATTCAGTGCTGAGGAAGGGATGGTAGTGGCAATGGCTGATTGATTACATAAAGGAGAATTCATCAAATAAGTAAATATAACAAGAATAAGAGTCAGATTTTTCTGTCAGAAAAGGGAGTTACAAATGCAAAAAAAAACAAAAACAAAACAAAAAATTCCAAAAAACCCTGTGGTACTGTATTGGAAATGAAGGTACTGGCTTGCACATGTGATTTCTACTTTATATAAACAGATATAAAATACAGATGTAAATATGTATATATGTGTATGTATATATGTATGGATATGTATGGATATACATACATATAGTCCCTAGCCCTGTCCACTGAGAGTCCCTGGGGAGCAGTGACACTACAACAACTTCTAGCATCCAGATATTAACTTCTACATATCATTTTCCACTTAAAGAAACCAGGCTCCTTGGAGAAATGGTTGATTCCACAGTTGGGGCAGGAAAAAGTACAAGATGGGTCTGGAACATTCACGAAGCAAGAAAGTGTGCACAGAATGAAGAGTATATGTTAAAGGATATAGAAATTATCTTGAAGAGGTTTCCACTGCCAAATCTGAGACAGGGAAGTATCAAAATAATAATGATAGTATGGGATTATAACTCATTAAAAAAAAACAAATTCATGAGTCTATGTTGACATTAATAAGTAAATAAACTGAAAGTCAGATGATTAATGGAATATCTATATAGTTTCAAAGTGCTTCTCTCAAAATACTTATCATTACAAACATGAAAAGAGCAGTACATAGTGAAGAACTTGGTAGACACCACTGTAACTGAACAAAGTGATCATCATCAGTAATGGGACAAATGAAAATTATGTGCCATCTGATAATAAAAAGAACACAGCATCACTTCTGTGATATTGCTGCCAAATAAGCATAATATGAATCTAACCATGAGAAAATGAATTCTAATTGAGGGACAGTTGACAAAATAACTGGCTTTGTAATCCTCAAAAGTGTCCAAGTCATGAGAGATTAAGGAACTTTAGAAACTGTTCCAGACTGAAGGAGAGTAAAGAGACTTGACAACTAAACACAATGTGTGATTCTGAGCTGACTCCTCCTGCAGTAGATAACACTGTAGAAACAACTGAGAAATCTGGATGGAGTCTGAGGATTAAATGGTAGTAATATATCAATGTTTATTTCCTGACTTGGACATTGTTTTGTGGTTATCTAGGAGAAATATCCTTTAGCACATTAAAGTACTCAAGGGTGATAAGGCATCATATTAGCAACTTAGTCTCAAAATTTCTGAAAAAAAAATTGTACTGTATCGCAACTTTTCTGTAAGTTTGATAGTGTTTTTAAAAAGCTAAATGTGAAACTTTTAACTGCACACTAAAGGGATTCTTAACAGGAAAAAAAGAAAACTAGCTCAAAGGTTTCACATAAACAACCTTCATGTGAAAATATCTTTTAGTTACTACAAAGCAAGATGGCTTTTGATTTGGTGACCTAAAGGAAAAAGGTCCCAGCCCCCTGAACCTTTTAAACCCTCTGACAATGACATTTAAATAGCTCTCAATATTCTTTCAAGCAACCTTTGTGTGTTGTAGAGAACATCAGAAACAATTTAGCACAGTTTCTAAGAGAAAACGGAGATTCTGATACCTTAGTGTTCAGAACTTAAAGGAGATATTAAAACCATCTATGATCAGGCTACATGGAGGAGCTCCTAATATATATATATAAAACACAAGACAGAAGAGATTGAAATACATTTTTTCCACCTAAACTTAAAGGTCCTCGTAAAAACATGAAACCCAGTAGTGGATAGAGAGTGAAGGAATTTCAGAGAGACCAGAAACCTGTTAAATATTTCTAAGTACAGTAAAAACTTTTCAGTTTTTAATGGATCATTTTGTTATTAATTTCTTTAACTTCATTAAAAAAAAACCCTCAAAAATGTTTCATTTGATGGGGTCTTTGTAATATACTGGCAGACAATATAGCTTTAAATATTTTCCAAAAGAATGCTCTAGAAAGCTAAGAATGAAGGGTCCCTATATTGCTTTTGAAATAGTTTCCTATACTTATGTTTATACATAACTAGTGCTAATGATGGAAGAATTCCAAAGTGGGTTAATTTTAAGTATAAATCTCCTCTATTTTCTACATCCCTTCTGTTACTTGAATAGGTAAATCATACTCTTGCCTCAAGACCTTTGCATTTTCCTTCCCTTCTGACCAGAATGCTCTTTCCCCAGATCACCATGTGGCTCACTTCCTCTCTCATTCAGACGTGTGTTCAAAAGTCACCTTACCAAACAAGCTTTACCTAACTACCCCATATAAAACATCATCTTCTGTGGGTAGGTGAAACAAGTGATGGGGATTAAAGAATACTCTTATCGTGATAAGCACTGAGCAATGTGTAGAATTGTTGAATCACTACACTGTACACCTGAAACTAATATAATACTATATGATAACTCAAGTGGAATTAAAATTAAAAACTTAACTAAAGATTAAAAAAAAATTAAATGTCATCCTCCATTGTCACTTTCTTTTCTCTTACCCTGCTTTATTTCTCTTCATAAAATCTCTTCATTGTCACTACCTGACATATATACACATACATTTTTGGGGGTGGGGGGGCAGAGAGACAGGGAGAGAGAGAATCCCATGCAGGCTCCACACCCAGCACAGAGCCCAAGGAGGGCCTTGATGTTAAAATTCTGAGATAAGGACCTTAGCTGAAACCAAGAGTAAGACACATAATCAACTGAGCCACCCAGACACCCCATTGTCTGTATTTTTTATTGCTATTTTGCTGTATCTTCAGATCCCAAAATAGTGCTCACTCATGATGGACACTCAAAAAATACTTATTGAATGAACACATGAATTTTTACATCGATCTAGATCAAGGTTCTGTGAAATGTAACTTACCACCTGTTTCTGTATGGCATGTGAAATAAGAATAGTTTTTACATTTTTTCCCTCCTCTGCTGGTTTTTACATTTTTTTAATACATAAAAAAATTAGAATACTATTTTGTGTCACTTGAAAATATATGAAATTCAAATTTCAGTATCCAAAAATAAAGTGTTATTGGAATACAGCCAAACTTCTTCATTTATGTGTTGTCTATAGCTGCTTCTATATTCCAGTGGCAGAGTCAAACAGTTGTAACAGAGACTATATGATTTACAAAGCCTAAAACAGTCACTATCTGTCTGGTCCTTTACATAAAAAGTTTGCCAAGCCCTGCTCTAGATCTGTTACTAATACTAATACTGTATTGTCCAATACAGTAGCCACTAGCCATGTATGGCAATTTAACTTTAAATGTAAATTAATTAAAATTAAAAATTTAGTTTCTCAATCATACCTGCCACATTTCAAGTATGCAATAGAACATGTAGCTAGTGGTTACCTAATTGGCCAACACAGATAAGGAACATTTCTTTTTTTTTTTTTAAAGATCTATTTTTTTTTATTTATTTATGATAGACAGAGAGAGAAAGGCAGAGACACAGGCAGAGGGAGAAGCAGGCTCCATGCAGGGAGCCTGATGTAGGACTCGATTCCCGGATCCAGGATCACAGTCCCGGGCGGGAGGCAGGCGCTAAACCACTGAGCCACCCAGGAATCCCGATAAGGAACATTTCTATCATCACAGAATGTTTTTTTGAACAGCACTGCTCTAGATTTTAGGATATCTTGCTGTTGCTGGGATACCACTGAAAAGTTATTTCTTTAAAACAAACATTAAAACTCTGGATCAGGAAAAAAAGACGTAAATCAAACTAAATATAAAAATTAAATATCAAGCAAAATTTTAAAGGTATCATACCAGGAAACAACAATAACCATGTTCTACCAATATTTCCAAAATTCTAGCAACTGGAATTTCAAAAAAAGTTGTGGTTTCCAGTAATGCAGTAGTCAAAGATATATAGTATCTACACAGCACCTTTCATACCAATTGAAACATTAATGTGACCTTTTGGAGGGTAAGAAAACAAAAGCAAAACAAAAACAAAACACTGCATGATGCCAAACATCCAGATACAATATCTTTGAAATATGCTTAATGTATGTGTACAAATATATACTTAGCATCATATTACCATTAGGATTTTTTGGTATCATTAGATAAAACTATTCTTATTTCATTTAAAAGCTAAAGTTATGGGCAGCCTGGGGGGCTCAGCGGTTTAGCGCCACATTCAGCCCAGGGTGTGATCCTGGAGACCTGGGATCGAGTCCCACATCGGGCTCTCTGCATGGAGCCTGCTTCTCTCTCTGTCTGTGTCTCTGCCTCTCTGTGTCTCTCATGAATAAATAAATAAAATCTTTTTAAAAAGCTAAAATTATAATCTAGCAGAAAACCCTAGCACACACTCTTTTCCTATCATTTGTCTTCTTGCCCTTCCCACAACTAAATAGCCATCTCCTGATATGTTTTAAGTAAATCATTAGTGTTTTCTATTGACACCTTACATCTTAAGTAACAAATCTTATAAAAGGTATAACTATTTATTACTGATATAGCTGACAATGTATTGGACTGGAAAAATTAAAGGTTATTTCTTCTGTAGCTTTCCAAGTACTCCAGAATTTCAAAGCTTTACCAGCAATCTCAAATTGTTTTCTACCAGTATTGAAATCAAGCCTTCATTATATGCCTACTGAGAGATGACAATTTCAAATTTGTTTTTACTCCTTCAGATTCTCTTTTCACTGACAAAGATGCCTTTTAAAACAATTTCACTAGAGTTTTTTATTAAGATACTGATATTTTTCTCAGAAATTCTAGCATTTTATACACTGCTAAATGAAAGGGGGTAGATTACAAATAAAATTTAAACTTGGAAATGGCAGCAGTCTGGTTGAGAGTTCATTAAGTTCATGGGTGAAGGTTTTAACCTCTTAGCTCTAAAATAAATGATCTATGAACAAAACCAAATATTTACATTAGCGAAAATTTGCAACCATATTTTTAACTCAGATGATTATAAATTTGCCTTTATTTTAATACCATTAAGTAATTATCATTCATTTAAAAAATACCAGCTAACAAAATTCTGTTCATAGTTTCAGAAATCAGATTTCTAGCCTCTGTCTGTTTTCCTGGTAGAAAGTATAGGTGCTAAAGGAGAGCAAAATGTTAAATCTTAGAAAAAATCCTAGAGTGAGTTTGCCAGCTGCCAGCGTCATTGGTGCCTGACAGCTGCCAGAAAGCTGTCTCTCAGTGTTGACACTCCTTTTTATCTTCATAATGGTAAACTGACTCTCTTATCTCCATGCTTCTTTTTGTTTTTTTTCCATGCTTCTTTTCAAAAAAATATTTTCTCTTACTTAAATTGTTCACTTTTACTTTTTCACTAAAACCTTTGGAAACTGAGTCACTGACTACAAAAATGTGTTCAACAATCCCAACAGCAACAGTACTTACTATATATGTGAAAGCAGAAGCGTGAGCTACTATTTCTGAAAGGTCTTTCACCAGTTCTCTTAATACTACCATGTATAATCATTCCTGGAATCTTATCACCACAAGAATAACATAATGTGTAATGTATAGTATAATGTATAATGAAAAATGACCTCTATAACCAATGAAATTAGAATATCAGAATTGGAGTGGATATTTTAGCTATCTTATCTTTCTTTCCCCTGAATTTCCTCCAATATTCCCAAACTTGGGTTGCACAGCCTCTGCTTAGGCACTTCCAATAATACAGAATGTTATTCTTTTCCATTTCAGAAAAACTCTAGTGGTTAAAAAAGTTCCTCCTTAAAATAGCTGAACTCAAATTTCTTAATGTTTTGATTTCAGGTCCTAGTTCAGCTCTCTGGAAATGTGTAGGATAAGTTCTAATTCAGATGCTACCAATCAGTTCATAGCCATGATGAGAGCTTTCTTCTGAACCTGTTTTATTTGCTTGTGGCTCTCCAAAAATGTGACATCAAGCACTTAGTCCAGTAATGCAAATGACATTTCATATTATCTCATAGCATTTCTGCAAGATAAACAGGTACAGTGGCATATATTATTTTCCCGATTATACAGACAAAATTCATGACACAAAGAAAGACAAAAAATACAAAGTCATGTAATTGTTTTAAGGGTACAACATCAGAGACACATTAAGAAGAGAAGCAGGATTCATGCCTTGAATTACACTTTTGTTTCAAAGAATTTAATGTTTTAAAGTGCTCTTCTATATAGATTATAAATTTTAGAGGAAGGTCAGAACTAAAAAGGATTCAGATCCAATTATTTCAAACACTTCAGTTGACTATGATTGAGGGGAAAGGAAGATATAAAATGAGAGTAATTCCTCTAACCATGAAATACTTCCTTCCTTTCTACCTTGGACTAAAGTAAAGATTAAGAAATATTAATATTACTTCTCTAGGGATGCCAGATCAAATACAGCCCATATCACCACTATAGTTTTTCCTACTTTATTCTTTCTAAATAAAATATCCTATTTTCCCCCCTAGATTAAATATCTAATGAGGAAATTATAGACTGTTGGGCACAGGTCTAAAACAACAAATGCAACATCTAGTGTTATTTTCTTTGAAAGATCAATTATTCTAAAATTGTAGAAAAATAATTTTTTAAAAAGATTTTATTTATTTATTCATGAAAGACCCACAGAGAGAGAGAGAGAGAGAGAGAGAGAGAGAGGCAGAGACACAGAGGGAGAAGCGGGCTCCATGCAAGGAACCCGATGCGGGACTCAATCCTGAGACTCCAGGACCATACCCTGGGCCAAAGGCAGACACTCAACCACTGAGCCACCCAGGGATCCCTCAAAATAAATATTTTTATTGTACCATGGATATCATGCCACCAAATGAACATGTGGAGAGAAAAGGAAGAATGGGCATTTCATGTTATTGCTACTTCAAAAATATGTGCTAAGTGCCTGAATCCAACATGTTCCAACTAAGATTTTCATTTTATAAATGTAAAATATCTAGTTTCTGTTATAAAATAACTGGGGTCAAAAACAGAACCATTATTTTGAAGTGGGTAATAAACCTAAATGTGGCGGTGCCTGGGTGGCTCAGTCTGTTAAATGTCTGCTTTCAGTTCAGGTCATGATCCCAGGGTTCTAGGATGGAGCCCCAGAGTCCTGCATCGCACTCCCTGTTCAATGGGGAACCTGCTTCTCCCTCCCCCGCCCTCACCTCACGCTCTCTCGTTCTCTCGCGCGCTCTCTCTCTGTCAAATAAATTAATTAAATTTTTAAAAACTTAAATGTGAAAGTTAAAATAATTAAATTTCTGGAGGAGGTTATTTTTATGGCTTTAGAGTAGGCAAAGTTTTCTTAAATAGGGCATAAGAGGCACTTAATCCCAAAAGAAAAAAATTGATATATTTGTCTTAACTAAAGTTAAGAATCCTATTTATCAAATAGATGAAGAAAACAAGCAATTTACAAACTGGGAGAAAAAAATTTGCAATACACATCTGACAAAGTACATGTTTCTTTTTTTTTTTTTTAAGATTTTATTTATTTATTCATGCGTGACACCACAGAGACAGGCAGAGGCATTGGCAGAGGGACAAGCTCCCTGTGGAGAGCCTGATGTGGGACTCGATCCCAGGACCTCGAGATCACAACCTGAGCCAAAGGCAGATGCTCAACCACTGAGCCACCCAGGCATCCCAAAGTACATATTTCTAAAATATTTGTTAAATGTCTATAAAATCAACAAGAAAAAATACAAACAACCCAACTTAAAAAAAAAGTAAAGAAGACTTACAGAACTTCAGGAAAGAGGATATCCAAATGGTCAATAAACAAAGGAAAAGGTATTCAACATCATTATTCATCAGGAAAATGCAAATTAAAACCACAACGAAATATCCACACACCCGTCAGAATGGCTAAAATTTTAAAAACCGAAGACAATAACAAGTGTTGACAAGATGTCAACTGGAACTCTCCAACATTGCTAGTGGGGTGGTAAACTGGTCCAACCACTTTGGAAACTATCTGGCAGTATATATCAAAGCTAAATATACACTTAACCTATGACCCAGAAATGCTAGCCCTACATCTATATCCAAGAGAAATGAATGAATGTATGTCTACTAAAAGACATGAATATGAATGTTCATAATACAAACACTGGAAACAATCAAATGTCCATCAACAGTAGAATGAGTATACAAATTGCGGGATATTCATATCTTTTAATAATAAAAAAATAAACTACTAACAAATGTAACAATGTGGGTAAATCTCAAAAGTATGTTGAGGGAAAGAAGCCAGACACCAAAAAAGTACATATTGTATGATTTCATTTATATAGAACTCAAGAACAGGGAAACTGATCTATGATGATAGAAGTCTGAATAATGTTTAACTCAGGGCAAAGGGGGCATACCAATTATAAATGAGCATGAGGGGGATGCCTGGGTGGCTCAGCAGTTGAGCATCTCCCTTTGGCTCAGGGCGTGATCCCCGAGTCCCAGGAGTCCCAGGATCGACTCCCACATGGAGCCTGCTTCTCCCTCTGCCTGTGTCTCTGCCTCTCTCTCTCTCTCTCTCATGAATAAATAATAAAGCCTTTTAAAAAAATAAAATAAAATAAAATAAAATAAATGTGCATGAGGGAACCTTGTGGGGTGATGCAAATGTTCCATATCTTGATCAGAAAGATGTGTATATAAGGTAAAAATTAATCAAGCTATATAACTTAAGATATGTGTACTGCATAAGTTATTCCTTAATTTCAAAAAAAATCTGTTGAATACTCAAATATATTCAAATATCTAAAATCATAAACCTTAGAAACGCCATTATATCCCTATCTTCCCACTTTTGAGAAAAGTGCATTTAAGGTTTTCTCATGATTCTTTGTTTTTTTGTTTTTTTAAGTTTTATTTATTTATGATAGTCACAGAGAGAGAAAGAGAGGCAGAGACACAGGCAGAGGGAGAAGCAGGCTCCATGCACCGGGAGCCCGACGTGGGATTCGATCCCGGGTCTCCAGGATCGCGCCCTGGGCCAAAGGCAGGCGCCAAACCGCTGCGCCACCCAGGGATCCCTCTCATGATTCTTTGTAGAAGAGTACAGATTATATCTATACCAATCATCTACTAAATGGGCAGTATATTTCTTAAAAATTCTCACAGTGGGGATCCCTGGGTGGCGCAGCGGTTTGGCGCCTGCCTTTGGCCCAGGGCGTGATCCTGGAGACCTGGGATCGAATCCCACGTCGGGCTCCCGGTGCATGGAGCCTGCTTCTCCCTCTGCCTGTGTCTCTGCCTCTCTTTCTCTCTCTGTGACTATCATAAATAAATAAAACTTTAAAAAAAATTTAAAAAAATTCTCACAGTGAAGAAATGTATTTACATGGCATATGTCAAGTAGATATGAAGATATTTTCAGTGATAGTTAATACTCTGAGAACTTCTCTGAGAATTGAGATTTCAAGATGTTTCAATTTTGTTCCTGGAGGTTTTTTAGTTTTAGTTTTTTTTTAAAGATTTTATTTATTTATTCACGAGAGATACAGAGAGCATGCAGGGAGCCCTCTGTGGGACTCGATCCAGGGACTTCGGGATCAGGCCTTGAGCCAAAGGCAGATGCTCAACTGCTGAGCCACCCAGGTGTCCCAGTTTTTTGTTTTGTTTTGTTTTGTTTTTTAATAAAGTTAGGCTACAGATAGTGTAAGTGTCTTTGCCTTTGGAAAACAAAAACAAAATAAATCTCTTGATCCATATTTCTCTCCACCAACAGCCCCACTTATTTCTCTGCTTCTCTCCTAGCTAAACTTCTGGGAAAAATGATCTGTATCCACATTTCTACTTCCTCTTTTCCCATCCCTCCTTTAACCACTTCAATTTGGTATCCATTCCCACCACTCCACAGAAACCACTTTTGTTAAGGTCAATAGCAAGTTTTATGTTGCCAAAACCTACTCATATTTTTCTCCTCACTTTACTTGATTTTTCAGCAACATTCAACTGACCACCTACTTCTTCATGAAACAGTCCTATTTCTTGAATTCCATTATACCACAGTCTGTGGGCTTTCTTCCTATCTTGCTGGCTGCTCCTCTTTTGCTGGCTCTTCCTCCTCTAGCTGACCACCTAAATTAGATGTTTCTCAGGGTTCAATCCTGAGTCCCCTTCTTATGCTAGCTCCTCTCTTTAGGTGATCCCATCCATTCTCAGGGCATTAAATATCATCTATGTGCCGAAAATGACCAAATTTCTATCTCTAACCAAACCTCTTATTTAGAGGAGAGGTTCACCAACCATGTCCCTGATCATTAATCTCCATATTAGCACTCTTTTTATTTCCTTCATAGCACTTACATAATTTTAATTTGTTACTTACTTGGTTTCTTTTTTTTTTTTTTTTTTTTGGTGTGAGGGAGTCTTTCTTACCTGACTGCAAATTCAATGGCAGCAAAAGCATTGCCTATTTTGTTTACCACTATATTGCCAATATTTTGCATACATGGCACATACTAGGCATCAATACATATTTTTTAAATGAATAATGAAGATTTCTGATTTTGGGGTTGTGTTATAAATGTAACAAGACAATTGAAAAATAAATATTATAAAGCTTTTTGTTATTCAACTATCTTTTAAAATCAGTATCTAAATAAAAAATATATTCTAGGAAAGCCTGGGTGGCTCAGCGGTTGAGTGCCTGCCTTCGGCTGGGGTCATGATCCTGGAGTCCTGGGATCAAGTCCCACATCGAGCTCCCTGTATGGAGCCTGCTTTTCCCTCTGCCTATGTCTCTGCCTCTCTCTCTCTGTGAGGCAGAGAACAAATAAAGTAAAATAAATGAATAAATAAGTAAATAAATAAGTAAAATGAATAAGTAAAATATTTTACTCATGAATAAATAAGTAATATATTTTAATTATATATATTCTAAATACACATATAAAGATGATCCAACACTACTAATCCAACATGTGCTATGAGAGTGAGGATAAGCTGCACTGATACTTTTCAAACTGTGGGCAATGCTTATAAGACTTTAATGTGCACAAGAATTCCCTAGGAATCTTGTTAAAATGCAGATTCTAATTCAGCATGTCTGGCCCAAATTCTGCATTTGTAACATTTGCCAGATGTTGCTGATGCTGCTGGTCCACAGACTAATTTTAAAATAGTATAGGGTCTAAAGGGTCTAATTTTAAATTAGCAAGGGTCTAAAGGATCCTTGTAAATGATTTATGTACTAAAACAAACATTTGCTGGGCCTCAACTTTGTGTCTAGTACTTTGCAAAGTGATTTTCATACACATTATCTTATTTAGGCTGTAGCTGTTCTCTTGTAGTACAGTAAATTCAGAGACGTTTTCAACCTTACCAAGGCCAAGTGTCCCCTTTTTATTTTTTTATTTTACTTATTTTATTTATTTTTTTGTGCCTTGTCATTATATTTATTCATGTCACAAAGGAAACAACACGTCTAGCAAGTGTACAGCAATGCTCCATCTAACAGAGCTTCTGAGATTTACAGCCAGACTCATGTGCCATCTGATATGTACTCCAAGTAAAGCTGGTTAATGATGACCATGAGCAGGTGCAGCACTCCTGATTTTATAAATGATGAAGCCCATCAACTCCATTCATACCCAAATCTCCTGGTAAACTTGAGTAGAGTAGGGCTTTATGAGGACCAAAACTTTTTAAACAAGGCTTTGAAACATCTCGGCGCAAGACATCCAGCTCAGGGGGATCCCTGGGTGGTGCAGCGGTTTGGCGCCTGCCTTTGGCCCAGGGTGAGATCCTGGAGACCCGGGATCGAGTCCCACGTCGGGCTCCCGGTGCATGGAGCCTGCTTCTCCCTCTGCCTATGTCTCTGCGCCTCTCTCTCTGTGTGTGTGACTATCATAAATAAATTAAAAAAAAAAAAAAAGACATCCAGCTCAGGCCACCCCAACTCACATTTAACGATCTGGAAAGAAGCATTCCCCTTTTAGAAAAATATGTTATAATACCTCTTTTATAATCAGAATTAAATATAGCCTATCCATACATGTAAGCTTTTTTCTTCTTTTAAAGACTGATTTATTTACTTGAGAGAGAGAGAGAGAACGAGTGGGAAGGGCAAAGGCGGAGAGAGAGAGAGAGAATACCAAACAGACTCTGCCCTGAGTACAGAGCCCAATGTAGGGCTTGATCCCAGGATCCTGAGATCATGACCTGAGCCAACACCAAGAGTTGGAGGCTCAACCAACTCTGCCACCCAGGCACTCCTGCAAGCTTTTAATAAAGCCACATCTGTCATATAAAGGTGAAAATGATAATAAAATAATTTGTATCTCAATATATAAGTATACTAGCACAATTATTCTAAAAAACATAATAATAAGGTAGTCAGATGTATTTGTAGAATCACCATGAATGCAAGAGCTAAAAATATAGAAAGATACAGGTTGCATCAATAATGCCAAAAGAGCTTAGCTCTGAACAGAACAAAGAATCATTGCCTCCTCATTTATACAGTAGTTGCATTCTTAGACAATTTAGATTGTATTGAAACCATGCAAAAATACTTCATGTTTATAAATAAAATGGAGTTGGGTTCTGGCAGTTATTAGACATAAAATGTCACTGATTTTCAGAATAACAGAAAAATTCCAACGTGGAATGAAGAATGGCTTCCTAAAAGGGATGGCATTTGCAATAGAATATGGCAAATGAATAAAGATTTCAATGGGATTGTAGTACTAACACTGTTGGGAAGTCAGAAGTTGGTTTGGAAATCAAAACCACAATGAGATACCACCTCACACCAGTGAGAATGGGAAAAATTAACAAGGCAGGAAACAACAAATGTTGGAGAGGATGTGGAGAAAAGGGAACCCTCTTACACTGTTGGTGGGAATGTGAACTGGTGCAGCCACTGTGGAAAACTGTGTGGAGGTTCCTCAAACAGTTAAAAATATACCTGCCCTACGACCCAGCAATTGCACTGTTGGGGATTTACCCCAAAGATACAAATGCAATGAAACGCTGGGACACCTGCACCCCGATGTTTCTAGCAGCAATGGCCACGATAGCCAAACTGTGGAAGGAGCCTCGGTGTCCAACGAAAGATGAATGGATAAAGAAGATGTGGTTTATGTATACAATGGAATATTACTCAGCTATTAGAAATGACAAATACCCACCATTTGCTTCAACGTGGATGGAACTGGAGGGTATTATGCTGAGTGAAGTAAGTCAGTCGGAGAAGGACAAACATTATATGTTCTCATTCATTTGGGGAATATAAATAATAGTGAAAGGGAAAATAAGGGAAGGGAGAAGAAATGTGTGGGAAATATCAGAAAGGGAGACAGAACATAAAGACTGCTAACTCTGGGAAACGAACTAGGGGTGGTGGAAGGGGAGGAGGGCGGGGGGTGGGAGTGAATGGGTGACGGGCACTGGGTGTTATTCTGTATGTTAGTAAATTGAACACCAATAAAAAAAAAAAAAAAAAAAAAAAAAAAAAAAAAAAAAAAAAAAAAAAAAAAAAAGAAGTTGGTTTGGGTTGGAGAGACGAATTCATTTTTGGACTTGCTGGGTTTGAACAGCATTAGAAAATGGGAAGTTAGGAAAAGTAATGCAGGTTCAGGGAACACTAAGCAATCAGAATAACATTAGAGGACAGAGGATATCACTGGCAAAGGTATACTGAAGCTACATTGTGGATTATCTTAAATGCCCTACTAAGAAATTCTTAAAATGGTTTTTCAGTAGAGGAATAACTTGATAATATTTTAGGAAGATCATTCTGGCAGCAATTCTTAAAATGGACTGAAGAAAGTAAGTCTAGATACAGGGTTACCAATAGAAAAGAACATGTAACAGTCTGAATCTATAGTTTTCAAAATGTGTTCTATGGAATTCCAGGGTTCCAGAGGGCTGCCACATGTGCCAATCTGTGTCATAAGGAAAGGGCCAACAGTTAGGCAAGCCTAGCAGTAGTCTGTTGCTCTCTCCCTCCTCTCAACTGGAACATCACACTTGCATCTGCCCCACATAAGATTTTTGTATAAAAGGGTATTCTGTTAATAAAAACAATTTTTTTTTTCTTTTTGTATGTGTCTCAACAAAATTCTTGTTGAACTGTGAGATGGACCATGGACTACCTCAAGGAGTCTTCGTATAATATCAGTGTCATTGTATAGAGTTCTAACCACAAGATCCATAAGCATTACATTCATTCTTACTATCAACTTTTTAAGTCATTATTTGTTCCATTATAGAGAGTATGTCTCCATCCCTAAATTAGATTATGTGTAAAAATTCCCTGGGTTTGCTTAAGTTTGGAGCAAATAGGACCATATTAAGTCACTGATGTTTGCAATGGAAAACTGTGGAGTCCTTTGAGAATCTCCAATTTTATAAATAAAATAAGAGATTATTTATTTATTTATTTATTTATTTATCTCTCTCTCTCTCTCTCTCTCTCTCTCTCACACACACACACACACACACACACACACACACAGAAGCAGAGACATAGGCTGCAGGAGAAGCAGGCTCCCTGCAGGGATCTCGATGTGGGAACTCCATCCTGGACCCCTGGATCACACCCTGAGCCAAAGAGAGATATTCAACCACTGAGTCATCCCAGGCATCCCTCCAAATTCCTTTTATTAACGTGTGCATGGATGCCGTTGCTTAGGCTAATATAAAAGCTATATACTTGTGTACTTTGGTTTCTCAGTGCTACTAATTCAAATTTGAGGTAGGACTTCTATATACATTACCCTATTTAAATCTTTACAAGAACCATAACATTTAGAAATTTCCATGTATTATTGTATTCCTTAGGGTCACTCGTAAAGAGTCAAAACAGCTGGTTACATTCGTAAATGCCAAGGGCCTATCTTATACTGAAGTACTGTTTACCAAACAAGTTCACAGTCTTATTTCTAGAATGCATGATAAATGTTAAAATGGTGACTCATCCTAATTCTTTTACTGATTAATTCTGGGGAATTTTGTCTTTATAGTCGCAAGAAGTGTATTGGTCAGGATGGTCCATAAAGTCTTTTGTCTTACTGAAATGATTCTTAAACCAAGAAAAGTCAAGAATCAGTGGTTTATACCAGTTATGAATAATCTCTCTCACCTTGTCCCCTTAAATCCACTGGCACACAACTGCTTTAGACAAATATTTCTTGTAGGCCAATGGGCCAGCTATATCTCAAGGTTTGAATGGTACAGCATAACATCTATGGTATCAAAATGAAGTTAGGAAGCTTAGTCTTAAAAAAGGAAGTTGTAGAGCCAAAGGGAACAGGGATTAATTTCTAATAGTCATAATTGCTACAGAACTTGCTGAATCTTAGACAATACTGGCTTCCAGAGACAACTTGGTTAGAAATGCATCTTCTATTCCATTAGTTTTAAAATATTTTTTTGAAGAAGCACTTCATTTTTCAAATGAAATCTTACACAGATTGCCATACATAAAACAGATAAAAAGGTATCTTAGTAGTATACAATACAGTAAGTTCAAATACATAATTACTGATGAAAGGTCAAACAATGAGGACAGTAAGCCTGTTTTAATAAACAAAAACTAAAAATCTATAGATACAGATGAAACTTACAGCTTTACATCAGCTTGAAACAAATACATTATTTCTGTATTTTGTCTTATTTGTCAATATGAAAAGAAATGACGATGCATATATATATATATATATAAACTGTTACCACCTGCAAGTGTTTCACCTTTTCAGAATAATTTTTTTTAAGATTTTAAAAAAATTTATTCATCAGAGACACAGAGAGAGGCAGAGACACAGGCAGAGGGAGGAGAAGCAGGCTCCATGCAGGGAGCCCCATGTGGGACTCGATCCCAGGACTTGGGGATCACACCCTGAGCTGAAGGCAAACGCTCAACTGTTGAGCCACCCAGGCATCCCTTCAGAATAGTTTTTAATTTATTCCCTGAAATTTGGAAGAAGATGGTAAGTAATCAAAGCTGAATCACTAAAAATATCTAACAAATCTTCACATTCTTTAATTCTAAACACAAAAATCAGACAAGTAACCAAACCTTACAATAAGTACTCTAAAAATTTATAATATATAATCATGAGGTACCATGCTGCACGTTCTTGTTACTGAGCAGTTCATTACTACACTGTGGCAAAAGCATGTTCCAAGCACCTTAGCTTGAGCCTTTATGAGCACTTAGTTAAACAGAGGAAATAGAAGAGTTAATGATGTTCTTACTTAAATAATTTTACATGAGCAAAACATGCATGGGGAAAAAAATACGAGTACAGAACCACAATCTTACTTGTCACATTTATAAAATGTTAGTATTTCAAAGAGTTTCAAAGAGTTAAAAAAGTTTTATTTTGAGGTCAGAGTATGAATTTATACATTGAATAATCCTCAACGCACCAAAACTTGGTAAATGATACTCAAAAAAGTCAAATGAAATTTAAATCAAGTTAGCCTCTGATGCACATCTGTGGTACTATCTACATGTATGCAAACATAAAATCAACTATTAATGAATATTAGTGAGTGAATTCCTAATTACAGAGATAAAGGCAAATTATAGCAAAAATGATTAATTGTTAAATATAAAAATTAGTAACTTTCAGTTTTAAGACTGGACCTATGATATATCAACTATGATGTAACTCCACATCTATAAAAAGGCTTGTGAGCATGATTTTTTTTCATATACACAGACTCTACATGACTATTACAGGAAACTATTCTGATATGCCAAATATTCTGATAAATTAATAGTCTTTCAAATAGATATTACTCTGCAAGTGAACTGATAGTGCTGTGAACTAGAACTCTAAGTGAACTACGTTGTCAACTTTAAAAACCAAAACAAAAAAATAAAAAATAAAAAATAAAAAAAATAAAAACCAAAACATTTGTTATAAAGAAATGGTTTATCGTGGAAAGTGTAGTGCTTCCCTGAAATAAAGAATGTAGCAAAAATATTAAACAAATCCAAAAGTTAGAAGGCACTATATTATTTTGCTCGAGTAGAGCCAATATTGGATTAGAAAAAGATGGTAGTATTCATATTGTTGGAGTTGGCCAACACCCCAAACTCTTCTACCAAACGTTTAACGGCACCTCTGACAAATTAACTAGCAAAATTAACCATTTTCTTTTTTATTTTATTTTATTTATTTATTCATGAGAGACACAGAGACATAGGCAAAGGGAGAAGCAGCCCCCAAGAGGAAGCCTGATGTGGGATTCAATCCCAGAACTCTGGGATCACAACCTGAGGGCAGATGCTCAACCACTGAGCCACCCAGGTGCCCCAAATTAACTAGTTTCAATGTCACTATTACCTTTACTCTTTACCTTTAAAGCTGAACAAACAAACAAACAAAATAAAATGACCAAATACACAAGAAACTCCTTCATTAATTTATTCAATTAATATGACTAGTTTTACTACGTGCTGAGGAGTGGGCTGATGATAAAAAGATGCCTACATTTTGTAACCTAACAGTCTAGAAGGGGCTACAGGTATATTAACTAAAATAAGCAAGAAAGCAGAGCCCAGCTGTCCATCGACAAATGAATGGATAAAGATGTGGTATATATATATATACGCTGGACTCAGCCATCAAGAAAAAAAAAGAAATCTTGCCATTTGCAACGACATGGTTGCAACTAGAGGATATTATGTTACGTGAAATAAATCAATCAGAGAAAGATAATTATCATATGATCTCACTCGTGGAATTTAAGAAAGAAAACAGGCTAACAGATATTATATAAGACTGATGAATCACTGACCTCTACCTCTGAAACCAATAACACATTATATGTTAATTAATTGAATTTAAATAAAATTTACAAAATAAGTAAGAAATCTAGTTACCTTTAGATTATTAAGAGCTACAAGTAGAAAATATAGCTTTGTATTGTTTCATTGGTGATGTTATTGAAATATTTTCAATTTCTCTTATTTTAAAAAAGTTACCTGTATAAATGCACAGATAATCTGATGTGCCAAAAAATTTCATCTCTAAGAACATATATTAACAAATATAATTTTGGGTACATTGCCAATTCTTTCGACATAAAAAGTTAGGAGGTAAGCTGGTTTTGAATTTTTGACAATGAGTAAAGAGTACTGTTCCATAAATGCATTTTATTGTTTCATATCCATTATTAAACACCTAATTTTTTATATCTCCTAAGTGGAACACATATCCAATATAATACAGGATAAACTCCATATTACTTTGATTTATTCTATACCACTTTGGACTCTAAGAACTTTAATTTTGGATGCAGAAAGCAGATCTCAATTAAGGCTGAAAAAATACCCCACTCAAAATCACTGGGGACTAAAGTGTTTTGATAATTATATAGTAATAATAACTAATAGTTATGCATAGGTAATATCTCAAATAATCTACATATAATAGAAATATAATTGGTTTCATTATTTTATCTTTTTTTAGTGATTAAAAGACCTTAGAATCATCCTTATGTTTTTAATTATTACAAATATACAGTTAGTAAAGAGTTGTATTTTTAAAAGGCTAGATAGCAGAGTGATCTCTATGTCTTTGTGATGTTTAGGATCTCTTTTCACAATAATTAATGAATCCTTAGCATTTAAAAATCATTTATTGAGCACCTACTACAGGCAGGTTTCTGTATTAATCTCTCAACTCTTCTCATACAGCTTGAGTCAGGAGCCAACTAACATTGGATGTCTGATAAAAGATCTATGAATAATCTTTTAGGGGGACACCTGAGTAACTCAGTGGTTGAGCATCTGCCTTTGGCTCAGGGCGTGATCCCAGAGTCCCGGGATCAAGTCCCACATTGGGCTCCCTGCATGAAGCCTGCTTCTCCTCCCTCTGCCTATGTCTCTGCCTCTCTCTGTGTCTCTCTTGAATAAATAAATAAAATATTTAGGAAAAAAAAGAATGATCATTTAGTCCTACATAAGGAGTATATTTAGTTAATATAATGAGAACTTTATAATAACGTATTAGAAAGGTATCAGTGGAAAGTTGTATGCTAATTTTATGGCATCATCTATATCTTACTGATTGAGAAAGCAAATTTCTGCTCATATTTGATCCATATTTTAATGAACTAATATGTGATCCTAAAATCTGCTGATATAAGTTTAATAGGAATTATTTGACTTTAGGGATAGTTTAGCCAAAAGAAACCAATTACACTTTTGTTTTCTTGGCTTTCTTTTTCTGTTATACCATTTAATTAAGTACTTTTAAAATTTTCTGAGTTCTATCAAAGAATTGCTAGCACCAATTTCCTACTCATAAAAATTAATTAAATAAAAGGCACAATAATAAACATAAGAAAAATTGTTTTTCAGCACTATTTTCTTAATTGAATGTAGCAAACTCTAAGGGTCTTTTATGAACCAGGAATTATTCCTGGCACTGAGCACACAAAAATAACACAGATTCTCTGCCCTCTAGAAGCTTAAAGACCAGTGTGAGAATAAACATTTAAATCAATAAATAATTTCAATACAATTGGTAGAAATATGCACATAAAGGAAAGACTCAGCCTTTAGGTGGAGGGAGGTGAGGGACCAGTAAGGTGACCACCAGAAGTCAACAGAGAAGTTCATCAGAAGGTCTGCAGAGCCTTCAGGGTGATGATGCTCTGAGCAGACTTCTTGGATGAATAGGCTTAACCATGTAAAGAATGGAAAAATTTAGTGAAGACATGGAAGTGTGAAATAGCATGTTGGATCATAGGAAGCACAAACAGGAATTTTCTAAATTATGTTCTATCAAGATCCTGTGGTCCTTCTGTAGCTTTTGTTCCTTTGAACTTTACCATTTCATCCCTTATGCTCATAATGGAGGGCTACTAAACTCCACCATCTGAGTCTATATCTCTGTAAAACTCAACCATCCAAAGCATAGAAAGGAATTTAGAAATGAAAAATGGCTTCCACAAAAGCCATGTGGTAAGAAGCAGAAGCTGACATCAAGAAGGAGACAAAATTTGTTTAATAACCCTGGAATATTTAGCGTAGGGGCATTCAGCTCTGTAAAGTTAAAAACCCCTGTGAGAATATATTATAGAATAGTAATACATTACCAGATGGTCAGAATTGTGACCCAGGGTCACCAAGATAAAGTTATCTCTTGTGTATCTTGTTTATAAGATAGAGGGTTGTGTAATAAATACAATTTGAAAGATCTCTATCCAATATTGTTTAAATAGAAAGGTTTTATAATAAATGAGAAACATGTCAATACCTATGAAATTCATATTTGTGAACCACCTCATTTCTCAACCATAACAGATAGAAGAAATACTGTTATTACAACACAAATAACAAAATTTAGCAACATCAAGAGTCTTTGGATAGAAAATATTTAGGATCACAGATTGTGAGAAAAGAAAAAAGTTATAGCTTCTGATTTATTATATGTATCAACTTTTCATTTTTACATGACAAAATTTCAATTTCAAAAGCTTATTTCATCTGACATCTTCACACATGGAAAGTCTCAATAAATGTCTGTTGAAGAATAAACTTAAAAAAGATTTCATATGCTGTTGGAATGCCTAACTAAACAGCCTCACATTTAACAATAAACTGTAGCATGTTAATTTGGCCACCATATTAAGGCAGAAAATAAAGGTATTCCATAAAATATTCTACTTTCTTATATTGCCAAGAAATGAGAGGTACACACTATTGGTCAAATCTCTGTATATTGAGGCCAAAATGTCAAGATAATATAAATATATTTTAAATATTAAACACACAGGCCAGATGAGTCAATCTCAGGTGGCTATAATGAACTAGATATTTTACTACTTCAACTACTCTGTCCTCAAGGACCTGGTGTTAGAACAGCCAAATTCACATCATTAACCTTTTTTTTTTTTAATTTAATTTTTTCATTTAAGTGTTAAAGTTTTTGCACTATCCTATATACCATCCATCTCTATGGACCTATAAATTTAATCTAGACATCTAAAATCACAACTGATCACTGCCTATATTCTATATTCCATTTCTTTCCATTTATAGTTTGAACATTCTAAATCAAATTCTCTACAAGTTTTCATTTCTTTCTTTGATTCAGAGAGTCTTTATTCAGGCTTATCTAAAAGTCTTTGTTAGGGGCATTATTATCCCAAATTATGCTATTTAGTTAATAATTTATTTCACATTAAATAAATGAATTTAGGAGTATTAATATTTACAGGGAAACACTCTAGCTTCCACAGATTTACACTATTCTGTATGTTAGTCTGGAGAAGTGAAATGATTAATAATAAGAAAAAATAGGGATCCCTGGGTGGCGCAGCGGTTTAGCGCCTGCCTTTGACCCAGGGTGTGATCCTGGAGTCCTGAGATCGAGTCCCACATTGGGCTCCCTGCATGGAGTCTGCTTCTCCCTCTGCCTGTGTCTCTGCCTCTTCTCTGTGTCTCTCATGAATAAATAAATAAAATTCTTTAAAAAAAAAAAGAAAAAATAGTGTTGGATATTAATTTATAACCACAAAAACAAATTCAGTAACTTATAATAATCAAAGCATGAGTTTTTTAAATTATTTTTTCATAGTGTACAGTGACCTAATTTTTTCCTGTTCTTGGCCAACAAAACCTTTACATGTTAACAATTACACTTCATAAACTTCATTTTTAAATATTCACAATGTCCATTTTTAAGAGCTATTTTTAAGCCCCAATAATTAAAAAATTTAAAAGCATAGTTTTCCATAAAAGAAAACACCTGAGGGATTATTCATAATGGCCATTTTAAAGTTTCCATATCCATACTAAACACATACTGTTCATTGACTTGTTTGGCATTCTATCTAAAAAGAAAAAATTTATATGGGCCACGGCAGTTAGAAAGATTGTAAGCACACCCATGTACAAACTGAGGATCCAGGATCATAAAATTGCACTCAATTATATTGCGGGGGGTGTCTACCACCTGTATCTTGTGTTCCAGAATATTTAATAAAATTTAAATGACTTCATATACTCCAGACTTAGAGTTGCCAAAGATCAAGGTTCATTGACAACAGAAGATCCTTTTATTTTTATGAAAAAAAAATCCTATGCTATTCATAATATGTATCAAATTAACGTTTTCATTAGGTGTCAGTATCTCATTAAGGGAATGAATAGGTTTCCCACAAATTCTGATCTTCGAAATATCACCACCTTCCCCAATTTGAAATGCAGCTGCCATTTTCAAGGTTTTACAAACACTTGTTGAAAAGACCATTAAGAAGTTTACAACTGTAGTGTGAAATTTTAGTTTTCCTAAGTAAGTATCTACTGGAAAGTTTCTGAGAAGTTAGGATAGTTTCATGACTTTAAAAATTAATTCACATGAAACTTTTAAATTGAGCCTGATTTTTGCTTTGGGTAAAAAAGGATCATTAGAAGACAGAGTTCCAAGAACCACCAGTGCCAACCACTTAAAAAAATTTACCTTTCCCATATGACAGCATTTACTCTTACAAGAAAAAAAGAAAAACTTTCACATTTCATTCTAAATAAGTCACTCAGATTAGCATAATTCCAATGGACACTTGAGGCCATGGATGAAAAAAGCATCCAAAAAGATCAGTGACTCCAACCTATGTCTGCTGCCATTTCAGGGATGCCCCTTAAGTACTCTTCCTCTGCATACTTCGAGTCGACCCCTCATGTCTGACAACCCCTAAGACACAAAATTGAGAAGTTATCACTTTTCAAAGTTAGGTGGGGGCTGGGAGGGGGGCAATATAAAGAGACGTATGAGAACCAACACGCTTTGCCTTCTGAAATTCCTCTTATTTACTCTTGACAAAAGAAATAAATAGAAGCAAAACTGAGATTCAGAAAGAACTCTCCCTGCTGCGTGCACTGGTTGAGCTTTTCAAAGACCCCTTAGAAAAGAAGCGGGCTGGAGGCTCACCTTCCATCTCGCCGGCGGGCTGGGCTGGGTTGGAGCTGCGCTCTGGCTACCCGGCCGCTCCACGTGCTCCTGCCGTCGCCGGGACGCAGCGCGCAGCTGGCGGGAGATTCCCGGCGCGGGGACTCCCCGGGATCCGGCCGCCGCGTCGGCGCAGATTGAAAGGGGCAGGAGCCGGCGACCCGCCGGTGCGCGGGGTTACAGCGGCGCTGGCTGGCGGCGGCTTTAAAGCACGATCGTCGCGGAGCGCCCGAGGTTCCGCACCTCCAACCCCCTTTTGAATGTGAAACCCAAGAACCAGATAGGATAGAAATGGCGCATCAGTAAATTGTCCCAAAGTGTCTATCTAATAAGGATAATAGATGGGAGAGTAATACGTGGGAGGAGGGGAGATCTGGATCGTTTTCTTACAAGTTTAAGTTCAAAGAGGTTTGTCTTAAATTTAACAAGATCTGGAACTTTTGGTCTAGATGAGGGGATGCTAGCCATGAATACCGTCAAAGAGAACTCACTTCCTTCGAAGTATTATGTTTTTCCTCCTCTGGGTTTTTCTTTTCACATGATAATTCCTGGTTCACGTTTTCAGAAAATTCTAAGACAGCTCAAAAGAATTTGGGCACTTTTATCAACTTAACTTTTTCATTTCGGGAAGCAAAAATTCTCTACTTTTGTTTTCCCTTCTGAGAACTACTTGCCACCACTCACAAAATACTATGCACTCTATTTACATGTTTGTTTTCTACTCTCCGCCTTCTAAGTGGGATCTGAGCTTACAAAAATACATATACATACATATAATGTATCAGAAAAGTAAGTAAAGAGAATTAAGGTGTGTGTGTGTGTGATAAGATAGTTAATTAACTCAAAGATGTTACTGCACAGAAACATACCAGTCAACATCTTTCCCTAACATCCTTCCCGCTTTTAGAGGTAAAAGCATAAGTTTGACTGTAGGAAAAGGAAAGAGGAAGTGCCTATACAACATTTTTTTCAAAAGCAGAATTTTTCTTTACATTGAAGTCTAAGGGACGTTGTTCTGGTGAATCCTTATAAAGATATCTATTGTGTTGAATTGGACAACATGTGAATGATTCTCAAAAAGGCAACTTCCACCCTTGTTAGAAAATTATATTGTTACTGTATAAAAATATATTACAGGCTTAAGGTTGTGGGATGTGCACCAGCAGAAACCCCACACTTACAAGTTAAAGTGTACATGTTGTGATTTTATGAATTTTAGTTTATTTTTAATATGCCTTGGTATAGAAGGTCAACATACATATATGTGTGTGTATGTGTGTGTGTGTGTGGTGGGTGATTTTTTTTTTAATGAGTAAATAAACACATTGGCTTTGTTTTAAGATTATGACACCATGGTAGTATCTTGGTAGATTGCATGGGTTGGAGTTCCACAGGATGATATCAATTTTGGAGAAATACTCTAAACACCAGGTCTAATTATAGTATTGAAAGGGGAAATTTGTTGTTT
Organism: Canis lupus dingo; assembly: GCF_003254725.2. Lineage (NCBI taxonomy): Eukaryota > Metazoa > Chordata > Mammalia > Carnivora > Canidae > Canis > Canis lupus. Next base: position 23,807,567 of record NC_064251.1, on the reverse strand, counting down.
GTTAGTTTCTAGAAGCAAAAATAGCACATCAAAAGTAGCAGAAGAGGAACTGTAAAATTTCACAGGGATGGTTTAAGGATGAATAGTTATTTGGTTATTAAAAGGATGTAAAAACTGTTATTATACTTAAGCAGTGGAACGTGTTACTACTCTGTAAGTAATTAGTTCAAAATGGAGAATTTCAGACTCCAGAGAATGGTACTTAAGGGAATAGATAAAAAGTAGATGGATGAAATAATTTATATAGCTACTCCACCGTTAAGGAGGTGGAGCATAAATCCCCACTCCTTAAATATGGGCTTCCTATAGTGACTTCCTTCCAAAGAATACAGTATAAAAGGGACGGAAAAGAGTAATTTTCACGTAGAAAAACCTGACAAACACTACCTTAGCCAGGTGATCAGGGTAACATCAACAGTGATAAAATGTGTTGATAGTATGTACCCTTAATGTGATATAATGGGAATGGCACTTTATAGTCTTCCACCCCAAAATCTATAGCCTTAGTATAATAAGAGAAAACACCAGTCAAATTTTAATAGAGAGGCATTCTACAAAGTATCTAACCAGTTAAGGTCAGGTAATGTCATCAAAATTGTCATTAACTTTCAAGGTTATCAAAAACAAGAAATGTCTGAGAAACTGTCACAGCCAAGAAGAACCTAAGGAGACCTGAGGACTTAATGTAGTGTGGGAATCTGGATGAGATTCTGGAACATGAAAAGGACATTAAGTAAAAACTAAGAAATCTAAATAAAATGTATACCTTATTTGATAGTAATGTATCAACTCTGGTTCATTAATTTTGAGAAATGTACTAATGTAAGATGTCAAGAGTAGGGAAAACTAGGTGGAAGTGCACAAGAACTCTGTACTCACACTTTTTCTGTAGATCTAAAATGATTCTACGATTAAAAGTTTATTTTAAAAGAATGCACGGGTCCTTTCAACAAATAGCTACTACTTATTTGGTTAAGTCTCTTCTCACACTATTCAAAGTTTATTACATGGGATTTATAAGGATCTATTAGGATTTATAATGTACTTTGACTAAAGCTGGAATGGTAAACTGCTAGGGAATTAAAGATAATGCCTAAATTTGTCTTCATTATCACTCCCTCAAGAAGGAAGGGAACAGTTGAGACTAAACCATGAATCTAGACACAGTAACTGCCATTGGGTGGATCTGACTCACCGAATCACATCTCATGGTTTAAGCTATGTAGGTATAATTAACAGTGACTAAAAATGAAATTACTGACAAAGGTTGCTCCTGGACTATCTGAGATAGTCCAAGTACTGACTTGGCTCAAAGGAAATAAAACTGAAAACTCTTGATCTCACCCAAAATAATCATTCTGCACCCTGTCTGAACCTTGGTCTCTTTACCCATCAGCCTACTCAAAACCACCCCAGAGGGTGTCCCGCTGCTAAGAAATAGACAACAAACAGGCCACCAAACTGGTATCCAAGAAGGAACCATGAGCTCTGTGATCTTGACTCATCTATCATCCATCCCTATGGGAAAAGCATCCCTACTTGGTGGATCTTGCCTTTCAGCTGGGCCCGTTTTCTTTTTTCTTTTTTAAAAGATTTTATTTATTCATGAGAGACAGAGAGAGAGAGAGAGGCAGAGACATAGGCAGAGGGAGAAGCAGGCTTCTTGTGGGGAGCCTGATGTGGGACTTGATTCCAGGCTCAGGACCACGACCTCAGTCAAAAAAGCAGAGGCTCAACCATTGAGCCACCCACCTGCCCCTTGATAGGGCCCATTTCCAAAAGCAAGGTTAGTTCACAACCCTAGGTAAATTTGCATGGGGGTCTCCCAACACCCTTCGATATTTGATGTGAAAAATAGAGGTGAGGGCAGCCCGGGTGGCTCAGCGGTTTAGCGCCGCCTTCAGTCCAGGGCGGGATCCTGGAGACCAGGGACCAAGTCCCACGTCGGGCTCCCTGCATGGAGCCTGCTTCTCCCTCTGCCTGTGTCTCTGCCTCTCTCTGTGTGTCTCTCATGCATTAATAAATAAAATCTTAAAAAAAAAAAAAAAGAAAGAAAAGAAAAAGAAAGGTGAAATGTTCCTCTAGTGTGGGAAGGGCTGGAAACGCCTTCTTGGCACATGAGTGGTTCTTCGTTTTTGGGGGGAGGGGTACAAAATGCGGCTAGGTAAAAATAGGGTGGAAGAGTTTGGAAAGGATGCCACACACAACTTCAGGCAGAATTCATGAGGAGCAAGGAACGGGAAATTCGCACAAGCTCTTTGCTTCCTACTAGGAGGAAATTCTCACATGCGTCTCCCTCCCTCCGATTCTAATGTAATTGCATCCTTATTCGCCTTACCCCATCGTCCCACTTGGGATCCACAGTGTTCCTCTGGTGGATCGCTTCAGCTTCCAGAAAAGGAAGTAACTGAAACGCGAAGGCTTGGCTTCTTTAACATTACCCTTTCCTTAACTTGGGAAGGGGCGTGGCTACTCAGAGAGCTCGGTCACAGAGAGCGCGGGAAAATGGCGCGAGGCGCGAGGCGCTCACACGAGGGTAGTCGCGTGCACACGCGGGGTTGAGGCGCTCGCCTCCCACGCTCGGGCCCAGCGTGCGCCCGCTACCTCCTGCGCACGCGCGCACGCACGCGCGTGCAAGGCCCCAGAGCGCGCATGCGCTCTCCTGCGCGTCCGCTCCCACCGTAGCTAGGGACCGGTAGGGGAGCTGACCCCGGCGGTTTGCTCCGCTCTGTGGAGGAGAGATGGGGAGGCGCTGGGCCTGGGCTGAGGTAGGAAGGAGCCCGCCCCTCGACGCCTCCCGCGACGCTAGCCCCTGAGCCGTGATGCGAGCGTGGGTCCTACTCTCCGCGGTGCTCTGGTACCTCACTGGAGGTGGGGCTCCTCCCGTCTGCCCCCCTCTCCCCTGTCCCCCACCCTCAGTCTCGCCCCTCTTCCCAGTCCTGCCCGTTCCGCTTCACTTTGCCCTGCCCCACTCTGAGCTCCCACTCTTCTTCTACCTGAAGTCACTGGTTTCTTTCTTCCACAGTTGGATGGCAGCGTTCTTCTGAACGCACCGGGAAAGGCTTCATTTATGGCAGACCCGGACACCCAGGTACTGAGGATCTCTTCACCTGAAGAGTCTATCAGAAGAGCCTGGTGTGCAGTGGACCTACTAAAGGCTCTTCCAGCGGAGGGAAAGGGAGAGAAAGTTCATTGAACGTCCACCTGGTGCTTGGCACTCGCGTCATTTCATCCTTACAGCGATGCCTGAGTGTGTATCATCTGGCCTAAAGCCACGCAGCTCGGATTCATTCCAAGATTTTCTCGATGCCACCTCACTGCCAGGCGTCTCCGCTGCTTTGCAACCTGCGAGGCCCACTCAGAGTCATTTCCAGGGCTGCAAGTCCCTCTATTTGGAGCTCCTACAGTCCTTTTTTTTTTTTTTTCCTAAAGATTTTATTTATTTATTCACGAGAGATACAGAGAGAGAGGCAGAGACATAGGCAGAGGGAGAAGCAGGCTCCCCGCGGGGAGCCCGATGTAGGACTCGATCCCGGGATCCCGGACCGGGATCACGCAAGGCAGCTGCTCAACCAATGAGCCACCCAGGAGTCCCTCCTACACCTCCTTTAAGGCTCAGCTCCAATGTCCTTTATCACTGTGATGACTCTTTCCCACACTCTCCGAGGAAAATTAGTCACGTAGCTGACTTTTAGATAATTTGGGGCCAGTTCACGGCATTTGTCTTATTTTGGGATCTCTCCGTGTTTGGAGCCCCTCTTTTCTCCAACACCCAAATTGTGGTTTGGTGTCTTCTTTTAAAGTTTAGGACCTGGCATTCAGTAGACTTTCTTTTCTTTTTTAAGATTTTATTTATTTATTCATGAGAGAGACAGAGAGAGAGGCAGAGACAGGCAGAAGGAGAAGCAGGCTGCTTGCCTTGAGCCTGATGTTGGACTCTATCCCAGGACACTGGGATCACGCCCGAGCCAAAGCAGACACTAAACCACTGAGCCACCCAGGCATCCCTCAGTAGACTTTCAAATCAATATCTTGTGGGACTGCATTGGTTCTAAGTAGAGTATTGCTGCCTCTACTAGATTTGAAACAGAATAGGTAATTACAGAAAACCTCTCTAGTATGCCCCCATATAAGTTTAATTATTGTCCCCCAAAGAGGGCATTTGTAGATAAATATCAAGTTCCTTTTAGGGATGACAATGATCATCTTGAGAATAGTTTCACAACCAATTTCAAATCATTTTCTGACCTGTAAATTGATTCCACTAACCCTTCAAAAAATTGTGATTTAAGTAAGTTCTGAATCTGTGCATTAAGATGAATCAAATATATCATGTACATTTTTATAATAAAACTATAATATCACAAAAAAGAATATGGACTATCAGTCTAGAGTTTTAAAAAAATAAGGAATTTATGTTAGCATTCTCAATGTTATAATGATACGCTGATTTTCAAAATACTGAAATTCAAAAAGAACTAATCAGTGTGTCTTTGGGGCCAAAATGTTAGGAACTATATTTCTTAATTTAATTTTGCTTTATATTATTTTATTTTGTCATAGTGAAAATATATGTAAAATTACATCACAATAGCCCAATCCTTGCCTGTATGGATTTTAGACGTGCTAAAAAAGAAACAGTGGACCCCACCTACTTATGGATTGGGCCTAATGAAAAGCCATTAACAGGTAATTTATTTGATCTTAGTATCTTCTTTTTAAATGATGGGGACTTTTTTTTTTTAAAGAGAAAAGCACTGTCACTTATTGGATAGAACAAACTGAAATTTAATTTCAACTGCAGTTTCACTTGCTCCATATTTAGATATAACATCGTATCTTCATCTGTGCTTTATTTTCTCTTTATGAAAAAACTGAAGCAGTAATTTTTGTATCCTACTTCCCAGAGCTATATTAGTTCAAAAGTTTTTATAAAACCTAAATATTATCTTTATAGCATCTATATTGGAGATAAAGTATCGAATATGTAATTCTTCATGATGTTAGAAGAGTGTCTTGGAATATTAGCATTATTAATTTCTGTCTTATGTGAGGAAATTGTGTAGTATGACAGAGCAGTGTGATCTCATTTACTAAATTATCAACATAAACCAATTGAAATTAAAGGCCAAGAAATGAGCTAAAGTAAACCAAACAATATATATCTATATATATATATTTTTTTAAGATTTTATTTATTTACGCATGAGAGACACAGAGAGAGAGAGAGGCAAAGACACAGGCAGAAGGAGAAGCAGGCTCCATGCAGGGAGCCCAACGTGGGACTGGATCCCGGGTCTCCAGGATCACGCTCTGGGAGGAAGGCAGCACTAAACCACTGAGCAACCCAGGCTGCCCCCAAAATATATTTTAAAACTGTACTTATGTGGTTTTCCAGAGAGTAATAACAGAATTAAGATTTTTTTTGAATTCTTGAAGTTAAATAGTCCATTTTTTCATTTTTGTATTCATTTGTAACCCCAAGTTTACTAAATAATATTTGAATTGTTATATGTTAAATAACTAATTTACTATTTCTGTTTAGTAAATGATCGAATAAATATAACTAAAACAGGAAAGCTGAAGGTGAAAGATTTTCTGGAGGCTTTGTCTGGACTTTACACGTGTACTCTTTCTTATAAGACTGTCAGAGCAGAAACCCAAGAAGAAAGTATAGTAAAGCAAAGATATGACTTTCTGATCTTTGGTAAGAATATGGGCACATTTTAACTTACACATTTAGCTTGGATAAGAATTAAGTGAATGGTCTCCTCATTTAGTGAAAATGAGTCTGTTGTATATAATCATCATGACTTACGGAGTATTTTAGCATATTTGACCACACAAACTCTTAAATTGACATCTGGATAGTGTGTGTCCTAAATAATCCTCTTTCAGCCTCCTGCTTTCTACCATCTAGGTGTGCATGCACAATCTACTTTATCACAATTTGCCAGGTAATTTAAAACTGATGTTTAATTCTATAAAAGCAAATCGATGATCCTTTTCACTGGCCTGTGTTGACAACAGTGACACTTTCTGCAAATTAAGACATTTCTCCATCTTATTTTTTTTTGATACTGTTAACTTATCTATACATTCAGCCATTTCTTCTCTTGTACTGAGTAGATAACATTCCAGATGAAAACAACCTTTTTTCATTAAATTTACTAGTTTTGTGTATTTTTTGAGGACAAACTGATAAAACATTTTATTAGATAAGTTTCTATGTTGATTTGCAAGATTAATGTGATTTAATATTACATGTTATTTGCAAATTGTTTGGTAGAGGAAATTAATGGTAAGCACAATTGTTTTTATTCTCATCTTTTTTTTAAAGCCTATCGGGAACCTGATTATTCATATCAGATGGCTGTACGTTTTACCACAAAGTCTTGTGAAGGAAGATATAATGACCTGCTTTTTAGAGTGCTGAAGAAAATCTTGGATAATTTAATCTCTGATTTGTCATGCCATATCATAGAACCATCATATAAATGCCATTTTGTTAAAATTCCAAAACATGGCCTCCTACATGAGCTATTTATTGCTTTTCAAGGTAAAAAAAAAAATTAACACTTCTTTAATTTGAGATGTCTTACAAATAGTAGGCATTACAATATTTGTTAAGCACTAAAGTGTAGTGTTGATTCTAGCCTGGTTAAGGTTTTAAAAATGAACAATTAATTATTTACCTTAACAGTAATATATTGTTGCTTATCTTTTATTTTTTGTTCATTTTATTTTTTAAAATAGGGTCCAAACCCAATGTGAGGCTTGAATTCACAACCCTGAGATCAAGAATTGCATGCTCTATAGACTGAGCTAATCAGGCACCCCAATATTGTTACTCATCTTTTAGAAGTTGATATCATTTTATACATACTATGCAGCTAATATTTAATTTATAAATTCTTATAAAATTTAATTTGTATTTTTTAGAAGAACTTAATAAAAGGGTGGAACAAAACCAAATTGATTTCCATTCATTTTAAAGCCTTGTAGTTACTTTGATTAGCCCCCAGATGGAGTGAAATCATAATGTATAAATTATTCAAATTGTACACTTTATTACTAGGATTAGATAGTTTAAACACATGCATGCATGCATACTGAATTCAGCATTTAAAGCTTTATTGGAATGTTTGGAATTTTTTAGAATTCTTTTGTGAAGATATCATTTTTTTCCTCTCCAGTCAATCCTTTTGCACCAGGGTGGAAAGGTGCATGCAAGGATTCTGTTGATTGTGAAGATACCACTAATCATAATATCCTCCAGGTGAGAATTTCAATGTAGAGGGAAAGTATTTGAATAGTTAAGAAAGCTATGTAAAATTTTTTGTAAATATTTCATTTTATTAATTTAAAAGTTTCTTCAAAAATCGATTTTTCCATGTTGTATTTATTAATAATAGGCATTCTAGCAAGTAGATTTAATTATTATTTTAAAAAATATGAAGCATTATTGATTTTTGTTTCAGTTTTTTATTTTTTTTAATTTTTTTTATTTATTTATGATAGGCACACAGTGAGAGAGAGAGAGAGAGAGGCAGAGACACAGGCAGAGGGAGAAGCAGGCTCCATGCACCCGGAGCCCGACGTGGGATTCGATTCCGGGTCTCCAGGATCGCGCCCTGGGCCAAAGGCAGGCGCTAAACCGCTGCGCCACCCAGGGATCCCTGTTTCAGTTTTTTAAGCAGAGATTGTGAGAGTCTTGCCTATTTTAAGATGTTTTGTTTTGTTTTGGAATAATACACTTAGAATAATACATAGCTCCCCAGGTTAATAGTACGTATTTTTTCTCTAATGGAAGAATGGATCCCTGGCTTTTGTTTCTCAAGTGGTAACTAAGCAGCAACTTGAAGAACAGCCCCACAATCATGTAATCCTAGGTTAAACCAGTAGTTCTAACAAAATTGTATCTATGTTGGTCATAATAGTTGCTTTCCCCTCTGCCATTCTCAGAGGCTAAGGACATAGTCTAAAAAATTACTCTCCTGATCTAGTCCTGACCCCATACCCTTAATATTGTGCATGGCTGGGATCCCTGGGTGGCGCAGCGGTTTGGTGCCTGCCTTTGGCCCGGGGCGTGATCCTGGAGACCCAGGATCGAGTCCCACATCGGGCTTCCTGCATGGAGCCTGCCTTCTCCCTCTGCCTATGTCTCTGCCTCTCTCTCTCTCTGTGTGACTTTCATAAATAAATAAAAATTAAAAAAATAAATATTGTGCATGGCTTATGGAAAGCATTCAGTTAATATTAGTTATTATTAAACTCTGTTTTCAGGGGCACCTGGGTGGCTTAGTGGTTGAGCATATACCTTTGGCTCAGGACATGATCCTGAGGTCCAGGGATCGAGTTCTGCATCAGGCTCCCCGCAGGGAGCCTGCTTCTCCCTCTTCCTATGTCTCTGCCTCTCTCTGTCTCTCATGAATAAATAAATAAAATCTTTAAAAATAAATAAATAAAGGCTGTGTTAAAAAAAATAAAATAAAATTTACATCATTGGTTTCTAATACTGATTAGAGAACAGTTTTGGTTTCTATTTTGTTTGGCTCTTTGGAATTAGAAATAATGAACTCTCATGGAGTAGACATGCTGCAAATAATTTAAACCTCAATTAAATTTTTCTTAAATATTGTACATATGAACTGACAATTGAATAAGGTCAAGGCTAGATTAATTTTAGTATTAACACAACTTTTCAGGAATTCATCTGTTGGATATAGCATGATATGCTTATACTATGTTTCATTGCCTCTGATACAGAGGGATAAATTTGGTTCACAGTTTAGTAATTGTACTTCTTTCTGGTATTTTAAAATCTTAGGCAAGAGATCGGATAGAAGAATTTTTCCGGAGCCAAGCATACATTTACTACCACGACTTTAATAAAACTATACCTGCTATGCACTTTGTGGACCACAGTTTTCAAGTAGTTCGTTTGGATAGCTGTCGTCCAGGCTTTGGAAAAAATGATGGTCTACACAGTAATTGTGCTAGCTGTTGCGGTAATTATAAAATATAACTATCTAAATATTTAGGTTATGTAGTCAGAAGAATAGATGAATAATTACCTTAGGATTATTGAATATAGTGGTTCTTTCACAAAATGTTATATTTAGTTAAAGGGAAGTAAAAATTCAAAGTCTAAATTTCTAATTATAAGTATCTTTATGTATATTAATTCTTCCTAATGCATTCTTCTGTGTTATAAAACATTTCCATAGTGTTCTGAGTTAAGCTGCTATGCTATGAAGGAAAACAACAGAATGGTCCTACCTAGGAAACAGAGTTGGAAATAGAAACTAGAAAATTAGAAATAGGAACTCATAAATGGGGCACTGCAGAAGAAGCTGTAAAATGCTGATTTTAAAGGGAAAAATAGGATCCTAACTTTCTCCTACCTTTAAGATCATGAAATTACAATGTTTCAAACTCATAATCTTCCACAACTTAATTGGTGAACATTACTCAGTATAATAAAGGTATAGAAACACTGTGATACTGAAAGCAGATTTATATTACTGGTATAAAATACCTCTAACTGAAATGATGGTAATCTACTCCGTGTTTTTTCCTCTGCAGTGGTTTGTAGTCCTGGGACTTTTAGTCCTGATGTTGATGTTACTTGTCAGAACTGCGTTTCCGTCCGTATTTATGGAGCTAAATCTTGTGCATAAACTTCAAACAAAAATTGTAATATGAAGACTAGAGGTGAAAGTGTGTTCCTTGCTTGTGGAGGTGGGGAACATAAGATAATTTGTTCACATCCCGGAGCATCAAAGATCCATTAAGTAAGATCAGTAAGACCAAAACATTGGAAAACATACATTTTAGAAACTTTAAAAAATAGTTGACTTGGCATTTCTAAGAAGGAATTTAATATCTCCAGTGTACAAAGGAAAGTATTAGCGGATGTTTTTCAATGAAATATGTTTTGCTGTTTAGAAACTGAATCTGTTGCTCTGTACTTAAGACTATATTAAGGTCAAGAAGAGTAGCAAAGGATAACATAATAAAAATTTTATACTTTCTATATATTAATTTGTTTGAAATCACTCTGATATATGATATAAAGGCATGTATATTACCTTTGTAATTAGAACCAAAAAACTTATTTCCTTTGGTCCCTTTGCTTTTAGTTTGTTTTTAAAATAATTTGTTTTGAAAATACAGTTTCAGATTTATAGATAACTGAGCAGATATTAAATAGAGTTCTGTATACCTACTCCAGCTCATGTCCCTCACCCTTCCCCAATTTCCCCTACTGTTAACCTCTTGCATCAGTGTGATACATTTGTTACAATAATGAACCAACATTGATACTATTATTAACTATAGTTCATAGTTTACATTAAGGTTCATTCTTTGTATTATACAGTTCTATGGGTTTTGACAAATGCATAGTACCTTGTGTTTACCATTACAGTTTCATACAGAATAGTTGCACCACCCTAAAAATCCCTTGTGCTTTACCTATTCATCTTGCTCTTGCTCCAGAACTCTTGACACGACTGACTTTTTTATTGTCTCTATAGTTCTTCCTTTGCTAAAATGTCATGTACTTGGAATTATACAGTATGTAGGCTTTTCAGGCTGGCTTCTTTCACTTAGCAATATGCATTTAAGGTTCCTACATGTCTTTTTTGTGACTTGATCATTTTTTATTGCTGAACAATATCTCATTGTATGGATGTATGAAGGACGTCTTGGTTGCTTCCAGTTTTTGGAGATTATGAATAGAGCTGCTGTAAACATTTGTGTGCAGGTTTTTGTGTGGACTTAAGTTTTCAACTCAATTGCACAAATACCCTAGGAACATGATAGCTGGATTGTATGGTAAGATTATGTTTAGTTTTATAAGAAACTGCCAAACCATCTCCCAAATTAATTTACCATTTTTCATTCTCACCAGCAATGAGTATGTTCTTGTTGCTTCTCATCCTCACCAACTTTTGGTATTTTCAGTTGTTCGGATTTTGCCATTCTAATAGGTATATAGTAGTATTTCATTGTTGTTTTAATCTGAAATAATTACATCTGATGCTGAGCATCTATTCATATGCTTATTTTGTATATCTTCTTTGGTAAGATGTCTATTCAGATCTTTGTTCATTTTTTTATTGGATTGTTTATTCTCATTGCTGAGTTCTAGTAGTTCTTTGTATATTTTATCTACAAGATCCTCCGATACATGTTTTGCAAATATTTTCTCCCATTCTTTTAACAGTCTTTCATTAAGCAGAAGCTTTTAATTTTAGTAAAGTCCAACTTACCATTTTTTTCTTTCATGGATCATGCTTTTGGCATCATACCTGGGAACTCTTCATCAAACCCATAGTCATCTAGATTTTTCTCCTATTCTAGAAGTTACATAGTTTCATGTTTTACATTTAGGTCTAGCATTAATTAATTTTTGTGAAGAGTATAACTTGTGTGTCTGGATTCATTTACTTGCATATGGATGTCTAGTTCCAGCATCATTGTTGAAAAGACTATCCTTTGTTCCTCCGTCAATGATCCATTGACTACATTTGTGTGGGTCTGTGTCTGGGTTCTCTATTCTGTTCCATTTATCAATTTTTCTATCCTTTCATCAATACCATGCTGTCTTGATTACTGTATAGTAAATCTTAAAATTGGTTAGTATCATCAGTCCTCTGACTTTCTTCTTCTTTAGTATTGTGTTGTTCTGGATCTTTGACCTTCCATATAAACTTGAATCAGTTTGTTGATAACCACCAAATAGCTTGCTGGGAATTTGGTTGGAATTCCATTAAGTCTAGATTGAATTGGGAAAAACTGACATATTAAAAATATCAAGTCTTCCTATCCAGGAACATAGAATATGTCTCTATTTATTTAGATCTTCTTTGATTTATTTAATCAGAGTTTTGTACTTCTCCTCACATAGATGCTGTACATATTTTCTTAGATTTATGTCTAAATATTTAAAGTTTTTGGTGCAAATATAAAATATATTGTATTTTTAAAATTTCAAATTCCACATGTTCATTGCTGGTATTTAGGAAGGCAATTGACTTTTGTATATTAAGCTTATATTCTGTGATCTTACTGTAAATTCTTATTAATTCAGGATATTTTTTGTTGATTCTTTGGACTTTCTTTTTTCTTTTTAAGATTTGTTTATCTGAGCACGTGCATGGGGAAAGGGCAGAGGGAGAGAGAATCCTAAGCAGACTCCATGCTGAGCATGGAGCCTGATTTTGGGTTCTATCTCATGACTTTGAGATTATAACCAAGAGTCAGATCCTCAACCAACTGCACCACCCAAATGCCCTGATTCTTTGGGCTTTTCTACCTCAACAATAATGTTATCCATGAACAAAGACAGTTTTGTTTCTTCCTTCCCAATCTTTTTCACTTTCTTGTTTTGTCTTACTGCATTAACTAGAACTTCCAGTATGATACTGCAGAGGAGTGGTAAAAGAGGACATCCTTGCCTTGTTCTGGATCTTAGAAAGCATCCAGTTTTTTTTTACCACTAAATATGATGTTAGCTATAGTTTTTTTTTTTTTATAGATATTCTTTGTGAAGTTGAGGAAGTTCTACTCTATTCTCAATTTTCTGAGAGTTTTTATCATGAATGTGTATTGGATTTTACCAAACGCTTTTTCTGCATTTATTGATGTGATCATATGATGAGATGGATTGCATTAATTGATTTTCAAATGTTGAACAATCCTAGTATATTTAGAATAAATCCCTTTTGCTCATGGTGTATAATTATTTTTATACATTGTTGAATTTGATTTGCAAATAGTCTGTTGAGGATTTTTGCTTTTAGGTTCATAAGATATATTGGTCTGTAGTTTTCCTTTCTTGTAATATCATTATCTGGTTTTAATAATAGGGTTATTTCGTATTACTATTAACATGGTAGATATGCAGGTTCTTTATCTGGTGGAATGACCAAAACCTTCATTCCCAAAGGTATGGGTCCTCATATTCTGCCCTTTTTTATTAGTGTTGCTATGTAGTTTTCCATTAACCTTTATTATTGGGCAAAGAACTAAGAGGCACCCCAGAAAATCTCCTGGGTTCCAGAAATGGTCCTCCTTGCTGCCATCATGAGAGAATAGCAACTCTATTCTCCCTTGGTAATCAGAATCATCACTCTAGTCAGTAAGTTAACACTCTACCTCCTTTTTTTCTGGCCTGTTGTTTCCATAGCATATGGAGCTTAAATGTCCAGGTAGCAGTCTCATCTTCCAACTCAGGAAAGAACCATTGTTGTGTTTCGTGGTAGAAATATTCCCCACTTGAGGATGGTGATCTCCAAACCAGTAGAGCTCAAAGTCGCCAGGATAGGAAGTAAAATTCTGCAAGTGGGTTACTAGGTGTAATTTTGAAAGTATCCACTCCTACTTCCACCTCTGATTCTGGACTATATTGACTATGAAGGAGAGACAGCACTGTATATAGGTCCCCAATTCAAAGCATTTGCAAAAACCCTTCATTTCAGTGTATTTTCTCCCAACTGACACTGTAACTGAGATTTTAGCAAGCCATTTCACCTTTCAGTTATGCCAGCTGCTTCTGAGTGATGGGGTATGTGGTAAGACCATTTAATTCCATGGTTATGAGCCCATTGCTTTACTTCCTTTGCTTTGAAGTGAATTCCTTGATCAGACACAATGTCGTGTAGAATATCATGATGGTAGATAAGGCAAAGGCACTCTATGAGTCCACTGGTGCTGCCAGAAGCATTATGAACACAAAAGGCAAATCCACACCCAGAATTTGTGTCTATTCCAATAAGGATGAATCTCTGTTGTTTGGATAGTTTTACTCTATCAGTGTAAAAAGAATTAGTCATACAGGTTAATGAATATAATGTTGCCCTCGATAGACTTACACATTATTCTTTTTTATTTATAATAGCTTATTTCATTTTGAAACAGAATTTTATAAAAGTGATAAATATAATGTGAAGATTTTAATGATTGAATTCTAAAGGGAAACTTCTGTCTCCTTAAGAATTAAATGTCTTGAGGTGCCTGGGTGGCTCAGTTGGTTAAATGTCCAACTCTTGATTTCTGTTCAGGTCATGATCTCAGGGTCTTGATATCAAAACCCATGTTGTGCTCCACCTTCAGTGGGGAGTCTGCTTGAGATTCTCTCTCCCTCTGCCCCCCACCCCGGTTGCTAATACACACTCTCTCTTTCCCTCCTAAATAAATAAATAAATCTTTGAAAGAAAAAAAAAAGAATTAAATGTCTCCTTCTTGAAGGTAGAACTACCACCAGAACCATTCTAGAGAGATAGATGCCTAGGGAATTGAAGGCGGAAAGCTGCATGTGCTCCTAAAGAATAGCTGACACCTATATAACACTATGTGCCAGGTACTATTCTAAATGTTTTTTATGTATTTTCTCAATAGTCCTCATGTCCATAATGGTAGGTACATACTCATTCACATTTTATACAGAGCAAACAGAAGGACATAACTGTTAAGTAATTTGCCCAAAGTCACACAGCTAGTAAGTGGTAGAGTTGGCACTGGAAGTCTCCGGAATCTAAGCTCTTATACTAGCTCTTTCTTGGCAAGTTTTATCTTAACAAGTAATAACTATTCCTAACATTTTGTATGAGCTCTTCAAATAAAGCAGTTTAATGAGATAATGCCCATAGGCAAATATGATATGAGCAAAATACAAACTTTAACTAACCCCAGTGAGGGAAAATGAACAGTACAGGTTAAAGGGAGAACTAGTGATGGTATTGAGTACATAAGATTGCCATATGCTGCTTTCTGATGATATGACTGTGACTTGACTTTTCCCTGGCTCTTTAGATAATCCCACAAAATGTAGGCACTGCTCTTGAGTTTGTGAATTTCTTTTTTCCTAAACCAGGAAACTATTTTCTCCTTTTACATTTTGTTTTTCATCCTCCAGTGTCCTTTTACACTTTAGGTTGTTGCCATATTTGCATCTTAACTGTGTTCACCCGTGGCAAGCTTTCCCTACCCCACAGCCCATGCATGTGATAAATGTTTCTCAGAGCCCTTCTTGCCTTCCTCCTTTGTTTCATAAACTTCTTCAGTACCTCAGAAGGAAGAATATAAATAAACTGACAGATTAGTATGATTACCTTTAGCTCTATGAGTAGAAATAGTTTTACAGTCCAAAACAAAACCTGATCTCAAGAAGGAAATTTTAAGGAAAGGAATTTTTGAGTTACAGTAATGAGTAAGAACACAAGATTACCAGTTTTGTGCAGGTGTCAGTGGCCTAGAGTAGAAATTATTTTCTTACCATAGCAGGCTTATTTCACCAGTAACTCATTCCTCAAAATTGAAAATTCAGTAGCCAAGAAAGAACAAATTGTAGCTGTTAGGAAGTAATATAACTTCAGACAGCTATGACACAATAATGAAAAGTCTGAAAGTCCCTAAGGTTGTAGAAACATGATTAGTGCCAAAGTATAGTTCCAGAGTATCAGTGCTTATTATGAAGACTGCTAGAAATGTGTGGTGGAATCTGGATAAGCAGATACTATGCTATCACTTTAGATCCCTCCAAGGGTAACAATACATTGATATCTGGTATCCAAATCCAGAAACAAATAGAGAACAATGAAGGTGTTTGGAAAACAAAAGAGATAAGGAAACAGGAAGCAAAAAAGAGAAAAAAGTGGTTTTAACCACCAACCACTGATTAGAAAATGTTACATAACAACTCGGAGAGTAGAGGAAGTACACCTCAGTCCAAAGGAGCTTGAAGTCAGTTTCTTGCATAGCTCACACAGCTTTTGACTGAAAAAGCTCCTAGACCCTCCCTCATTTCTGTGGAAGTTTTCTGGAACATGGGTCACATAGAAGAAAGCCAATCAAATTTTAAAATGCAGAGGTTAACTAAATTGAGGGTAGAGATATGTGCATGTGCTCTTCTCTTCTTTCCTTCTGACCAAGCTCTATTTGAGTCTAAAATTCATTTGTCTTTTAAAGTATCTCCCAAGGGGCACCTGGGTGGCTTAGTCAAATAAGCATCTGCCTTCAGCTCAGATCATGATCCCAGGGTCACAAGTGAGGAAGAATCTGCAGTGTACAGTGGAAAGATCCTGGCTTTCTGATTCTAGTCCTGACTCCCTCAATTTCTAGTACATCTTTGGCATCATCTCAACTGTGGGGAAATTAATCCTGGTTTCAACCTCTCTTACAGTGTAACTTTATGTAGTCATACAATTTATAAGAAAAAACTTTGTAACCCATTAAACAACAATTTCAAGGCTCTGTATTAGATTGTGAGACCTATGATAAAGAAGTGATTCTATACAGCTAGGAATCCACGACTTTCACCACAATGTGTATACATTAGTCAGTAAGTTTTCATTTACCACAGGTACTATGCTCAATAGTCTCAGTCTCTGTCGCCAGAGAGGGCACAGACTAGTGACTGAGACAGATTGGTAGAGTATTGTTTGATTAAGTGCTATTGCAACCTAGATGGCAGCCTAGGACCCTCTGTCCTTTGAATATTTCAGTGGTAGCCTTTAGGGAAAGCAGATAGAGGAAGGGTTTACACTGCCTCCACACACACAAAAAGCTTCAAGTAGAACAGTAAACATCACCATTCTTTCTTTTTTCCATCACTTTTATTGTGAATTATAATGTGAATATAGAAAAATGCATTACCCATAAAAGTATAGCTTAAGAAATAATTATCAAATAAACATCTGAGCTACCTATCATCCAAGTGAAGAAATAAAATACATCTAGCATCCTAGAAACCCATTCCTTTCCTATGTACCTCTCCCTGATTATATCCCTCCTCCAAAAAGTATGATTCATAATTCTTTTTATTTATTTTTTTAAATTTTTATTTTTCATAATTCTTTTAAAATTGATTTTTACAAGCTCCCTATACTGGATACTATTGATTTATGAGTCACATGTGTTTTAGATATATGCTCCCACTCTATGGTTTGTCTTTTCACCTCTTTAAGATACCTTTTGGTGGGCAGCCTGGGTGGCTCAGTGGTTTAGCACCTGCCTTCAGCCCAGGGTGTGATCCTAGAGACCTGGGATCGAGTCCCACATCGAGTTCCCTGCATGGAGACTATTTCTCCCTCTCTCTCTGTGTCTCTCATGAATAAATAAAATATTTTTTAAAAAAGATACCTTTTGGTGAATATAAGTTTTTAATGTTAATAAGTGTAGTTTTACCTTTCACATTTAGATCTAAAATCCATGTGGAATTAATTTTTATATATGCTGTGTGGTAGGGATCAAATTTCATTTTTTATCCATGTGCTTACCCAATTGCCCTGGACCATTTATTGAAAAGTCTAGCCTTTCCCCACTAATCTGTAATACTTCTCTCATATATGAAGTGTCCATTTATGCATGAGAATCTATGTCTCAGCAGTTTCTTCTGTTTGTCTATCACTGCTCTAATGCTACACTAAAATTATGGCTCTTATAATCCATCCTGATATCTGGTAGAGCAAGTTTTTTCACCTCATTCTTTAAGAGTATCATAGCTATTTTTGTCCCTTTGCACTTCTATATAAATTGTAGAATCCACTTAAGTTATATACTTACACAGAACTATTGAAATTTTGTTGGGATTGTATTGTATCTATAATTTGGGAAGAATTGACATTTTCTTTTCACAATATTGTGTCTTATAATCCTTCAACATAGTATCTCTTATTTAAGTATCCTCAGGTCTCTCAATAAGATTTTAAAATTTAATGTGTTAGAACTCTTTCAGACCTTTAGATAGATTCCTATGTATTTCATATTTTGAAATTAAATTTGAATATATGCTATTACAGTGAGTATTTTTCCAAATTTCATTTTTCGTTGCTGATAAATGTATAAGAATATGATTGCTTTCTGTATATTGATTTTAGCAAATTGACTTATTCACTTTTTAATAATTTATCTGTAGACTCTTTTGGACTTTCTATATATACATTGGATCACCTGAAAGTAATGCTATTTTCTTTTTTTTAATCCTTATATGTATATATTTTTTACTTACTGTACTTGCTAGACCTGCTATATAGGGTCAAATAGAGAGGCAGTGAGAGCAGGCATCCTTTACTTGTTTCTCATCTCAGAAAGAAAGCTTATAACATCTCACCATTAAATATGATGTTTACTACAGATATTTTATAATATGTTTATCAGGTTAAGAAAATTCCCTTCTATTCCCAGTTGTCTAGGAATTTTTATCATGAATGGAAATTGAATTTTATCAAGTGTATTTTCTTTTTCTCAAGTGTATTTTCTGTATCTATTGAGATTATCATGTTATTCTTCTTTCTTAAACTGTTAATGTGGTGAATGATATAAATTGATTTTTCATTGTTAAACCAACCTTGAAATCCTAGATAAATCTAAACTTATCCTAATGTATTGTCTTTTTTTAATTATTTGATTTGATTTGCTATTTTATTTTCTTATTTTTGCATGTAAGTTCATGGGTAAAACTGGCCTACATTTTAGTTTCTTTTGTTCTAGTTAGGTTTTACTAGCATTATAAATGGGTTGGAAAGTGTTTCCTCTTTTTCTGTTCCTTGGATGACTTTATTTATATTGGAACTATTTATTTTTGAACGCTTAATTGAATTAACTGGAGAAACCATTGGGCTTAGGATTTTCTTTGTAGGAAGATATTTTACTATTGATATAATGTCTTTTGTGGTTATAGAATTTTTCATATTTTCTCTTTCTTCTTAGTTTAGTTTTAGCAAATTATAAAGTCTCAAATTTATTGGTATAATGTTGTTCCTAATATTTCCTTATCTTTTCAATGCCTGCAGCATCTATATGACTGTCCACTTTATGTATGTGCTTATTTTTTTCTTTTATCACTCTTGTCAGAGGTATGTCCATTTTATTAACCATTTCAAAGATCCAATATCTGTCTTCATTGAACCTCTTTATTATTTGTTTCCTATTTTATAAACTTGTGCTCTGTCTTTATTTTCCTTCCTTTCATTTGTTTGGTTTTATTTTGCCAGCTTTTTTTTCTAGCTTCTTGACATAGATACTTAACTCTTTGATATTTTCCCCCCTTTGGTCTTTCTTCTTTTCTAACATGAATAATTAAGGTGACACACATTTTTACCTCTAAAATATAGCTTAATCATGCAAGTTTGATATGCATATTTTTGTTATTGTTAAACCCCCAAAATATCTAATTTTCATTAGGATTTCTCCCTTGACTCATGAGTTATTTATAAATGTGTGCATTACTTTCCTAAGATATGATGATATTTAGTAATGTTTTCTTATTGATTTCCAGGTTGTTTTATTGTGGTCAGAGAAGATGATATGTATGATTTCAATTTTTAAAAATATGTTGAAACTTATGGCTCAACCTATGGACAATGTTTATAAATGTGTCAGGCATACATTCTACAGTTATTATTGAGTACACCTTTCTAATATGTCTGTTAAGTTTGCTAATCATGTGTTTCAACACATCTATATTTTTACTGATATTTTTAGCTGCTTATTCTATCAATTACTAATGCAAGTGGTTGTGTATTTGATCATTTTGTCTTCTGATCTGTCAATGTTTGCTTTCTATATTTTGAGGCTATATTATGTGTATAGCAATTCAAAACTGTTATATATTCCTGGTAAATTGAACTTTTATCATTATTGAGTGACTTTCTTTGCCACTAATAGTGCTTTAATCCTTGTTTATTTTGCCTAATATTAATATAGTCACACCTGCTTCCCTTTGATTAGTATTTACATATCCAATATATTTCTATCCTTTTATTTTTAATGTTTTATATCCTTATGTTTTAGATGTTTCATAAACAGCAAATAGATAAAATATATCCATTCTGACAATATATGCATTTTTACTGGTCATTTAGCCCATGTACATGTAATGTAGTTTCTAATACATTTGGATTTCATTCCACATTTTCTTTTGGGTTTTTTGTTTCACCTGTTCTGGGTTTCTCTTTCATTCATTTCTTGTATTTTTGTTGATAGCTTTTTTATCATTATATTTTTCTTCCCTTCACTGGTTTGATTCTATTTTACTAGTAGTTATCTTAAAAATTATAGCATGCATACTAAATGATCAAAGTCCAAAATTAAGCAATATCTTTTCTTTCTTCCCAGATAAAATGTAACATTTTAATAGAACCTTTTAATAAATTCATTATGATATTATGTTATTTAACTCCACAAGATACTATCATTTTATTATCATTTTAAAAGATTTATGTATTTATTAATGAGAGACACAGAGAGAGAGGCAGAGACATAGGCAGAGGGAGAAGCAGGCTCCCTGTGGGGGTCCTGATGCAGGACTCAATCCCAGGACCCTGGGATCATGACCTGAGCCAAAGGCAGACACTCAACCATTGAGCTACTCAAGTGCCCTGTTTTATATATATATAATTAGTGTTCATTTATTTTTAAGTAATCTCTACACCCTACATGGGGCTCGAACTCATGACCCCAAGATTAAGAGTCAACATGGTCCACACCCCACAATTACTGTTCATTTGGATTTAACTATGTATTTACCAGGTTTTTGTAATTATTCTTCATTACTTTTTCATTACTTCATGTACTTCTTCATGACTTCTCAGACCTTTCACTTGGAATATCTTTTGCAAGAATTTACTTTAGTGAGAAAATACTAGTGGAAAACTCTCCCAATTTTTGTTTGTCTAAAAACTTTATTTACCGTAATTCTTAAAAGATAGTTTTATGAAGTATAAATTTTTAGGTTGGCAGTTATTTCAACACAGATATAATTTCATCATCAAATGAATCCCATTAAAGTCAGTTTCAGTTAAACTATAACTCCTTTGAAGGTAAGAGATCTTTTTTTCTGGCTGTTTTTAACATTTTATCTTTGCTGTTGTTCTTCAATTTTATTCTGATTTGTCTAGATGTGTATTTCTTTTTATGGATCCTGCTGTTATTCACTGAGCTTCTTGAATCTGTGGCTTGATATCTTTCATTAGCTCTGCAAAAATTCTTAACCATTATCTCTTCATATATTGTCTTTGCCTTAATCTCATTTTCCTCTTCTTTTAGAACACTGATTAAACATATTTATTCCCTGTCATGCTATCCTCCATGTCTCTCAACCTCATTCTGTATTTTCCATCTTTTGTCTCTATATTTTGAGTATATTTTTCTGATTTCAATTTCACTTTCTCCTCAGTTACATCCACATATTCTTTTTTTTAAATTTTTATTTATTTATGATAGTCACAGAGAGAGAAAGAGAGAGAGGCAGAGACATAGGCAGAGGGAGAAGCAGACTCCATGCACTGGGAGCCCGATGGGGATTCGATCCCCGGTCTCCAGGATCACGCCCTGGGCCAAAGGCAGGCACCAAACCGCTGCGCCACCCAGGGATTCCCCACATCCACATATTCTTTTACCTATCTTGTTTTTTGTTTTGTTGTTTTGTTGTTGTTGTTGTTTTTACCTATCTTGTTTTTAATGTAGGATCAAATATCTCATTTCTAAAGTTATATTTGGTTCTTTTACAAATAGGATAGGTAACTTTTTTATAGTTTCTTCTTGCCATTGGTATTATCAAGCTCATTTTACAATTTCTTCAAATTAATGAGCATATATTTACTCTAGTAAATTCCAATAATAATATCTTTATAAGCCTCTGTCTGCTGTTTGTTGTTTCTGCTTCTTCTTGCCATCTCCTTCTATGCTTTGATATTTTTTTGCTGGGAACTATTCATTGTCCTTAAAAAAATTATTTGTGGAAATTAAGATGACTTCTTCCAGAAAAGACTTGTGTTTACTTCTGACTGGCATCCAGGGACACAACTAATCCTGGACCCTCACAAACTAAGTTTGCAATTTGAGATTCTCTGAAATACCCAGATGATGCAAATCCAAGCTAAGTTCTCTGAAAACATAAGCCTATGGCCAGAATATTTCAGAACTTTTTTCTTTTTTCTTTTTTCAAGCCTTTTCTCCACTCAATACCAAAGTCTTCCCTATATCCCCTGCAGGTGAGGCAAGAGTATGGGTTTCCTGATGATTCACTTTTACCTCAGTGATGTAACCCTTTGAAATTCCAGTTTAATATGAGGAAGATCTCCTTTTTTAAAAAAAGTTATTTATTCATAGAGACAGAGATACAGAGACATAGGCAGAGGGAGAGGCAGGCTCCATGCTGGGAGCCAGACGTGGGACTCTATCCAGGGTCTCCAGGATCACGCCCTAGGCTGCAGGTGGCGCTAAACCGCTGCGCCACCGGGGCTGCCCGGGAAGATCTTTAATTAGATTTCCCACCTGGGTGGGTCCTTGGCCTTAACTTCTAGATTTATTAATCCACAAGTTTGGCCAAACTGAAGCCCCAGCTTGCCTGGATTTGCAAATCTCAGTCCCCTTCATGTGCGGCAAAATTTCATTAGTGTTCTGATACTTTATTTATCTCCCTGGGTCTCCTTTTTACTTATATTTTGGCTTGAGCTTCTTGTCAGCAATTTGATGCTTTTTATGAATGGTTTTAAATTTCTTATCTAGAGGCACCTGGGTGGCTCAAGTAGAAGATCATGCAACTCTTGATCTTGGGGTCATGAGGTCAAACCCTATAGTGGATATACAGATTACTTAAATAAATAAAACTTTAAAAAATACATTATCTTATCCAGAATTTTAAATTGTCTTCCAAGAGAGACCTAGAGCAAATAATCCAGCTTATTAGATTTAAACCTTGCTCTCCAGAAACATGTTTGGTATCACCATTCTTGAATGTTCTTCACCTATCTCATATCTAGAAGTTTTTACTACCTCACCTAGTTTCAGCCTCTCTCTCTCTTGCTTGTGCTTCTCTCCCTTCATTCTCTCTCCTTCCACTGTCCCTCTCCTCTATCTTAGGAGCAAAATCAATAAATTCCTTGATTTGTTTCCTACAAAGTAGTTTTCCCCCTTATCCAAGACACCCAACTCCATAGGATCATATCTACCCCCAGGCGGCTTAACTAGCATTTCTCCAAAAGGGTTTCCTTCCCAAAAAGGATAAACACAATGTGTTTAGAAATCTCTAACTAGACTGGAGAGATAAAGAAACTATCAGAGATGGGTATTGCTTGTGAGCTAAGAGTTCTGAAAAATGAGTAAGAGTTAGTGGAATCTTCTACATCTCTCCAAGCTCAAATAATGACTATCCCAACCGCCCCCATTTCAAAGCCATCTCTATCCCAGTTTGAGCTGCTGGAACAGGAAATTTCTTACAGATACATGCAGTTAATGTATTGAACTTTACATTGGAATCAGGAATGTGAGATAAGGGAAATCAGCAAATTAAATATGAACCTCAAGTTCTGGGTCAGTTTAACCTCCCTTAGACAAGTAGTCCCTTGCTGAGACTCTGAGAGGTTAGAACAAAATTTCTTAGAGACAATTGGTAGTTCTGAGGTTGAGCCAGCCTTATGAAATTCTGGATATGTCTCCCAAACTTCCCCCAACTCAAAGGCATTTCTGAAGAAAGCGATTGTTTATGGAGCCTTAGCAAAGGAAAGCTAGATTTTTTTTTTATTTTTATGATAGTCACAGAGAGAGAGAGAGAGGCAGAGACATAGGCAGAGGGAGAAGCAGGCTCCATGCACCGGGAGCCCGACGTGGATTCGATCCTGGGTCTCCAGGATCGCGCCCTGGGCCAAAGGCAGGCGCCAAACCACTGCGCCACCCAGGGATCCCGGAAAGCTAGATTTAAACCCTGTTCTCCAGAAATTTCACATTAGTGAAGCAGACATATGTACTAATAATTTCAGTACAGTATGATAAATGCCATAATAGAGATGTATTCAGTGTGTTACAGGCCATACAGAAGAAGTAACCCAATTCTTTGGGTAACTGGGATGATTACTGAAGAAGAGATATTTGAACTGTAGCTTAAAGGATGGATAAGGTGAGGAAAGGTAATGCACGCAGAGGGAGAGTGAAACCTGTATTTTTAAAACATATGTCATTATAGGGGTGCCTGGCTGGCTTAGTTGGCAGAGCATGCAACTTTTGATCTTGGGGTCATGAATTTGAGCCCCACATTTGGTACAGAGATTACTTAAATAAATAAATAAAAACTTAAAAAATATTTTCAAAGATAAAAACAAACAGGGCAGCCCTGGTGGCGCAGCAGTTTGGCGCCTGGCACCGCCTGCAGCCTGGGGTGTGATCTTGGAGACCCAGGATCAAGTCCCACGTCGGGCTTCCTGCATGGAGCCTGCTTCTCCCTCTGCCTCTCTCTCTCTCTGTGCGTCTCTATGAATAAATAAATAAAATATTTTTAAAAAAGATAAAAACAAATAAACAAACAAACAAATAAATAAATAAGCAAGTCATTGTACAAGTAGATGGCACGTTCAAATAAAAGGCCAATAGTTTGGTGTGGCCGGAATCAGAATTTAAGGAAGACAGAAGGGGACAATGTCAGAGGTAACCCTATTGTCTTTCACTAAACACTTTCATAAGTACCCTGCATTTTTTAAATAATAGTCTTCCTACTTTGTACTACTTATTCAATGTCTGGTTTTCCCAATATTCATCCTTAGTACTGAGAAGTCAGTAAATACTATCTAAAATTAACAACTCAAAAACAAATATAAGAATATAATTTTTAGTTGTAACGATAACAAACAAAAATTAAATCAGTGACTGTCTAAAGAGAGTGGGACTATGTTATAGGGTAAAGGGATTTGAGAGGAAATTTTTATTTTTTATATTATTCTGTTTTGTTCAAGTATATTTCCATGTGTATGTATGTTTTTAAATTAAAATTTTTATTGAGGTAAAAAATTACGGTAAAGTGAAGTTAAAAACAAAGTGCTCAGATCTTAAATATATGCCTTAATAAATCTGTATACTTGTAAACATCACATAATCACTATACTGATCAAGTTATAAAATATTTCCACTGCCCCAGAAGATTCCCTCATGCCCCTACTGTTCTGACTTTTACCACTATCATTTAGTTTTGCTTGGTTTTAACTTAATTTTTTTTAAAGATTTTATTTATTCATTCATGAGAGACACAGAGAAAGAGAGGCAGAGACACAGGCAGAGGGAGAAGCAGGCTCCACACAGAAAGCCTGATGTGGGACTCAATCCTGGGACTCCAGGATCATGCCCTGGGCCAAAGGCAGGCGCTAAACCGCTGAGCCACCCAGGGATCCCGGTTTTCACTTAATTTACATGGAATTATGCACTATGTACTTTTTTAAAAAACTTTTTTATTAATGTATAATATAGCAAAATATAGTAAATAGAGGTGCACTGATGTGCCGTTGGCCGCATGGAGTGTGCCAGGGAATGCCCAAAGCCACTGTGCATTTTTCTGACATATACATTTAACCCAAAGGTTTCTGGAGGAAAAAAAGAACTCAACTAGAGTATGTATTAAGGGAGCACGTGGGTGGCTCAGTCAGTTCAGCATCTGACTTAGGCTCAGTTCATGATCCCAGAGTCCTGGGATTGAGACCCTCATAGCTTCAAGCCCCCTGCTCAGCAGTGAGTTGGCTTCTTTCTCTCCCTCTGCCCTTCCCCCTCTGTTCCTGTGTCTCACTTTCTCTCTCTCTCTCTCTCAAATAAATAAATTAAATATTTAAAAAATATATGTAGGGCAGCCCCGGTGGCGCAGCGGTTTGGCGCTGCCTGCAGCCTGGGGTGTGATCCTGGAGACCCAGGATGAAGTCATACGTCAGGGTCACAGCCCACAGCTTGAGGCTGCTCACTGCAAATCTGCTCCAGGACAGATTCCACCTGTAAGGAAATACACCAGAAGGTAAAGCTAGGAACAAGGAAAAATACTAGAAATGGCAAATACTTGGCCACCCCTCTAACCCTGGGCCATGCCAGAAATAGTAATTCATCATAGCACTTTTTCCTGCAGAGCCTGGAGAGTCTCATACTCTCTCAACATAGTGACAGGCACTGCTAATCAGTGTGGCACTGCCATCCTGGGACTAACAGTTTTCTGCCTGCCTGTCTTGCCCATAGACTAGCAACAGAGTCTAAAAAGCCCACCCCAAGTTGTCTTGGAAACCCAAGTGTTCCAGGGAATTGCCACACACACCAGCTGAATGGATGTGAGCTGACAGAGAACTATGAAGTAGGAAGGACTGTACCCTGGGACTTCTGAGTCCCTTGAGAGCATGAGCATTCACTTCTACTATGACCCCGGACCTCAGCCCAGGCTGTCTTACCTGGTCCTTCAACAGGGGCAGGGTCCCCTTCTCTGGGGCCTTAGCCATAAGACACTGCTCCTCAGACAGTTCTCAGAGGGTGAAGAGGGTGGCTGGCAGAGAGGAGAAGCACATAGTGGGACAGGGCTTCAGTGTCTCATCAGACCTGGGACAAGCATCAGAAGGAGGTTCCAGAGAGTCCCTGGCAATGAGAGACAGGTTATTCCAAATGGGCTCTTGCTGTGACTCTTCCCTTTTGGCCTGCAGGAGGTCAGACTGTGCCAGGGGGTAAGAGGAGGCATCCCCCAATCCCTAGCCTGGGGAAAATGGCAAGGTTCTAGAATGTGAAGGTCTATCCTGCACAAAATATAAAAGTCAACGTGTGCCCCCTTCCTCCTAGGATTTCAATTGCACGGACCCCTCTGCTCAGCAATTGCTCCACACCAGTGTACAGCCAACATCCCTCCTCACCAATCAAGTTATCCAGGATATCCAGAATGGATTCTATATGTGTCTTTACCAAGAACTCAGCAGCATTAAAAAAGACTGCTTATGAGAAGACCTGCATCTGTAGGTCACCAGAGATTAGGACCTCAGACACCTAGTGCCAGGAGATGGGGGAGGTGAGCACCAGTCCCACTGTAGCAGATTGTCTTCAGTGTGGCAACTGCGTCTCTACTGACTCATGTCTCTCTCTGCTCTAATTCTTTCTTGTGTCTCCTACTCTTTTTCTAGATCCTGTAGCTGCCCATCCATTGAGGCACTTAATGAGGCAGCTTAGCACATGTTTTTGTTCCTCCTCAGTCAGATCCTAGAGGCCTCTTACTGAGTCCTACTCCTTCTCCTTCATGTTTCTGAAATCCTGCAAACTCAAGGACTTCCCTGTAGAGACAGCAGTAAGAACTTGACCTACCCTTGGGGTGCCTGGGTGGCTCAGTTGGATAAGTGGCTGCCTTCACCTCAGGTCAGGATCCTAAGGTCCTAGGGTCAAGACACACATCAGGCTTCCTGCTCAGTAGGGAGTCTGCTTCTCCCTCTCCCTTTGCCCCACCCCCTGTTTGTTCTCTCTCTCTCTCAAATAAGTAAAAGTCAAAGAAAGAAAGAAAGAAAGAAAGAAAGAAAGAAAGAAAGAAAGAAAGAAAGAACGAACTCAACCTACCCAGCCAACAAGCTCCATTATTACCAAGGCCCCTGTAGACCTGACTCTTTGTGAGACCACTTCTCTGTCTCTTCCCTTCTTCTAATCTTTCCTGTTAAAGCATCTTTCTTCCCAGACATCCATCATCATTGTCTCCTGCTAACCTTACCTCCATTTTCCCAGCTCACCCCCAGTCTAGTACCAACCCCAAATTCTTCTTCACCTCCAAGAAATCAAAACTTACTTAGTCCTTGCCATTCAAAGTGCAGTCTCTGAACCACATTAGGAGTAGGGAGGATTTAGGGATCCCTGGGTGGCGCAGCGGTTTGGTGCCTGCCTTTGGCCCAGGGCGCGGTCCTGGAGACCCGGGATCGAATCCCACGTCGGGCTCCCGGTGCATGGAGCCTGCTTCTCCCTCTGCCTGTGTCTCTGCCTCTCTCTCTCTCTCACTGTGTGCCTATCATAAATAAATAAAAGTTTAAAAAAAAAAAAAAAAAAAAAAAAAAAAAGGAGTAGGGAGGATTTAGAGGAAGTTAGAGCAGTGGTTCTCAACTTTGTGCATGAGAATCACCTGGGAAATGATTAAATTCCTAATGCCCAGGATGCACCCTCAGATCAGTTAAATCAGAATTTCTGGAGGTGGGACTCAGGCATCACTAGTTTTAAAGTTCCCAGGTTATATGTAATCCCAGGGGTTATCTACCCATAACCCATGAAAACCACTATGTTTAAGGAGACAGATGGAACCTCTAGACTCCAGTTGAAGCCTGCCTTGGGCGGTGCCCTACCCTTCTCTCCCCAACCTCACCACCACACGACATACTCAGCTCTCTCACCTGAGCTGCAGTTCTTGAGGCCAGAGGACTCAAGGGTGAGGGTGCAGCCACACTGAACACAGCAGGCTTCCATCCTTACCTAAGCAAGATGAACCACCACCTTCCTCTGGAAAGAAAGGAAAAATAATTACAGAGAGTCTTTGGGTCATCTCCAGCCCCCTGTATGTTCTCTTCCCAGTGGTGGGAGTTTTCATTCCTGGACCCACTGCCCATGCCAGAGAGCCTGCATCCTCATCACTGTATGTAAGTGACAAAGCACTATACATACAGACCCCTCCCCACATCTTCAGACACAGACGATCACAGGATTATGCCTAGATGATTGAAGAAGAAACAGAAACCAAAAGAGGATATAACATGCCCTCAGTCACTCAGCAGATTTGGGCAGAGCAGGGACTGGAATCTATCTCCTGCATCCTCCGTTATGGCACTTTAAAGATTATTTTATTTTAGAGAGAGAGAATGTGGCAAGTCAAAGGGAGAAGGAAGAGAGAGTCCTAAGCAGACTCTGAGCCGAGCATGGAGCCCAACATGGGGCTCAATCTTACGACGCTGAGATCATGACCTGAGCTGAAACCAAGAGTCAGATGCTTAACTAACTGAGCCACCCAGGCACTGATGTTAAGGCACTTTAAAAGACAGAGATTCACTCAAGACCTTACCAGGTCTGAATCAGCCACTTCTACAGCTTCTGGGAGTTTCTTGAATTTTCTACCACATCTAGACCTCTCTCTACCCGTTTCCATGGCCTCCTAAGCAGTACAACTCCTTTGGGATCCAGGGGAAGACTATGAAATTCCAGATGAAGCCACATTCAGAATCACAGGGATCCTCTAGCCTAATCCACTCAGGTTAAAGTCAGGATAACCGTGGCTCAGGAGGCTACAGGGCTAATGAGTAGCAGAGCCACAACTAGACCCTGAAACCCTCTGACCCCCAGTTCTAGTGATCTTTTCCCAGCCAGTGCTATCATGTGAGAACTGGACATGTAATTCAATCATGCTTCCTACACTTCTAAGCTTTCATTCAGTAAGGTTTGGGACCCCAGGACCCGGCACACTGACCTGCACAAAGCAAGTCAAAATTGTCAGAGCCTGAAAACCCTAGGCCAACATACAATCCAACCTGCTTCTCCAACAAGCAGGGTTTTTTGCCTACCCATACCAAAGTTCCCACCCTTGGGTGCATCCTATTCCATTCTCAACCCTAAGAACCCTATAATTTCAGGCCATTTGCTATCGTCTTAAAAAATAGTATCCCATGGGGATCCCTGGATGGCACAGCGGTTTAGTGCCTGCCTTTAGCCCAGGGTGTGGTCCTGGAATCCTAGGATTGAGTCCACATCAGACTCCCTGCATGGAGCCTGCTTCTCTCTCTCTGCCTGTGTCTCTGCCTCTCTCTGTGTGTCTCTCATGAATAAATAAATAAAATCTTTTTAAAAATAGCGTCTTTGCCCATTCTGAAATGATGAACAGAAGGCCTAGAAGCCAATTCATCTTCTGGAAAAGATTTTGCGTTGTCCAAGAAACAAGAAACTTGTGCCAGAGAGAGAGAGAGAGAGAGAGAACTAGTTCTCAGAAAGACAAGTCCTTCTCTGTCTCTGTTAAGTTCCTCTTTCATGTTTCTCCCCAATCCTCATGCCCTGCCCTTCACCAAAACAAAAAATGAACACAAACTCAAAAAGAGGAGGGGCGCCTGGGTGGCTCAGTCAGTTAAATGTCTGCCTTCAGCTTGGGTCATGATCCCAGAGCCCTGTTTGGGAAAGGAGCCTGCTTCTCCTTCTTCCTTTTCCTGCCACTACCCTTGCTTGTGCGCTCTATCTCTCTCTGTCAAATGAATAAGTAAATTCTTGAAAGAAAGAAAGAGCTAGAAGTTAACATCTCTAGCTAGGGGAGGATTAGTGCCATGGTGGGGCAAATCCTGGATGTCTGAGCAAGGAGCCTCAGTTCTCCTTCCCAGCCCTGAACCCTCCCCTTCCTCAAGACTTTCCTCCCACCTTCAGGCTCACTTGGGGCCCCTCCAGGCTGACACAGAGCCTAGCTGAACCTGCCCCTACCAGGCCTTGCCTACTCATTCTCCCTATATTGGGGAAGATGAGTTGCTTTACTTGATAGTCCAGGACCCCCCTTAGGGGGCTGGTCACTGACCTTTGGTGTTAGGAAAAAAAAAGATTTCATATTGATTAACCTGTAGGTACTTTGTGTAGTTATCTTGCTTGATCTCCCAAACAATCTCCGTTTTACTGAGACTCAAAAAAGATCAGTAGGAGTGCCTGGGTGGCTCAATGGGATGAGAGTCTGACTTCAGCTCAAGTCATGGTCTCAGGGTCCCCTGCTGGGCAGGGAGTCTGCTTCTCCCTCTCCCTCTGCCCCTCCTCCTGCTCATGTGCTCTTGCTCTCTCTTTCTCAAATAAACAAATTTTTTTAAGTATCAGTAGATAAGCCAGTTTCATAGCTAAAACAGTAGCAGAGCTGAAATATGAACACACATCTGACCCCAAAACTCATGTTGTTTCCACTGTTGATTCAATAAATGCTTATTGGGGACCCTTTTTCTTCCAGGCACTATGGCTCCTGCCTTCCTGTCTCTCAGAAAGGGAGAGAGAATAAGCAAAAAATCTCCATGTAGTTATGAACCGTGAGAAAGCCTAAAAAGCAAATGAAAAAGACATCTCAGGAGAGAGGCAGGGAAGGGACTTAGCAATGCCACACACTCGTTCTTGGGGTGAGAAGAGAAGGCCAAGGAGCAGTTAATACTGCTCAGGAAGTCTGACATAAGAGCTGAAGAGCCTGGGGTCTGGGCTGGCGCCCCCTGACCTACTGCAGGTGGGCCAAGGCTTATTCTCTCTCAGGCCCTGACTCCCAGGATCCTAACCCAGTATTAATCCAGTCCCACAACGTGCACTGCTGTTCATTTTTCAGGGTTTCCTTCCTTGCCATCTCCAGAGTCTCTGTCACAGGTCAGCTCTCATTCTCCAGATTGATTGCAACAAAGTAGGTAGTTTTTTCCTCAGCTTCCTGGAGGGAGTGGGGGTTGGGGTGGGGAGTAGAGCTGAAGATTCCAGGAGCCCCACCTGCCAGTGACATTTCTCCTTCTCCATCAGCTAGTTCCTGTTTGAGATTAAGGGTCTCTGAGGCTGGGAAACCAAGGAACATGTACTCCATCATAGTTCACTGTACCCACTGTGGGGGCAAGGAGGTGGGAAGTGGGAAGGGGACTCACTAGCATCTGTGGAAGATTACAGTGTGCCAGCACCATGAGATACTTCACAGATCATTTCATTTCCCCCTCTCCACAAACTTATGATGTAGGCAGAATTGCACCCATTTCTCATGAGGAAACTGAGGCCTAGAGACAGTTGTGAATGGTCCAAGGTCACCCAGCTATAAGTACAGAGTTGGTATTCAGTCCCTAGTCTGTATGAGTCCAAACCATAGGCCCTTCCCATGGCACTGAGACAGGCATTTTATCAGGTCATAATACCCACTTCTCTGAGATGGGGCTCCAACTCCACACACTGGTCCCTGGGACCTGGCCACATTGTCCACAGCCTTGAGCTCCAGAAGGTATCTTTGATTCCATAAAGAAATGCATTTTGTGACTAAACATAGGCTGATGGAACTTCTAGAATGTGCAACCAAAGGACCCTCAAAGAAGACCTACATCCTTGCTTCTGCTAACCTCCCTCTACCTAATACCCTCCCCTCCCAACTCTATATACACATACCACAGAGCCTCATTCTAGAAACAACAGGCATTCTAGAAAAAAACTGAGCTCTCTCATTAAAACTCTATGGTAGGGAGGGTTAGTTCAAAGGACCAGTAAAATTTCAGTGTAAGCTTTTCACTTTTTAATTAAAAAAGGAAAACAAAAGGTATCACCACACTCAAGGAAGGCTAGTCCAGGAGCAACATTGAGTCCCCTTCCCTAAGTTGCTCCACATTTTCTGACAACCTCAGCTGGGAAAGAAAACAGCCACGCCACCAACAAAATATCCGCTGAGGGGGAAGGGTGGTTTTGTCCCTGTAAGTCCCTTGGAAACACCATGCCCCCAGCCATCAGAACCTCTGTGGTACTTGGTCAGCACCACCCTTGGGGGGGTGAGGGAGTGGCACTTTCTGTACAGGAAATGTTCTGTGCAGGGGTGCTTTGATTTCACTGCACTTCACTTTGGCCGTCTTACTGAGCACCTACTGTTTGGGGCTAAACACAGAGAGGTTAGTAAAGCCAGTCCTGCTGGGTCACCAGCTGTTACTAGTCCACAGAGTAAGGGGGCATGGCTTGCAGAGTGAAACTGCACAGAACACATATCTGGACAACTCTGTAGGAGAACAAAGGAGAGTGGCCTCTTGAAACAAGCATGCATGTTCTGGTCCAAGTCAGAGGAATCAATCACCCTGGAGGGTAGCAGGAATGTGAGTTGGGGGTATAAGAAGGTTTCCTGGAGGCTGACCAGGAAGAATGAGAAGCCTTCCTAAAGGGGGAAGTGGAGGGCAGGCTTAAGTGAGGAGCAGGCTTGGGGAGTGTTGGGAGTAGGGCATAAGGGGTTGCACAGCTAGGACACCTCCACCTCAGATGCCCTTGGTGCCCAAAATGGGTGTTCCCCCCCACCACGCTGCCCAACTCCAGCCTCCCTGAGCTCAAGGAAATCCAGATATTGCTGAGGTATATGAGTCTCCAACATCTGGACTTTCTGCTTGTGGGACTTGTGGAGGGCTCTTGCAATTGTTACTTCTTTGGGTAATTTCACCGTCAACATTCCCTTTGAGTCTCCTGTGTCCAGAACTTGGAACTTCAGCCTTTGGCGTTCTCTGGAAAGAAAAGGGTAAAGATCCAAAAGATCTCTCTCCAGAATACCCTCCCTGGAGCAGCCCTATCCTGGGCTCCCCTCCACGATCCCCTTTCCTTCTGAGGAGGTCCTCCAGCTGTGGCTCCCAGGAAACACTGTGGTCACCAGGAGTCATTACAGGGTCAACATAATCCTGGGTGTAAACCCATTCTGTCACCTTCTTACAAAATGACTTTGGATAAGTCATTTAACCTCTTCAGATCTGTTTCCTCATCCATAGGAGAACTTTCTGCACTTGAGGAAATGAAATAAAACAATGCAGTTAAGCATTGATTAGCAAAATGCCTCCCATACATACTAAATGCTCAATAAATGTGAGCTAGTCCTATTTAACTATTTGAGAGGCAGAAATGAGACAAGGAAAAGTGAAGCTTAAGAATTAAGGGGCAAAAAAATAAAAATAAAAAAAAATAAAAATAAATAAAAAAAAGAATTAAGGGTCAAAAAAAAAGAATTAAGGGGCATAAAATATTTAAAAAAAAAAAAAAAAAAAAAACAAGGGACGCCTGGGTGGCTCAGTGGTTGGACGTCTGCTTTTGGCTCAGGGCATGATCTCAGGATCCGGAATTCAGTCCCACATCAGGCTCCCTGCATGGAGCCTGCTTCTCTCTCTGTGTGTCTCTCATGAATAAATAAAAATAAAATCTTAAAAAAAAAAAAAAAGATTTAAGGGGCAGCCCAGGTGGCTCAGTGGTTTAGCTCCACCTTTGGCCCAGGGTGTGGTTCCAGAGACCCGGGATCGAGTCCCACATCGGGTTCCCTGCATAGAGCCTGCTTCTCCCTCTGCCTGTGTCTCTGCCTCTCTCTCTCCCTCTCATGAATAAATAAATAAAATCTTAAAAAAAAAAAAAAAAACAGAATTAGGAGCCCCTGCCAATTGGGAAATAAGAATGAAGCAGAGTTCTGTCTCCGGCATTTCTATGAGCTATGCAAGTACAAAGTAAAGCAATTCTGGAAAGTTACCCATCTGTGTGGACTCTGCCCAGCCTGGGCGCTTTCATGAGAACCCAGATTCCAAGTCAGCTACTGGGCTGGGGTTAGTGGAACAGGTGTGGAAGTGCTGCCAGGCCAAGTGCCTTTCTCTCAGACCTCCCAGATGTGAACTTACATAGGAGGCAGAGCTTCTACTGCTTGGTGTTGAGTAAGGGGAGGTGGGGGTGGGCAGGGCTGGAACTCCAGAGAAAAAATGCATTTTGGAATTGGTGGAAGTGTGATGGAACCAGAAATAGTGCTTCACATCAGTCCTGTTATGTGTGACACTGATGTCCTCAGCCCATTTGTTTCTTGGGCAGTATAAAAGTTTGCATATACTTTGTCCAAGAGAAAAGAAAAATGAAACCTTATGCACAAAAACAGTATCATGTGGAGAAGGAGAAAAAAAGACTAACTTCACAGCAGAGAAACCGGACAAACACCATGTCAGGTGACCAAGGTCAACATCAACACGGATAAGTCATGTTGATAGCACATACTCTTGCTATGATGCAGTGAGAATGGCACTTTACCTCTATGGTCTCCCTCTCCAAAACCCATTACTTCGGTCTAGCCAGGAGTAGAAAACATTGAGCAAATTCCAATAGACAAGCATCCTACAATATGCCTGACTCCTCAAATTGTCAAGGTCATCAAAAATAAGGAAAGTCTGAGAAACTCTCAGAGCCAAGAGAAGCCTCAGGATCTATGATAACTAGAGGTAGGGTGGTATCCTGTATGAAATCTTGGAACAGGGAATCCCTGGGTGGCTCAGCTGTTTGGCGCCTGTCTTTGGCCCAGGGCGCGATCCTGGAGTCCCAGGATCCCCCGTGTCGGGCTCCTGGCATGGAGCCTGCTTCTCCCTCTGCCTGTGTCTCTGCCTCAATCTCTCTCTCTCTCTCTCTCTCTCTCTCTCTCTCTCTCTCCCTCTGTGTCTATCATGAATAAATAAATAAATCTTAAAAAAAAAAGAATAATTTAAAAAAATCTTGGAACAGAGGAAAGATATTAGGTAAGCACCAAGATAATCAAAGTATGTGAAAAAAAAAAACAAAAACAAAGTATGTAGACTTTAGTTAACAGAAAACAAAACCCTACATACACTTTAACCATACCATCAGCACCATATAGTTAAAAAATAAATAACCCATTTGAAAATGAAGCAGGCCAAATTGCTGAAAATCAATTCGAATTACCAATCCATTTCATTTGTAAGGATTTTTTTTTTTTTAAGTTTGGTTTCACCTCTGCCTCTGAATTTTTTATGCAAATAGCCTTTCCCTTAAAGGAAGTTAACGGACTTAGTCAATATTTTTCTGTACTTAATGCTTTCTCCTGTCCCTGGGGAGTAATATGATCATGGCAAAATATCCTAGGCCTAGTTTAAAGGGTTTTTATTTTGTTTTGTTTTCAATGAACTGGTCATTTAGCAAACTTTTTTGAGAACCAGCTTTTAGTAAATTGCCTCTTGGCAAGTTGCTTTTCAGAGAATTGACTCAGAGTCTTTGAAAAATGATAATCTTGAAATTTGCCTGAAGCCCCCTGCTTGCTTAACAAAACTTCACTTGTGGAAAGGCCCACCACCTCCAAGTAATCTGGGCCCTGCTCTTGGTCACATAATGGCAGTGTCTGGCACACGGCAGGTGCTCTAAAACTGTACAGTGGTACTGTCTGGATTCTTTTCCATCTTTTGGTGAAGTCCAGATGGGCCATAGTGGAGATGTATGAGCCAGAAAAGTCCCCACCCTGAGGTGTAAGACACTGAAAGAAGTCTCTCAGTGAGGGTTCAACAACATCTACCCTGGGGCTTCTGAAATACAAAAACCTGCGTTTGAAGGCAGAGAAATGGAATAGACTCCTCTATAAGTCCCTCAAGCCTTTAGAGAGTTCTGGTCACCTACTCAGTCATGATCTCTGGGGAACATGAGGGATAAGAGCCAGCAGTGGAATGGCGAGGCTGAACTTTGGTTGAATGTTCCTTCTGCACAGCCACTGTAATCAATGATTTACCTCATTTATCTCATTTGGTTTTTGCAACAGTCTTCTCAAGTTGACGGATGAGGAAACAGACTTAAAGGAAGAAAGCAACTTGTCCAGCGGTCACCCAGCTGGTAAGAGGCAGAACCAGGCTAGAAACCAAGTACCCTCAGCTCTCAGCTGAAAGGCCTGTGTCCTTTCTTTTTCTTAAAAATTTTATTTATTTATTCATGAGACACACAGAGAGAGAGAGAGGCAGAGACACAGGCAGAGGGAGAAGCAGGCTCCATGCAGGGAGCCGGATGTGGGACTCGATCCCTGGTCTCCAGGATCAGGCCCTGGGCTGAAGGTGGTGCTAAACCACTGAGCCACCCAGGCTGCCCACCTGTGTCCTTTCTTAACCACTAAGCAAACTGCCTCCATTTATTTATTCATCTCAATGATAAACATACAAACACACCAGAAGACCTCAGCTAACTTAAAAGTGAATTATTTATAAATGGAAAACATGGGGAAGACAATTTAGGAATAATTTCCACCCAGCAATTACACGGCTGGGGATTTACCCCAAAGATACAGATGCAGTGAAACGTCGGGACACCTGCACCCCGATGTTTCTAGCAGCAATGTCCACAATAGCCAAACTGTGGAAGGAGCCTTGGTGTCCATCGAAAGATGAATGGATAAAGAAGATGCGGTCTATGTATACAATGGAATATTCCTCAGCCATTAGAAACGACAAATACCCACCATTTGCTTCTATGTGGATGGAACTAGAGGGCATTATGCTGAGTGAAATAAGTCAGTTGGAGAAGGACAAACATTATATGGTCTCATTCATTTGGGGAATATAAAAAATAGTGAAAGGGATTAAAGGGGAAAGGAGAGAAAATGAGTGAAAATATCAGAGAGGGAGACAGAACATGAGAGACTCCTAACTCTGGGAATCGAACAAGGGGCGGTGGAAGGGGAGGTGGGCGGGGGGATGGGGTGACTGGGTGATGGGCACTGAGTGGGGCACTTGACGGGATGAGCACTGGGTATTACACTATATGTTGGCAAATCAAACTCCAATAAAAAAATACACAATAAATAAATAAATAAATAAATAAATAAATAAATAAATAAATAAATAAGTAGGTAGGTAGGTAGGTAGGTAGGTAGGTAGGTAGGGGAAAGAGTATTCCCAGCAGAAGGAACAGCAGGTGCAAAGACCAGGAGGCAGGAGAGGAACTGGAAGAAATCGAAGAAATCCAGGCTCTGGAGTCCGATTACACCTTCTAGTAAATTATGACATGTCTCTGCTCTGTGCCCTAACATGGGTTCAGGGCTTCTATAGTTACTGCCTTTGGTGTATGACCTTGTGTTTTCTGCTGAATAAATCAGTCAAAGGGGGGGGGGGGATTATTTCCACTTCCCCATGCAGCTCTTTTGTGCATTTTTTTGAAAAGTTTTTATTTAAACTCCAGTTAACATCTTTTGTGCATTTCTCAAACTGAGGTGTATGAACATGCATACAGGTTCTAGGACATATAAATTCTTTGTTGACTGGCTGCCATGGTTGCTGGCAATGGGGAGTTGACAGGGTGGTAGAGCAGGAGTGGACAAAGTCTCCTAGCTGGCCATCTCTTAACCCCTCACACTGACCTTGGGGCCCAGAATCCAGCTTCTCAAACAGCTCTTCACCCTCCCCTCTCTCCAGTGTGTCCTCCAGGATGAGGTCTGTCCTGTGGTACTGATGTCCCCAGAAATTTCTCCTCCCCCTCACCAGAGAGCAGCAGTGAAATCTGTCAACGTGAAGGATGCTTCTGATAGCAATCATATCCCCTCCAGTATCCATCTCTTGGACTACAACTCTTGTGATTTCCTCAAATATGCTAGACATTGTGCCTGAGCTGGAGAAAAAGAACCCAATTTGTTTGGGGGAGGGGAGTATTGGTTCAAATGTTTAAATCTACCTTTGGCAGGCTGGGGTCAACGAGGATCCAAAAGTTATAGAATAATCAGACTTGGAATTATCTGCCTTTCCTGTTCCTAGAAGGTGAGGTGGTCACTACATACTAAGGAAGGTGACTATCACACATGCTAGATTCTCCTCTGTCCTTTATAGAACCCTTCTGGAGGAAAGATGGAGCAGTGATTACCTCAAATGGAAAGGAGAGCGAGACCTGTGTTCTGCATCTCCCACAGCAGAGTTGCCCCTTTGCTCAGAGGGGCCTGAGGAGTAGGCAGGCCCACCATCTTCCAGCCAGAGCCCTGCCAGTGTTGACGAACAGAGGGCTCATGAAGGGGGGAGGGGCACAGCTGCTGGACCTCACATTGCCAACCCCAATGATTATTTCCTCCCTTGGCTCTGACTCCTGGGCCTCCCTCCCTTGCTGTATTCTGCAAGGCAGTGGGATGGGTGCTCTTACCAACCATTTCCCAATGAGACAGCAGTAAATTGGCCCCAGAAAGAAAGAAGAGAGAAAGAATGGAGTGTAAGAGTGGTTTGGGGGTGGGTGCCCTGCATAGCCTCCCACCCCCAGGTCCTGTCTCTTCAGTTACTGGTCACCCTCTGAAGGGACCCCTTACTCTTGGTAAAATAAAATGGATCCCAAAACCCCACCTGGGGCATCTTCCCCCCTCCACTCCCCTCTACCCACTCCGGTCTAAAATTGGCCCCTATATTCTCTTGCTGCCCTGCAGAACCCTTCATAGACCCATTACCAGTCCAGCTTGATACACACAGCTGGTCCTTCCCTGTTTCTACTCAGCAGCAGTTCTTTGTCCCCACCACAGTGGACCCTTCAGGTGCTCTTACTTCCAAATCCTTTTTTATCTTAAGATTGCTTTATTTATTTGAATGAGTGGGGGAGGGGCAGGGGAGAAGGAAAATCTCAAGCAGACTCCCCGCTGAGTGCAGAGCCTGACAAGGGGCTCCATCTCACAACCCTGAGATCATGACCTGAGCCGGTATCAAGAGTTAGATGCTTAACCAACTGAGCCACCCAGGTGCCCTGCCAAATCCTTCTCTCTCTCTCCCCTTCTGTCAACTCTGCAACTCCTTCCTCTTGAGATCTGTTTCCCTTCCTTCAGGCTCCTCTGCTTCCCTCCTGGGGCCAGGACTCCCCTCACAAGTTTTCTAGGCTCCACCTCCCCATCCTACCTCTGGCCACCTGCCCCTATGTCCCTTCTGGCTGGCCCAGGCACCTTATTCACCCATGCTCGCTTCTCCATCCCTGCCCTCATCATGGTGGCCAGCTCTTAGCTCACTCCCAGCCTGGGAATTCTTCTGGGTGCCCGGAAAGGCAGTGCCCAGAACCCACAGGCTCATCCCAGGGGCCACTCACCTTAGCTGCTCACCAGGAATGGCGGTCCTGAGAATCCCCTCTGAAAGATCCCTGCACAGGTGCTGCGTCTCAGGAAAGCCTATGGAAGGGAAATGAAAGAAGTGGAGAGCTGGGTAGGGCCAGGGGCCCCACTTCTCAGGCCTTTAGATAAGCCACGTAATGGCTGGGCTGGAGGCAGATAAGGCCAGAGATAAGAAACTCTTCCCTCCTCTTGGACTCAGGGAGCAGGGAAGAGAAAGATATATACATTCACCCGGTGTGTATTCCAGGGGAGTTTGGGCGAGAGAATGATGCAGAACGAGGCGTACTGGGCCATGCAATCCAAGTGCCAGCAGGCAACAGCAACGGATGTGCCAGAGATATGAGGAGAGCGATTGAGCCGGAACCAAACACCACACCACACTATGGTGGGCAATGCTAAAGACAGAATGACAGCGTCTAACAGGTGTGGGGAACGGGCTGGACAGCAAGGAGGACCCAGCCTCCCTCGACACATGTGCGCTCATGTAGACGTCTCAGGGAGAGGCCTCCACCTGTCCTCTTCACCCACCTCCTTCTCCAGGGAGAGGCCTCTGGCCCCGCCCCCCTCAGTCCTCAGAGATAAACCACCTGAGTGAGCGTGGCCCGTCTCCCTCAGTTCCAAAGCAGTGTTTTAAGGCGATGATTGTGGTAGCAACGATAGGAATCCTACTAATGTGGCTACCTCATATCAAGTATTTACGACGTGCCAGGTGTGGTGCTAATCCTCACAACAGCCCTAACATGTATTGTCCTTCCACAACACAGGAAGAAACTGAAGCTCAGAGAAGTAACTTGGCAAGGCCACACGGTAATAAGTGGCAAAGCAGGATTTGAACCCTGATTATTGTTGATGTGCAACAGCCTCTCACCCTGACTGCCCTCCAAGTCCATGGAAGCTCCTGGGGCACCGCCCCCCCTCATCCCCGGGCCTGGGCCCAGCTGGCTGTATTGGTCCTCCCATCACTGTCCACTCAGTGGACTTGGGCAAAGACCCTGCACTCTTCCCAACACCCAACCCAAGGACACTGGCGCTGGCCCGGAGCCAGAGAGGAGCCCAGACCGCCCAAGGCAGCTCTTCTCCCTCCTACCTGGGACTTTACACCTGTCCTAGGAACAGCACGTGATACTGCAGAGCACACGCTGAGAGGATCAGAGTTCCTTCACTAAAGGACCCCTTCCTTTCTTGGCCTCCCGGAGGCTCACCTCTGCCACCTCCCCCCCCACCCCACCCCCCCACACACGCGCGCACACGCACGTACTTAGGGCAGAGGAAAGGAAGCACAGATTCCCCGAAGACAGAAAGAAGACAGAAAGGCGAGGAGGAAACGCAGCCCTCCTAGGGGGAGGAAAGAACAGTGAGAACGGAGGAAGGCATCCTGAGGAAAGACCTGGGCAGCCCTCAGGACCCTGGCTTCGTTCACGAAGTCACTAGGGGATTGACCCTCCTCCGGGCCACGCAACAGCCATCCCCCCGCCAGCGCAGCCTGGCTCAGATAGGCCCAGGAGCCCAGAGGCCTGCGTTCAGACGGGAAGAGCCAGGCAAGGCCACAGAGCAGAATTCTGCCCTCTGGTCTGCTGCCGCCTCTGCCAGTCCCCCCCAGCCCTCAGGCTGGCTCTGCTCCAGACAGCAGGAGCAGCAGCAGCCCCAGAGCCCCTCCCGCCATCTGGGCCGCCTAGGCCGCGGGGGCCCTGATGCTCCCACACTGCCCTCAGTGGGAGCCACTGCCCAAATCCCTGCCCCCTCCCCTGGGCCCTCCAGGAAGCAGAGGCCAGACTCAGAGGAAACAGGAACACACTGTCCTTTATTTGCGTTTCTCAGAATACTGTACAAAGGGAGTAAAAATCCTATTCACACATTGCTTAGAAAGATTTTGAGGTGAAAGTTCCCTATGATACATGGGGTGCAGGGGGCAGGGAACCAGGAGGCAGAAAATGGGACCAATGACCTCCCCTCCTCCCTCAGGGCCCTGGGAAGGGGCACGGGCACCCACACCTTTTTCAAAGTAACACAGACCCTGGTCAGACCAGGAAAGGGAGAAGGGTGGCTCCTCTTCACCCACCCTCTGGCTCCTGCTCCACATCTCCAGCCCCCAGGCTAAGGAGACAGCGCCTACAGGTAACTTGTGGCTCCTTCCACCATCCTGCTTGAGCAGGGACCATTCCGTGGCCCACCCACCCCATTTTGGGGTGGCCCCAGAACCCCACAGGTACATGCCACACAAGAGGCCCTGCACCAGCTCCAGTCTGCATGAGGAGGTTACAAGGTGGAGGCTGCAGGTGGAGGCTGCAGAAGGACCCTATCACTCATCATTTGTCCCAGCTTCCCCACACCCCTCACACCACTGCATAAGGCAGTGTCAAACGGGACCTGTGCTAACAAGGACTCACAGGCCTTTTCCACCCCCACCACCCCTCACAAAAACCCAGGATCCTTAACCCCCCCACAGCCTCCCGTCCTATATCACCATCCTATTATCACAACCATGCATAGGGAGATTAACTCTGAGCCTGCCCCCATCCTTACCACTTCCCAAAGGCTGAGGTTAGATCTGATTTCTATTCCCATCCTCCTTCCTAACACCAGTCTCTGCTGCTATGTGGCCCCTTCTTCCAGGTCTCAATTCATCATCCCCACCCCTGACCCAACCACCCTCCCCACCTCACCAGGGCCAAGGTGAGAGTGGCCATGGCCCCCTCGCCTCTGGGAGCAGGCCATCCACACCCAGCCCCACCACCTCTCTCCTTCCCCTCCCCACTCCAATCCAGTACCCAGGGTGGGCTGTAGGGGAGCTGCCAGAAGCATGATGAGACTTGCAATAGACAGTTCTCTACCCAGATGCATGAGGCACCATCACGTACTTGCTTTTATATATAAGAGCACACACTGAGGTCATCCTAAAGGTTTAAGAATTAAAGTGAAACCATCTAGAAGCTGTACCATCCCCCTGCTCCCCTTGCAGGGGTTAAAGTGCTTTAGCAGTCCGAGGATGAGCAAGTGAGCAGGGGGTTTCTCTTGTCCCAACCTCATAGGTCTGCATTCAGCCGGGAGCCCAGCCCATCCCATGACCGTCCCCACGAAGTCTCTATCCAAAAGGCAAAAGGAAAAGATCAAAAAAATCAGAAAGGGTCAGAGACCTGGGGGGCCCAACCGAACCCCACTACAAGCTACTTCAAGTCGGCTACGGGGGAAGTGAGGGGAGAACTAGGGCCCAGAGGCTTGACCCCCATCTCTAGCAGGATCCAGAGGCTCTTCCTGTCTTCAGCATCCCAGCACAAGCTTCCACCCCTCCCCCACCATGCCAGGCAGGGGAAGGGGCTGCACCCTCAGTACTTATTGATTCCAAAGATCCGGACTCCGTGGAGCTGGGGCAGCTTGGGGATGAGCACGCTCATCAAGGACACAGTGTTGAGGATGAAATGGATCTGGTCGTACTTGGTATAGAAGCTGGTGAGGAAGTACCTGGGTGAGAAGGTTAGGAAGAGGAATAAGATTCTGTTTGGAGGACCCCTTCCTCCCTCACTCCTAGGTGGGGAGTGGCAGATCCCTGGCAGCCAAGAAGTTACAGGAAAGACCCCCAGAACAGAAGCCAGGTGGCAAGATCTTCCCGGTTAAAGAGATCCCTCCTGACCCAGCTCCCTTGCTTTATCCCAGGTCTATGGGCTTCCATCATTGGCAGGCAGGAAAGTCCATCTGGTGACAGACAAGGCCAGGGAGGCACCAGGACTGAGCCCAGCAGAGGACCCAGGGATACTCCAACTTCCCTTCCTCTGCTCATTCCCATGCCAAAAGCCAGAGCCAGGGGAGGTTTAAGCCTGGCAGGGCCCAGGTCCCCCAGGCCTTGGCCTGCTTGCTGGCATCCTTCTCTACCCCAGGCACTCACAGCACAATGGGTGTGATGGTTAAGAACTTCCGAGACGCTGTGAACTGGACCCCATAGTCCATCTGCTCCCAGTGGGTTAGCAACCTTGCCTTGCCCTGGTCCGGAGTCTCAAAAGGTGTCCCCTTCACTGTGTGCAGGAAGATGTACATGCCCTGGAAAGAGAGGCCATCGTTAAGAGGACACAAAACGCAAAAGGCCCTCTGGCTCAGCTCCTCCATCCCAGTCAAAGAAGTGGGCTCCAGGTTATGTGGAGCCTCCCTCTGAGGGGCAGAGGAATGTGGGCTGTAGGTCAGGATGCAGCAGCTGGGAGGCTGGCTGGAGAAGAGGACCCACTGGGTGTGAGGGCAGGCCTGGCATGAGGATGAAGCATGGGGAGACTTAGCTGCAGAAATGCCCCTTTGGCCCAGTAGGGGCTTCCCTATGCCAGCTAGGCAGGGACGAGCTGATGGGCCCTGCTTGCCTACCAAAGAGTACAAGCTAGTAAGCAAGGGCTGAGGAAGCATAGGGGCCAGAATGGAAGATGGCTGGAGATCCAGACTTGGGAGTGGGGCATTTCTGTGCCAGGATGGGCGCCCGGGTCATAGGAACTCTCTGGAGCCCTTAGTTCAGCTCCCAGTGGCCCTCCCTCCAGGTCCACAAGCCACCCCATTCTGGAGATGTGCAAAAATCTGCAGATTTTAGTCCTCTTATCAGAGTGCACATGGCTGGAACCCAGAGTCGGGGTGGGGTCGGGGGGCGGAGGCAGAGATGAGAGCTGGGTCTGGAATCGGATGACAAATGTTGTCAGCATGTCACCCTGACATCTGGCCCATGTCTGGGGGGGGGGGGGCCCTCCTACTCCTCAGCCCCACCAAAGAGCAGCCCATATGGCCCAGGGCAGGCAGCAGTCAGGCCCTCACCATGTTGTGAATGAGGTTGGTGAGGGTCCAGACAACAGGAACGCTGACAAAGGGGATGCTGAGCAGCACGACATGGAGAAGCCCGATGGCCAGCACATAGGACAGCCAGATGCCGCGGCTGTTCATCACCCGCGTGTTGGGGTTCACTTCACTGTGCGCTGTGCCCACATTCATCCTGCTGCCCCTCTCCTGCCGCTGTTCTGCAAACAAGCAGCACAGGTGAGACAGGTCACACCACTTTCCCTGCCCCCTCACACCATCCAAATCCTTCAGGGAAGGAGGCCATGCTCTCCCAAGAACT
Organism: Canis lupus dingo; assembly: GCF_003254725.2. Classification (NCBI taxonomy): domain Eukaryota; kingdom Metazoa; phylum Chordata; class Mammalia; order Carnivora; family Canidae; genus Canis; species Canis lupus. The sequence goes on along the minus strand of NC_064251.1, from coordinate 23,763,183 downwards.
CCAGGCAGTTCTGCTGCTTTGATTCTCAAGCAAAGAGGCCAAAGAAAGGCCGTATGGCCTTAACTCCATTCATTTCCCACTGCCGGGCTGGGATAAACACCTGGCTGCCCCCTACATCGGTTATTCGGGACGGTGCCTCTCCAGGCACTGGGATAGCCTGGGTACATAGGTCAGCAAGAGGAATCCAGACCAGAGCAAAAAAAAAAAAAAAACACTGCCTGTTCTCCAATCTCATCCTTCAGAGCATTCCCATAAGGCCCTCCTCCCACAAGGCCCATGGGAGGGGAGAAGAGGTCTGTCCCCTCAGAATCACTCAACACACACCTGCTGGACTGTGCTAAGGGCCTGATATGGGGCATTTCCTACCTCTGAGCTTCCCCACCATTAGAATTAACAAGAGGAGGGAAAAAAAGAATTAACAAAAGGGGGTGGGGGCTATGAGAACACACAGCAGTAGATGCAATATTTAGGGATCACTACTTCTAACCCCTCCCCTAATTCTCCAATCCTGGATCTCTCCCAACCCTGATCCAGGAGAACCAACAGAGTGGAAAGAGGGAGGGAAGGAAGAAAAGAGAAGACAAGAGACGAGGGACAACCTCTGCCCAGACTTGGAGGCCTCTTTCTTGGTGACACAAAGCAACCCATGCGAGATGTTTTATGCATCTGGCAGCCGCTCAGGCTAACCCTTGTGATGCCATCCACTCTGCTGCCAAACCACCAGGGCCCTTTTCCCCACCATAGGAGGGGCGAGGATGGAGAACATCTACAGCTCCAAGTTGCTGAAACCCACACCAACACCCACCTCCCAAGGACACAAAAACCCTACCTGCCTCCTGCCCCCATTCCTCTCTGCCCAGCCCAGCCTCACCCCTCAGCCTCTTTTCCCAGCACCTGCTTTCCTTGCCCAAGCTCCAATGCCAGAGGCCTGCAGCAGGAGGAACCAGGAGGGCTGCCCTGGATGCCCCAGAAACAATGCAATCCAGATGCATTCCTGGATGCACATAAGGAGGGGAATGAGTAGCCCCTTGTCTGGAGCTCAGCTGTCCCCAGATCCCTAAGGGCCCTGTAACCAGCAGGAGGTGGGAACGGACTGTACCTTTATACTGGCTCACCTCCCTAGGTGAGGAAAGGTCCTCCCCAATAAAGGCCCTAAGGTCATCACCATGGTAACAACCCCATCTTGGGGGGGGGTGTGCAGAAACGGGTCCTGGGTGCAGGTAACCAGAAAGTGCCCAGAAGGCCACCTCCTTCACCCTGCTGCAACAAACCCCCTCAGATTCAGATGCTATCTATCTCTGGCTAGGATCACAGCCAAGTCTGTGTGGGAGCCAGGATTCTCAAGGATCGGTTCCTTACTTCCAGAATAATGAGAACAAGTTTCCTCTTCTCAGAGAGCTCCAAGCTAAGAGACCTCATGGGAAATGTGACCCACAACACACCTTCCCAACATGCAAACATGTTTGAGATGGCCCAGAGTGCATCCTAGAGGTAATTCTCCTGGGACCCATCAGCTCAGCCCATTAGGCTGGATAATTGGGCCTAACAGAAACCCAAGGAACTAGAAAACCGAGACTGGCTCAGTTGTTTACCTTTCCAGGGCCCTGGAGCTTCAGTTACCCTAACACAGCTTCTGGGATGGGTACACACAAAAGCCTGGGGCAGTGGGGAGCTGGCTAGGGAAGTGAGGTCTTTAAGGAGAGAGGCAGAGTTCCCGAAGTCTAACCAGAAACTGCTATCCCTCCCCACTTCTCCTAGACCTACAAAGGTACAGGATTACAAAGATCTGTAGCTGTGTCTCATATTTTGTCCAGCAGTACCAAGGGCTTTGGTGAATCTCAGATCATCCCACACTCCTGTCTTGCTGAAACAGAGCATCTAATGAAGACTGATGAGTCTCAGAAGAACCTAGACCTAGGACCTAACTGATACCCTCAGAAGCATCTTCCTAAAGACTGAACACTAGCTGCCCTGACAGCAGAAATCTCAGAAGACACCCCTCACCCCCGCAAAAAAAAAAAAAAAAAAAAAACACAGAAGAAATCCAGAAACTAAGAAAATGACTGGCAGCCAAAAAGACAAGAAATCAAGAAACTACGAAAACAACTGGCACCCAAGGAGCACTCTCCTAGAAGTTTGCATGACTAAGGGTACATACCACTTCCACTAGTGGAAAAAAAAAAAATTGCATACCCCACCCCTCCACTGTGAAGGGAAGAAACAGGGAAAACCTGGCAGAGGTAAAGTAAGTCTACAGCAGCTGAGGCTGAAAAGTTGTTGCCCCAGCTGGCAGGTGGCTGCATGGCAGTGCCTGATGTGGTTTCATAACCTGTCTTGAACCAAAGCCTGCAGCAACTCTGTTCTGTTAACTACTTTCTTGCTGGTAGCTCTTCTCTACTCTTTTTTCCCTCCACCCTGGCTCCACACACCAATATCCCTGCCCGCCTGTCAGTCTGGCACCTAAGCCCAGGCCATAGTGTGCCCCAGGACAGCTGCCAGGTGAGCGCTTCCCATTCTTTCCCCCAAGTAAGGGAAGCCCTTTAATTAGCAAACCTTTTTTTTTTTTTTTTTTTTTTGTCTTCTCGAAGAGAAGCACAAAAACATCCGAGCCCACAACCTGGACCCCACGGGCAGTGCCTGGCAGCACTCCACGATGCCATTTTCATTCTGCCCACCGCCCAACCCGCAGGGCCACAGTCACTCACCTCGTAGCTCTGTCTGGCCCTGCCTCCCGGACTCGCGAGGGCAGTGGAATGGAAAGACGACGAGTACCGGGGCGAACCTCCACTAGCCGGGGAGGAGGGTGAAACGAGGTGGAGCCTACGCTATTGTTGGGATTTTCGGAGCGGGACCTCAAGCCGTAGAGGGGCCTCCCGCTTCGCTCCCCAGCCTGAGACCTCGCACTCGGAGCCCAGCCCGGCCCGGTCCGAAGCCCCACCCCCACGTCCACGCGTTCACCCAACCCCGGAGGCGGCCAAACCTTTATCCCCGAAGCCCGGGCTCTCCCCGCCCCCTCCCCCGGCCCGAGCACTCCTCGCGACACCCCAGACTCGGTCTCCCGTCCCTCCCTCCCCCCGTGGGCATCCCTTCGGCTGATGCACCCCCTCCCACCTCCGCTCCCCCTTCCCAGGTCCGCTCCAGCCCGGGGCGCTTCCTCAGCAGCCCCCACCTTCTATCCCGCCCCGCCTCTAGCCCCGAGAGGAGGGTCCCGGTTGGTCCACCCCGAAGCCGCTCGCCCGTACTCACAGTACAGGGCCGGCGGTCGAGGGCCCAGGAGGGGTGCCCGGGGGCGGGGGCCGCTGCTGCTCCAGCAGCTGTAACAACCCGCGGCGGCAGCCACCCCGCTGGCAGCTCCGGCCGAATCAGCGCCCCGCGCCGGCCCCCGAGACGTCACCGCTCGGCGCCTGCCCGCCCGGTGCCTCCTGGGAATTGTAGTTTATCCCTTTGCCCGCGTACGGGCCCGCCCGGTGCTTCCTGGGAGTTGTCGTTTTCTCCGCGTATTGCAGTCTCGGCCTCGCTGGGGCTGCAGGGCCAGAAGACTCAACAGCCTGCGAAACTCACATCGGATGATACTGCTTTGGCGTGTATCGATTCTGCTTTTGCGTATGCGCGCTTCAGGTTCTGCAGTTTACTCTTGCCTGGTTTTGAGACCAGGAAATTCAGAGTTTTAAGTGACTTACCATAGGTCCCATGGGTCCCAGCATAGACCAGAACCCAGAGATTCTGACCCCACTTTTTTTTTCACTACGCCTCTCCGGCTCCGCCCTGGCCATATATTGGCTCCACAAGAAACAGACTAGCCGGGCCCATCGCCCTGCCAAGCCCTCCTGGAAGCTGGCTTGTGACGACGTTGGCTACAAGCAGCGTCTGGAGGGCAAAGAATGCAGCCTGTCCGGACAAATGCTGCACAGCATTTGTCCAGAGCCTGACTGCTTTTCAGCTAACTTGAGCCACGCTGGTCTGAGCCAGGCCGCATCCTTGGCCTCCCCACATTAGAAGTCGAAGAGGCCACGTGTCCCGGGAAGACTCCATGATGAATAGTTCGGAGCCTGAATTCTAGTCCCAGGTCAGCTTGTGTGGCTTTGGAGACTCCACCTCTCTGGGCCACAGTTTTCTCTGCTGCATGTCCCAAAGACAAGGGCACAGATTTTATTGCCGGGCCAATTTAACACAGGCACTCCTTTACCAGCAGTGTGACCCCGAACAAAGAAATCTTTTTTTTTTTTTTTTTTTTTAGATTTTATTTATTTATTCGTGAGAGACACACACACAGAGAGAGAGAGAGGCAGAGACACAGGCAGAGACACAGGCAGAGAGAGAAAAGCAGGCTCCATGCAGGGAGCCCAACGTGGTACTCGATCCCAAGACTCCAGGGCAACGCCCTGGGCGGAAGGCAGGCACTAAACTGCCGACCCATCCAGGGATCCCCCCCAAATAACTCGTCTTAATCTCCAATGCCACACCTATGAAACCCTACCTCCAAGGTTGTGCGAATTCAAAAGTATGTAGGTAAAGCACCTGTTGTAGGAAGTTATTCTGTAGGAGGTTGAACTAAATGACCTTGAGGTCTCCTGATCAGTCCCACTCTATATCACCAAAAAGGTCTTGTTTGAGTGATTTTCACTGCCCCCACCCAGCTTCTAAGTCCACTCTGAATGGCAGGGCTGGAATAGCAGGATCAGATGACGTCATGACATGCCAACTTGACCGGCTGTAAACACACCCTGAGCCAATGTGAGAAGACATAAAGGAAAATGCTGGCCCAGGGAAACTGGGGAGCACTTCTCTGAGACCTCACCTAACCTTCTCTAGGGGACTGCCGGGAAACAGTCAAAGCTAAGCTGGAGGGGGCCCCCAGAGGCATCTGGTGGGAAGCAAGTGGCTATCTGAACCACTCAGAGAAAGAGAACAGGAAACTTCTCCGATATTTCCAGGGCCAATGGCCAAAGAGCGCTCATCCCAAGACCTAAATAAACAGCCCAGAGTCTGAAAAAGTTCTACCTTATACAAAAATTTCTCCTGCGTCATGGGAGCCCCCTTTTTTTGGAGTCAGCCTTCTGAAGACATAAACTAACACCTGAGTATTGGCCTTTCTGCAGAAACTTCCCATCATTGAGGCAAAAAAGATGTCTTTATTTTTTCCAAAATGAGCCTGCTTGATTCCTTTGACTCTTCTCTGGAATTCTTAAATTGTCCTTCAAGTTGATCAAGCTCTCTAGATCTTTGCCAGTTTCCTCACATTTCTGTGAAGTTCAGTGACCCAGACTGAATATCCACATCTCAAATGAGGGCCTGACTAATGCATAGTCGAAGGGAAAGATTACCCGACATGCCATGCCCTATTAATAACTCCTGTTATCAAGTTTGTTTTTGTTTTTTTTTTTCACAATGGGAATGAACAGAGTTCTGACTCACTGTAGGTCTGTGGTAAGTTGTAGATCAGTTTCTGCTTAATTTAGCCTGAGTCCCTGTCATCATCTTTCTCCTTCTCTAGCTTTCTGCCCTCATAATTACCCTGTCTTTACCAAACATCCTTCAGCCATGAATAGGCCTAAGTACTGTCCAGAATGAGTGGCAGCACTCTTATGTGGTGCTAGGGAATGCACAACCCCTTGGACAAACAATTGGTAATATGTGCCAAGAGGCTGAAAAATCACTCAGGCCCTAGAGCCGAGATTACATTTCTGTTAGCATATTCTAAGGAAGTACACCCCATGAACTATGAGGGAGAATGTTCATGCCATCATGTTTCTTATAATAGTAGAAAAGGGAAAGCAACCTAAATGCCCAAGAAAGGGATGCCTGGGGCAGCCCAGGTGGCTCAGCGGTTTAGCACCGCCTTCAGCCCAGGGCCTGATCCTGGAGACCCAGGATCGAGTCCTGCATCAGACTCCCTGCATGGGGCCTGCTTCTTCCTCTGCCTGTGTCTCTGCCTCTCTCTGTGTGTGTCTCTCATGAATAAATAAATAAAATCTTAAAAAAAAAAAAAAAAGAAAGGGACACCTGAGTGGCTCAGTGGTTGAGGGTCTACCTTCAGCTCAGGACATGATCCTGGGGACCTGAGATCAAGTCCCACATCGGGCTCCCAGAAAGGATCCAGCTTTTCCTTCTGCCTACATCTCTGTCTCTCGTGAATAAATAAATAAAATCTTTTTTAAAAATGCCCAAGAAAAATATAGTGGAGAGGCACCTGGGTGACTCGGTCAGTTATGCATCTACCTTTGGCTCAGGTCATCATTCCAGGGTCCTGGGATTGAGCTCCACATCGGGCTCCCTGCTTAGCAGGGACTGCTTCTCCGTCTACCCCTCCCCCTGCTTGTGCTTTCTCACAAGTGCGCTCTGTCAAATAAATAAAATCTTAAAAAAAAGGAAAAAAGAAAAATATTATGGCATATCCATTGAATGGCATAGTCTCTACCTGTACAGTTAGTGCTTCCGAAAAACCATGGGGCAGTATGGGAAAATGTTTACTAGGTTATATGAAAGGATCAAGGGGAAAAAAATAACATGAGTATTCCCCAGGTATGCAGTCAGCGAAATCTAGGAAAAGGGAAACTAGAACAAACATCCAATCCCTTAACAAATAACTTAGAAGGGAAAATGGAGAGGGAAAGACTTGCAGATTAAAACAAATTAAGGGGATCCCTGGGTGGCTCAGCGGTTTAGCACCTGCCTTCGGCCCAGGGTGTGATCCTGGAGTCCCGGGATCGAGTCCCACATTGGGCTCCCTGTGTGGAACCCACCTCTCCCTCTGCCTCTCTCTCTCTCTGTCTCTCATGAATGAATAAATAAAATCTTTTTTAAAATAATAAAAAACAAAACAAATTAAGCAATATGTCAACCAAAGGCCATATTTGGTTTGGTTTTAAAGATTTTATTTATTCATGAGAGACAGAGAGAGGCAGAGACATAGGTAGAGGGAGAAGCAGGCTCCCTGTTTCCCTGTGACCCCAGGATCACACCCTGAGCCAAAGGCAGATGCTCAACCACTGAGCCACCCAGGCGTCCCAAGGCCATATTTGGATCCTGATTCAAGCAAACTAACTTAAAAAAAGGTTTTTTTAAGTTGTAAGGGAAATTTGAATACTGACTATTCAAATCGATTACATTAGGAATAATAATTTTTAAGGCATGATATGGCCTTGTGGTAAGTTTTTTTGAATAAAAAGTCTTCTTATCTTTTGGAGATGTACTAAAATATACGTGGAGAAAATGACATGATGATGGATTTGCTTCAGAATAATCTGGGCTAGGGAGTTGGGGGGATAAAAAAAACAAGATGGGCCATGAGGTGATAATTATTGACACTGAGAGATGGGGACATGAGATTCATTATATTGTTTTTTCTACTTTTTCATGGTTTTTTAAAAGATGTTTTTATTTATTCATGAGACACAGAGAGAGAGAGAGGCAGAAACACAGGCAGAGGGAGAAGCAGGCTCCATGCAGGGAGCCCGTTGCGGGACTCGATCCCAGGACTCCAGGATCATGCCCTGGGCCAAATGCAGGCGCTAAACCGCTGAGCCATCCAGGCGTCCCTACTTTTTTATGTTTGAAACTGTTCGTAATGAACACTTCTATAAACCTGCATATGCAGTAACAGTGATGATAAGAAAAAACAGCAACACTGTAAGATCCTGGCACCAGACTGCCAGGGGTTCAAAAACCAGCTCCTGTACTTACTAGCTCTGTGACCTTAGGCAAGTCACTGAACCTCTCTGTTTCAGTTACCACGTTTCTAACGGGGATGATTATGATAATGCCCACCTCTTGCTGTGAAGATTAAGTGGCTCCATAAATGTGAAGCACTTAGAACAATTCCTGGCACCTAGTAAGTGCTCTTCGTTGCCTTTTATTAATCCAGTCTACATTTGAATGATGTTTGAGCATCTACTTTACAAGGCTGTGGAAATTCAACAAAATATAAACAGATCTTATATTAGGATGGAGGGTTTGGGGGTGATCTTTTTCATGCTCTAGTTTCAAGCTTTGTGTAATGTGAGATTATGAGTTTTCAATTTTTTATGAAATGTGTTTGCATTTTGAAAACAGAGGGAGCCACTCTCGCAGGCTCTCCTGCCCTCGGGAGCTCCTTAGTCTGCTGAGATAGACACATTCCCCAGCCTTGGTGTTTCCATCTGCCAGGGTGGCGTGGCCTCTGCTTGCCACAGATACAACCGTGTGGGCTGAGATAGCAAACATGGGCAGGGCCATAGGCTTGGAACACAATCCCGAGATGGTGGTTGTGCTGGGAAGTGAGGAGGTGGGGAAGCAGGAAACAGAGCCCCTTTCCCTGACAGGCCCTGGAGGGGAGGAGTGGGGTACTCCTCCACTCTTACTACCCCTTACTCCCCCCTAATTCATTTTTTTACCCCTCTGTTCCCCCTACCTCACCCCTCCTTCCTGAAGGGGACATATAGAAGTCATATCCAGAGCAAGTGCAAAGAAGAAAAGAGCTATTTATTTCATTGGCAGTGGGGTTTGGGTTTGGGTGGGGGGCACCCCAGGCCTGGGAGAGGGGTGGTGATGCTGAGCAGACAAAGAAGCACTGAGTTAAGACTACTGAACTGGTGAGAAACAGGGAGCTTTGCCTGTGGGCCCTCCCTCTCCGCCCCTCACCCAGCCCTGTGGTTGGCTATTTGGGGCTGCAGACGGAAAGGGCTGAGCCGGCCAGAGCCACCAGGCCCAGAGCCAAGGCCTGGGAACCAGAACCTCCTTCTGGGCTGTTTAGACACCCATCAATCAGCATATTCTTTGATATGGACCATTGACATTTTCTTCCCTGGAAAAAAAGTAAGCTAGTAAACTGCGAATATTACAAATTAAAAGGGCAACAGATATGAAAACAATGGCTTTAAGAAAAGTCACTGGTAGGCCCACCTCCTTAGAAATCCACTGCCCCCACAACACCTTCCTCCCCTGTCTAATGCCCACTCCTCCTCCACCGGTAATAACAACAGCTAACCTATTCAGCATTTGCTGTGTTCCAGATACTGGGCAAAGGGCTTCACGTGTGTAAGCTCTTTTAATCTTTAAAACAACCCTGTGAGGTAGGGATTTTTATTATTCTGACTTTACATTGGGAAAGTTGCAGTACAGAGAGTTTAAATAGTCTGCTCACAATCACACAGCTATAAGGAAGTGGCATTTCTCCCAAAATCCATTCCTGGCCACACCCCCTGTCCAGTGTGTCCCCATGTTCCTGTAGGTGCCTTGTAAAGACTTCTGTCTGCACTGAGGCACTACATTTAAGTTTTCTGCTACACACCCGCTTCCCCTGCTAGGCTGCTTGCTCTGTGTCTTACTCATATGCATTTCCTCCACACAGTGGGTTCTCAATGAATGTTAGCTGAAGGATGGAACTGACCCGCAACATCCCAGATACACCCACTCTAAGCTCCGAACCATTCTCAGAACACACTTTGTTCTTTCTTGTTCTTTCTTCAGTCAACAATGCTTTTTCCTCCTAGCCTTTTCCATTGGTAGACTCCTATTCATCCCTCAAGACCATCCCTCACCTGTTACCTTCTCTGGGAAGCCTTCCCCAACTGCCCAAGCCAAGTCGACTGCTCAGATCTCTGGGTTCCTCTGACCTCTGCAAGCACCCCAGCTAGAGCCCACCACTCAGCTATCAGGTGCATAAGCCTGTCTTCATCTATAGTCTGGGGGACATTTTACCTCTCTCTGCATCTCCAATGCCTAAGAGGCCCAGGAAGTATATTTTGAACAAATGAGAGATGGATGGGTATACACCCCTTTGCCATTTTCCACAAGGAACTTTCCAGCAAGGGCCTTTGCTGCCTCTTCTGCCTAAACTGCCCAGTAAATTGGCATTAGATGAGTCCCTGGCTGACGTGATGGGTAAAGTAGCTTGCCTTCTTCCTTTCCTTTCAATCATCCATCTCTATCCAGACTGGATGTGGGCACTTCCCACATCAGGGAGGCAGGGACCTGGAGACCTACTTTCTTTTCTCCAAGATCATATCTTGGAGGCATGGAGTTACTGCCTTTGGAGGGAGGAGCTGGGACTCAGCCCAGCCAGAGTGGGCATCTCTCTGGGGCCCTGCACCTGGGAGCCAGGCCCTGCCTCAACCTCTTCCCTGCTCCACCATCTAGACACAGTGAACATCAGGCTGGAAGGGATCTCAGAGAATATGAGGTCCAGAGAACCAAAGGCCCAAGGGGATTGGAAAGGAATGCACCCAATGGCAAAAGGGGTCTTGGGCCCAGCCCAAAGGCTTTCCCATGCACCCCATAAGCCATGGCGAAGAATGGAACACCCTCATCATAGCTCTTCAGTCCTGTCCCATGACTTCCCCTCAGGCCTTTCCCACATCCCACCTTGACTGTTCCAGTAACTGGCCTTTCTTCCACCAATACATCCTCCATGCAACCAGAAAGTGATTCAAACATCAAAGCTAATTTTAAGACCCTTAATCTACCAGCCATTAAATCAAGTCCCAATTTTTACATGGCATACAAGACCACAATGATTTGGTCCCTTTTCACTTTAACCATAGCTTTTGCCACCACCCCTCCATTCCATAGTCTAGGAGAAGCCAAATCTTCTCATGCTCCCTTGCTCTTGCTCATACTCTGCTTCTCTACTTGATGAACTCATCTTTGAAGACGCAGCACAGATGTGACTCTTGGTCAATCCTTCCCTCATATCCTGGAAAAGTTAGTATATCAAGTAAGAATGCTCCCAGCTAAAAGCAAAAAAACAAAAACAAACAAACAAAAAACAAGCAAAAGGGTTCTGACGCTTGGTTGCCAGTAGTGTCACCTAAGGAGCTTTAAAAGTCCCCATCCATTGGACACATACCAGACCAATTTAATCAGAATCTCTGTGGTGGCCACAGGCACTGGTAGTTTTCAAGATCTCTCAAATTCTAATGTGAAGCCAAGTTGAAAAGCACTGAAGCAGGGGTTTATTTTTCTCATATAATGAAAGAAGCAGGCGGTTTACTAGTCTTGGTTGAGTGGCACAGTAATATTCAGGCCAGTTTCTCAGTGATACTCTCGACCTTTGCTTTCTGCCTCATGGCCAGAGGATAGCTATGGTTGACCCTCCATGTTCAAAGCAGGGAGAGAGCTGTAGGGAGAAGGGGAAGGCTTAGCCCATCCTCTTTTATAAACAAATCAAAGACTGTCCCAGAAACAAACTTCCCCTTAGATGTCATTGAACTGGGCCACCCTTGGCCACAAAAGAGGCTGGGAAAATGGGCAACAGGATTTCCGATAAACTGAGAGGACCCATCAGGCTCTATCTGGAGGGATCGAGTACATTATTACTCCCAAACTGGCAGGTGGTATAAAGGAAGGAAATAAGGACCAGATATTGAAGGGTGGCAGACTATGCCACCCCAAAATATGCCACTTTGGCATTAAGATTATTTTGAGCTCAATTCACATAAAAAACAACAGATGCAAGAGAGGTATTCTAGTCTCCCCCTTGTTTTTCCTGGGAATAGAGGACAAACTCCCATGTAAAGATGCCCTCCCAGTACCAGGAGAAAAGGAACTCGATGGGGAGTCAAAGCTGAGAGAATTCTGTACAAACAGATCTTGTTAAAAATAATTTTTATCTTTCTCTAGCCTCTCCATATATTGCCTCTCTTTATTCAACCAAGTATAAACGTCTTTGCAACTTGCCACTTTTTTGGGTCTTCATTTCCTTACAAGGCCCCAGAGTCACATAAAGCTTTACATATAAAGCTTTACATAAATGTGTGTGCTTTTCTCTAATTGATTGTTATGAGTTCAGTTCTCAGGCCCAGCTGAAAAGCCCTAAGAGGGAAGGGGGAAGATGTCACCTATCCCCATGATACGGAGTTGACAGCCAACAGAATCTGCCACTGTCACTTATTCTCTCTCTGTTTTTGTTTTTGTTTTTTTTTTTTAAGATTTTATTTATTTACTTATGAGAGACACACAGAGAGAGGGGCAGAGACACAGGCAGAGGGAGAAGCAGACTCCATGCAGGGAGCCTGACGTGGGACTCGATCCCTGGACTCCAGGATCACACCCCAGGGTGAAGGCAGCGCTAAACCGCTGAGCCACCCAGGCGTCCCTCTCTGGGTCGCCTTTAAAGCTCCTTGTACACACATCAGATATGGCAGACATCACATGAACCCACTTGGAGACATGTATCAACATGTCTGTGTCTTCGTAGACTGGCAGTTCTCAGCTCAGGTTGCACATTAGAAATGCCTGGGGATGGGATCCCTGGGTGGCACAGCGGTTTAGTGCCTGCCTTTGGCCCAGGGCGCGACCCTGGAGACCCGGGATCGAATCCCACATCGGGCTCCCGGTGCATGGGGCCTGCTTCTCCCTCTGCCTGTGTCTCTGCCTCTCTCTCTCTCTCTCTCTCTCTCTGTGACTATCATAAATAAATAAAAATTCAAAAAAAATGCCTGGGGAGCTTTTGAAAAATACCAGTGCCTAGACCCCAGCCACAGAGATTTGAATTTAATTGATCCAGGTGATGCCCAAGCATAACTAATCTGTAAGAGCCTTCCAAGTGCTGCTTACCACTGCTATACACCCAGCTACCTTAAGAACAGAGTCTTTATCCCCTTCAAGGAGCACAGTTCTTGGAACATGAGGTGCACAGGAACTTCTCACTGAATGGATGAATGAATACTGGCAGAGAAGAATTTCTGCCCCAACCTCGTCAACCCCCAGCCTGCACTGCACACCATCCCCTGTGGTTTCCCCTTCCTCTCGGTTCCTTCTCTGTTGAGCACTACACTTAGCCACCCTCAATTAACCAGGTGTATGCTCCGGTTGGACTCTCCTGTCTACACACACTGCCTGCCTGCTGGGCTGGGCACCCCAGTCCTACTCTCTCTTGGTAGCTGCCCTAGTCTGAGAAGGACGTCACTCTGTCAACAGCAGCCGTGCTCAATTCTTGTGCTTTACTTAGCTAAACTCCCACCCAGGGTGAGAGAAGAATAATGTGAGGGGTAGGATTCCAAATGTTTGCTATTCCACATTCAGCCACAATCCCAAAATGGACACCCGAGCATTCAGTGGCAGGGTGCCTAACAAGCAATCCACAGACAAAATTTTCGCTTCTCCTGCCCAAGTGTAGAAAATGTGTCTTATCTGATTTCTTGGATAAATGTGAGTCTGAGAAATGCCCCTGTTGATGTCACAAGAATGAGTCAGTGGTGAATATCTCCAGAGATGATATCATCCAATATCAGATTCTGGCTCCCATCACACTTCTGAAACTGCTTGTTCAAAGGTCACCTCCAGGGCTAGTTTCACAAGCATGTGGCCTGAGCAGCCCCAGAGAGCCCTGTACCCCATACTCAGGAGGATCCTACCCTTGGTTTTACAATCTGCTGTTGCCATCTCGAAATTCCACAAGGGGCCCTACATTTTCATTTGGCACCAGCCCTGAAATTATGTGTCCACTTCTGGTCACTCACAGTCTCTTACAAAATCCAGCAAGGTTTTCCTTCTTAGAAGGGTCTCCACAGCTGAGATGCCTGGGTGGCTCAGTGGTTGAGCATCTGCCTTCCCGGCTCCAGGTATGATCCTGGGATCCAGGATGGAGTCTTGCATTAGGCTCCCTGAAAGGAGTCTGCTTCTCCCTCTGCCTTTGTCTCTTGCCTCTCTCTGTGTGTCTCTCATGAATAAATAAATAAATCTTAAAAAAAAAAAAAAAAAAGAAGGGTCTCCATAGCCTATGATGTCAGCCTCCTTCATGCAAGAAAAGACTGTGTGATGCCCCACTCCCCCTCTCCAGTGTTCTTTCACTGCATTAGAAGAGGGTGCTGTAACAGTTGCATGGGGTGCAAATGATGGTTGAGATCAAGAGGCTCTGAAGAATGAGCCCTTTCTGGCTCCCAGACATGAGGGAGACTTAAAAGGACCAACTTGAGAGCCCAAGGCTCCAGCAGAGACAATCAGAGTCAGCTCCAACCCAAAACAGAAAATCAGCAGGAAAACTTGTAGGTGACCATACCTACAAGTATCAGCAGGAAAATCAGCAGGAAAACTTGTAGGTGACCATACCTACAAGTATCAGCAGGAAAATCAGCAGGAAAACTTGTAGGTGACCCTTCCAAGTCCTGGAGGGGGCATCCACTACCACTGCAGAGAACAAAGGAAAAATGAGCCACAGTGCCCTCTACCTGGCGAGAGCATTGGGCACCAGAGCGTTGGGAGGAGCCAGGACACAAGGCTCCGGAGAAAGACAAGTTTTCCAAGGAAAAGGCTGAGGGGAAGTTCATTCACCATGGAAGAAGGTGGCCCAGGGCAGAGTAGAAGGACAGAGAAGAGTGACGGAAGTGGGGGAGATGGCTGCTGGAGGCTGTGGATGTGAGATGGGACACACCCCAATTCTGCCCACCCCACCCCCAGGCCTGCCAACCAGGGATCCTTTTTCTGGGCTAGGCTCTGGGCAAGCAGCAGAAGCTCTAGGAGGCCAAGTCTCAGCCCCAGCTCAGAGAACAGGGACAGGAGATGGGATGTCAAAGCCTTGGGAGGGGAGCCTGAGGCAGAGAAAGGAATTGGGGCCTGGTTTCCCCATGGCAGAGTTCATCAGGGTCCAGGATCTGCCCTGTCTTGGCATCTCCTGACCAGGCCACGGCTCAGGTATCTGACACCTGGGGCCCAGAGTCACATGCCAAGAAACTCAACACTTGGGCCCCAGCCCCCAACGTCCAGCAGCTACGAGCAAACAGGCTTCTGGAGGAGGAAGCGGGTCTCCAGAGTTGGGCAGCAGGGAGACAGACTACTTCCGGGAGAAGACACACAGGAGGAGGCTCTCCCACCAACAGGGGTGAGAGGCTGAGAGGAGGAGGGAGGGGAAAGGGGAGGAAGAGCGGGGTGGAGAGGACAAAGCTGGGTCAGGCAGAGGAGTGGGTGTTCCTGGAAAAGGGGAAGATGGAAAGCAGGCCTTAGTGACCTAGCCTAGCTGAATACCCTGAAGTCCCATCACTCATCTGTCTTCCTTGTCTCCATACCAGTAGCAGCCTGGCCCTCTGGCAGCTACAAGGCCCACCTGGCAGCCACCCGGGTAGTTTGGCAGAAAAAGACTATTTATTCCAGTAGGAGAAATTAATACATGAGCAGAAGCAGAGACTTAGAAGCCCCCAGACCCAAAGGGACCAACAGGGCCTTGGACCAAGAGACTTCATAGATTGACCCTCCAGAAACAAAGGGACGCTAGAAGAATCTCAGGCCCAGGGGACCTTATACCCAAAGGGCCTGAAACAGAAGGAGCCTTAAACTCCAAAGAAGAAGCAAAAGTCACCCAGACCTGAGTGAACCCCCACAGGAAAGCCCCAGCCCACAGAGTCTCCATGGGGTAACCTCCAGAAGAGAGAGCTAGTAGTGGTGGGGAATGGAATTCTCTCGACTCATTCTTCCTTTATGGGGCTTTTTTTCCCCAGATCCTACTCCACTCCAGGACTATGCCAATCTTTAGCCATGCTCTCACCAGCCGGTCACCTGCTATCTCTCCTGCTGGTGATAGGTACAGGTGGCACGGTGCCCAGTCCCTGGGTACCCCCCCAAGGCTGCTACATGGCAGAAGAAGCTGGTGAGCGGACGTTCCGTTGCAGCCAGGCAGGCCTGAGTGCTGTGCCCACCGGCATCCCCAATGACACACGCAAGCTCTACCTGGATGCCAACCGGCTGGCATCAGTGCCAGCTGGAGCCTTCCAGCACCTGCCTGTCCTGGAGGAGCTGGATCTGTCCCATAATGTCCTTGCCCACCTCTCAGAGGCTGCTTTCCAGGGCCTGGCAGGCACGCTGCGCCACCTCGACCTCTCTGCCAACCAGCTGGCCTCAGTGCCCGTAGAGGCCTTCATGGGCCTGCAGATCCAAGTGAATCTGTCCGCCAACCCATGGCACTGTGACTGTGCCCTCCAGGAGGTGCTCAGGCAGGTGAGGCTGGCACCGGGCACTGGAGCAGGCATCGTGTGCGGCCCCGGAGCCCGACCAGACCTCGTGGGGCAGGAGTTCCTGCCATTGGCAGGGGAGGAGGAGCTGTGTGGGACAGGGCGAGGCGGGGCCCAGAGGAGCACTGACGTGGCCCTGCTGGTCACCATGGGGGGCTGGCTGGTGCTTGTGGTGGCTTATCTGGTCCACTACGTGTGGCAGAACCGGGATGAGACCCGACGCCCCCTCAAGCGGGCCCCAGTGCTGCCCGTGCGCTCAGAGGACTCGTCCACCCTCAGCACGGTGCTCTGATGACCAGCGCCACTAGTCCAGCCCCCCTGGCCTACACCCTCCCCCTGTGCCCTCTCTGACCCTCTCTGCCTTCTCTACAGCCCCATCCCATCTCCCAAGCTCCACCCCCCCTTCTTCCTCTGTCTCCCCTAAAAACCCACCCCTCTCTCTCTTTCTCTGTCTCTCAGCTAACACCCTCTATGATGCCTGGGTTGTTGTTGTTGTTTTTAAGATTTCATTTATTTATTCACAGAGAAAAAAAGAGAGAGGGGCAGAGACATAGGCAGAGGGAGAAGCAGGCTCCCCACAGGGAGCCTGATGCGGGACTTGATCCCAGGACCCGGGGATCATGACCTGAGCCAAAGGCAGAGGCTCAACCGCTGAGCCAACCAGGCATCCCAGATGCCTGGAGTTTTTGATGCCTATCCCATGCCTGATTTGAGCTAGACTCAGACACCCAAAGCTTCCCAGTCCACATTGGTGGGGGCAACAGAACAGAGAATGATGGTGGGTGATCCATATGCCCACTCAGGGGTAGGGGCAGGTGGTGTCAGAAACACGGAGGAGGAAGCCTCTACCTGGCTGAGAGATCTCAGAGCTTCACTGTGTGGATGTTTGAAATGACTCTTTAAGAATGAGAAAGGTTCTGGGCAGAAGAGGGAGGATCCCAGCTAAGAAGTGGTGGACAAAGATAAAGAGGCTGCAAACAACTTGGAAAGCATGGGCCGCAAGGAGACCCACCCTGAGGCTGGAGTAGAGGGTGCAGAAAGAGGCAAGGGAGGGTGGGCCTGTGGGCTCCTGCTCTCCTCTCTCCACCTTTACTGAGAAGCCTTCCCCTCCACCTTCAGTTCCTCCCTCTCTCTTGGCCCCAGGCTCCCCTCCCCATACTCTCTGTTGGGGACTTCCCTGGCTTAACGTGCCCTGCTTCCTTTTCCAGAGATGCCCCATCTCTCTGCTCTCTCCTTTATACGCTGACAGGCTCTTTCCCTTAGGAGAAAAGTGGTCTCCTCTATGTCTGAGCGGAAAATGGGTCACTGGGAGCTGGAGGGGGATGAGACCAGGAGATCTGCCACTCCCAGAATATCACTGGACAAATCAATAAAGTCACTTTTATTAATGCCCTGATCTCTTCTTTATTGTTAATTTCTTTTAAAAAAAGGATTTTATTTATTTATTTGACAGAGAGAGAGAGAGCACAAGCAGGGGGAGCAGCAGGCAGAAGGAGGAGAAACAAGCTCCCCACAGAAGTGAGCCAGATGCGGTGCTCGATCCCAGGACCCTGGGATCATGACCTGAGCTAAAGGCAGATGTTTATTTTTTTTTTTTTAATATTTATTTATCTTTAATATTTTTTCTTTATTTATTTATGATAGTCACAGAGAGAGAGAGAGAGGCAGAGACATAGGCAGAGGGAGAAGCAGGCTCCATGCACCGGGAGCCCGACGTGGGATTCGATCCCGGCTCTCCAGGATCAGGCCCTGGGCCAAAGGCAGGCGCCAAACCGCTGCGCCACCCAGGGATCCCTAAAGGCAGATGTTTAACCAACTGAGCCACCTGGGCACCCCTACTGTCCATTTCATTGAACGCATGTGGCCTGACAGTGAGGAGTGGGAGAGTGTTGAGCTCTTTACCACAGGCTCTACCACCACATTGGTGGTGGGTGCTCCCACTAGGATGGATGCCAACTCCTCTCTCCTGTCCTACCTCCCAGCTCCTGACACCGGAGTCTATCTGCTAGGGATGCCAGGGCCTATGAATTAGTGATGATGGAACCAGAATGGAGGATGGGAGGTGGCTGGAGGGAGGACAAAGAGGGAGGAGGGATGGAGGACAAGGTCCAGGCATCAGTCATTAGTTGGCAGCTTCCAGCCTGTTGGAGGGGCATAGGAAGCAAAGGAAGAGGGAGCTGTTAACCCTCTTAGCAATCTGTCTTTTCTCTCAGTGGGAGTCTGATTTGGGGGTACAGGGAAACTAGATGTGCTCAACGTTAATGAAAAAATTCCTGGGGTGGAGGAGACCAAGTTGGCTAAAGGCAGGGGGGAACCACATGAGATCTCTATTACCAAATGGGCTTCTCAAGGGGCCAAAGGAGTCAACACACTCCATCCCTTGCCCCCATGTAGGATGATCTACCCATGTGGCCTCTGGGGAGGAAACAGCTGCTTTGGGGAAGCTCAGGGAAACCACAATAGAAGCTGAAGATAAGAACCATTGAACCAGGGTTCCACCCAGTTTGGGGCAAGGCCTGGGGCAAACAGAGCAGCCACTCAAGGAGAAGCAAAGAGGAACCCATCACCTCCCCAATCCCTCTGACCCACCCTGACTTCCCTGTCTCCTTTCCAACACCCCACCTCCTCTTGCCATCTCCCTCCACCACTCCAAGGCTGAGCTCCCTCATGTCATCCAGGAAGTTTCGACTTGACCTATCTCAGAAAAACTTGGGACCCCCCCATCCTCTTTTCTCAGGAGACATGGGCCTCTCCACTTCCAGGGATGCTCAGGGATAGGGAGAGAATAAGGGTGTGGGAAGATGCAGGCCGCAGTTGGACCTCCACCCCAGCCACACCCTGGCCTGGGCCTTGGAATCTTGGCCCCGACCCTATCAAACCCTCCATCAGTTTCTCCCCCACCACTTCCTGTCCCTCTCTGTTCACCCACCTGTTCCTGAAGTCAGGCTGGGACATGTATCACTGAATGCTGGGAAACAGACTACGTAGATCTGCGGGGAAGCTGGGGGACAGGCGGAGCCCTGAGACTCTATCATCTGTGCCCATCTCTGGAGCCTCATTTGACTTCCTGTCATGCTGAGCAGCAGAAATGGCATCTTTAAGATCTGCAGAGAATTGGTTCCCCTACCTGGACACCTAACACCAATTCCCCAAGGTAAGCCCAGGATGGAAAAAGATCCTGGGAGGGAAACCTTGCCTGGAACCCAGATCAGGAAGGGTCCTAGAGCCCTGGATACTAAACGTTATCTACTAGTTATCCCCATGGCCTCCTCTGACTCAAATTCCTTTCCCTCTTGGGACCTAGGGCAGGAGAGGGAGAGGAAGGACAAGCGGGGAGATTCTAGGACAGAAGATGGGGGGTTGGGAGGCAGCAGGAGAGATGTTTCATTGGCTCCTCTCTCCATGGAGAGAGCCCTTCACCCCAGGCAGTTGAGGTCCTGAATCAGAAATTGGTGAGAAGGGGCCATCAGAAGCTACAGCTTGAGCTCAGTGCATTACAGGACGCTGGACAGAGTGGGGCCTCCACAGACTTGGAGATGCTCCCTCCTGAAGCAACAGTCCCTGACCCCTAAGCCTGTCCCTCTGCACCCTGGCTTCTGGGTTGTATTTGTCCACTGGGCAGGCAGGAAAAAGTGGTGTCATAACTGGTTTCTCCCCCATTTTTCCCTCTACCAGGGACCAAGGATCATAGGACCTGTGTTCTGAGATGCCAAGGAGGAAGTTGGAAGTTGGACAGTTTCATTTTTGCTGACTGCCTCTCACACTTCTGGCTGATACAGATGCACTCTTTCAAATCCAGCACTCCCACCGGGATGTGCAGGAGCCAGGAACAAAGCTGTCAGGTGCCAAGAGAGCCCGACCACATATCCGGTCCAGAGGAACCTGGGAGGTCTGGGGCAGGACCCAGGTTGGCATCCACATGCAGCATCCTGGAGCCAGAGGGCTGTAGGTAGGGGTGGGAGAAGAGAAGTCCCTCACTCAGCCCTTCCACTACCAATTCCTTCCTGCCTTGTGGAGCAGAAGCTTGGAGCAGCCCTGAGGGAGCTCCCAGCCTGAGGGGGGCGAGACAATGAACTTGACTCTCAGGGAACTGCCAGACTAAAGGAGGAAATAGGATCCTTTCTCTTTGAGGACCTCTGAACCCGGGGAGACCAAGATCTACCCAAATACACAGACTCGAGCATCTGCAAAGCCTCGTTATTTACAAAAGGAAGTAAACAGGGAGCCAACCATGAGTACCCAGGGGCTGAGGGAAGCGGTGAAGAAGCATCGAATAGGGTGCAACTCCCCCACCCTTCCTGTCCTGGGCTCACATGCAGACATTTCAAGTCTAACACTGAGCTCTCCTACAAAGGGGGAGGGGGCATATCAGCCTCAAAACCAGAAGCAGGGTACCTGGGTGGCTCAGTGGTTGAGCCTGCCTTTGGCCCAGGTCATGATCCCAGGGTCCTGGGATCGAGTCCTACCTACATCAGGCTCCACAGAGGGAGCCTGCTTCTCCCTCTGGCTATGTCTCTGCCTCTCTCTGTGTGTGTGTCTCTCATGAATAAACAAATAAAATCTTTAAAAAAAAAAAAAAAACAGGCAAACCGACAGCTTACTCCAAAGGGAGGGCTGCACCTCCCCCATGAGATTAAGAGGAGCTCCCACTATAAAGTTTCGTCTCATCTGGCTGCAGACTTTGTCACCAGCAACCTCACTGCTTATGAAGAATGGTGCCCCAAACCAGGAAGGCAGAACACAAAGCAGAGTGAGGCCCTGAGCTGCCAAAACAGACACCAAGACAAGCCCATTCATTCATTAGACAAACGTTTATTGAGTTGCTACTATGTGCCAGGTACTACAGATACAAAGATGAGGAAGTCATCTTTTTTTTTTTTTTTTTTGAAGGTATCATTGCATTTTTATTTTCTCAGTATTTAACTGCGGTGTTGTAGCTGGGAGGAAAAAAAATAAAACAGGGTTAAAGTACTTCTCTTGTTTACAATAGCAGCTCACTTGAGATTAATTGCCCTATCTATAGAGTTAAAACAGTGCCTGATACATAAAGCAGTCAGCAAATCGTTTTGATATAAAATGTATGCTCTGGGGCACCTGGGTGGCTCAGCTGGTTAGACATCTGCCTTCAGCTCAGGTCATGATCTCCAGGTCCTGGGATTCAGGCCGCATTGGGCACCCTGTTCAGTGCAGTCATTGGTGGGGACCTGACAGGGTAGTGATGCCAGCTCCCCTGACAGAGGCATGCACCGGGGCCATGTGAGCCCAGAGGGGCACTGAAAGCAAATGCTAAGGTTCAAGCCCAATTCTCTTTGGATGGGTGAAGATGGCTCTAGAATCTCCAGTATCGGGAATGAGCACATCATAGTGCCTCTCAGCTCTTGTCCCCTACTGCCACCACCACTACCACCACCTCCAGGTCCCTGGAATCTATCTTACCTGCTCCCAGTCGCAATACTCATTTCTGCCTGTAGGGCCATCACTATCTCCCTCTTTTAGAACACCGAAAAAAAAAAAAAAAACTCCAGTCTTTTGACTGAGTGTCTGAAGTCAGCCCTCAATTCTTCTTCTGGGGTCAGGGGCAATTTATCATGTTGGTGGAGTTTCCTGCAAGGGATGTATGGGAACAAG
Organism: Canis lupus dingo; assembly: GCF_003254725.2. NCBI lineage: Eukaryota > Metazoa > Chordata > Mammalia > Carnivora > Canidae > Canis > Canis lupus. The sequence goes on along the minus strand of NC_064251.1, from coordinate 23,741,635 downwards.
CACAAGGGCATATCTGTCCTCTAGAACCAAGAAAATACTGCGAGGTGAGGTAGGGGAGCAGGTGGAGGGTTCCAGGCTGGGTAAGAAGGGCTGGCACCGAGGGCTGTGTCCCTACCAGAGCAGCACAGGCTGTCAGAGCTGGCAGAGATATTTATTTTACAAAAAGGCCCAGAGAGGGGCAGTGAGTAGTCCAAGATTATACAGGAAGTCAGGGAAGAACTGGGACTAGGACCTACAGGGGCCCTGTCCCTCTGGGACACACACACATAGACCCTTCTAAGGAAAAGAGACCAGGGATGGATAGGGAGAAACAAAGGTGGACCCAGGGATGCAAGGAAGAGAACTGGAGGGGGATAGGAAGAGCGCCCCACCCACTCAGAGCCAGCCCCACTCCACCCACCACAGGAGCTGAAGAAGCTTTGGCAGCATGAGGGAACCTGTATGTTCTGGTGACTGAGGCTGTGGAGACGCTGGAGGAAGCCACCCTGGAGGAGGCAGGCAAGGCCGGAGCGGACATTCCATCTCCCCCTTACTGCTGTGGGGTTCACAGCTGGGAATTTCCAAATGCTTCCTCTGCCCCACCGCTGTGCTCACACACACTTGCCCATCTCCTCCCCTCCCACAGCCCTGGACTTTCCCCTGCATCCCTGCCCACCATTAGGGCAACCTGACCTCTCTCCTCCATACCTGCCTCTCATTCAGTTCCCCTAATAGCACCTTCATCTTTTACAATTCCCCTCTTCTCTTTCTTTTTTTTTTAAGATTTTATTTATTTATTCATAGAGATGCAGAGAGAGAGAGAGAGAGGCAGAGACAAAGGCAGAGGGAGAAACAGGCTCCACACTGAGACCCTGACGTGGGACTCGATCCAGGGTCTCCAGGATCACGCCCCGGGCTGCAGGGGGCTGCAGGCAAGGGCTAAACCGCTGCGCCACCGGGGCTGCCCCCCTCTTCTCTTTGAGGACATTTCTGTCTATTGTCTCAATTTGACTCCTGTGAGGCGGGTTAGATTGCATTGGAAAGGTCCAATGGCTCATCCAGGTTCCGGGGAGTCTCAGCTGAGCTTTCCCTCCCGGGTCCCCGTGGGGCTCTCCTGCTCCTCTATCGCTGCCACTCATGGTGACGGGGTGTGTCCCTTTGCCCCCTGCAGGATCCTCAGTGCCCACTGGAAACTACTGTAAGGAGCAGAACCTGCCCTGATCATCTTCCCCTTGGGGAGGGGTATCTGAGGGAGGGTACAGGACACCACGGCCCAGAACGGGGCCTCTAGGCCAGGGGATGGGGGACCCGCTGAATAAAGTCGTGTCGCGGCGGGTGAAGCGGGGTAGGATCCTGGTCACCACTGTCCTGAACCCAAAGCTCAATCGGGCCTGAGCCGGGAGCGCACGGAGTTTCAGGAGCTGCGGGCTGCGGTGGAGCGGAAGGAAGCGCCTGGCGCTGAGCCGCCTGACCCGGGAAGCGCAGCCGCCCAGCTGGGCCGGGGATGCCGCGGGAGCTCGGGGACGCGGCGGGGCGGGCCGGGCCGGGCCGAGCTGGCTCCCTCGGGCCGGGGGTGGGGTGACAGAGGAGATCCGGGGCGGGGGTGGAGATGCTCTGGTAGAGGGCGGGGCTGATGTGACTGGCGGGTCTCCTGGCTTAGACCCAGTGGTACCGAGCCAGACCTGCTACATAACGTATGGTCTCAGTGCAAAATGAAAACTACAGGAGTTCTTAAAACTTTTAAGAATTATTTTTCCAAGTGGAAACAGCAGAGCATTAAACCAAGCATGGAGTCCTGTGTGCCTTCGCAGGTTGCACGCCCTCTGGCACCAAACTACAAGCAGAGTGAATTAGGGTCCAAACTCTGTCGTCTCTTTCTGCAGGGAAAAGGCAGCAAGCCCACCTAGCCTCTACACACACACGCACACACACACACACACACACACACACACACACACACACAGGAGCATGTTCTCTCTCCCTCTCCTGGTGGGCAAGAGATTGTAATATGGCTGCATCTCTCACACCATCTCCTCTCCTTTACCCTCTTCAGAGCTGAGCAAGGAGCACCAGCAGCTGCTGGCTGTGTCCATGCAGAAAGAGTTCCTTCCTGACCCAGTCGGTGAGGGGCCTGGGGGTCACAGGACAGGTGTGGGGAATGACAACTAGGGTAAAATGGAGTTTGAGCACTAGAAGGGGTGCAAAAGCTCATGCAGCTCCACCCCCTCAGATGACTTTTCTGGCCCAGAGAGAGGAAGGTACTTCTCCAGAGCCACACTGCAGGCTCCAACAGAGCTCTATAGAATTCAGATTTCCAGACACTTAACCTGTGCCCATTTCTGCTCAACTCTGACACTAATGAGCAGAGGGGTGGTGGCAGGTGCTGAAATTTTAAATTTTGCTGCAGAATACCCCTGAAGCTGGCAGTTCCCCAAATGCAAATATCTCATGATATTTATTCTCTGTTGTGCAGATGGAGACCTCCTTGGACTAGAATTTCATCGAGGGGGAGGTAGGCCTCTTCTGTCTTCACTTCAAGCTGCTCAGGGACTTTCAGGTCGGAGCTAAAAGTGACACAGGCCCTGGCAGGCCTCTGCAGCCTTGCCATACCAGGGGATGGACCCCTCTATACCAGGGAGCACAATGCCCTGTCACCACCCTGCCCTCTATGCCACCCATCCATCCTTCAGGTGCTGGCCAAGAACACCTGGCTTTCCCTGACCAGGACTAGGGAAAGCAGAATGGGCCTTTGCATAGACCCAGGGTTGCCAATGAAACGGGGAGGCACTTGGGTTCCAAGTTCTCTTGGAGGCAAACTTTCAAGCGTCCATCTGGGGCCCAGCATCATGTTTTTTTTAAAAGATTTATTTATTTGACAGAGAGAGAGAGCATACAAGCAGGGGGAGCAGCAGAGGGAGAGGGAGAAGCAAGCTCCCCACGGAGCAAGGAGCTCCAATGCAGGGCTCAATCCCAGGTCCCTGAGCTTATGACCTGAGTGGAAGGCAGATAACTTAACCAACTGAGCCACCCAGGCACCTGGGACCTGGAATCTTTTATAAGGATCTAGGGGCTCTGTCCCATCAGGAGGGGCCTATCAATCACAGCTGAGGAGGAAAGCTTCTCTTTCATCAACCATGAAGTGGACAGGGGCGCCTGGGTGGCTCAGTGGTTAAGCGTCTGCCTTCAGCTCAGGGCATGGTCCCGTGGTCCCAGGATCAAATCCCACATTGGGCTCCCTGCATGGAGCCTGCTTCTCCGTCTGCCTATGTCTCTGCCTCTCTCTCTGTGTCTCTCATGAATAAATAAATAAAATCCTTAAACAAACAAACAAACCATGAAGTGGACAGAGCTCCAACACCCATTATAGCTGCATCTTCACAGGCTCAGGAAGAGCTAGGGTTCTGAGGGGGATCAACTGACAGAGGAGGCATCCCTGGATGCACGGGTCAAGAGATTGGCAGTGGAGGGCTGTGGGCAGCGGGGACTGACACCTTGAAGTTTGACACACTTCTTTAGTTCTTCAGCACAAACTGCAAGTTGAACAAGTATCACAAGACCTTGAACTGTGTCTACTCAGCCAGGACTTTGGAGTTGTCTTGGGCTCCAAAGCTAACCTGGGAATTTGGGAACAGACCCCAAGGTATTTTAGGGATAAGAAAGGATTCCAGAAGTTTAACTTTGCTCAGAAAGAAGAATGTATAGAACTATAGTTCACAGTCTGCAACCTGCACTCCAAAGCTTCCAACCTCTCATAGGAAATATAAAATGCAAGGCCCCTGGGGCAGGCTCTTCCTGCCCCTCTACCAGACAGTCACGCCTCCATTCCAGCCTGTCTTCCTCCATAGCCAGCTCACCTCTTTTTGCTCAGAGAAGATCTGGCATTATGTCTGTGCTAGCTGCTTCCCATTCTTGCCAGGATCAGTACCTTCCACCCTCTGAACTCCACTGCCTAGACCCTCTCTGTCCTCTTTGGCCACTTCCTAGGGAGAAAATAAAAAATAATAAAGGCTCCCTGCATGGAGCCTGCTTCTCCCTCTGCCTGTGTCTCTGCCTGTGTCTCTGCTTCTCTGTGTGTGTGTCTCTCATTAATAAATAAATAAAATCTTTAAAAAAAAAGGGGGGGGGCAGCCCGGGTGGCTCAGCGGTTTAGTGCTGCCTTCAGCCCAGGGTGTGATCCTGGAGACCCGGAACCGAGTCCCATGTCAGGTTCCCTGCATGGGGCCTGCTTCTCCCTCTGCCTGTGTCTCTGCCTCTCTCTCTATCTCTCATGAATAAATAAATAAAATATTTTTTTAAAAAAAAATAATAATAAAAGGAAAAATGGGTAAGGAAATAACAGCCCATCCCAATGTCTGCGTCTGCAGTGCACTCTATGGGGCAGAGAGATATTCAGGTTCCCAGAGAACAGGTGGCTTCTTCCCCTAGGTCAGCTCCCTTCCCTGAGCCCCATTTTCCAGCAACTACACAGGAATCCCTAGCTTGGTGCCCACATTAGAGGTGATCATGGCCATTACCTCCCCTGAGTGACCACCAGAGGGAGATAGAGAGCAGAGCCTGCCACCTACAACACCAAGCACCACCCAGCCTCCTGTTTTCAGTAAGTCACTTTTAATTGACCTAACAGCTCTTACGAATTAGTCTAAATTAATTCTCTTGCAGCACAATTTAAATTATATCCCAGATTCCCCTGATGATAAACCCAGACTCTGAGGAGAAGGAGCCTCTGGACTCTAAAGGGATTCTGCAGGGACGCCTGGGGGGCTCAGTGGTTGAGCACCTGCCTTCAGCTTAGGGCATGATTCCAGGGTCCAGGGATGGAGTCCCGCATCAGGCTCCCTGCTAGGAGCCTGCTTCTCCCTCTACCTGTGTCTCTGTCTCTCTCTCTCTCTCTCTCTCTCTCATGAATAAATAAATAAAATCTTTTAAAAAGGGCGGGGGGAGGATTCTGCAGCCTATCCGTAAGACTACAAGGAAGGGGGCTGGAGAAGTAAAAAAAAGGACAGGGTATCCTGGATAGGTGGGAGGAACAGCACTGGGATAAGCCCAACAAAAGCAAAAGATCTTCAACTTGCCTGGCGCCAAGCCCTTACTTCTTCTTTGCCTTATAACCTCAGAGCCGCCTTCTCAGAACACCATTAGGCAGTTTGGAGAATGGTGCGATGGGACAGAGGTGGGATGGGGGGTGGCATAAGGAGAACGAGGACAGGCCTGGTTGGGTCCAGAGCAAATGAAGGAGGGCGAGAGATATGAAAGGAGCAAGACATCCAGGTCAGAGGAAAGAAAGCTGGTGACATGGACTCTTGAGATTCTCAGAGAGAGCAGATACACATGTGACTTCTAAAAATCACTGTTCTCCAGATCTTTGGAGGATGACTTGGACAGGAAACTTCAACCTGCAGCCAGTGGAAAGAAGGTAGACACCAGTGGGAAACTCCCAAAAGTCTTACAGGGGCAATGGTGGGCCAGTGAGAGGGTGGGGAGTGGGGCCACCTTCTCCAGAGGTGATTAAAGATGAGAGACTGCACAGCCCAGGACTGTGCTGATTACAGTGGCATCACATCAACACACTGATTAAGAGATACAGAAGGGAAGAGATAGGAAACTGGTAGAGATGGAATGAATATAGCACATACACCTATTTCTGCATATGTGCGCCCATGTGACAGGATCAAATGACTAATGACAGCCTTCCTACACATCCAAGCCCTTGGTGGGAGCCATTGAAGGAGGAATGCTAGATAGCCACACAAGAAGGGGCTAGGGTATAGGAAGGAAGGTAAGCCCAAAGATAGAGGGCAGGGACCAGAGACCCAGAGGTTTTATTTTATGACACAGAGAAGAGAGATTTGGGAGCATCTGTCATATTGAATGACACTTTGGGGACAGAGGTATAATTCGGGTTTTAGGGAGTTTTGCCAAGCGTGGTGTGGTCTGCTCTTGGTATTCACCACCAGCCCCTCAAGAAAACTTCCAGTAGGGGGGATGCCTGGGTGGTTCAGTGGTTGAGCATCTGCCTTTGGCTCAGGGTGTGATCCTGGGGTCCTTGGATCAAGTCCTACCACATCAGGCTCCCTGCATGGAGCCTGCTTCTCCCTCTGCCCTCTGTCTGTGTCTGTCTGTCTGTCTGTCTGTCTCTCTCTCTCTGTCTCTCATGAATAAAAATAAAAATAAAAATAACCTTCCAGTAAAGACCTAACTTCTCTTTATCTCATGACTTTCTCTTTTTTTTTAGAAAGAGAGAGAGAGAGAAAGAATGAGAGCTCAATGGGGGAAAGGGGAGGGGAGGGGAGGGGGAGAGAGAAGGGGAGAATCCTAGGCAGGCCCTCCGCCCACCTCAAAGCCCAATGCCAGGCTCGATCTCACCACCATAAGATCACGAACCCAGCTTAAATCGAGAGTCAGACCCTTAACCAACAGAGCTACCCAGATGCCCCTTTTCATGGTTTTCAAGGCAGCTTTTCCTTTTTAATGAGTGGAACCGAGGAGAGCCCCAAAGTTAGAACATGAATCCAGGTTCAGTTGTATTCAGGTTATATATACATACAGACATAGACACATATCCAACACTATAGGAGTCTTGCTTGGAAATATCTTGATTTGTCATCTAGAAACCCAACCATGTGTGTAAAGTGCCCTTTAAAATTCTTATGTGGGGGCAGCCTGGGTGGCTCAGCAGTTTAGCGCTGCCTTCAGCCCAGGGCCTGATCCTGGAGACCCGGGATCGAGTCCCACGTCAGGCTCACTGCATGGAGTCTGCTTCTGTCTCTGCCTCTCTCTCCCTCTCTCTCTCTCTCTCTCTCTCTCTCTCTGTGTCAAATAAATAAATAAAATATTTTTAGGGGTAGCCCCGGTGGCGCAGCGGTTTAGCGCCGCCTGCAGCCCAGGGCGTGATCCTGGAGACCCTGGATCAAGTCCCATGTCAGGCTCTGTGCATGGAGCCTGCTTCTCCCTCTGCCTGTGTCTCTGCCTCTCTCTCTCTCTGTCTCTATGAATAAATAAATTAAATATTTAAATAAATAAATAAATAAATAAATAAATAAATAAATAAATAAATAAATAAATAAAATATTTTTAAAAATAAAATAAAATTCCTATCAGGCATGAACTTTAGAACAACTCCCAAGACAGATGCCCCTTAGCCTTGCCACTAATTCTGCTCTGCCTCTGCCTATGTTTGTGCTAGTATGTGTGGGTACAACACTCCAAGAGGAGCCTACACAATGAACACAAAACAACAGAAAACCACTTGGTCTCTCTCCATCTCTGCCTACACAGACAGAGGTGGCTAGCAGTGCCATTGATATGTATATGTAGCTAAAACAAAGGGAGGGAGAGAGTGATAGACAACAGACCTGCAGAGAGATGGAGGACAACTTTTCAGGCTCTCTGCTTTCTGCTGGAATCTGTAGACACACAAGATTTCTTATCCCCTTATCACATCCACAAGGTCTCATCATGAATCCTAGATACTTCCTGATGACCATGATGATGACAGAACAGAGATGTCTTTCCTCATCACACGTGCACTAATGTGCACGCGCACACACACCCAACTCCCACTGCCTCTCTGTTGCCCCTCTTCCAAAGGTGCCCTCTTTCCTCTCCTCTCAGCCCATCAAATCAACTTTCAGTAGCCACCTTTCTGTGGTCTGGCTCCCTCCACCCACACTGGCACCTGCTTGGCAGCTCCCCACCCCCTCAGCCCTCAGGAGGCCAGGGCCCAGGGCCTGGGGCAGGGCACGTGGAACAGGTTGATGCTGTTCTCCTGGAAGTAGAGCAGGAGAGGGGTGGGGTCACTAGGGCAGGCGGGGTCCCTGGAAGCCTACATCCTTGACTCCAGAGAGGCATAAAGCTATAGCCCGTCCTGGTGAGGACCAGTAGCTCTCTTCACCTGCAGAGTCCTGGGCTCTTGTCCCAGGTGCAGCTGCTGGACAAGACCTAGAACTGCTCTCTGGTAAGCACTTGATGACATCAGGGGAGGTGGGGAGTGTTCTGGGGATGAACAAGAACATGGGTGGGAAGAGGAGAGCCTAGAAGTCCCTTAGAGCCCGGGAAGGGGGGATGTAGGTATCTTCATAGGCTTTGGAGAGAGATGTGAGAAGTGGTCCTGTGAGCACCTCTCTGGTAGGGAAGAGACAGAAGTCTTCTGGTGCCTTCCCAGGGGCATCTGGCCAACCCCTGGAGGTTGTCCTGTCCCATCCTGGCCCACCTAGGAATGAGGGGTGAAAAAGACACATTGGAACCTATGCGGTTGGCAGGTGGCCCCGTGCACCTATGTGTGTGCCTCCTGCTTCTCTGACTCTGTGAGGTGCCCACGGGGGTGGTGAGGCAGTTCTGGGCTAGCTGGTTGTGTCCTCTTCCACCCACGGCTGTGCCAGCTGGCCACCCACCCAAAGCACCTAGACTTGAACCTCAAAGACAGGGACCTGAGACTATGAAGTTTCAGGCTCTTGCAGAACCCACATCTCCAGGACCCTCTTGCCCCAATATACGTCTCCCAGGGCCACATTCATTCATTCATTTCTTCATTCATTCTTTCCACAACATTTGAAAGGCTCCAGGCCTGCACCAGGCACTGTGCTTGGTGCTGACACTACAGAGATGACTAAGACTCATTTCCTGCCCTCTGGGAGGCCACAGTCGAGTAGGCGAGAGTCAGGTGAACAGATCGTAACAACGTGAGGTTGCAGGTGTTTCTGAAGGGCACATATAAAGTGCTTTGGGGACACAGGATAGAGTGACTAGCTGCCTGTAGGGGAGCGAGAAGAGAGTCATGAAAAAGGTGACCCAAATTGAATCTTAAAGGATGAATGGGGATTCATTGGGAGGGAGTGTAGTACAAGCAGGGGGAGCAAAGGCAAAGATTGAAATGCCTGGGTATATGGATGGCACCTGGAAGGAAGTGGGTCTACTCACAGCCAGGAGCAGGAGGTGGCACAAGGGAAGCACAGGGTACAGGGAAGTGACCCCCACCCAAAGAAAGGGCAACTGGGCCAGGTGAACCGCATCCGCCCCCTCAGGCCCTCGGCACCAGTGGTGGCTGCCCCCCTCCTTGGAACCCTAGGACTCAGACATCAGAGTTCTCTGGGGAAGACAAGGTGGGCATAGTTGTATGAGAGGAGCTTTACTTCCATCACTAATGAGATGTTCCAGCCAGGCTCCAACTCCATGAGGAACATGAACGAGGGATAAGCAAAGAGCCCTTGACAGAAGCCCTTGGCTTCTTTAACCAGCCATGTGACTTCCGGGCAGGTAGTCTCAGCTCTCAGGGCTGTTTCCTCATCATAAATGGAGGAACTCCTTTGGTTCCTTTCAATTCCAACACTCCTAGAGTCTAGGCTTCTTTAAAGGCACCCTCTCCCCCAGAGCCAGGTGATCTCTCTCTCTGCAGGGGCCTTACCATCTCCTGGTCTCTCAGCTTGTCACCTCCTATCTTCCCCCACCTCCACAGAGAAAATGACCATATTTGAAAATGTCACCCGGGCCTTGGCCAGACAACTAAACCCTCGAGGGGACCTGACACCCCTTGACAGCCTCATAGACTTCAAGCGCTTCCATCCCTTCTGCCTGGTGCTGAGGAAGAGGAAGAGCACTCTCTTCTGGGGTGCCCGCTATGTCCGCACTGACTACACCCTCCTGGATGTGCTTGAACCTGGCAGCTCACCCTCAGGTCAGTTTGAGTATGGTGTTGGGTACTGAACGATGGGGGCTAGGGGTTGGCTTACCAGGAGAAGCCTGAAACTCCCTCTGCCCAGATGTGGTTTGGTGTCATGTAGCCCAACGTTCTCCCAGGAGGCAGAGGAAGAGGGATGCCTCTCAGCCTAGGCCCTTTCATCTTCTCTCTCCTGCAGATCCAACAGACTCTGGGAACTTTAGCTTTAAGAACATGCTGGATGCCCGAGTGGAGGGAGAGGTGGATGTGCCAAAGACAGTCAAGGTGACGGGGACTGCAGGGCTGTCCAGGAGCAGTACCCTGGAGGTCCAGACACTCAGTGTGGCTCCTAAAGCTCTGGAGACCTTGCACCATGAGAGGTGAGAGGGCCAGGGCTGGGGGGCTACCGGGATGGGGTGGGTGGTGCATGGAAAGGGTGCTTGGGTCCCGAGTTAAAAGGCCCTCACACTGACCTTCACTCCTGTGGTGACCACTGACTATGGGGCCAGCACAAGGGAGCTCTTAAAGATGACCATTCTGGCCCATATGTGCATCTGGGCCATCCCCTAACCACTCCTCTCATCCTTCCACCACCCCCCTGCTCGCTCTCTCTCTCACACACACACACACACACACACACACACACACACACGAGGATGAGCATATTGACATTAACTTGCTGTGTGACCTTGGAAAAGTCACTTCTCCTCTCAGGACCTCAGTTTTCTTTCCTAAAAAATGATGGGGTTCCAAGAAAATCTCTAGAGTTCCTTCCTAAACTATGACTCTATAAAAGGGAAAGGGTCTTTTCTGCTCCCTACTGAAGTTTCTGCTCCCCTAAATCAAGCCATCTGCCCGGTCCTGTCCATACACCAGGTAGCTCTCAAGAATGCTATTCTAGAAGCACAAGGGGTGTGGCAGATGCCATGTTGATGCTGAGTGCCTCAGATGTTTGGCTTGCCAGGGGAACTGATTCCTAATTAGTTAAGTAGTGGTTGAAAGAAGGGAGGCAGGAAGTAAGAGCTGGGATCTTGGCAAGTCACCCGGTAAACATTTATATATCCTCAACAAAGTGTAAAACACCCCACTAGGTGCCCAGGTACTGAAACATCTTTGTCCAAGAACCTTGCAATCTAGGAGTTGTGAAAAAAGATATGTAACTATATAATCCAAGGCAAGGAGTACCATAGGAAGACTTTGCCTGAGTTTTGTGGCAGGCCAGAGAGAGACTTCTGGCTGGGGAAATGAAGAAGGACTTCACGGAGGAGGCAGCTCATGATCTAGACCTTGAAAGATGAGTAGAAATTGAACGTGCAGGTTTAGAGAAGGACATTACAAAGGCAAATGGGTGTGAAACCTCAAAACCTCTAGGGAACATGAACATCTGGTTGTGCAGGAGCAGACAACGCAGGAGTGGAGCAAGTGGGAGGTGGACGGAAGGCCCAGGTGCCTGGTCAAGGATGTGAAACTATTCTGTAGGCTTCAGGGGGACCCTGATGATGCCTTGATGTGTGTCATGATTAATCTGGCCAGACGATGAAGTATGGCAGCTAGAGGATGAGAGACTGGGGTTTGAAGCAGGCAGACAGGCAAGACACTGTTGCACTGTCCATCGGAGATAAAAATGAGGATGTGAACTGGGAAGAGCAGTCAGAATAAAGAAGGAGAAGCTGTCAGGGCTGGGGGACCTCTGGGTTACAGAATAGACTGGACTTGGGAATCCCTGGATGGCTCAGCGGTTTGGCGCCTGTCTTTGGCCCAGGGCGTGATCCTGGAGTCTCGGGATCGAGTTCCACATCAGGCTTCCTGCATGGAGCCTGCTCCTCCTCTGTCTGTGTCTCTGCCTCTCTGTCTCTTGTGAATAAATAAATAAAATCTTAAAAAAAAAAAAAAAGAATAGACTGGACTTGGCAGCTGATCGCAGGCCAGATTGGTCAGAGATTACACTGATGGAGATCCAATGTACAGTGTGATGACTACAGTCAATAATTCTATACCGTACACTGAAATTTGCTAAAAGAGTAGATTTTAGGGACGCCTGGGTGGCTCAGTGGTTGAGCATCTGCCTTTGGCTCAGGGCATGATCCTGGAGTCCTGGGATCGAGTCCCACATCAGGCTTCCTGCATGGAGCCTGCTCCTCCCTCTGCCTATGTCTCTGCCTCTCTCTGTGTGTGTTTCCCATGAATAAATAAAATCTTTAAAAAAAAAAAAAAAAAAAAAAGAAGTAAAATCTTAAAAAAAAAAAAGAGTAGATTTTAGGTGCTCTCACCACACATGCACAAAATGGTAATTATGTGAGGAGCTAGATATGTTAACTAGTGTAACTATAGTAATCATTTCTATATGGATAGCTTAGATCAAAACATGCTGTGGGGCACCTGGCTGGCTCAGTTGGAAGAGCATGTGACTCTTGATCTTGGGGTTGTAAGTTCAAGCCCCATGTTGGGTACAGAGATTACTAAAAAATAAATAACTAAATAAACTTTAAAAAGTGTTATACACCTTAAGTATACACAGCTTTTATTAAAATAAATCATTAAATATATGAGAATGTTAAAAAGATTATGCTGAGATTTGCCCCAAGTGATGACATTAACAGAAACAAGACAGACTTTAGAAGCGTTTTTGGAAAGAAAGACTCTGGATGCCTTTTGGACATTTTGAGTTCGGGGGTGCAGTGAGACATTAGCTGAGTGACCACAGTTAACAACACTGCATTGCATATGTTGTACATCTAAAACTAATATGATGTTATATGTCAATTATATCTTTTTTTTTAATTTTTTTTTTAATTTATGATAGGCACATAGTGAGAGAGAGAGAGGCAGAGACATAGGCAGAGGGAGAAGCAGGCTCCATGCACCGGGAGCCCGATGTGGGATTCGATCTCGGGTCTCCAGGATCGCGCCCTGGGCCAAAGGCAGACGCTAAACCGCTGCGCCACCCAGGGATCCCTATTTTATTTTTTAAGATTTTATTCATTTATTTATTTAGAGATAGAGCGTGTTAGTAGGTGGAGGGGCAGAGGGAGAGAGAGAGGGAGAATCCCAAGCAGAACTCCACCTCCCTGCTGAGCCTGGAACCCAACGTGGGGTCGGATCCCACAACCCCAAGATCACGACCTAAGGCAAAACCAAGAGCCAGATGCTCAACAGACTGAGCCATCCAGGTGCCCCAATTATATCTCATTTTATATTCTTTAAATGTTATTTATTTATTTGACAGAGAGAGCACAAGCAGGGGGAGCAGCAGGCCGAGGGATAAGGAGAAGCAGGCTCCCCACAGAGCAGTGAGACAGATGAGGGGCTTGATTCCAGGGTCCTGGAATCATGACCTGAGCCTAAGGCAGATGCTAAACCAATTGAGCCACCCAGGTGCCCCTATATCTCATTTTAAAAGAAACATTTTAAGGTAGTTGGAAATGAGGGCCCAGAGGTCAGGAGAGAAGCCAAGGTGAAGTTCCCTATGGGGTGGTCGGCCATATAAATATTGGAAAACTATAGGAGTGGGGATCAGGGAGGGGATGTTCAAAGAAATCCAGACAGCAGAGAACTGAGAACAGAATCTTAGAGAACATAAAATTTTAAGGAACCAAAGAAACTAGCACAGGAGATGCAGACAGAATGGATGTGAATTAGAAGCCTGAAGGTAGGAGCAGAAGCAGAGTGGCACAGTGGGACTGGAAGCCAAGAGAAGACCAAGTCTCAGGGAGGCTTTGGCTAGCAGAGTCAGTGTTGTGCAGAGTTAGGGAAAGTCTTTGAATTTGGTGGGTGCAAGGTCCTTGGGATTTCAGTTGAGGAGTGGAAATAGAAGCCAAATTATACAGAATTTAGGAGTGGACAAGGAGAAAGTAAAGACAGTGTGTAGGGGCTCATCTTTTGAGATACTTAGCAATGAAGAGAAGGAAAGAAACAGAATGGTAATTTGAGGGAGAGGCAAGATCAAAGGACTTGTTTCGGTATGCAAGCAAGTGGGGAGGAGGAACTGGTGTTAATCTCACGAGGGGAGAGGGGAGGGGACACCTGGGTGGCTCAGTTAAACCACTGCCTTGGGCTCAGGTCATGATCCCAGAGTCCTGGAATCAGGCTCCATTGGGCTCCATCAGGGTCCACTGGGTTCCCTACCAGGAGCAGTGCCAGATGATTTCCTAGTTTTCCTCTCAGGCTCTCTGGAGAGAGGTGTCATTATCCTCATTTTATAGATGAGGCTCCCCGGACTCAGAGTAGCTGCCCTTCTACAGTGGGAGAGCTGGGGTTCAGCCTCCATCTCTGACTCAGAGTCCTCACCCTTCCCCTAAGGCGACCCGGCTAGCTCCCGGGAATGACTGAAGAGAAGCAAGTGGCACCTTACTGTTTCTCCTGCCACAGGAAGCTGTCGGCTGAGCACCCATTCCTGAAGGAGATGAGAAACCGAGGGGAAAACCTGTATGTGGTGATGGAGGTGGTGGAGACCGTGCAGGAGGTCACCCTGGAGCGAGCCAGCAAGGCGGAGGGCTGCTTCTCCCTCCCGTTCTTCGCTCCTTTGGGGCTACAGGTTTGGTTCACACACACATTTAGCCTCTCCTCAAAGGCCGCATTAACACATTGACTTTGCCTGATCAGTGCCAACCTAGGATCCTGGAAAGGACACACTCCTTTCTGCTTTTCAAGATCCAGGCCCAATTGGGCCAAACACAGATCCTCAATCTGGTCCAGGGTGCTCTGTGTGAGCAGATCCCCATGTCAGGTGCCACAGGGAGCTATCAGGAAAGGGAAAACCTCATAGTCATGGATTATTCCTCATGGTGCTCCCAGTATACCAGAGAGATGTCCTTGCTCTCAGAAAGTTCTCGGTCTCGTGGAGGAGACATGCAGGTGAAAGCCCCAAGAACACAGCTTCGGAAAACTTGATGTAAATAAGCAATGCTCTACATACCTAAATCTAGTTTGTATAAATATTCAAGGGGTGAGTTGGAACTGAGAGGAGGGTTAGTCATGGAAGGCTTCCTGGAGGAGATGGGCATGGATGAGATGGCAAAGAGGAAGAAGGAACAGAGCTTGTGGAAACTCTCAGGTGGGATGGAGATGCACAGGCAGGTGATGAAGCAGGTCTGCCCAGTTCCTTCCTGTGTCTGAACCAGGAAGAGAGATACAAATCGTTAGAGGGATGATGCAGAAGGGCTCTGAAGTGCATGCCAAGTTCAGACTGGGTAGAAAGGCGTTCAAGGACACAAATGAAGGGTTTTCAACTTCTCATCTCCCCAGAGGCACTCAGGCCTTCCCCTCCCCAACCCCATGTCTCAATCTCTGCAGGTTCCTAAATCCTCATTGTCTGATCCTAGGGATCCATAGACCACAAGGAGGCCGTAACCATCCCCAAGGGCTGCATCCTGGCCTTTCGAGTGAGACAACTCATGGTCAAAGGCAAAGAAGAGTGGGGTGAGCAGACACTGGCATGTTCTCCTCCCAAGATGAGCATTACCAACATTAGTACTAAGGTGTCCTGGTCCCCTCTTGTGGCAAGCCAGGGAATGAGTGCAGGAACATACTGTACATGGCCCGACTGCCAGGCGCAGAAGTGCAGGAGTGGCTCTGGAGAGGGAGGGAAGGAACACCCTGGGTTCTGAGCACCTCCTGGGTGCTAGCTGGGGGCAGGAGGCAGAGAGATGAGCAAGCACAGCCTTGCTCTCAGGAAGTCTGTGGCCAGTGGAGGAAACAAACACAGATACCAGCACCAGGATGCAAGGCAGAAAATAGTGTGGTCATAGGAAAGGATTTACAGAGCAACAGAGGTAGAGCAGGGGATTGGCTGAGGCATCTGGGGACAGAGACCTAATCCTTAGCAGAGTCCATGGACTTGGGAAGAAAGAAGGAAAGATGGGCAGCTGTTAAGTGTCCTCCTGCTCTCCCCTCTCTTGCCCTTACAGATATTCCACATATCTGCAATGATAGCATGCAAACCTTCCCTCCCGAAGGTAAGTGACATTGCCTACCCTATCTTTTGCCCAGCCCTGACATTATCTGCTAATATCCTGCACCCTCTAATAGCATATATCATAATCCCTCAAGAAGACCCTCATTTTCTTTTACAAGTCCCTTTATAAAGATATCTATCATCAATATCTATCCTCTTTAGGAAAGACAGAAGCACATAAATACTGCCCTAGAGAGACAGAGAAAGATAAAGAGACCGGAGGGCACCATCAGAAGCAGAAATAAGACTCAGAGATATTGTGTGTTCCCAAATGGGGGGGGGGGAGCTAACATAATCTCCGTGTGTTTTTATAATGATCACTGATAAAGCTGCCTTGACATCCGCTCTAGATAAAAAGGTACAAATAGGTTTTATGCTGACATATGTGCATTGTTTCTGTCTTCAGAAAAGCCAGAGGAGAAATTCACCTGTAAGTGTTTCCTCTCGTTTCTTTCTTTTTTTTAAAGATGTATTTATTTTAGAGAGAGCACAAGTGAGAGGGGCAGGGAGGGGGAGAGAGAATCTCAACCATTCTCTGAGTTGAGCGCAGAGCCCAACACAGAACTCCATCCTGTGACCCTGAGATCGTGATTAAAACCAAGAGTTGACTTAACCGCCTGAGCCACCCAGGCACACCTTGACGTAGAATTTTAAAACTCCACAATCTTTTTCTTCTCTTCTCAGAAAGACTGACAGGGAACATGGCAGAGCAGATCTCAGCAAACAACTGTCCCAAAACATGGCAGAAATTCCAATAGCTTAGGGAAAAGTGGTGGATGGGGGATCTCTTTGGACAAGGTACCCAGGTCGTCTCTGATGCCTCAGACCTCTGTCCTCGAGGGCCTCCTTAGCTATAACCTGTCCCACGCACATCTGTTGCTCTGCTGCCCAGGTTCCAGGAAGGATGAGTCACTGACTCACAGTGATGCCAACTCAATCAATCCAGGATCCCTATTTCACATCACATTAGCTTCTCTCCCACCCCATTTCTGCCTCCCATCAATGGAGCAAGTATAGCCTTAATATGGCTGAGATATCCCAGGAGACAAGATATATTTCCTAACCCCCATTAATGTTTCATCCCCTGGTATGGATACTGTTTTGGAGTACATTCTTGTCTTTTCTTTTCTCCCCTCAGTCATCCTGGCATCTGATGCTGGTAAGGAATTTTTTTAATTTCTCCCAAGACTTTGGCATGAAGGCAGTGGGGTGGAAGGAATGAAAGACAAGTGCTGAGTCCCAGCACTTGAGTCTCAGTGGCGATTGGAGCCGCTCCCAGGAAGTTACTCTCCTGGACATATTCTTCGGATGCCAGGCCACTAGAGGGTCAGGCCAAGATTCAATTTACCCCTGATCCACACACATCCCCAGATAAAGACTCACCCATCCTAGCCTTCACTCAGTCACCAAAGTCGTTCTTTGTCGAATAGCTCATAAGAAGGGGAAATAGACTTTCCTTCTCAACTTTATGTGGAGTCTTAGAGGAAGGGAAGTCAACTGTCTACTGACACTTGATAGAGCTTTGGAGCCTAGGGAGAATCAATGCTCGCTTAGATAATAATATGGGTCCTGGTCCACCTCCTTGCCCCAGATCATCCCCAACAACACCTCAAGTCAGGGCTCGTGGAAACTTCATAATCATGTTCCCTGGTCAAGAAGAGAGGCCAGGCTCAGCCGGGGAGCAGAGCACAGGGCCCTAAGGGGGCTGGGTGGGAAGGCTGCCAAATGGAGGGCACTTTGTCTACCATATTTATTATCTCAATAGGGGAGGAACATGAAAACTTCAAAACCCTAAAAGAAGAAGTTCAAAGAGAGATCCAAGAAGTGGAGAAGCTGAGCAGGGTAGGGCAAAGATCCCTGCTCACCTCCCTCAGTAAACTTCTTGGGAAGAAAAAGGAGCTACAAGACTTGGAGCTCACGGTGAGTTCCCAGAGGAAGATTGCCAGTGGGAGCGTGTGTGGGTGTTGTAACTCACAGGGGATCTGATGTGACAGAAGGTGGTCAGTGGGCCTGGAGAATTGATAGTGGATGTCTTCCTAGAGGCTGGCCAAGTACCCCCAGCCTGCCTGGCTGCCACTGCTCCCCTCGTGCCCCTGGAAAAGAGCAAACAGTGCAGATTCCCTGAAAGCATGTGCTCCTTGCCGACAGACAGAGGGTAGGCAGCAAGGCCAGCGGGGCCCTTTCTTGGAAAGGGGATGGGAAGGAACCTTTCCTTCCCAGAGCTCAAGGCTCAAGGACCAAGGAATCTAGGAGTCTGGTACTTTTCAGGACTTGATACCTTGAAATAAGAAACAGGGACATGAGGGGCACCTGGGTGGCTCAGTGACTGAGCATCTGCCTTTGGCTCAGGCAATGATCCCGGGATCCTGGGATAGAGTGCTACATCAGGCTCCCCCCGGGGAGCCTGCTTCTCCCTCTGCCTATGTCTCTGCCTTCCTCTGTGCCTTTCATGAATAAATTAAATCTTTAAAAAAGAAAGAAAGAGAGAGAGAAAGAAAAAGAAAGAAAGAAAGAAAGAAAGAAAGAAAGAAAGAAAGAAAGAAAGAAAGAAAGAAAGAAAGAAAGAAAAGAAAGGACGTGAGAGATGGTTAACACATCTCAAGGGACTGTGACGTGCCAAACACTGTGCTGGGCCTCTTACCTGTGTTATCTTAAATAGTCACCCACCTTTTCCCACAGCTTGAAGGGGCTCTAGACAAAGGACATGAAGTGACCCTGGAGGCACTCCCAAAAGATGTCTTGGTATCAAAGGAGGCTATGGGTGGCATCCTCTATTTCCTTGGAGCCCTAACAGGTAAATAGAGAATAAGGTCTTCATTTATATACCTTTTCGGTGATAGGAATGAATCCCTAGGTGAATTCTCAGATATATGAATGAATGGATGAATGAATGAATGAATGAATGAATGAATAAATGCCAAGCAAATTATACCACAAAGTAGTTTACATCTACATTTAAAGAAATTGGTTATAGGGCTGCCTGGCTGGCTCAGCTGGTAGAGCATGTGACTCTTGATCTTGGGGGTCATGAGTTAGAGCCCCATGTTGGGAATAAAGATTGCCTTAATAAATAAAATAAAATAAATAAAATAAAATAAAATAAAATAAATTTAAAAATTATTTACCTTTCTAAGGATTCATCTGGGCACCTTGGATCATCTGAGAAAGTGGCCTAGTCTTGCTAATAGAAGTTGGGAAGTAAGCTTAGTTTTACCAGCTACATATTTAAAATTTCTACATATAGCTAAACTCATATCTCTTTTATAGAAATTTGTTAGCTTTAATTTCAGAGAGTAACACCTTCTATCTTACCCTGAATTCTCTTCTTCCTTCTGCATGAAACATTGCCCCACTTAGAAAAACTCTTGGGTCCTTTAGGAGTAAGCTGCAATGTTTGTCCCCTTAAAAAACGTCAAATGTCAAGACCAAAGTAGACTCTTCAGCTATCACTCCCTTAAAACCCTATATTGTCCCTGCACATGGCTTTGTCTTCTCCACTAGCCTGCAAGTTCTCTGAGTGAAGAGGTATGATTTCTTGCCTGATACCCCCAGCAAAGGTGCCTTGCATAGAGCAGCATTCAACCTTGAATAAATGTGTGGATTAATTAATGCTGAAATTCTGAAGTGTACCACTCTGGAGTCTGGAGTCCCCTTTGTACCAGCACCACACATTTATTTCTCTGATTTTTTTTTTTCCTCCAGAGCTAAGTGAAGCCCAACAGAAGCTACTGATAAAATCGATGGAGAAAAAGATCCTATCCGTGCAGCTAAAGCTGGTGAGAAAAAAGAACAGGTGCTGGGGAGAGTTTGGGAGGGAGTCAGCTAGAACCAATGGAAAGAGAGACTTAACCTAATGAAAGACTGTCCTGGAGGGCCTCTGTCATAGGGCAGGGGCTCATGCCCACTGCTCACTTTTCTCCATGCTCTCCCTTGTTTGCTATTTCGCAACCAGAAGAGTGAATTTCTGGGCAGTTATCTGGGTTTTTCAGTTTGAGAAGACAGAAAACCCTGGCTTAGCTTATCCACAGCCCAGTGATGTGAGAAAATTTCTTCATGTCTCTGAATCTGTCTCAATTCATTCCTCTGTAAATAAGGCTAAAAAGAAAAGTGCTGCCCACCGTACAGGATTGTTAAAAGGCTCACAAGGAGTTGTAATGCAAGGAAGGGAGTTATAATAAGAGAAAGGTAGCCCTCTCCATGGTTTTTATGAGTTAAGAGAAAGGAAGACAGGTTTCCAGTTCTTTCTTTTCATGCTATTTTGGTTCCTTGCAGGTGGAGAGCACAATGGAACACAGTTTCCTACAGGATAAAGAGGGTGTTTTCCCCCTGCAGCCTGACCTGCTCTCCTCCCTTGGGGAAGAGGAACTGACCCTCACAGAGGCCCTAGTGGGGCTGAGTGGCCTCGAAGTGCAGAGATCGGGCCCCCAGTACATGTGGGACCCAGACACCCTCCCTAGACTCTGTGCCCTTTACGCTGGCCTCTCCCTCCTGCAGCTGCTGACCAAGGCCTCCTAATTTGCCTTTTTCCACCTGCTTCCTGCCTCCTAATGCCTTCCCTACCTCACTGTGCCATGTCCTTAATACCCAAGGGTATGTTAGAGCCATCAGGCCGAAGATGATGGAAACCCTAATCACCCAAGATAAGCAATTTCTACCTATCCAGCTCTACCTCTCCCCCTATCCCTTCAGCTCCGCAACCCATCTACTAATGCTTAAATCCTTTAAAAGTAGAAAATTTCAAAATTTTAAAACTATGAACCATTTCAGCAAAACCACAAATAATTAATTTCTTGTTCCAATTCCTCCTACTTATGCTTTTACAAATCAAGTTTTACTGGAATTAATGGAAAATATTATTTCACTTTGGATGAAATGTCTTTTGGTGTTTTTCTTAACTTCTGCCAAGAAAAAAATAGACATTATCATACTACATATAGATCATGTGTATATAAATACTATTATACTGTTCACGGTCCAGCTGGAAAATGCCGAGAGAACTACAAGGGTATAGAATTTAGAATCTAGATTCTAAAGTGAGAAGATCATAAAAGCAGCTTATCTTCAAAGAGGAGGGTTTAGGGTGCTCTTGACTCGAGTTGAGGGACTGGGACAGACTTATTTATGGTACAAACCCAAAACAAGAGTAAGACAACTTTCAAGTATATCAAAAAGAAATGCAGATAAGTGGGATGCCTAGGTGGCTCAGCGGTTGAGTGCCTGCCTTTGGCCCAGGGCATGATCCTGGAGCCCTGGGATCCAGTCCCACATCAGGCTCCTTGCATGGATACTGCTTCTCCTCTGCCTGTGTCTCTGCCTCTCTGTGTGTGTGTGTCTCTCATGAACAAATAAATAAAATCTTAAAAAAAAGAAAAAAAAAAAAAAAAGAGGGGCAGCCCTGGTGGCTCAGCGGTTTAGCGCCACCTTCAGCCTGGGTTGTGGTCCTGGAGACCCAGGATCGAGTCCCACATCAGGCTCCCTATGGGGAGCCTGCTTCTCCCTCTGCCTGTGTCTCTGTCTCTCTCTTTCATGCTCTGTGTCTCTCATGAATAAATAAATATTTTAAAAAAAGAAAAGAAATGCAGATAAGTTAAAAAAAATAGTACCCAAGAATAAGACTGACCCATAACTTTTAAAAAGAAATTGTGATAGTATCTTATTTCACCTTTCCCTTCTCTGCCCTCATTTCAGGGTGGTTGTGGGAGGAAGTAATGTGGGCTTGCCATATGGACCTGCAAATATGAATATTGCAATCTTATAAAACCAGTGGGTTCATACCATCCTCCTCTGCCTAAAGCTGGGTTTTAACATCTTTCACTAATTTCTTTCAAAGTAGTTTTATGAGAAGAATAATTTCTCCAAGGTTTTTGGCCTCAGGACTCAGACTCTCCCCATTCTTAGCCACCCCCTCCCCCGGCTAGTTCCCTCACTCAACAAGAATTCATGATCAACTGCCAAAAGCTTTGTGTTAAGCCATCCTCCCCCATTCTGGGGCATCTTCCAATGCCTCACTACATTGCTCAAAGACATCCTGAGTAATTATCTGCTGACTTGGTTGTTTTTCTCTTGTGATGTATACTTAATAAAGAGGTGAGCTAACACCTTAACTATCCAGAAGGGTAACTTCGTAAGGATGAACAACAAAGCTCATCTGTTTTCTGTTTTCTTCCTTTACCCTTCTCGCCCACCTTCAGTTAGATTGGCGTTATGAAGAAGAGGCTTTAACGAGTTGATTCCAGCAATGATTCAAAAGTCCTGTTATCCATCCCACAGCCCAAGGGGGAAGAGAGACAGGGAAGAATTGGTCAAGACACGTTCCCTAAAACTGGAGAAAACATTTTTCCCTTCAGCAAGCAGTTGTTTAGTGCAAGGAGCTATTTGCTGCAATAGAATGACAAAGGGGAGACAAGGAACACCCTCTCTATATATGAATATAAAGAATATGATCAAAACATATTCTCTGTCCTTTATACCCTTATAGCAGAGCTAGATTGTCTTGTAGGGTCTGACCTGGTTTGAAATGTAGGACTTCTGGGACGCCTGGGTGGCTCAGCGGTTGGGCATCTGCCTTTGGCTCAGGGCGTGATCCCGCGGCCCCGGAATCCAGTCCCGCATTGGGCTCCCTACATGGAGCCTGCTTCTCCTTCTGCCTGTGTCTTTGCCTCTCTCTGTGTGTCTCTCATGAATAAATAAATAAAATCTTAAAAAAAAAAAAAAAACACCTTAGGACTTCAGCTACAGGAGAGAGAAAAGTTTAAAGATAGGGAGTTTTTATTTTGTGTCTCAAGAGTTTGGAACCTCCATCTTCCTCCTGCAGAATCACTGGAGAATTCCTTTGAAAAATAAGTGGACAGAGTTTCTGGTCCAATTTCCTTCCCCTGGGGATTCTTAGATTCTCTTTAGGTGCACTATTACTCTGCTCCCCATTGCACTACGGTGTGTTTGGATGCAAACAGGCGCCCCTAAGCCTCTGCCAATAGGAACTTCCACCTGCTTTCCTCACAATACAGGGCAGAGCAGGGGGGCCTCCAGCAGGCTACATTCTGAAGCTGTTTTTAACAACTCCGCGCCCCGAACGTGCTAGCCTGGGCCGTACAAAGAGCGGACCCGTATATTTTATACTGGACTGATTGTCCACAGGCGACTCCCCCCCCCCCCCCCATCCGCACTCCCAGGCTGCAGGGATTTTATGCCTGATTCACAGCATTTGCAAAAATCTGACAAGGAAGTCTGAATCCCAGTTCGGCGCTCACATCCCTCTTTTTTGCAGCTTCCTCCCTCGCGCCGGACACACTGGGCGGCGGTTGAGTACCAGCCTCGCGAACCGAGACCCAGACCCCAAGCTGGGGGCCGGGAGGCAGGCGGTGGCTCAGACTGAGCGACTTGGGGCAAGAAACCGCACAGCAACTCATGACGTCATTACGCCCTGCGTGGCTATAGGCCGCACCCGCTCCACGCTGGTTAGAATGCTCTTAGGAGTCTGATGTGATCCAGACTGGAGCCTGAGGGGCCATCTGGTGGACACGCACGGAAATGCACTCCGGAGGAACGTAGAAGAAACTCCACACGCTGAAGCACTCCAAAGAACAAGGGGCAAACCCATACAGGCTCCTCCCTGCTCCTTCCTCGAAGATCCGCCTCCATCCTGCACCTCGGCCGTTGATTTCTTTCGCTTTTGTGGACTCGGCCTTCGGCCTGTCGGGCCTGGCGTTTCCCAGAAGGCCCAGCGCCGGGAAGAGGTTTGCAGCTGCTCCGTCATCGTGCGGCCCGTCGCGAGCCCGCGCTTGGGTGCAGGCCCGGCTCGGTTCCTGGTCTCTGGTGGGAGGATTCACGCGAGGCCCCGGTCTCGGTCCCCGGACTAGGCCGCGACCCCGGGCGCCATGAAACAGGAGGGCTCGGCGCGGCGCCGCGGTGCGGACAAGGCGAAGCCGCCGCCGGGTGGAGGGGAACAAGAACCACCGCCGCCCCCGACCCCCCAGGACGTGGAGATGAAAGAGGAGGCGGCTGCGGGTGGCGGGTCAGCAGGGGAGCCTGACAGCAAAGCGGCGGCGGCGGCGGCGGAGCACTCCCAGCGAGAGCTGGATACCGTCACCTTGGAGGGTACGAGAGCCCGGGCCGGGGACGTGCCGTGTTCACGGATGACAGCGCCCCGGTGATCCAGCCTGTCCTCGGGACCCCAGCGCAGCTTCCGCCACCCCCGATTCCTTAGGATCACCCCCGCTGCCCGCTGCCCGCCCCCCACCACCCTGACACTCCTGACCCCGGCCCTAGTAACCTCCTCTCCGGGCTCCGGGCTCCTCCCTTAACACACCTCTTCTCCCCCTACCTGCGTTGAATCTAGTAGGTCCCGCTGGGCCGGTGGTCTCCCTCCGTCTTTTAAGGCCCCTCTGACCTACTCTATTCACATCCTATTCTAACACCCCCACATGTGATTGGTCCCTCTAGAAACAAACCAGTGTTTGTATTTATGGCGTGAAGGGGGTCAGGGTGATGCCCATGAATTTTAAGACTTTACAAAAGTTTTCTGTTGTCTTATCTACGCCTGGCAAACTCCCTTGAGAGAAAGAAGCTTTTCTACTCTTTTCTGTAATTAAGGTGCCGTTGCTCTTTCTCTCCCTTCAAGCCCTTTTTTCTGTTCCTAAAGAGTTTAAAAACACATTACAGACTTTGGGTGTTATCCTTGAGTTCCTAATACATTCATCCTGAACTATGTAAGTCCCCCCCACCTCCCATTTCTTTTCTCCTAGGTGCTCATTCCCTAGGATTGTTCCTCCAAATTCACGGTTCACTTTTCTCAGAGCGTCCTGTGGGCATTTGGAGTGAGCAGAATGAGAGCTTCCCACTGTGAACCTGGTGCTGTTTTCCCAGCTCTGGCTCAAGCGGGCCCAGACTGTTTATGGTGTTTTCTCTCTAATTGCATGAGAACTTTGCTCAAAAGCATTGAGATAAGCCAAGTTATCCTCCTGGGTGATGTGTTTGAGGATGTAATGTTGACTGCATCTGCCCCTGTCAAAAGTTGGGCAACAGGCTCAGTTTCTAATCAAGATCCTCTTACCTAAAATGATGATACCCGGTGGCAAAGGTGCTACCGGGCACATACATATGTTTCTTATAAACACTTCATTTTGTTGTTAGGAAGGAATTCATGTTTCCTTGTAGAAATTTTGGAAAATATCAGAAGCAGGGAGTAACATGAACCATGGTTAACATTTTTTCCTAAGAATTTTTGAGCTGTTCTCATGCAATTGAGATCAAGCTATACAGACAGTTTGGAAGAAGGCCTAACCAAATACAGATGGTTTTGTGTGCTTTCATCTAACATATCCATAAACATAGCATTCAATTTTTTCCAGAAACATTTATTGACTACCCGATGTAGTGGCTAAGCATACAAACTCTGGAATTAGTTTCTTCATCTCTATAAATGAAAGTATAGTACCTACTTCACTGGGTTGATGTAAAGATTAAGATGCTTAGAACATGTGCCCAGCACATGATGAACACATAGTAAATTAAGCCCTTTGTAATGTTAGCAGTTATCATTATTGTGCCATTAAGGGGACCCAGGCACCCTATACTATGTATACAAAGGTAACTAAGAAACTACCGATTCAGAGTATTCCCTTACTCCTGGACACTTCAGTTGTGTCAGTTTTTTACATCATAAATAGCTTTGCAACGTCTTTGTGGCCCAAGTTTTTAACCTATCTTTATGATTATTTTTTTGGTATAGATTCTCAATATGCCTGAGTTGAGAGAGTAGATCTCTTTTAGAGTTTTGAATAGGTAGTGTCCAGAGAAACTGTACTGATTTACAATATTACTAACAGAAATGTTGTGTTCACCCTGACTCTATGTTAGGATTTTTTCTTTTTCTTTTTTTTTTTTTTTTTTTTTTTTGAAATTTATCTATCATAGAGAATGTACAAACGCACAAGCAGGAGGGGTGGAGGGAGAGGGAGAGAGAATTTCAAGCAGACTCCATGCTGAGCATGGAATCTGACACAGGCTCCATCCTAGGACCCTGAGAGCATGACCTGAGCTGAAACCAAGAGTTGGACACTGACTGCACCACCCAGGCACATCCACCCATGTTATGATTTTTTAAATATTACCAGTTTGGTAGTTGAAAACATTTCCATTTGCAATTATTCAGATGCTACTGAAATATATTTTCATGTCTGTTAGCTGTCTTTTTGTATTGTCTATTTATGTTTGTTTTTACTTATCCTAATTTATGCAAACTCTGTAAGGAGTATGACTCTCTGATCACAGTTGCTGCAAATATTTTTCTTTTGTTTACACAGATACTCAGATTTTTTTTGCAGAGTAGAGCCCATCATTCGTGTGTGTGTGTGTGTGAGAGAGAGAGAGATTTCTCCATATTGTTTACACTTAGAAAATAAATCTCCACGTGTTTGTCTTGTTTTTTTATTTCTTATGGTTGCTTTTCCTTTCTTCTTTTTGTCACCCTCTACCCTTTTCCTTACCCCAGCTTTTTTTTTCTTTGTCTCTTGGTTTTGTCTTAAAATCATTGTAGGCATCTTGTAAGTATTGTTTAACCATATTAGGCAAAAGAAGTGACTGGCTACATCTCGCCCTTTTATAAGAGGTTCCCTAGACCACTTGCCTAGAGTGGTGGGAGGAATAGGAAGAGTTAGAAGTAACATTTTTCTCTTCTGTGGTCTTCCATAGACATAAAGGAGCACGTGAAACAGCTGGAGAAGGCAGTATCGGGCAAGGAGCCTCGATTTGTGCTGAGGGCCCTGCGGATGCTGCCTTCCACATCACGCCGCCTCAACCACTATGTTTTGTATAAGGCTGTGCATGGCTTCTTCACCTCAAATAACGCTACTCGAGACTTCTTGCTACCCTTCCTGGAAGAGGTAAGTGAGTCAACCACCCGCCCCCCCCAGCCCTCAATGTAATTGTTTCCCATCCTAAAGACCTGACTTATTACCTGCTATAGCTGAGTAGTGAAGCAAAAAGCAGGCCGTTTTAATAGTCATTTGTCCACTAACAAGGGAACCATCCTTCTGCCTTGTAGTGTCATTCTTCTGAATCAGGGGAAAAGAGCTGGGAATCAGGACCCTTCCAACCAAACTCAGTTCCCACTGCTCCCCAGCAGAATACTCTCCTCCAGTTGAGTGGTGTCTCCATTGTCCTAAGAGAAGGTACCACCACCTCTCTGCCTCTGAAGCCTCACCATGGAGAACATATAAAATAGTGACTAAGAGCACAGGCTCTGGGGACGCCTGGGTGGCTCAGTGGTTGAGCATCTGCCTTTGGCTCAGGGTGTGATCCCGGGGTCCCAGGATCAAGTCCCACATCAGGCTTCCTGCATGGAGCCGGCTTCTCCCTCTGCCTCTCTCTCGATATCTCTCATGAATAAATAAAATTTTAAACAACAACAACACAGGCTCTGGAGGTAGAGTTGAATTTGAATCCCAGCTCTACCATTTGGTACCTGTGGGACTTGGACAAGTGAGCTAACCTCCTTATGTTTCATTTTCTTCCTTTGCTAAATGTGGCAAACAGATTTGGGGGACAAAGAGGTGGAAAGGAACATGTGTAAAGCTCTTAGAACCGTACCTGGCACATAGTAAATGCTGATGAAGTTTGTTTGGTGCTGGCAGCGGACTCTGTGTCAAGAAAGACTTCTCCTTTTCTGTGTAGCTATACAATACCCGTTATGTCCAGGTCCTGCCCCTTCTCAAACCTAAGTGTCCCTTCAGCTATCTCCGTAAAGCCATCATGGACATGAGCTATTCCATAGAAGAGACTCAAAAAAAATCCCTTGAGGTGGAATGGTGAAGAATTTATTGTCTGGGAAAAGGGAAAAGCACTCTTCCCCAACATCATCTGGGAAAAAAAATTTTAACCTGTATATTTCTTTTCTTTTCAAGATTTTATTTATTTATTCATGAGAGAAACAGAGACGGAGAGGCAGAGATACAGGCAGAGAGAGAAGCCAGCTCCATGCAGGGAGCCTGACGCAGGACTCGATCCCGAGTCTCCAGGTTCACGCCCTGGGCCGAAGGCAGATGCTTAACTGTTGAGCCACCTAGGCATCCCTAACCTGTATATTTCTAAATACACCCCACATGTTTCCCTTTTGAACTGTTGCACATTATTCCAGTTTTGGTGACTAGATCTTAAAATAAGTATGACATATATGTCAGTTACCCCCAAATTTCCTTTGTTCCTACCCCCAAAAAATTGGATCTCATTATTCTTGATCTCATCTCTAGAATTATATTACTTTATTAAATTCTCTTTGATAAAATTTGCAGTGGTTCCAAGTGTGGTGGTTTAATTTCTCTACTTAGATTGTAGGCTCTTTGAGGGGTCCTTACATCATCCTTTCCATCCCCATTATGTTCTATGAAGATGTCTGTTTTACTTCTCTAAGCCTTTTTTTGTTTCTACTGCCAGCCTCCTTGACTTCCTTTGGAAGGAGACTATGCCATCTTTATTTTTATATCCCAGCACCTAGAAAAATCTTGCATATAGTAGACACTCAGTGAATATTTGTTGAAATGCATCGTGAGTGAAATACATTCTTGCTTGGTTGATCTGACTGAGCTTTTCCACAGTAATTCATGGTTTCTCCTAGCCCATGGACACCGAAGCTGATTTACAGTTCCGTCCCCGAACAGGAAAAGCTGCATCAGCACCCCTTCTACCTGAAGTGGAAGCCTACCTACAACTCCTCATGGTCATCTTTCTGATGAACAGCAAGCGCTACAAAGAGGTATCCGGGACCAGCGAGCGAGAATAACATGCCCCAAGCAGTGCATGGGGTTGGTGGGAGAGAATGTCTCTGGTGAAGAATTGAAGAGAGTCACTGAGTTCTTAATCGTCCCCCTAGACTCTTCCCCCATGTAGAAACATACCTAACCCCACATCCAGGGATACCCCCTTAGCTCCTGTTCAGATACCATGGGAAGGGGCTGGCAGCCGCCATTCTGTGCTTATCTGTGGCACAGTGCAGTGGATTCTGTTTGGAAAAGGAGATTTGGAGACAGAAATTTGACTTCAAATCCTAGCTGTATCTTGGACAAATTAATTTCTCCTGGCTTTATATCAGATGGGAAAAACAATGCCCAACTCACAGCATCACCATTGACATTAAATAAAGTACTACCACAATGATCTTCATATAGTAAGCTTTCACAGTATTTCAGTAATTGGCAGTTCTTTTCATGGGACTGAACAACTCCATGGATACTGTACTGCCACTGCTTCCTCCAGTTGGGGCCAACTTCTTTGTCAGTCATAGCCACTATCCAGAAACCACACTCAAGAAATGACGTCCAAGGTCCAGGATGCACGGGTGGCTTAGTCAGTTAAGCAACTGACTCTTAATTTCGGCTCAGGTCATGATCTCAGGGTTGTTGGATCAAGCCCCACATTGGGCTCTACGCTCAGCTGGAGGGTAGGGGGAGCATCTACCTGAAATTCTCACCTTTCCTTCACCCCCATTCTGCTCTTTAGTGTATGCACGTACCCACCTGCGCACGTGCTCTCTAGAATAAGTAAATCTTTTTTAAAAAGAAAGAAGTGACAGTTCCCTCTGCTCCATCCTGTTTTGTTTTCTCCTTGCCTTGCCACAAGTTGATTTTTGTGTGTTTTTAGACATAATTCACCCCCTTTAAAGTGTGCGATTCAGGGGCACCTGGCTGGCTTTCAGTAGAGCATCCAACTCTTGATCTCTGGGTAGTGAGTTCGAGCCCAACATTGGCTGCAAAGATTACTTAAAATAATTAATTTGATTGGATGCATTTTTTAAAAGTGTAGGGCTCAGTGGGTTTTGGTATGTTCACAAGTTGTACAGCCATCATCACTGTCTAATTCCAGAATAATTTCATCACCCCAAAAAGAAACCCCATTGCTGTTAGTAGTTGCTCCCTATTCTCCCCTCACCCCAGCCTCTGGCAACGACTCATCTACATTTTCTGGCTCATGGATTTTCCTATAAATGGAATTATGTAACACATGGCCTTTCATGCCTGGCTTCTCTGACTTAGCATAATGTTTTCTAGGTTTGTCCATGTTGTAGTGTGTATTCAGCCCTTGTAATGGATGGATAATATTCTGTTGTATGGATATGCTGCATTTAACTTCTCCATCCGCTGGGTGATAGACACTTGGGTTGATTGTTTCCACTTTTTAGTAATTCTCAGTAATGCTGCTGTGAACATTTGTGTACAGACTTCTATGTGAACATACGTTTCCAATTCTCCTGGATTTATGCCTAGGAGGGGAGTTGCTGGCTCATATGATAGCTCCTTGTTTAACTTTTTGAGGAATTGCCACTTGATTCTCTTTTGGCTGCCTCCCCAGGCACAGAAGATCTCTGACGACCTGATGCAGAAGATCAGCACTCAGAACCGCCGGGCTCTGGACCTTGTGGCCGCAAAGTGTTACTACTATCACGCCCGGGTCTATGAGTTTCTGGATAAGCTGGACGTGGTGCGCAGGTACAGGTGGCCAAGGTCTGACCCAAGGTTAAGAACTGTCCCCCAGGCTCTTCCCTATACTCCAATCAAGGGAGGACTAATCAAGCGTAGGAGGATGGGCTGGAAAACACTTCACTCCTCTGTTTAAAACTTGTGGTGGCTCCCCATTTTCCTCAGGGAAACGCTGAAGTCTTCATGATTGCATGTGAGTCCCGACGAGGTCTAGCCCCTGCTCACTGCCTGCTTGACTCTACCTCTCACTGCTCCCTGACTCACTTCTCAGCCACACTGACCTCCCTGCTTTTCTTGGAGCCAGCCAGACACGCTCTTCCCTCTGCTCACAATGACCTTCTCCCTCCTTCAAGCCTTTGTTTAATTGTTAAATTCTCAGTGAATCCTACTCTGACCAAGGTATTTCAAATGGCCACCCCATCCTTCTCGCCTCCTATGTTCCTCATCACACTTACCCTGGTTTCTGCATAGCCCCGATCTTCTGTCATGCTCCCTAAGGCACTTATTTATCACAACTGTCTCACCTATTTGAATGTAGAGTTAGTTGTGTCCTTTTTGTACACCTAGAATAGCGCTTCACACCACAAGCACTTGATAGTTAAATGTTCAATGAATAACCAGAAAGGCAATTTGTGTCACTCTTTTTGGAATTGAGAGACAATAGAGAAGTCAAAGCCATTCAAAGAGTTATTTGAGGTGTTTGACGTCTTTTTATTTTCCTTCTTGAAGCTTCTTGCATGCCCGGCTCCGGACAGCCACCCTTCGGCATGACGCAGACGGGCAGGCCACCCTGCTGAACCTCCTGCTGCGGAACTACCTCCACTATAGCTTGTACGACCAGGCTGAGAAGCTGGTATCCAAGTCCGTGTTCCCTGAGCAGGCCAACAACAATGAGTGGGCCAGGTACCTCTACTACACAGGTGAGCAAGGGGTCCCACCCCTCAAGTCAGGGAGTGTGTCTCAGGTTCACGTGATGCAAATTTCCTGAAAATTTAGTGTACTTGGTGCCTGAGGGGCCCATTTTGGCACTCTGGTTTGTAGGGGGCTTTGGATGACACCATTCTTTGATCCACTCTCTTTTCCACACTCAGGGCGAATCAAAGCCATTCAGTTGGAGTACTCAGAGGCCCGGAGAACAATGACCAATGCCCTTCGCAAGGCCCCTCAGCACACAGCTGTCGGCTTCAAACAGACGGTGAGCAGCAGCTCTCATCCCTTCACTGCTTACTCATCTGATAATGCTTTAGTTCTCTTTCCCTACTTCGGGGCCAGGGGAGGCATCCTCAACCTTCATGATCCAGAGGTTAAATTGCATGTCCATTTGTGTATAACATTGATCAGAACACATTAAGCAGACCCTCCCTGCACCTCCAGTGGTTTATGTTCAGAGGACTCTCCTTCGTAGATGGGATTAGAATATTCCTGATTCCCCAGCACTCCTTACAGTCATTCCAGGCATGGGCCTGGATTGCGTTGAGAAACCCCAGGCTCTTTACTGGTCCCTCACATGCCCATTTGAGAGCAATGTTTTCTGTGGCCCGGGAACCCAGAAAATCCCCATGAGGCTGACTGATTCAGGTGTGGATAAGTCTTGGTCACCTAGAGCTGTCAGTCACCAAGGCTTTTTCTGAGTGCTGACCTTGGTGTTGAGCACTGTGAGATTGCAAAAGATTGTTACTCAGAAAGGCTTGAGGGCCTGTGTAAAGTCACAGAGCCTGGTAGCCAGAATTTGGACCCTGCTTTCCCAACCATGAACACCTATTTCCACCTCAACTTGACCTCTACCTCCTAATGCCCTTGAAAGAGAACAAGATGGGATCCCTGGGTGGCGCAGCAGTTTGGTGCCTGCCTTTGGCCCAGGGCGCGATCCTGGAGACCCGGGATCGAATCCCACGTCGGGCTCCCGGTGCATGGAGCCTGCTTCTCCCTCTGCCTATGTCTCTGCCCCTCTCTCTCTCTCTCTCTCTCTCTCTCTGTGACTATCATAAATAAATTTTTAAAAAAAATTTTTTTAAATTAAAAAAAAAAAAGAACAAGATGAAGATGACTAAGAATGACTAGGTCAGTATAGTCAAGTTCAGAAGTTGAAAGAAAGGTTTGGTTTTGGTCAAATAATTAAAGATACCTTAAAGAAAAAGTTAAATTTAATCTGGTTTTTGAAGGTAGAATTTTCACAGAAGGGAATGGCTTTTCAGACATATCATGATACATGTGCAGATTATTAGATTGCTTACAATATATGACATACACTAAAGTTCCTAAAAATACACGTAATCAACGTATAAACTGTGCAGTGTCTGGAAAGAGGTGTGGGGTAAATCAGAGTTCTCAAATCAGACTTTACTATAGATGGATAAGGTTTCTGGGATTTCTGTGGTGGAGCCAGGTGGGAGGAACAGAGAGAGCAGAAGTGAGATCTTTGGCCAGCAGACTATTGACGAGGAAGCCAGAAAAGAGATGGAATGGTTGCTTGAGAGAGGAAGAAGAGTTGGGGGAACTTCCACCCACAGAGACTTAAGCAAATAGTGGTAGGCCAAGGCCTTGGAGGAGCTAAAGAAGGGAAGGGTTAAAGAACACAGGTAGAGAAGCTGACTTGAGCTAAAAGCAGGGAGGCGGAGAATGTGTAAAAAGAGGCCTCAGCTTTGAAGTGGAGTCCACAACAGAACACTTTGAAAGCTTATCCATCCATAGTAAAACCCACATTCTCGCCTTGGGTGATCTCAGCTCAACGCTGACCTCCTGGTGCTTCACCAAAGTCTATTTCTAACTGTCTTAGTCTGCTGGGGCCATCATAACAAGCTACCACCAGCTGGGTGGCTTAAGCAACAGCAATCTATTTCCTTATAGTTGGGGAAGCCAAAAGTCCAGCATCAGGGTGTCAGCATGGTTGGTTTCTCCTAAGGGTCTCACTCGTAGACGGGCGTCATCTTTTATTCTCTTGAAACTGTCTTCCCTCTGTGCATGACTGTATCTTAATCTCTTGTAAGGACACCAGTCATTGGATTAGGACCACTCATATGACCTCATTTTCCTTAATCTCTTTAAAAGCTCTGTCTCCAAATGCAGACATAGCTTGTTTTACTGCGCTTTTTACACATACTATATTTTTTATAAATTGAAGGTTAGTGGTGACCCTGCATTGAGCAAGTGTCTCTGTGTCACATTTTGGTTATTCTTGCAACATTTCAAACTTTTTCATTATTATATCAGTTATGGTGACCTGCAATCACTGGTTACATGATTTGTTGAAGGACGAGATGATAGTGTTTTTTAAGAAAGTATTTTTAGGGATCCCTGGGTGGCGCAGCGGTTTGGCGCCTGCCTTTGGCCCAGGGCGCGATCCTGGAGACCCGGGATCGAATCCCACATCGGGCTCCCGGTGCATGGAGCCTGCTTCTCCCTCTGCCTGTGTCTCTGCCTCTCTCTCTCTCATTGTGTGCCTATCATAAATAAATAAAAAAAATTTTAAAAAAAAAAGTATTTTTAAATTAAGGTATGTACATTAAATTATTTTTTTTAGGTAATGCTGTTGCACACTCAGTAGAGTACGGTATGGCATAAACCTAATTTTTAGGTGCCCTGGGAAACCAGAAAGTCCCGTGACTAGCTTTAGTGTGGTATTCGCTCTATTGTGGTGGTCTGGAACACAGCCCATGATTATCTCTGAGGTACTGAGGGGTTAGCACTTCAACATACAAATTTGGGGTTTCACAGTTCAGCCTGTGATACTAATTCTGACCCCTCTTAATGAACACCAGACCTACGAATCTAGCTTCCCACCACACGTCTGTATAGATACTCCTCACACTTAGCTTATCAAAAATAGACCCCTCTGGGTGCCCCTTACCAGTCCTTCCTCCTGCTCTCCCGATAAAGATAGGAGCTTTGGAATGACCCCAGACTCCTCCACCCCGCCCCACTCCTCCTTCCCCATCACCCAGTTGTCTGTTGATTTGCCTCCATGTCTTTTGTATTTGTCTCCTTTCTGGTATCACTGGCGCCCTTGTTTGAGCCAGTAGCATCCCTGGTCGTCGTCTTCCCCTTTACGAACCCAGCTTTCACACACCTGCCTGACTAACCAGAGCGCTCTGCCTTGTCCAGGAAGCTTGCATTGCTCCCCATTATCTCCCCAATAGGGATGACAAGTTTTGTGAGGTAGTCAGGCTGGGGGTTATGAGGACACTACTGCTACCACTGCCGCTGCTGCCGCCACTGCCACCCATTTTAGGGACTGGGAAATTGAGGGCTTGGTTGCTCTGCTTTTCCTAGCTAGTGAGTGAAGACTAGCATTCTGTCTCCAAACTCTGAACTCAGCCTGGCATTCAAAACCGCACATCCCTAGGCTGGCCCAGCATCCCCCATAACCTTCCAGACTTCCTTGAGACATGTGCTACACTTGTCCGGTCTGTTCCTTTGACTAAAACATCCTCCCTCCTCCCCCTGCTTCATCTGAATCCTTACAGCATGTGTACAGCATGTGTTAACTTCTGCCTTTTCCCTGGGTTTCCCGTCACTCCTAGGTTACTCCAGGGAACAGGGCAGCATCGTAGGTGTGTGGGGGTGAGTGTGGGCACGATCTTATAACCTCTTGCTTCCATCATGACTCTTGCTTCGTCTGTGGTCCTGTCCATCCTACTTAGTGGGCAGCTCCTTCATTGCTGGCATCACCTCCCCCATTGTGGTTTTCCTCGCTTGGTGCTAAATCCACAGTAGGGAGCATCTAGAAATCCCTCACAGTTCTGTGGAGAAAGAAGGGCCGGGTTTTCCCACCAGCCTCCTGTACCCTACCCGGCTGCGGCCCATTCACTGAGGTTCTCCCAGTCTCCTCCTGTGCTTCTGCCTCTACACGTTCACCTCCTCTCCTCCAGCGACCAGCACCGTGGGCCAACTCCTGTCCCATTCTCTAGCCTCTGGGCCCTGCTCCCCCAGTGTTTCAGAGCCACAGGACCCTCCCCTCTGGCCTGTACCTCAGAGCATTGCCATTGCAGAGTAGCGTGCGAGTGGAGTGGCAGTTGAGATGGAGCTTAGGGCTCGGCATGGTCAGAGGGGCAACTTTGACCTAGCTGCCACTATTCCCAGTACCTGGCTCCCGGGGGCATGCCCAGCTCTACGTGGGCCTGATTGCAGTACCATCTTCCCCATCTCGCAGTGTGTCAGACTGCACTGAAGCCCCGTTTCTCTCTCTCCTCCCTCCTGCTGGGGCTCCCTGCCCTTTGTGTTCCTGTGTCGCACACCACCAGGTGCACAAGCTCCTGATTGTGGTGGAGCTGCTGCTCGGGGAGATCCCAGATCGGCTACAGTTCCGTCAGCCTTCCCTCAAGCGCTCGCTCATGCCCTACTTCCTTCTGACCCAAGGTAAGGCTGGTCCCGCTCACAGAGCTTGCCAAGGTCTGACGCTGTGGCCTCTTCAGTGCGTTTGCCCATTTGTGTCATCTGATCCACTCCTCTCCCCCTCCAGCTGTCAGGACCGGAAACCTAGCCAAGTTCAACCAGGTCCTGGACCAGTTTGGGGAGAAGTTTCAAGCAGATGGGACCTATACCTTAATCATCCGACTGCGGCACAACGTCATTAAGACAGGTGTGGATCAGAGTCTGAGGGGCCACTGGAAGAGCAGGACCCAGATGAGGCTTCTGCAAGGAATGGGCAACCCTAGAGATATCCTTGGGTGGGTGAAGGGGCTGTGTCTACCCTGCCCACCCCAGTGCTGCTTCCTCCCCCAGGTGTGCGCATGATCAGCCTCTCCTATTCCCGAATCTCCCTGGCCGATATTGCCCAGAAACTGCAGCTGGATAGCCCAGAGGACGCAGAGTTCATTGTTGCCAAGGTGGAGCTGATTCGGAGAGGGCAATTGCCACGTTGCTGCCACATTTCAGGGGATGGGAATGGAAGGAGATTGACCAAGGGGGAGGGCATGGTCTTTTCAGAGAGTGCCGGTCTTACAGTGTGAAGCCAGGAAGTTGCCAGAGAGAATGTGTACATGAGTGAGTGTGTGAGAGTGTAAGGAGGAAAGGGACAGGACAGGGTGTTCTTGGATTTAGAAGATGGGCTTTCTGGTGACTTTGTATCCCTTTGGGGGCCTGCAGGCCATCCGGGATGGCGTCATTGAGGCCAGCATCAACCATGAGAAGGGCTACGTCCAGTCCAAGGAGATGATTGATATCTATTCTACCCGTGAGCCCCAGCTGGCCTTCCACCAGCGCATCTCCTTCTGCCTAGATATCCACAACATGTCTGTCAAGGTGAGAAGCCGGGGCTGCAGAGGGGGTTTTGGCAGCATCCAAGGACTCCCCAGAGGAGATTAGCCTAGTTCCTGACCCATCTCTGTAAAGTCACTAAATGGCAGGGCAGGGGGCCCCAGAGGGAGCAAAGAACTCGTGAGCCTGTAAGACCTTCAACAGCTTCTGAGGGTATGGTTGCCAGGGAGGACTGGATGGATTCAGGGAGCAGGGTTCTAGATTTGCTTCCAAATTTGAGTCACTCACTTTCTCTGAGCCTCTGTTTCTCCATCCGTGAAGCTGATGGTGAGATTACCTGCCCTGCCTGCTTCAGGGCTGATGACATTAAATGCAGTCACTGTCTCCAGGCACCTAGTGAAGCCTAAACTGTGGGGAAGCCAGGATGGGTATCTAGTTCCACAAAAGGCTATGAAGCCCTTATCCAGTGGCAGACACTGACTTGGGTGCTGGTACTGTGTGCCAAGTATTTCCTGGTCTCTTCTTGCCCCAAGAAACTGGGGATGTTGTTGCTTTGCTTAAAATCAGGTAAATGCCGCGCTCAGAGAGACAAAAGGCCCTTTGCAACTTGGTCCCCTGTGTCTGTAGCCTTACTTCTGCCTGGTGAACCCTCCTCTCTCCTCCCCCTCCTTGCTTTTCTTTCTCCCCCCACCCCCCAGCTGGCCCCACTGAGCTCAGGCCAGGCGTTTTCACACATTGAAACCTCTGCCTGGAATGCCGTTCCCCCTTTCCCCCACCAGTGTGTTCCCTCCCTCCCCCTCCTCCTCATTTAGCATGCTATAGTAGTAATTTGCCTGCATGCCTCGCTCCCCACTAGACCAAACTGGAGAGCGAATGACCTTATTCCTGTCGTGGTGCCCGGTACACAGAAGCAGCACAATAAACGTATGTTAAATGAGTGCCTTCTCTTCATCTTACTCCTCTCTCTACTGTGCTTCAGGCCATGAGGTTTCCTCCCAAATCGTACAACAAGGACTTGGAGTCTGCAGAGGTAAGGTGCCTTTTGCTTTGGACAAGACCGAAAGGTCAAGCTTTCCTCCAGAGAGGGAAGAGGGAGGCAGTTTCTGGAAGGGCTCGGAGCTGCTCTGAAGCTTTGTGGTCCCTGCCTTGGGGTGGCTGGGTGAAACACTGTGAGAGCCCTGCTGGCCCCCAGCAGCCCAGCCCTCTCCCCACCTCTTGCCCCAGGAACGGCGTGAGCGAGAGCAGCAAGATTTGGAGTTTGCCAAGGAGATGGCAGAGGACGATGACGACAGCTTCCCTTGAACTAGGGACTGAGGGGGGCGGGTGGTGAGTGGGGACTGGCTCTTTATCTTCCCCCTCAGGGTCCCCTGCCCAGGGAACCGGCCCCTCTCCTGTACATGTCTCACAGACTCCGCATGTGCAGGGGGTGAAGGGTGCAGGGAGCTAGCCACCCCCACCTTCACCCCAGGACCCCTCCCCAGCCGGTGACAGCACACGGTGGGCAGGAGGTGGGCAGGTGGCCTCCCCAGGGCAGGGTCCTGGCTACTGATACGGGCAGCAGGATGGGAGGGGAGAGCCCTGTGCTCTCCAGAGAGCTGGGGACTGGAATTGGG
The DNA here is from genome assembly GCF_003254725.2 of Canis lupus dingo. Taxonomy (NCBI): domain Eukaryota; kingdom Metazoa; phylum Chordata; class Mammalia; order Carnivora; family Canidae; genus Canis; species Canis lupus. The sequence goes on along the minus strand of NC_064251.1, from coordinate 23,703,772 downwards.
ACATGGGTTGGGTTGTATGTTTTTTGAAGCTTCAATTATGATTTTTAAACAATAAAAAGTTCTCCAGAGTTCTTTGTGCATCATTTAATGACACTGCTTCACTTTCACACCTATGGGTATTGACAGACCCAGATTTTTCTTGCTCTTGGGGGGAATGGCCCAATGTAATCATCCAGTATGACTGGTTGAGGATGATGCCAAAGACAGGGTGAAGAGGTGATCTGTCACCAGAAGGGCCTCTCCTATCTAACTGGCTAGCCAGTATTGGGCAAGTCACTAAACCTCTCAGTCTCCTTCCCCACATCTGTCCAATAAAGGACTAGACTCAGTGACCTGGCCCTAAAGTTAGAAATCTAGACCTCTTGGGCAGCCCGGGTGGCTCAGCGGTTTAGCGCCGCCTTCAGCCCAGGGCGTGAACCTGGAGACCCGGGATCGCGTCCCACGTCAGGCTCCCGGTACATGGAGCCTGCTTCTCCCTCTGCCTGTGTCTCTGCCTCTCTCTCTCTCTATGTCTCTCATGAATAAATAAATAAAATCTTAAAAAAAAAATCTAGACCTCTAGATGATCAAAGAAAAACTGGGAGTCTAGCCCTCAGGTGAGGTTTGCAGAGGAGAGAAGGGGCTCTCATAAGTCTGCTGCAGTTGGAGGAGAGCAGGGCTTTCCCCAGTTGGCCCTTAAATATGGAAGACGGGCTCCTCCCTGAGAGCCGAGTGGGGTCAGGCAGGAGGGGGGCCCTGTGGCCCCTGCCCACTGACACTAGCTGCGGATGGTGAGGAAATGTGTCTGCCTAGGTCTTGAAGTCTCCTGGCCACTAACAGTGGTAACTCCCCATCTTGGGCCATTGAATTATTGCTACGTTCTCTGCTCCTGCCAAGCGCTCTGTTACCTGAACACAGCCTTGTGGGTTTCTGCCTCTACTTAACTGTCTTCCCTCCCCTGTGGTGCTCTGGCTCTCCACCTCCTGGATTTCTACACCTCCTCCAGGCTTCCTGCCTCACAGTGATTTATCCCCCTGGTTTCTGGAACACTCACTTGAGATCAGATACTTATAGGAGATGGTGTGAAAGTCTTAACCTTCCTAACTAGTTTGTAGGTTCTTAGAGAGCATGAGGCATTTGTATCCTCCCTGGGCTTTGCCCAGTGCGTGGCACACTGGGTTCAATGAAGTCTTGTTTGTTAGAGGAGGTACACTCTCTCCATCACAACTGAAGATTTTCATCCCCCAATAACCCTAATTTCCATTAAAGGCATGTTTTAGACTAGCCTTGCTTTTGTTCCTCCTCCCATCCCAGCCATGGTCACAGTGATCTGGCATTGGCCACTTCCTTTAAAAGAAAAAATTGCCCCCTGCCATATAATGAAACCCTTCAAAAAAAAAGTTATTTTGGGGGCAACTGGCTGGCTTAGTCGGTTAAGCCACCAATTATTGGTTTTGGCTCAGGTCATGATCTCGGTTGTGAGATCAAGCCCTGCATCGGGCTCTGCACTGGACGTGGAGCCTGCTTAAGATTCTTGCCTTCTTCCTCTTCCCCTCCCAGCCCCCTCCCCTGTGGTCACTCATGCACTCTAAGAAAAAACAATTTTTAAGTGATCTCTCTTTCTAATGTAGGGCATGAACCTACAACCCCAAGATCAAGTGTCACGTGCTCTACCAACTGAACCCCCAAGGTTATAAATCCCAGCACCAAGCCCTTAGTCCCTCAGACCCTCTCCTGGTTGGTAACAGATGGTCCAGAGAGTGTGTCACCCTGGTCCAGCGCACTCTGGATGGTGCAATTGTTTGTTTTGTTTTATGACTTTTTTTTTTTGAAGGGTTTCATGACTTGCTGTGATTCCCTGGTTCTCACCCACCTTGAGTCTATGGACTCTTTTTCTGTCTGCTTGCTGTCTGGAAGTTTCTTGTAATTCATTCCCGTGAGCTTGGTTTTCTCTTCCCAGAGAAGCTTATTGCCCTTTTTATGCTTGGAGAGCTCACCGTGTTCTCCACTTTCTGGGTGGTGGTGGTGTTTTAATTAGAGAACTACAGAAGGGCACCTGGTGTCTGCCTTTGGCTCAGGGCACGATCCCGGGTCCCGGAATCGAATCCCACGTCGGGCTCCCTGCATGGAGCCTGCTTCTCCCCCTGCCTGTGTCTATGCCTCTCTCTGTGCCTTTCATGAATAAATAAATAAAATCTTTATTAAAAAAATAGAAAACTACTATTAAAAAAATAGAGAAGCAGGAAGAATAACAAATATCCATGTGCTTTCCCCCCCAGTTTAATAAATGGTGACACTGGTTATCATGCAAGTTTCCTCAACCAAGACAAACTGTTGAGGAAGCCGCTCTTGTTCCTTTCCCAGACCCTTGCCTACCTTCTAGAGGCAGCCACTCTGATGAATTCAGTTGGGCAGCTTTCCAGTTTATGCTTTAATACATTTTGTTACATTAAAGTAGTGTCTTGCACTTTTAAATGATATATCACATGAATGTAACTTGCTCTCCACTCAGTCTTGGTTTTGAGATTAGTGGTGGTGAGACCAGGCTCAGCACTGTCCTAGGCACTGCGAAACCGCAAATTCCTCAAGGAGTTTTCATCCTGTGACGACTTGGTGGGGGAGGCGCATGTGGTATGAATGGACCACGATTTATTTAGCCCTTCCCCGACTGGGGCGCGTTGGTTTGCTCGGACATAGGATGCCACTGAGGACAGCTCCGGGAGTCTCCTGCTACAGGGGACTGTGTACATGGTGTGCAAACCTCTTAAAGGGCCGGATCGCACATTTTTTAGGTTTCTGAGCCATATGGTCTGTCACAACTCTTCATTTCAGTGCTGCACTTCTTGAAAGCGGCTATAAACAATATATAAACAAAATTATTTAACAACCCTGGGGTTTGAATTTCATAGGATGTTTACATGTTATGAAATATTCTTTTGATTTTTTCCCCCAACCATTTAAAAATGTGAAACCCATTCTTAGCTCGAGGTGTACAGATCTTGGCTCACAGGCCAAGTCTGCAACAAATGAGTCACTCCAGAGGCCTTAGAAAGAGGCTCCAAGTCCAGGACCAGATGAAAACAGGAAGCATGAGGGGAAGTCGCCACCGGTTCTGGCCTTTGAGAAACACCTGGGAAAGCCTTTAGGAGGCTGGACGGTGGAATGACCAGTAGGGGTCTCTGGAGCCAGTGCCTTTGCCAGTGCATCATGGCTTCTAACAAGCCCTGGCTCTCTACTTGGCCTTTATTGTCCCTCGGGTAAGGCTTAAGTCTGGATTGAGCCATTCTCCAATACAGCTATCTGAACAGGAAGGTAGTGTAATGGGGAGGATGCGAGCTGGAGAAGCCTGGTGTCACATCCTGTCTGCTCTGCCATGACTCGTTCTGTGATCTGGGCAAGACCCTTCGCTTCTCTGAGGCTGTCCCTTGTCTATAGTGGGAGTAACCCACATCCTTTTACTAGGTTTGTAGGATGAAATGACAAGAGTGTAATGGAAGGTGCTTGATGTACAAGAGGTGTCAAATAAGTGTCAGCCAACATTTGGATTTTCTCCCTATGGAATGGATGTCAGAACACTTCCCGGGATGAGCAGTTCACTTTCCCCTGGATGCTGCCCACTCCATCTTCTAACACTTCTGATCATTGGAAAGCTCTTTCCCTCTGTGGAGCTGAAAACTCGCCGGCTGTGGCTTCCACTCCCTGGGCCACTTCCAGCCCTGGAGACCCGGCAACAAACCCCCTCCTTCCCTTCCCCTGGTCAACACAGCCTGCTTTCTTCAAGTGGGATCTTGAGTCCTTTCACCCTTCTGGCCCCCCTCGTTAGAATTAACGTGTTCTCTCAATCAAACATCCTACACACTTGGACTATAGGTGAAGATAAGAGTCTGGGCCTGGGGCTGCCCAGCCACTGGTGAGGAAGGCCAAACACTGGTTAAGAGATCCGATGGTTAAGGAGCTCTTGGGTGGCTCGGTCGGTTGAGCATCCAACTCTTGAGTGCAGCTCAGGTCCTGATCTCAGGGTGGTGGAATCAGGCCCCGTGTTGGCTCTGTGCTCATGGGGAGCCTGCTTGGGATTCTCTCGCCCTCCCCCTCTGCCCCTCCTCCCCCACTTCTAAAATAAAATAAATAAATCTTAAAACAAAAGAATTTAAGACTGTGGCAGAGAGCAGACCTTGATTCTGCCACTTGGCCAAGTTACTTAACCTCTTTGAGGTTAGATTACTCTTCTGTAAAAGGGGAAATGGTTCTAGTATCTTTCTCATAGGCTTATTGAAAGGCATACCTGGGGATCCCTGGGTGGCTCAGTGGTTTAGCACCTGCCTTTGGCCCAGGGCCCGATCCTGGAGTCCCGGGATCGAGTCCCGCATCAGGCTCCTGGCATGGAGCCTGCTTCTCCCTCCTCCTGTGTCTCTGCCTCTCTCTCTATGTCTATCATAAAAAATAAATAAATGTTAAAAAAAAAAAAGAAAGGCATACTGCTCTCCTTGTGTGGAGAGGGCTCAGCACAAGGTTAGGGGCCTTGTGGAGTCAGATGAGTCCTCTGGAGGTTCTTTGGGGGAGGATGAAGGGACACGTTTGTGGAAGTGAATTTCCTGCCCCCCAGTTCCAAACCCACCCCTCTGCTGCCGCAGAGCTGGGCACAGAGCTGGCCCCAATCAGCGCATGGTGACCAGCTACCCAGCGGGAGGTGGAAGTGGGGAGCACCCTGAGGCCCTGGGAGGACAGGGGACTAGAGGCAGGATGCGAGTCAACAGGTGAAGGCCCTGCCAGCTGTGGCCACCAGGGGGCACCCCCGCCCCAGAGATGCCCTCACCCAGACAGACACACCCACTCCTCATCAAAAGGTGTCCTTCCTTGGCTGGTGCTGGGGTAAATTGAGACAGAAAGTGACAGCCTTGGGCGTGGCAGGGCAGCCAGCTAGGCCGGCCCGTGGCCGTGGGAAACCTTCAAGTCTGATCTGAGGCCCAGGCTGCAACCCTGAGTCGGAATCGGCTCTCCTTGACCTTAGGCTAGGCCCTTCCCTCTCCGGCCCAGTTCATGGGGTTTAGAACCGAATCAGAGACTGGCGCGGTTCTGGGGTTTGGGGCTAGGGCAATTTCTTCTCTCTGCCCCCCAGCCGTTCTCCGCCTCAGGGCAGCGCACACTCTGGCAGGCAGTGACCGGGAAGCCACGTCAGGGACCTTCCCCCAGCTCCCAAGTGCTGGGACACCACTGGAGGGAGGGGGAGCGCAGGAGGAGGAGGAAGGGCAAGGTCAGGTGAACCCAGAGCCCCAGAACCTCAAGGGTCTTGCTTCATTTGGGACAGACATCCGGTTTCCTTTGGTTTCTGCCAGGATTCCGGGGGCTTGGAGGAATGAGTCATGGGGGGGAGTGGGGGGTTCCCAGCTAACCAGTTCAAGATAGGGACCTGGGATGGTGCCCATCAAAGTATGGGGTGGAGACAGGAGGCTAGATCCCAACGGCCCCATCTCAGGCCCCTGGCCTCTCAGGAGGGGGACTCAGGAAAGCAGCCTCTTGGGAGTTTGAGGGGTAGAAAGGGGGGCAACTAGCTTCTTCCCTCCAACTCTAGACTCTAGAGTCTAGGGAACAGGTAGCTCGGGGATCCCAAGGGGGGTAGCGCCAGGGGGCTACTCCCGCAGATCAGGCAGGGGAGGGAGGGAGGGAGGGAGAGAGGGAGGGAGGGAAAGAGGGAGGGAGGGAGGGAGGGAGGAAGGGGCTGTCCCTGGCCTGCCTGGGCAGTGTGGGCCTGACTGGCCTCCAGGCTCCTTGGCTCTTATCTGTGGCTCAAGCTCACTTAGTTCAGTGCTTCAGATCAAACACCCTGGGGCAATTCGGCCTGGGCGGGGCTGAGGGGAGGAAGAGTGTGAGGGGGATCAGACGTCAAAGAACGATCAGAGATTCCACAATTTCACAAAACTTTCGCAAACAGCTTTTTGTCCCAGTGCCCCCCTACATTGTCCTGACACCAAATTTGCATAAATCCTAGGAAATTATTACTAAGCCCTGGTCGTGGCACCAGGTAATTTCCTCCCGGGCCTCCATGGGCTCCTCTATAAAGGCCCTCTGGAGCCCGTCCCTGCCAGAGCCCAGAGCCTGCAGACCCACCCAGACCTTCGGCTAAGCCTGCAGCCCAGAGCCCCATGAAGCTGACCGGTGAGTGTCCTGGCCCCAGGGAGGGAGGCTGGAGTGGCAGAGGGCTGGGAGGGCCCCCGGGCCCTGCAGTGGACCGCAGGGCTCCTGAGCCCCCCACCCCATCTGCTCTCAGCCCTGCAGCTGCTGCTGTGGCACAGCGCACTCTGGATGGTGCAAGAAGCCGCCCCCCTGGGCCCTACCGGCCCCCTGCCCCAGAGCTTCCTGCTCAAGTGCCTAGAGCAAATGAGGAAGGTCCAGGCTGATGGCACGGCGCTGCAGGAGACGCTGGTGAGGGAGAGCACCGGAGGGGACCTCGGGGCTGGGAAGGGGGACCCAGAGCGGACAGCTGAGGGCAGGCACAGGGGGGAAGAGCTGAGGGTGGGAAAGGGAATGGAGAGAAGATATGATCAGGGAGGGACGTGGGAGAGGAGAGACCCAAGGGAAAGGGAAGAAACTCAGAGGTGGAGCCATGGAAGCCTGGCTAGGAACCGGGGAACAGAGTGCTCAGGGACAGGGCTCAGAGCAGCTGCTGGCTGGCGGGCCGGCCTGCCAGGATCGCTGTGGAGGGCAGGATGGGGCTGAGCAGCCTGGCAGCGGCCTGGGAGGGCTGGGAGAGAGGGGAAGACCTGGGAGAGACGGGGAAGGTTAGGAAACAGGAGCAGCCGTGGCCCTGTCAGGTGCCCCTCACTCAGCATCCTTACTGTCCCCAGTGTGCCACCCACCAGCTGTGCCATCCTGAGGAGTTGGTGCTGCTCGGGCACGCTCTGGGCATCCCCCAGCCTCCCCTGAGCAGCTGCTCCAGCCAGGCCCTGCAGCTGGTGAGTTTCTGGAGGGGAGGAGGGCAACAAGGAGAGGGAAGGATGGTCTGGAAGTCTCCCTGGACCCCCAGGCTCCAATGTGGGGCCCTGAGAGGAGCGTCCCAGGCAGCACGTCCTGACTCCTCTACTCCATCCCCCAGATGGGCTGCCTGCGTCAACTCCACAGCGGCCTCTTCCTCTACCAGGGCCTCCTGCAGGCCCTGGCAGGGATATCCCCCGAGTTAGCGCCCACCTTGGACACACTGCAGCTGGACACCACCGACTTTGCCATCAACATCTGGCAGCAGGTGAGCCTCATGGGAAGTGGCAAGCCTTAGGGGCCTGGATGGAGCCGGTCCCCAAAGATCAGGCTGCAAGCCTGGGATCCCGGTTCTTTAGGGCCAGGGTGAGAGCATTCCCAGGGTGTGTGTCGGGAGCTACCACTCCATCCCAGGCCCCTCTTGCTGCTGGCCCTTCCCCGCTCTCCCTGGATGAGGGCAGGAACCAGGTCACTGGACCCTGAAACAGACCTGGGTTCAAGGCCTGACTCCACCATTAACTGCGTGGTGTCACCTTCCATGGCCTGTCACCCCTTTGCATTTCCTTATTCAAAAATGCCCACTCAGCAGGGCCTGATTGCAGATCTCATCTTTCCCCCCACAGATGGAAGATCTAGGAATGGCCCCCGCCGTGCCACCTACCCAGGGCACCATGCCAGCCTTCACCTCGGCCTTCCAGCGCCGGGCAGGAGGTGTCCTGGTGGCCTCCAACCTGCAGAGCTTCCTGGAGCTGGCATATCGCGCTCTGCGCCACTTTGCCAAACCCTGAGCAAAACCCTCCCCAGCCAGTGTATTTATCTTTATTTAATATTTATGTTTATTTAAATCTAATATTTAAAGATGAGGACAAACAGAAAGGAGCCCTGCACTCTTGGGTCCTTCCTGCCGTCTCTGAGTTTCATTGTCCTGCTTTTGCAGGGAGAAAAGCCCCTGTCTTCCTGTCCCCTGGACGGGGAGGTAGATAGGTAAATACCAAGTATTGATTCCTGTGACTGCTCCCTGGCCTGGCTCTGTGGTGGGCACTGGGTAGAATCCCAGTGACCCCCTTACCCCAAGGGTACCCACCTTGAGGCCCATGGAAGCATCAGGAAGTCTTCCAGGTGGGAGACAAAACAACCCTGTTTAATATTTAAACAGCAGTGTTCCCCTACTGGGTGCCCCCCCACTCTGGCCTCACCAGCTTGGCTTGCACGTGCCAGGTGGGCTGTCTCGCTTCTCCTCACGTCCCCTTCCCCACAGGCATCAAACCCGGCAGAGGCAGCCAAAGTGGGGAGGCTTGACCCTGGGGTCCCACGAATGTGCTGGGGAATCTAGTTTTTAAGACGTTTTCGGGAATATTTTGACTTCCAGTTATGGGGAGCCTCGGCATCACTCTCTCCTCTTTCTCGATGCCCTATGGCAACAATGACAAGATCCTGACACCTGCCCCACTCTCACCAGGGTCAGGATTCTGACCCTTCAAGGGCTGGCCAGCGGGTCATGTGTTGGCCCTACTGAGGGGGACTGGAAGTGGGGAGGGAAAGATGGGGGGGTTATGTGACACGTGAGAGGAACACGCAGCTCTTCATCCTCCACCTCTGCCCGTACCTTCTCACTGTAGCCAAACTTGGTGATAATAAAGTATTTTGTTTGTCTCCAGTAAATGTCCTTCCTCCTTCTTGGGTCCAGCTGGTGCCCAGCCAGAGGCTGGGAGGCGGGGAGTTGAATGGTGGTGGAAGCCAAGAGGGAGGGAAAGAGGGGGTGCAGGAGGCCATCCTCTAGCTCATCAACGTTCATGCTTTTAGCAGGGATTTCTCTTGTAGGGACGCTGGGCAGGTGCCAGGCTAAGTGCTAGGGATGTGGCAGCAGACCAGGCAGGCATGGCTCCTGCCCTCACAGAGACACAGCCTAGTGGGAGGACAGGACGCAGATGGGTCACCACACAGGCAGAGGGGAACGTGGGGTTGGGGTGGGGAAAGGGGAAACTTAATGGTCCAGACACAGACACTGAGCAAGGGAGGATTTAATATTTGTCATCTTCCATAAACTCCAGCCCATCCACGCTCACAGGTGTCCACAAAGGTAGAATGAGAAGTGCCGTTTAGAGATTAGGATCTGAGATCAAGGTTTCAACTTGGGTCAGAACTCAAGCTGATCTGAGCCCTGCACTCCTCTCCCTCAAGCTCTGCCTCTGACGGGCAAGGGAGCAACCTCATGCCAGCCACCATCTTCCTGCTGCTCTCAGCCTCAGGGGCTGCCGAGCCTGAGCTCACAGGGCAGCTGGGCAGGTGCATGTGAGGGAGATGCAGAGATTGGAGGGGCTGCTTCACACCACAGGTCAGATGCACTCCTGTGTCCCCAGCCGAGGATGCACCTGTGGTCCCACGGTGCTTCCACCAGACCTGTGAAGTCCAGACTGCCAGCTGGTCCCCAGGTCCCCGTCTCGAGGCTTCCCCTTGGCTCTTCAGGCACCTCCCACTTCCTTTTTTTTTTTTTTTTTAAGATTTTATTTATTTATGAGACAGCGAGAGAGAGGGAGGCAGAGGGAGAAGCAGGCTTCACGCAGGGAACCTGACGTGGGTCTCCAGGATCAGGCCCCGGGCTGAAGGCAGCGCTAAACCCCGGAGCCACCGGGCTGCCCGTGGCACCTCCCACTTCCCTTCCCAATCTGGGTCCTCAGAAAGGAAGGGCTGGCTGAGCAGGGCCAGAACCCCCAGCTGCATGGCTCAGAGCCCTCCTTCTCCACTTGCTCCTGAAGAAACCAGGACTTGGGAGATGTGTGTACAAGAAGAGCAAGGGTTAAACAGATCCAGCCCCTCAGCCCCTAGTCCTCCTCTGGAGAGGGGCAGATCAAACTGGAGCCAGTCAGACTCGGGGTGGGGTTGGGTCTCCTGGGAGAGCGTCAGAAGGACAGGACACCCTACCCCAGCACCAGCAGGGCCTTTAGCCAAAACCTCTCCCTTCTCAGAGTTCAGTCTGACTTTGGGGTGTGAGGGTAAGCAGCGGGCGTGTGTTGACTCCTTACTGCCTGGTGCCGGTAGGAGGAAGGGAAGTCCTGCCCCTCCTGAGCGGACAAACACAGGAACCCAAGCCTGCCCAGCCCTCCTCTGCACACCTCTCCTGCTCTCCTCAGCCAAGGACTGGGCCTCTTCCTGGGCACAACACATGGGATTCTAAGGAGAAGATGCTGTTCCCTGCCTCAGTGGGACACAGACACTGACATCACTTAGAATCACACAGGGACCCACAAAAGTCTTTATTTACAAATGAATTGAGTGAACTTCCCTCATGTGTTACAAAAAAACAAACAGACACACACACACACAACTTTGCACCTACAAAGTTCCTCAGAGGTACACGTACTGCTGGAAGAGGGCAAGCAGGGGTGCGGGGTGCTGAGGGCCTGGGCTAAGAGCCAGGCTGCACACATTCTTCAGGTGCTGGCAGTGAGCAGAGGAAATTATGAAAGAAAGAAACTGGGAGACGTCTTAGAGGTCAGATATCAGGATAGGGGAATAATCTGGAAATGACATAGGGCTCTTACATCACATGGATATGAGCAATGATGTCTCATCTTCCTTCACTGTTCCCTTCTGAGGCGCCTGGGGCTGCGTTCCCCCAGATGGCCCCCCGCGGCCACTCCAAGCCCCTCAGAGTGCAGCAATGGCCTTGGCGGCCACCTGGCGACCCAGAGACAGGCTGAGGTCCGTGATGGCCAGAACCACCTTGGGGCTGGACATGGCTGATACCTTCACCAGCTCTGATACCTGCCAGACAAATGGCCACTCACTGAGGCTGCTCTGGTCCCGGGGGTAGCCCTCCTACTCTGAGGGCTGTACTTGAACCCCATCTGCGTTAAGACTTGCTGCCCCCATCTGAGCACCAAGGTGGGGCCGGGCCAGGCCGGGCCGGGCCTGGGGCAAAGCACTCACGGTGGTGAAGGGCATGAACTGCAGGATGCTGCCTCGGCTGCCCTGCTCCAGGCAGTCCACACACTCCTCCATGAACCACTGCACAAACTGAGTGTGCGGACCAGCGGTGCGCGACCCCAGGATGGAGGAAATGAGCAGGAACAGATTGGCTGTGCAGAAGGAAGAGGGAAACACTCTGTGAGGGGGGATCTGAGAAGAGGAGAGACTGGGAGGTAGTGGCACTGAAAAACAAAAAGAAAGAAGTGCTCAGAGTGCCCCCCAAATGGGGGCGTCAGAAAGAGGAAGTGTGAAAGGAAATCGTGGGACTGGATGGGAGCCTGGGGGTGACAGGAGAGCCAGCAGCTGGGGAGATGGAGGAACGAGATGGGAACACATAACAGGGGTGAAGGGGCACCAGGAGACCCCCCCCCTCCAGCTAGTGAGGCCTCAGCACCCCCATTCCCCAGCCAGAGCGCAGTGGAAGGACTCACCCAGGACTCGATTCAGCGGGTCTCTCATGTTAACTGTGTGCAGCTGAGAGGCTGACAGGGAGCTGCTCATGGAGCGGTCAGCTGTGGGGCCAAGTGGAGGGAGCCTGAGGCAGAGGCCCCCTAACCTTTCAAAACCCCCCTTCCCAGGGGATGCCCTCACCCATCAGGCGTGGAGGAAGGCGTGGGGAAGTCCCCAGATCCAGAGTCACAGAGGGGCCCTAAATACAGAGATCTCAGAGGGAGATGAGAGAGAACATTTGGTGAGCACCGCCAGGTGCCAATCTGCTGGCTGCACACAGATCAGCCCACCTCATCCTCACACCCTCACTTCACAAATAAAGACACTAAGACTCAGGGATCCCTGTGTGGCACAGCGGTTTAGCGCCTGCCTTTGGCCCAGGGCGCGGTCTTGGGAGACCTGGGATCGAGTCACACGTCAGGCTCCCGGTGCATGGAGCCTGCTTCTCCCTCTGCCTGTGTCTCTGCCTCTTTCTCTATCATAAATTTAAAAAATTAAAAAAAAAAAAAAAAAAGACACTAAGACTCAGATTTGCTGAGTAACCAGCCAAAGGTCATAAGGTTTGTGGGTGGCAGACATAGCACCCTTCCTCTGCCCAAGTGCACAGTTGGTGCCCTAATACCTAAAAGGCCTTAGAGAAACTTCCTAGACTCAAGAGAAATTTCTGGAAATAAGAAAAATTAAATGCCACAGAAGCAGCCCTTGGCAGGGAGCGGTAATGACATCAAGGGGAGCTGGTAGGGGAGGGGTGCTCTTCAGGCAGGAAGAGTGGGGAGCAGCCCCAGTCCCAGCCCAGGCCTCAGGGCCTGTTTCAAGGGAAGGAAGACCAGAGCTCGTGAGTCAATGGTATAGACTGTGCCTGAGGTAATGAGCTCACTTGTGATGAGTAAAGGGTAGGGAAGGGACGGTGGTATGTCCGGGGCTGGGCTGGGGTCTGGGCAGAAGAGCTTCAGTCTTCCAGAGAGTCCCCAGCAACCTCTGGTCTCTCCGTAGGCAGAAAGCAGAGCAGCAGTGGGGAGCAGAATGGGACAACCCCCCACACATTCTCTGACAAGCAAAGATGCTGGCGGCCAGGTACTACGCCACGCAGCTTTCCCAGTCAGGAGTGAGTTCCCAGGAAAAGGAGGAGCCTGCCCAGCCCCATCTGAACACTCACTGGGACTCGAGAGGATGTTGGCATCTTCCTCATTGGAGCTCAGCAGGCGCATCAGCTTTGAGGGCTGCATGTCATCCAAGGGGAAGAGACTGACATAATCCTGGAGGGTGGAAGGGTCACTATTAGCCACCCTGGGCCCCCAAGGTTTCCGTTATCAGGGAAAAGAGTTGCGGCTCATACAGGAGTGAGGAAGACTCAGCTCCCCATAGGCCTCTGCCGGCATCTCAGTAGGGCCAGCCTCCCTCACCCTCCCACAGTCCTAATGAGAGACACCCTCACACGGACACCCCTGCAGATGCTTGGCCAGCCAAGCCCTGACACAGCCACCCAGGGGCAGGACCCGTGCCTCCTACCCCAAAAGCCTCAGTAAATGTCTGCTGAGCACATGAACAAGTGAACAGAGGGGTCCCCTACCTCGATGTCTTCACGATGTCTCTTTTTTTGGCGGGAGGATGCCTGTCCCTTATGGGAGGAATAGGAACTCAGGGCACACCAGACAGCTAGCCTGGCAAAGGGTTCCAGGAGAAGAGGGTAAAGTCAGAGGGCCCCAGAGCGGGTTTCTGTGCCTGTGCCCCAGCTGACAGGGCTTCCCCACAGCCCAGCCTCCCTGGGCAGCCCCAGGCAAGGGGCACTCGGCACTGCTGTGGGGACTTGGGGTTCAAAGAGAATCCTACTTGGCCAGAGCAGTGCCAGGGGGGTCCATGAGGCTGTGCCACTTGGAGGAATCGGTGAGCAGGCCAGGCAGGATGTGGCCCAGCAGGACCAGGGTCACTTGCTGCATGTCCAGACAGAAGATGGAGTAGAGCAGCTCCACGGCCCGCAGAGTGTGCTCCTTCCGTGTCTCCTTCAACAGCTCCTGGATGAACAGGGAAGGGTTTGGAGCCAAGGGCTCCCGACACAGGGTTCTCTAGGAGGGCACACAGGGGCAGCCACACCAGCCTCTGGCCACTGCTCCTGAGAAGCTGGCTCCCCTCAGAGCCCAGGAGCCCCGAGACCAAGCCCTGCCTCTGTATTTCGAGGAATCTTCTCACAGGACTGATGCAGCCTCTCAGAGAAGCCCCGCCAACCAGGCTACATATAGGACTCTGGTCCTGGTTGGTATTTTCTCAGCTCTCTCCCAGTCTGAGGGTACTTGCTCCCCCAGCCAAGGACTGGGTGAGCATCTGGCCCCCTAATTGCCATGCCCTTGGTACCTTAATCAGGTTGTTGCAGAACCAGTAGACACCTCCCATGTGCAGCAGGGTGTCAAAAATGTGGATGGAGCGACTGTCCACCCATCCTTTCTCCAGCACCTTGGCAAATATGTCCGTCAGCACCTCCTTGATGGGTCGCTTGGGGGGCAGCAGATTCCAGTAGGGCATTGTGTCCACACCCGTGGATGGGAACTTGATCTGGGTGGCTGTCTGCTGCAGCACGTCAGCACACATGTGCTCCAGAATTGAGCTCATGATCACCACCCTGGGGGACAGGGAGAGGACCTCAGGTTCAGGTTCAGGCAACACCAGGTTTAAGAGCAGAACAAACACCCAGGCCAAACTTATCCCAGGACTTGAGTTACGGAAATATTCCTGGGGAATGAACCCCATTCTGTGCTGAGGGAGGAGACAAGAGGAAGTCACAATCTCCTAGCAGACCTGACCCTACTGGTCCTGCTCCTGGCAGGTCTCTCACCTGCTGGGCACAAAGCCTAAGGTGGGGGGCAAGTTTGCTCTCCTCCCCCAGGTTATTCCAGTGACATATTCATATTTTCTCTTTTTCTGTCTCCAACTTCCCCCATCCCTCAAACCTGAGCCCTGCCAATCCCTGGACATAAATAAATACAATCACTTCCCTCTGGGCTGAGTGCTGGTGGGGGGGGTCCCCGCCCAGCCTTGGCCTCCTCCCAAAGTAAACTGTTACTTCCAGGACAGGGGCCCAAGGGCTGCCCCACAAGACTCTTCCCGGCCTCTGTTAGCTGGGCAAACAGAAGCATATGTCCAGGAATTTTCTAACAGTCTTTGACTGAGTTAGCACTCAGACCCCCATGAGTTACCCGGTGAGTTACCCAGTGAGTTACCCAGGTCTGAGTGCTAACTGTTCCTGGAATGCTGGATGGCTCTTGGAACGTTGCTATGATTCTCAGAGCCACTTCTTTCCACCTGCATAATGTATCCACAGATTTCCCACTATTTCTCACCCAGAGAGGAGTCAGGGTGCTTAGCATGGATTATGTCAGAGCAAATTCTCCATTACTTGTGAAGGAAGGATGTGAGGGAAGAAGAACAGAGAAGGAGGTGAGGAAAAAGATGTGACCTTACAGGCCCTCACCAACCATATCTAGGCACAGTGTTTCCACTTCTCCACTCTAAGGCACCCTGACAGCTACTTGGTGAGCCCTCTCTCCTAGCTTACCGGTCGTGCATGCTCACTTCATAGCAGCACCATTTGCAATAGCTGAGAGGTAGAAGCTACCCAAGTGTCCACTGACCGATGATTGGGTAAACAAAATGTGGCACATACATATGATGGAATACTATTTTGAAGGGAATTTTGACACAGGCTATGACATGGATGAACCTTGGGGACATTATGCTAAGTGAAATAAGCCAGGCACAAAAAGACAAACACTGTAGGATTCCAGCTACATGGGGTACCTAAAGTAGTCAAATTCATAGAAAGAGAAGGTAGAATTGGTGGTTACCAGAAGATATGGAGGGGAAAAGGGGTGAGTTGTTAATGGGTACAAAGTTTCAGATTTACAAGAAGAAAGGATTCTGGATGTCTGTTTCACAACAATGTGAGTATCTCATGTTGCTAAATTACATACTTAAAAGCAGTTAAGACAGCCAATTTTATGTTTTTTTTTTTTTTAAGATTTTATTTATTTATTCATGAGAGACAGAGGGAGAGAGGCAGAGACACAGGCAGAGGGAGAAGCAGGCTCCATGCAGGGAGCCCGATGCGGGACTCGATCCCGGGACCCCAGGATCACACCCTGGGCCAAAGGCAGGTGCTAAACCGCTGGACTACTCAGGCGTCCCTATCTTACTAGAATTTAAAAAAGAAAGTTATTAGATAGGGGAATGACCCAAAACCACTGAACTCAACACAGATGGAAGCTGCCAGGGAGGTCCCCCTCAGCTCTGAAAAGCCATGGCAGGAAAATGTCACAAAAGATAGGCAGTTGGGAGGATAACGAGGGTGCGCAGGCCCAAGGTTCATAGTTCTACAGATGGGTTCCAGGTTATTAGCTACAGCTAATAAACTACTCTGTTCTGCTGGTAAGCTAGTTCTTCAGAACTTGAGCTCTCTGAAGACCAGAATCACAGCTATTCAGGGTCTGCGTTTCTGGGACACAGCAGGGGCTGGATCGTAAACACTCCTGGCTCAGAGACACACTCTAAATGTTGCTGAGTCAGTGCATGAACACGTAAATAAGAATGTGAGTGAGCAAGTGAGCAGCATGTTTGGGAAAGTAAGAGAAGAGGGGGATACTAGTTACTGGAGGTGCCAACTTCTCACAACAGGCCTATAGAGTTCCAGAGGGGAGGGGATGGGTTACTGACCTCTCATTGTAGAACTGCAGGGTGTTCTCACTGTACAGCGGCCCTGCCAGCTGGCGGATCATCTGCAGCGACTTCTCACGCTCATCCAGCCCCAGCATCCGCACGTGGGCCACAAGCCAAGCCACAGCACATACTGCCAGACTGCACACTTTCCCCTTGATATTATCTGTGATTTTCTGGGGAAGGAAAGGGTGACTGAGGCCGCTTTCTTCCCCGCCCTGTCACTTTCCCTGGCCTCTGTGGGCAGCTAAGTGCAGCAGGTGGAGTCTTGGACTGCATCCCCCACCTCTTTTCACCACAAATATGCCTTTCCCAAAGTTACCTGGGTGGGAGGGAGTGGCTAAGCCTATGATTACAAGTAAAATCAACATCCAAACATGAGCTCCTGGATTAAGGGTCTTTTTGTTCTTATAAAGTGTAACAAGCTATCAAACACGGGCTCTGTGTCTCAGGGAAGAGAAAAGGTTGCTGGAAAGGTGGGGCTACCTGGATGGACTCGAAGGCCAGTACCCCATTCTCCCAGGCATTGAGGATCTCCAAGATGGCCGCTGAGATGCTGAGACAGGCTTCGTGCCACTTCATCTGCCTACGAGATGTAGGGGGGAGAACAATCACCACGGGGGAGTGTGGGATGGGCTGAGGGAGAGGGTCATGGCCTGCCCCCACCACCACTCTTGGGGCAGGCACCCGGCCACTGACACCAGCTTCATCTCCGAGGAGTTGTTGAGCAAGGCCACCAAGGACTCCACTTTGGTAGAGTCAGGCCAGAAGCATGGGTGGTCAGGGTTCAGGATTTTGCCCTCTTCGGGCATGCAAGTCTGCATCCACGTCTCAAAGAAGGGCACCTGTGCTCCTGTGCTTGACTCGGACAGAATCACCTAGGGAAGGAAGGGAGGGAGGGAGGGTCAGCAGCCAGTGCTCTGTGCCTCAGTTTCCTGCCCCACTGCTGCTTCTTTCCAGCCTGAAGAACTAAAGATGCACTGGTCTCAGGGAGAAAGACAGGGGCTACGCTGCCACCTAGTGGTGGGTGTGGGTGTGGCACTGAAGGATTCCGGAGTAACCAAAGGGGGCGTCTATGGGCCCAGGGGCACCTTCATTCTGCACCCAGCAGAACTAAGTAGCTTGCGGGGTGGGGAGGGGCGGCCAAGTTACTGGTCATTTCCTTCCCCCTCTCCCTGCCCACTTGGTGCCCCTAATCTTGACTGCTCTCCTCTCACTCACCTCTGAACCATAGGTCTGGGCCACGTGGCACAACATGAGGAAGGAGATGTCGAAGAGCAAGGCTCGAACTGAGGCTGCTTTGGCTACGGGGAACAAAAAGCCTGACTCCACAGCCTTGAGCAGGGCCCAGAACCCTCGTCTGGATCGGAAGGGGGGGGTCAGGATTTGCCTCAAGGAAGGTCAGTGATCAAGTGGCTCCTTCAAAGCTCTGAGGCTCAGAATCCTTTTCTTGAGTCTCAATTGGAACATCATCCCTTCCTTGGAATCCAAGACTCCTGATACCCTCCTCCTTCCCAGCACCCAACCAAATCATAAAGAGGGAGGGCAATAGACAGAGGTGGTTTTGGAAGAATTCTTTGCCCAGCATTCCCCTTTCAAGGCTCCCCAAAAGCTTCAGTCAGTCATTGCTCAGGGGAGAAAAGAGCCTCCCCAGGAGGAGCAACGGGCCCTCTGTCCTCCCCTGTTCTCTCCCCCGACCCTTCCACAGTGCTGGGTCCGGGGGGCACAGAGCTGACTTACCGAGTTCTTCATTGCCATGTGTCGTGAATTCATTCAAACTGGGGGAGGAACAGAGATAGGTCACAGCAAGCAGGGCAAGGGTTCAGGGGGCTACGCCTGTCCAGAAAGGCAGTCACTAAAGTCTGAATTAAGGGTGAAACTTAAAATGAACACTACCACTACAAAAAGAACTCTTTGTTTTTAAAAGATTTCCAAGGCAGCATGCCTGGCTGGATTGATCATTAGAGCATGTAACTCTTGATCTCAGGGCTTTGAGTTTGAGTTCCAAAACAGATGTAGAGATCATTTAAAAATAAAAATCTTGGGATCCCTGGGTGGCGCAGCGGTTTGGCGCCTGCCTTTGGCCCAGGGCGCGATCCTGGAGATCCAGGATCGAATCCCACGTCAGGCTCCCGGTGCATGGAGCCTGCTTCTCCCTCTGCCTGTGTCTCTGCCTCTCTCTCTCTCACTGTGTGCCTATCATGAATAAATAAAAATTAAAAAAAAATAAAAAAATAAAAAAAATAAAAATCTTGGGCAGCCCGGTGGCTCAGCGGTTTAGCGCCGTCTTCAGCTCAGGGCGTGATCCTGGAGACCCAGGATCGAGTCCCATGTTGGGGTCCCTGCATGGAGCCTGCTTCTCCCTCTGCCTATGTCTCTGCCTCTCTCTCTGTGTGTGTTTCTCATGAATAAATAAATCTTTAAAAATAAAAAAAATAATAAAAATAAATAAAAATCTTGGGGCACCTGGGTGGTTCAATGGTTGAGCATCTGCCTTGAGCGCAGGTCATGATCCCATGGTCCCAGGATCGAGCCCCGCATTGGGCTACCCCCTCAACAGGAAGCCTGCTTCTCCCTCTACCTGCTTATGCAGGTGCACGCATGCTCTGTGTCAAACAAAATCTTTAAAAATAAAAATCTTAAGAAAAAAAAAATCCAAGGCCCAGAGAACAGCTCACCGGATGGAACAAAGTTCTATGTATCAAATTCCATGTCAACCAAAGAGTCAACAGTGTTTGAGAGCCCCTTAGTAACAACTGGGCGCACCCGAATCCCTTCACTCCACCATTTAGTGCCTCTCATCTCATCAAACACCTCTACTTCATGCTCAGCAGCAGAGAAAAGAGCACTTGACATCCAGAGACCTGGCCCTTCGCTCAGTGTCTTCAACTGGGATGCTCTGGCTTGCCCTAGGCATCTCCAGGGAGACCTAGACCCTGGGGTCTTGCCCCTACTCTGCTACCTCTTCCTTTGGACACGCCTTCCCAACTCGGTTAGGGGCTCACCATTCCTTACTTGATGAATTTCCGGGCAAAGGATTTAAGCTTCCCAGTGGCAGCAGCGGCGGCCAGCAGAAGATCCAGACTCTTCCCAGAGAGCATGTGGCCCAGGACTCCTAGCAGCCCCTCTGGGGACTTGGAGTGGTCTGCATCCATCGTCTAGGGACACAACAGGAAATCAAGTCCTGAAGAAAACCCAAAGACCTCCCACGACCACCAGATACAGCCTAATCAACCAGAGCTTCCTGCTCTGCACGTCTCCATCAAGTGGCATACCACAGCCTGAAATCCAACCTATATCTTTCTGACTCCAATCTGGAAAATCACTCCCCAAATCCATCTGCTCTCTGATCCATTCCTCTCAACTAAACTGGGATCATGGCGGTAGGGGTGTGGGTGTGTGTGTGTGTGAGAGTCCCCACTGCTTCTGCAGGAGCAGGTGGAAGCATCTACCACAGTGCCTATCTTCCAAGCAGTGCCCAACAAATGCTAGTTTTCATTGGCAGCTTCCCTGCCTTGCCTGCTTCTCTACTTCCAAAGTAACTACATATAAAAGCCAGAAGACAAAGAGGTCTACAGCCTCAATTTCCTTTATCTGGAAGCAGAGGCAAAAGTGGAAAACAGGAAGAGATGACCCTGGAGACAAGGGAAGGGCATACTCACCTTGAGGATATTTGTGACAGTGGGTTCTGCCCGGAGGATCAGCCCAGGATTGGGCTGGATGTTGGCATTTTCTCCTGATTTCAGCTGGGGTGCATGTTCCCGGTCTGCTGCGCTGTGGCCATAAGCCATTGGCCAAGAGAAGGGAAAAGAAAGAAGTTCCTGATGTGCTCCCTGGTCCAGCGCCAGAAGCAGAGGCCCAGAGAAGGTGGGGAGCATAGAAGAACCTCTGCGGTTGGGGTGATGTTCATGCATGCATGTCCACTGGTGTGACTGCTTCAGTTTGTCACTGATCATTACCTCAACTCTGAAAGTTCACTTGAGATTAAAGGAAGATTTAGGATTTTTATTGTGTTCACAGAGGGTGAGAATTCAAGTGCAGCACCCAAGGGTGCAGAAGCCTAGTGCACAGAAACCCGTGTCTGCCACTCCTGGTAAGCCTAGGCATGGCCCCAGGCACCTGCACGGGAAGGGGAGAGGCACCCAGCAGTCCAGCCTGGACAGGAGGAAAGGGGGGCAAGCGGCACGTCAGCCAGGCCGGGGGGAACTCATGCTTACCGCTTGGCCAGAAGGTTGGTCACACTGGCTTCGGACAGAAGCCCCTGCTTGCTACATTCTTGGAGGAGGAATTTTGTACAGTCACAGCTGTGAGGGAAAAAGATCATGAGGGGCCTGGGCACACAGCAGGGATGACTGAGGGATGGGGACAGTAGGCCTCTGCCTCGTTTCCTCCCTCCTTCAGGATGGCAGATGGGCTCTGGCACCCAGCAACTACGGGGCTGGGGCCTCCTGCCCCTGCTCAGGGGTACGAACCAGGTGACAGTCCCCTGAGATTGGCCTGGCACAAAGGAGCTGGGGAAGAGCCAGAACACCTTCTAGAAGGTAGAGCAGGGGTGAGCTAGGGGAGTTCGTACTTGCAGCGCTGGTCAGCTTTGTCCAGCAAGGGTGTGAGCTTCAGCAGGAACTCAAAAGCACAACTGACATCCTCGGTAAAGTCCTACAAAGAGCCAGAAGCTGCCATCTGCCTTCTGGGTCCTCTACTCCACCCATAGCTTGTGATGCAGGTTTACGAGGACACCCCATTGGACATAAACACCAAAAAGTTGGCCATGCCCACCACTGGCTTCCAGTGACATGACAGGGAGGAGTGTAGAGGACCAATCTCTACACTGGCCCTGGTCACCTCTGCATCTCGTGTGGCCTGGCCACCTCTATCTGGAGAATGGGCATGCACACAAGCATGCGCACTTACCTTTCCAACCTGCCCCCAGGTGCAAGAATGCAAGACTGACCCCTCCCTTGCCCATTTCTCCTTTGCCCTTGTGGAAACAAGGATTCACGAATTCCCATGACCACCTTTCCCCTAATCTCATTTCTTCAACTTACCTTGTCCCCATGACAGTATTTCTTTAACTTCACCAAAACCTGTGGAATCTAGAGAGTGAGGCAAGAGAAAAACATGAAGATCAATTTCTTCTCTCTTTCCCCCAGAACTAAAGGCATCCCTTCCATCTCCTTGTTCTGAACAGACGCAGGATCCCTTCCACCTTGGAAATGAAAGCACTCTTAGGGCCAAATTAGAAAATTGGCAGGCATCTAAGTGCTTAGTGCCCAATGCCTACAGGACACAGAGACCCCTCACTTCTGCTGTCTCCACAAGGAATTGCCATAAGCAAAGGGAATCCTGATTCAAGGACCGGGGCCACTGCTCTGGCTCCTATAACTGCCCCGCGCCAATCTTGCTGATGACTGAGCTAAACGGCACCTGTGTGCTAAGAGATGGCACACGCCTGCCAAGTAGGCTAAATATAGCCCCAGGACTTTCAGAGAAAAGACTCGATGGGAACTTGCACCGGAGGACCTGGCAAGCTGCAGCCAACACCAGCAGGGAGAAATGCTGGACAAAGATCCTAGGTGTTGCTGCTTTTCCTGAGAACCATTTCTAGACTTGGCTCTGTTGCTCCCATGTGCCAGGTACCTTAAGGAAGGTGAATGCTGTCCACTTGAGCTCCTCCGTACCCTCGGGAGACTCGATGAGCCCCACAAAGCAAGCTTTCCAGATCTCCAGGACAAAAAGTGGGGTGGGAATATGCTGTAGGATGATCCGAAAGTGAAGACTAAGAGGGTGTCCATCCCCCTTCATCTTCTGAAGGTCCCAGGGTTTGGGGGGATGGTAGGGGCCGGTCAGGCAAGCTCAGAGACTGTGCAGGACAGGTGCTTCACGACTCCAATGTGAGAACAGGTGAAATGGCACCACCGTGCACGACAGGGATCTGATTGCCACCATGGGATCAGGAGAAATCCCCTTCCTCCCAAGAAGTACCAGAAGAATCCTCCCCACTGCCCCAAGTGGCCAGGCCACCATGTTGATGGAGAAGCAGCCCTGGGCCCCCCACCTGCATGCGCTTCACCATCATCAACTGTTCCACCAGGGGCTGGGTCTCGCCTGTCAGGTTCATGGTGCCCTCGAGCAGGACCACGGCATGAACTGTGGGGTAGCCGGTCTTGTGCAGCTGCTCCGAGTGTACAGCCAGCATTGTGGGGATGCTGAAGGGAACGGGTACACAGCGAGGGGGCAGGTGAGAGCAGGTGAGTGGAGGCCAGGAGCCACATCTCCCCACCCACACCCAGGGCCTTTCCTCTCTCCCTCCACCCCAATCAGCCTGGGGCCCAGTACCTCCTAATGAGCGTGCCACACTGCTCAGCCTGGCTCCGGAGCTGGGGGTTGCTGAGACTGGCCAGGATCTCCCCGAGCTTCAAGAGAGAATGCTCAATGGCAGTCCAGGAGGCTGGTGGAGAAAAGGACATGCAGACATACGATGGCAAACAGAGAGGAAGACACTGGCCCTGAGCTCCTCAACTGGCCTCTCTGGGCCCTCAAACACACACATGGAGGTTTCCCCTGAGGATGACATGGAGGCCAGGGGCCTGAGGGCAGCATGCACGGTTTCTAGAAGGGGGATGGGGAGGTGAGCACCAACAGTGAAGGCCCTAGAAACTATCCCCAGAGGCCTGCCTCCTAGGGTTGCACGTAGCTGACTTTAGAGCCTAACACAGATATGGCTTAACATGGGCAGTGGCAGGGAGAGGCACAGCGGGGCTGGAGTCCAGCAGCTAGAACAGGGAGGCAGCCACAAATCGCCTTAGAAGCAGCCAGCCTTGCAAGCGGCCACCACTATATAGGGCTAAGTTAGATTCCCAACCAGCCTCCCGGGTTCACCCCTGCCTTGCCCTGTTGAGGCCTCTGCTCTCACTGCCCTCCCTCTTTGCAGGTGCCCACACTCATCACCACCTCACAAACTCACTCTCCTCAAGCCTTTGTTCAAGCCCAGATCCTTCCTTCCACAACTCACCCAACTGGTCCAACCCACTGACCTCTCCTCCTAAATGCTTGTTTCACGGTCTATACCGCATTATTTTGCACTTAATTAAGAGTCACTTATCCTAGTTACAACTCCAGAGGGTCAAATGATGAATACTGGTACCAACTAGCCTGTTAACCTCCATGTGGCATGGGGAAAAAAACAAAAAGGTAAGACCTAAGATCCATTAAAATTAAGGTAAATATTCATTCACTTTTCAGCCACTAAAACCTTTGTCAAGGGCTCAAGATAGGTAAGACACTATCAACATAGTCCATTTTTATGGAGGGATCATCTCTCTGGACTTTTGACAGGTAACAAAACATACTTTAAGAAGTAACAAATATACAAATCCTATAATAAATTCTCCAAACAGGTCCTGAAGACCTGGGTGTAATCCATTCTAGCATTCTTGCTGCTGGAGAGTAAGAGAACCTTAGGTGGCCTCAAGCTACTACACGACTGTGGCCTTGGGCCCCATGTCCAGAAACACTAGAGTTTCCCCTCCTATCTGTCTCCTCTCAGACTCTGGAGAGTTCCAATATTTAACATCTGCACCTGAGTCAAGAGGTGTATGATACAACAGGCCTGATAGCAGACAGGTACCATGTTTAAAGGGACATGTTAGGCAACACTCAAACAACAAGAGGCATTTGTTTTCAGATGAGTAGTGTGGAGACAAACACAAGGATGGATGGTGTGCTTCTCTTGTCCTCTAATTTCTTCCATGTATATTACATACTGGTCTTGCTCCCCACTAGCATGTATGCTTTTTGAGGGCAGGGACCCTGCCACATGCTCCTTTGGTAGCCCCCCACCCCCCGCCCCCAGCACCTGGCACAGTGCTGGGCATACAATAATGCTCAGTAAATACCTGTTGGTTGATTGGCTCGGGTGCCACCCTGCCCAAGTCCCTGGGATGTATGCAATGCTTATGGGGAGAAAAAAAAGGAAGTGGGATGATTTCAGATCCTCCTGGAAAGAAGTGGGATGGCATCCTGCCTCTCCCCTCTCAATTAAAGAACCGGCTATGGGAACAGTGGCAGGTGGGGCTCAGGGGAACCAGGGGACATACAGGCCTCCTCTAGTTTGGCGATGTGGAGCAGGGCCCGGTTCTTGGTGCTGCTGAGGGTCTTCTCCAGGCGTAGCAGGCACATGGCAAGCTGCTTCTCCCCAGCTGCTGGAGTGCCGGCCTCCAGCCCCTCCCGGAGCCGCTCCGCAGAGGCTGCAGTGCAGCGCAGCAGCCAGTGGAGGGCGCTGAGAAGGGCCCGGCACAGCCCGATGCACTCCTCTGCTTTGCCATGACAGCTACCGGGAAAGGATGCAAAATCTGTCTTGGCTCCAAGGGCTGAAATATTACCCACATCAATGTTCCCCAGAGTGCCTGGCACACCCCTACTAGGGAAGAGAGCTGGGAAGCTAGCAAAGTCCTAGGGAAGACAGCCCCGTCGACTTCCACCAGACACGATTTCAAATGAGCCACTCCAAAGAGAAGAGGCCTTTTGTCCTAAGGGACTAAGTAGAGAAGGATGGGGATGGGTGGGTGCAGAAGAGCAGATGGGAAGAAGTAGTGCAGGAACCCACTGGGTTGGTGTCAGTCTATGGGCTAAGGAGCTTCTCTTTTACACTAAGATAATGCTGGAAGCTTATGAGCCCTGCCATTACCTCAGTCGGTCACAAAACATGTCCATGATATCCAGCAAAGCCTGGACACACAAGTCCCGGGAAAAGTCATCAAACTGTGGAAAGAACAGTAATGATGCTACGGAACATCCCAGTCTACCGCTGGTCTCACATGTGAGGCAGATGGCATATTCAGGATGCCTGCTCTTCTTTCCTCCTACCTCAGGTTTCAGACCCGGCATTCTTTCAACACTGAAAATTGGCTCCTAATTGCCATCCCCCCACTTCCCAGGATCCTCCCTCCTTCCAATGGAACACAGCAAGGCCAGCTACAGGCATTATGTGCTGCCTGTCCAGCCTCAGAGTTCCTATGATCAGAGCAGTTGAGGAGGTCAGGCCCCATCCGTCACTAACATCTCCCTAACCCCCTGCCCTCCACCTAGCTTGTTTTATGGCTCTGGTCATACCTTACTGATTGCCGTGAGGACAGAGGAGTAGGACACCATCTGGAGGGAAAGAAGAAAAGACAAAGTTCAGACAACTAGTGTCACACAGCTGGACAGGACCTAATACTGACACTTCGCGTTTCTCCAGCTCTCCAAAAACCTCAACCCTCTCAAGAGGCCTTCTTCAACCATTAAAAGAAGAGGCATTGTCCCCATTCCTGCGTCTATCAGATCACCGTAAATGACATCATCAGCATATGCCCACTGAGAAGATGAGGGTGGGCGTTCAAAGGTGCCATGCTCCATGTTCACGTGCTACTCATTGTCCACTATGTACAAGGTTAAAATGACTGCTGGGAGACAGAAGAATGGACAGGAATGAGGTTATGTTACTTTACTCCTACAGCTTCTATAAAGAGCACTTTTATTTGCACAAGAACTGGAGATGAACAAACATTCCCTGCAATGAACAGGTAGCACTTGCACCTTGAAACAAGTAGGAAATTTCATTACATACAATTCTTACTAAATTTCTAGGACTTACTCCCCAGGACTCCTCCAGGACACCTTTGATCAACCCCAACCTCCTGCCAAAGCTAAAATTCTTCCCTGTGTGCTCCAAGTAATTCCCTTATGTACCCATTACGACACAGTGGGTGCCTGTTGCCCCCACAAAACTAGGGGCTCCTTGAGGTCAAGGATGCTTTTACTCAGGGATCACCATGAACTCACAGAGAATGTTTGCAGAATGAGGAAGTAAAAACACACCCCTGGATGAGCATTTCTCACAGTCACTTCCAAGGTTGCACTGTCCCATAGGGAAGCCACTAGCCACACGTGGCTGTTTAAATTTAAATTAGGTAAAATTGGGATCCCTGGGTGGCGCAGCGGTTTGGCGCCTGCCTTTGGCCCAGGGCGCGATCCTGGAGACCCGGGATCGAATCCCACATCGGGCTCCCTGCATGGAGCCTGCTTCTCCCTCTGCCAGTGTCTCTGCCTCTCTCTCTCTCTCTGTGACTATCATAAATAAATAAAATCTTTAAAAAAAATAAAAATAAAAATAAAAAAAAATAAATTAGGTAAAATTAACAATTCAGGTCCTTATCAGACTAGCTACATTGCAAGCACTCAACAGCCACATGTGGTTGGTGGCTACTGTACTGGACGGCACAGAAATAGATCATTTCTGTCATTGCAGCAATTTCTATTATATGATATTCCAAAGATTCGCCAAGTTGTTAAGAAATTTTACACACATACACACACACAAAGAGAGAGCTTCTGTGTGATAGGAATTTGAGAAACCCTGGAATAAAGAACTTTCTTCATTATAGGGTATCTCTGAATCATAATATGTTTATATGCATTGAGAACCTTTAAGATAAATGGAAACAAAAAGCTTATTTGAGTGAGGGAAATCCTCCCTAAACTGTGAGCTCCCTAAGAAAAGAAATGCTGGTGAATTTATATCTGAACCTAGCCGGGGCCTAGGACATAGTAGGTCCTCATTAAGTTTTTATTGCTTTTGGGATGCCTGGATGGCTCAACAGTTGGGCGCCTGCCTTTGGCCCAGGGTGTGATCCTGAAGTCCCTGGATCGAGTCCCATATTGGGCTCCCTGTATGGAGCCTGCTTCTCCCTCTGCCTATATCTCTGCCTCTCTTTCTCTCTGTCTCTCATGAATAAATAAAATCTTAAAAAAAAAAAAAAGTTTGGGGATCCCTGGGTGGCTCAGCAGTTTAGCGCCTTAGGCCCAGGGCATGATCTTGGAGTCCTGGGATCGAGTCCCACATCGGGCTCCCTGCATGGAGCCTGCTTCTCCCTCTGCCTCTCTCTGTGTGTCTCTCATAAATAAATAAATATTTTAAAAATAAATTAATTAATTAATAAAATAGTGTTTATTGCTTTGGATTGATGAATTCTAGGATTGAGCATTCTGAAAAAATTATAAAGTAAATCTCTATTAGTAAAACCTGTTCATCACCATAAGACTGGAGATGTAATTCAAAAGAAATAACTAACATATCCTGAAGGAGATGAAAATCTACAGAAAGTCTTTTAAGTTATCATATTAAAAAAATAATTACAGCATGCTGATAAAATATGAATAATACTTTAGAAAGTAGTGACAATTATATACTCAAAATCAATAGCAAAATATACCAAAATAAAAAAGCAGAATACAATGATAGAAACTGTTAGGATAATCACCTGCCTCATGAGTTGTCTTTCCTAGAGAAATCAAAATTTCCAAAGATTTAAGAAGAAAGTGAAGTGAGCCTCAATGGCCTTAGTATGATGGATTTTACATGCATGGTAATGCCTTCTGTGTATAATTTCTCCAGCATGTGAACAGAATGCTCTCTGTTCGGACACCTCTAACTAGTATTCTTGAATAAACAAGAGCAAAACACACAGAGGACTTAAATACACAATTAGTGTTTAGCGCCACTCTCAGCAAGATGTTCTGTGAAGCCATAGCTGGTGTCTGATGGTGATCAGAAAGTTGGGAGCCTGCCTGGGCAGGATGACCATAACGTTCCAGGCGAGTGTTTGTTTATTTATAACTGATGTCCCCATAGCAAGAGCTTGGCAGAGAACTGAACCTTGTTGGATACCAACCTGAAGGGGGAGCTGGATGTTCCCACTGAAACTGACCCCAAATTACCAGAAGAGAAATCCCTCTAATTCTGTATGTTCAGAGGGGTGATGTATGTTCCAATGTATTTATGGTCTCCAAATTCAGAATTCTGTCCAGTAAGTTTCTGCTAACAGTATCAATAAAGCAATGCTACTCTTGAGACCTAAAAATACTTTCCACAAGACGAACTAGTTTTCATAGCAGGATTTAACCTATTCCACTCTAGATTTATCTACCAATCTAGAAGTTCTAAGCTACCAAGCCCCTGAGGTTGGGGACCCTCTATGTGGCCCACTGCACACCTGGCTAGCCTGGATGGACCTGCAGCTGCTCTCTCCTCTCCTCTGTTTTCTTTTTTTCCTTTTCTTTTTTTTCTCCTCTGTTTTCCATATTCAACACCCCCAACTACTCCTAAGTGTCCTCCATGTGCACAGACTGGAC
The DNA here is from genome assembly GCF_003254725.2 of Canis lupus dingo. Classification (NCBI taxonomy): domain Eukaryota; kingdom Metazoa; phylum Chordata; class Mammalia; order Carnivora; family Canidae; genus Canis; species Canis lupus. The sequence continues at coordinate 23,675,533 of NC_064251.1, read as the reverse complement.
TGAAAAGCCTCTAGACTCTGAAGGAAGAATCAATGACTAATAGCACTTTACAAGTACTGAAGCTCCTGCATATGCATTTATTTCTGTTACTTGCTCTCTCTCTTGCTTTCTCAGTAGTGTTTACACAACTCGAGATTCTTCTATCTTTAAGAGAACTTCCTGCAGACCCCCCATTTCCAATTAACCACCACACTCTCTCTCCTGCTCTCCACAGACATGCATCCTGTGTACTCACTCTCTACCTCCCCATCTTCCGTGCTTAATTCAACCCACTCCCATCACTTGTGTCCTGACCACTGCAGGAATCTCCTCAGTAAGCTCATCAACAAACTGGTTGTTAAACCCCATGAGAGCTCTGTGAGATTCTCAGTTCCTATCTCACGGACCTCTCTCAGCAGCACCCAACACCAGGAAACACTTTCTCACTTTTCAGTCCTCTCCTCCCTTGGCTGTTCTCGATACCACTCTCTTGCTTTTCTTTCTTTCTTTTTTTTTTTTTAAGATTTATTTATTTATTCATGATAGAGAGAGAGAGAGAGAAAGAGAGAGAGAGGGAGAGAGAGGGGCAGAGACACAGGCAGAGGGAGAAGCAGGCTCCATGCCAGGAGTCCGACGCGGGACTCGATCCTGGGACTCCAGGATCACGCCCTGGGCCAAAGGCAGGCGCTAAACCGCTGAGCCACCCAGGGATCCCCCCTTTCTTGCTTTTTTTCCCTCCTCACTGGCATCTTCTTTTCAGACTCTTATGAGGAATCTTTTTCCTATGTATATTCCATTGGTTCCTTGGGAATTTGGCTTGGGTCACTTTTTTTTCTTTTTAAGATTGTATTTATTTATTCATGAGAGACACACAGAGAGAGAGGCAGAGACACAGGCAGAGGGAGAAGTAGGCTCCATGCAGGGAGCCTGACGTGAGACTCAATCCCGGCTCTCCAGGATCACGCCCTGGGCCGAACATGGCGCTAAACCTCTGGGCCGGGGCTACCTTTGGGTCACTTTTTTTTTGCTCACTCTCTACCCTCTCTGGGAACTGTCATCCATGCCCACAGCTTCAATTAATTACCATCTACAGTTGACAACTCCAAAATCAACAGTGCCAGTCTAGGCTACTTCTCTTAAGTTCTGGAAATGGATGTTCAACTGCCTATATTTGGAAGGCAGCTATGCTAACCACTATACCACCAATGCTCAACTGCCTATATTTGATACCCCACACAGGCACCTTACTTAACAAGGCCAAAATCGAGGGCACCTGGGTGGCTCTATTGGTTGAGCATCTGACTCCTGATTTCAGCTCAGGTCATGATCTCATGGTCATGGAATCAGACCCTGCATCAAGCTCAGTGAGGAGTCTGCTTGAGATTTTCTCCCTCCCTCTCCGTCTGCCCCTCCCCCTGCTCATGCTCTAGGTCTGTCTCTAAAATAAATAAATAACTCTTTAAAAATACATATATATTTTTTAAAAAGAAGGCCCAGGGCACCTGGGTGGCACAGTTGGTTGAGTGTCCAACTCTTGGTTTCAGCTGAGGTCATGATCTCAGGGTCATAAAATTGAGCCCTGCCTGTGTCAGGCTCTGCTTTTGGCACAGAGTCGACTTAGAACCCCTTCTCCCTCTGCCCCTCCCCACTATGCTTGTTCTCTCTCTCTCAAATAATAAATCTTTTTTTTTAAAATAATAAATCTTAAAAAAAAAAAAAGCCCAAAATCCATGTCTTCTCCACCCCTCAGCAGCACCACAACCCTAACAATGGCCCTACTCTACTCTCACTGTCTCCTTATGATCCCATCAACCATCTAGTTGTCCAACCCAGAAACCTAGGTACTAGCCATGATTTCTTCCTCTCTCTCATGCCCTCATTCAGGTAATTACTGAACCTTCTCATTTGCCACCTCCTAAATGGTTCTTGAACTCATCATCTCTGCTGCCACTTCCCATGCTTATGCTAACATCATCTCTTACCTGTATTACTGCAATACCCTAAATCAGGAGTTGGAAAACCATGGCTCACAAGCCAAAACAGACTTATCATCTTTTTGTATATAAAGTTTCATCAGAACACAGGCATGTCCATTTACTTATATACCATCTATATCTGCTTTCAAGCTATAATGATAGAATAATGGTGACAGAGACCACATGGCCTGCAAAGTGGAAAGTACTTACTATCTGGTCCTTGCCAAAAAAAAAAAAAAAAGCCTGGACGCCAGGTTGGCTCAATGGAAGAGTATGTAACTCTTCATCTCAGGATCGTGAGTTTGAGCCCCAAGTTGGGTGTAGACTTTATATAAATACATAAATAAATACATACAATTTAAAAAAATATATATCTAACTAAATGGTCTCCTACCTCCTTCTAACTAAAACTACAACCAGAGTGATCCTTCTAAAATTAATCCACAAATTCCCCAAATCCACAAAGTCAAGGAAATCCCTATCAAAATACAATCAGATTTTTTTTTTAAAAGAGTTTAACAAGTTGATTTTAAAACCTGGAAAAGAAAATGCCTGAAAACAGCCAAGAAATTTTTGAAAAATAAAACAACTAAGGGAAGACTTGTCTAACCATGCATCAAACATACTAGAAAAGTATAGTAATTAAAACAGTAAAGTAAAAAAAAAAAGAGTAAAGTCCTATTACAAGAAAAAACAAATATATCAATGAACTAAACTATCAAGAAAGAGACGTTTGTCTGTAAGAGAATTTAGGATATGACAATAAATTGCCTATTCAATAAAGGCAGTTGAGCCAACAGCTCATCTATTTGGAAAAATAAATAAATTTGGATCTTTTCCTCACACCACAATAAATTCTAAATGGATTAAACAAAATAAATACAAAACATAAAAGTGAAAGTGAAGTGTTGGCAGAAATTGGAGAAGAATATATTTTGGTCCTTGGAGCAGAGAAGCCCTTAAGCAAGACAAAAGCCATAGAGGAAAAAAATGGTTAAATCTGACAACAAAAACATTAAAAACTTCTGCATACTAATAAAATAAAACCAAAAAGTAAAAAAAAAAAAAAAAAAAAAAAAAAAAAGAGCGATAGTAAATGCCAAACATAAATAACAGGGCAGCCCCAGTGGCTCAGCGGTTTAGCGCTGCCTTCAGCCCAGGGTCTGATCCTGGAGACCTGGGATACAGTTCCACGTTGGGCTCCCTGCATGGAGCCTGCTTCTCCCTCTGCCTGTGTCTCTGCCTCTCTCTCTGTGTCTCTCATGAATAAATAAATAAAATCTTAAAAAAAAAAAAAACATAAATAACAGATAAGGATTACAGATCAATTATATTAAGACACTTAAAAATCAGTAAGAATTTTTCTTGGGGTTCTGTGGTAGTGGTTGCACAACTCTGAATACACTATAATTCAGTAAATTGTATACTTTAAGAGGGTAAATTGTATAGTATGTGATTTATATCTCAATAAAGCTTTTACAATAAAAAAACAAAAAAAAGGGCAAACGATATGTATAAGCAATTCCCAAAAGATATACAAAGAGCCAATAAACATAAAAAAAAAGTTCAAAATCACAATTACAGAAACACAAATTATAATGTGATGTAATTTTTGTTTTCTAGAAAGGAATTTTTAAAAATTCCATTCAGCATCAGAAAGGTGTTGGGAAACACTTTCAAACACTATGCAAGGGGTGTAAATTAATAACCATCCTTTCTGGAGGGTAATTTGCAGGATCTACTGCAATTGAATATGTGGGAATTTCTTCTCTTCTCTTCTCTTCTCTTTCCTTTTCTTTCTTTCTCTTTCTTTCTTTCTTTTTTCTTTCTTTCTTTCTTTCTTTCTTTCTTTCTTTCTTTCTTTCTTTCTTCTTTCTTTCTTCTTTTTTCCTTCCTTCCTTCCTTCCTTCCTTCCTTCCTTCCTTCCTTCCTTCCTTCCTTCCTTCATTTATTTTAGAGAAAGTGGAGGGGTTGGGGAGGGAAAGAGAATTGTAAGCAGGTTCTGTGCTGGGCATGGACAGACCCACCCAGGCACCCTGAATATGTGGGAATTCTTTAAACTAGCAATTCCATTTCTAGGTATCTATCCTAGGGAAACATTCCTAGTAGTGCAGACAAGTATAAGATTATTTAATGAAGGATGCCTGGGTGGCTCAGTTGGTTAAGTATCTATCTGACTTCGGCTCAGGTCATGATCTCAGGGTCCTGGAAATGAATCCCACATCAGGCTCCCCGCTCTGCAGGGAGTGTACTTGTCCCTCTGCCTCTCCTCCTGCTTATGCTCTTGCACACTCTCTCCAATAATTTTTTTAAAGAAAGTTCAATGAAACATTGACTATAACAGTAAAAAATTAGAAACCTGTATTACAGTACATATAGAACATTTTGCAGCAAATAAAAAGAATAAGGTAGATGAATATGTGCTCACATGGAAAGCAGACATAAGCCAAGAAGAAAAAGGAGTACAAGAACTACATGCCACCTGAGGGATACTACTCAATTTTTTTTTTTAAGATTTTATTTATTTATCCATGAGAGACACAGAGACACACACACACACAGAGAGAGAGAGAGAGAGAAAGAGAGAGAGGCAGAGACACAGGCAGAGGGAGAAGCAGGCTCCACGCAGGGAGCCCGATGTGGAACTCGATCCCAGGACTCCAGGATCATGCCCTGGACTGAAGGCAGGCGCTAAACTGCTGAGCCACCCAGGGATCCCCTACTCAGCAATTTAAAGAGAATGATCTGCTGACATACACAGCCACATAGATAAATCTCAAATACATGGGCAGCCCTGGTAGTGCAGCGGTTTAGCGCCGCCTGCAGCCCAGGTTGTGATCCTGGACACCTGGGATCGAGTCCCACGTCAGGCTCCCTGCATGGAGCCTGCTTTTCCCTCTGCCTGTGTCTCTGCCTCTCTCTCTCTCTCTGTGTCTCTCATGAATAAATAAATAAAATCTTAAAAAAAAAAACTCAAAAACATTTATTTTCTTCTAAAAGACTTATTTAGAAAGAGAGAGAACAAGAGCATACAGGGGAGGGGCAGAGGGAGAGAGAATCCCGAATCCCAAGCAGACTCCCCACCGAGCACAGAGCCCACACAGGGCTCCATCTCACCACCATGACATCACAACCTGGGCAGAAACCAAGAGTCAGATGCCTAACCAACTGCGCCACCCAGGCACCCCTTAAAAACATTTATGTTAAACAAAAGAAGACAGAGTATATAGTGTTTGCTATATGATTCTATTTCTATGAAATCCAAGTATAGACAAAACTAATCTACAGTGACAGAAAACAGTTAGTGGTTGTAGGAGGACAGGCCAGAAAGGGGCACAAGGGAGCTTTCTGGGAAAATGGAAATGTTCTGTATCTTATTTTGAACATTAGTAACATGGGTATATACAGTTGCTAAAATTCACTGAATTCATCTTAAGATCTGTGCATTTTATTGCTATAAAACATCTATATAAGGCAGCCTGGTTAGCTCAGTGGTTTAGCGCTGCCTTCGGCCCAGGGCATGATTCTAGAGACCTGGGATTGAGTCCCACGTCGGGCTCCCTGCGGAAAGCCTGCTTCTCCCTCTGCCTCTGTCTCTACCTCTCTGTTCCTCATAAATAAATAAAATCTTAATAAAATAAAATAAAATATCTATACATACACACACATACACAAATCCTATCACACCATTCCTCCACTTTAAACTCTTTTTTTTTAAACCCTACCTGGGCCTGGAAAGTGGCCCTAAGGTTTTGGGTTTTGTTTTGTTTTTTTAAGATTTTATTTATTTATTCGTGAGAGACACGGGGGAGGGAGAGAGAGACAGACAGACACAGGCAGAGGGAGAAGCAGGCTCCATGCAGGGAGCCCGATGTGGGACTTGATCCATGCTCTCCAGTATCACACCCCGGGCTGACGGCGGCGCTAAATGGCTGAGCCATCCGGGCTGCCCAACTTTAAACTCTTTAAATGACTACTCGGTACCCTTGGATAAAGTCCAAACTCTTCAGCATCACCCACAGGTCCTTTATGCTTTCCCTTATCTCTCTCTAAATCCATCTCCTTCCTTTTCCTTTTTTTTTTTAAAGATTTTATTTATTCATTCATGAGAGACACAGAGAGAGAGAGAGAGAGAGAGAGAGAGAGAGGCAGGCAGAGACACAGGCAGAGGGAGAAGCAGGCTCCATGCAGGGAGCCCAATGTGGGAATCGATCCCAGGACTCCAAGATTACTCCAAGCCGCCAAGCCACCGAGGGATCCCAATCCATCTTCTTCCTGACATGCTAGCCCAGCAATTCTCAAAATATGGTCCAGGAACCCCGGGAATCTGTGAAGTTAAAACTATTTTTTAAATATTGCTAAGATTGGGGATCCCTGGGTGGCTCAGTGGTTGAGCATCTGCCTTCAGCTTAGGGCATGATCCCAGGGTCCAGGGATGGAGTCCTGCATCAGGCTCCCCGCTAGGAGCCTGCTTCTCCCTCTGCCTGTGTCTCTGCCTGCCTCTCTCTCTGTGTGTCTCTATGAATAAATAAATCTTTAAAAAAAAAAGTATTGCTAAGATGTTATTTGCCTTTTCTACTCTCATTCTCCCACAACTGTATGTGGAACATCCCAAAGGCTCCATGACATGTGAATCATATAATTAAATGTGTCAACAATTGGAATATCTGTGTAACCCAGTAACAGATATTTTCCACATGACCACTTCGTGATATTATAAAATCATGCATGAGTAAAAGATCTGTTCAAAATGCAAGAGAGAGACCAATGGATTTCAATGTAACAGAGTATAAAAAGTTCATTGAGTGGAGCCTGGCTCCAACTGAGCCAGAGCATGAGACTCTTGATCTCAGAGTAGTGAGTGAGTTCAAGCCCCACATTGGATGAAGAGCTTACTTAAAAAATAATTAACTTATTTTTAAGTTCATTTATGTGGTTTCACATCACCTGTTGAATTTTTGGTGTCAATGAATATCCAGTTATTTGAAAAGCTTAACATTCTCTGCCCTGGGCAGCCCTGGTGGCGCAGCGGTTTAGCACCGCCTGCAGCCGGGGTGTGATCCTGGAGACCTGAAATCGGGTCCCACGTCGGGCTCCCTGCATGGAGCTTGCTTCTCCCTCTGCCTGTGTCTCTGCCTCTCTCTCTCTCTCTGTGTCTCATGAATAAATAAATAAAATCTTAAAAAAAAAAATTCTCTGCCCTTTTCAAACTAAATGTCTGATGTGTAAGGCCAGATTTTCTTCATAAACTTCAACCAAAATAGCCTATTGCAACAATTGAATGCAGAAGCAGATATGAAAATTCAGCTGTCTTCTATTAAACCATTAAAGAGATTTGCAAAAACGTAAAACAATGACACTTTCCTCACTAGCTTTTTTGTTTTGGGAAATATGGTTTCCATTAAAATGTTATTTATATTAATGTGTAATATAACAGGCTTTATTTAACAGACTTTACTTTTTATTACTTTTAAATAAGTTCATAATTATTCTTTAAATTTCTCAGTTTTCATTTCTAAAACGGTAAATATGGATAGACGTAATACATATAAACAAAAGCTTTGTGGGAGTCTCAACAGTTTTTAAGAAAATAAAAGGGTCCTGAGACCAAAACTACTGCTCTACCCATATAAATTTTTTTCGGTTCCTAAACAACATGTGATTTTTGCCTCCCAGCCTCTAAATATGCTTTTCTTTCTGCTTAGTACACTCTCACCAATATGCCTGGCTAACTCCTATTAACAATACGATCTTGGTTTAAACATCACTTTCTCCAGAAAGCCTTTCCTGATTGCCTAGCTGAATTCCATGCCTCTCGCACATACTCCCCTAGTACTGTCTTAACCTTCGTCATAAACCCATCCTGTGGGATCCCTGGGTGGCGCAGCGGTTTGGCGCCTGCCTTTGGCCCAGGGCGCGATCCTGGAGACCCGGGATCGAATCCCACATCAGGCTCCCGGTGCATGGAGCCTGCTTCTCCCTCTGCCTGTGTCTCTGCCTCTCTCTCTCTCTGTGACTATCATAAATAAATAAAAAAAATAAATAAATAAAAAAATAATAATAATAAAAAATAAATAAATAAATAAATAAACCCATCCTGTGACTGCTTATGTCTGTTATTACTCACTAAATTCCTTGTGTACTGGGATCAGGTCTTGTTCACAGCTATATCCCCAGGGCCTATACCACTATCTGACACACTTATGAATATTTATTGATAGAATAAATTCATGTAACATTCATCACAACCAATGAAGTATTATTATTTTCACAAGAAAACTGAGGCTCAGAGAAGTGTTGTGTTGAAACAAATCCACCTAGAAAGCGAGAGCTGACGATTGTACTCCAAGTCTTTTACCTTCAAATCCTCACTCTCTGGAATAGGTGGGGCAGTTTACCTGGGAACTAATGGCATACTTCAGGTAGGACAGGATGAGAGGATTGGGGGAAGGTCCAATCATGGCCTGCTCCAGTAGTGCTTCTGCAAGGGGAATAACAAAGCAAGACTGAGTGGTTATAATTTTTATGGGTTTAGCCCTCCCATCCTTCCTTCCTACTCCACTTGAGACCTGCTAGGTTGAGGATGTCCCAGGTGGCTCCTTTGGGAAAGAATTTCTTCATGTTGATTGCCCACTGGTAGTCACTCCATCGCTCTTTCCAGGCTTGCAAAATGGCTTGCTTCAAGTTCACTACCTTCATGATTTCACTCGGAGAAGGGGCCGATGGCAGTCAGCTTTGAGGTGGGAGAAACTGAGCTAAGAGAAGGGGAGAGGAGATTCTGAAGGAAAGAACAGAGAAGGGCCAGGTTGAATGAAACGGATACGGGAAGATTTAAGGGAGGCAGAGGAACTACAAAGAAAAAATGGGGAAGAGGACAAGGAAGAGATTCTGTCAGGTTCCTCCCTCCTGAATCATCCTTCCTTAAACTGGAGCACTAAGAAAAGGGTGTCAAAGGGACTTAATATAAAGAGTAAAGAGGGTGGCAAGGGGTTAAGCCAATACGAATGCCTAATTACGCCCTCAGCTCTGGCTGCGTCCCTCAGCCCCTACCACCCCAAACCCACAGTTTTTCCTCCATTTCCTCCACCTCCCCCAACCTTGAAACTATAATTCCCTATTTCCTTTTCATCCACCACCTCCCCAATTTTAAGCCTACCGTACAAGCTAGTTCTACATCCTAGGTGTCGCCATCTTGGCACTTATCAAAGAGCTTAACTTCTATTGGCTGGGAGTAACAAACATGAGCCAATAAGAATGCGGCAAGAGACAGGTCACTCCACGATGTCTTCTGGGAATTGTAGTTCCTTGGCCTGGGCTAGTGAGAACCCAAGGGACTAAGCTAGTCAGCCTGCATTGTTTCTCTGCTTTGGAAAAGGACAGGCAGGAGCTGAAGCATCACAGAGACTCCGGGAGCGAAGACGGGGAGAGCTCTCAAAAGACTGCTCGTAAACAGGCGTCGCCCAAAGACGTCACTGTTGACCAGGCATTTAAATGATATTCTGACACTCTTTCGTTATATGCTAGTAGGCACAGTAGGGGTGTGGTTTTTGTTCAGTAATACGTTTTTCTCTTCTCTGGCCTTTTTTTTTTTTAAATCAATCAATTAATTAATTAATTAGTTGGTGCTCCTACACCTCTGCATATACCAGAGTTCTCGTATTCCAAAGGCGACATTGGGGCTTGATCAGTTGCACATACATCACCATTTAACCCCCAGATTTGGCAGTCCTCCCAGAATCTCCTGGCCCCGCATACTGCTTGAATATGGGGAGAACTAAGGAGGAAAATAGGGGTAAGGTTATTAAAATTAAGGAAAGTCTAAGAAACTGTCATAGCCAAGAGAACTTAAGGAGACATAATTTTTTAAAATTTATTTATTCATGAGAGACACACACACAGAGAGAGAGAGGCAGAGACACAAGCAGAGGGAGAACCAGGCTCCATGCAGGGAGCCCGATGTGGGACCCGATCCCGGGACTCCAGAACCCCGCCCTGGGCCAAAGGCAGACACTAAACTGCTGAGCCACCCAGGGATCCCCAAGGAGACATAATTATTAAATGTAACTTGGTATCCCTCCCAGATGTTGTCCTGGAACAGAAGAAGAACATTAGGTGAAAACTAAGAAATACGAGAAAAGCATAGATATCAGTTAATAATAACATACCAATAGTAGTTCATTCATTGTAAAAAAAATACCATACTAACATAAGAGGCTAAATAAAAGGAGAAATTGGGTATGGGGTAGATGGGGGCTCCCTACTATATCTTTTCCTGTATATCTAAACCCATTTTTATTTTTATTTATTTATTTATTTATTTTTAATTTATTTATGATAGTCACAGAGAGAGAGAGAGAGAGGCAGAGACACAGGCAGAGGGAGAAGCAGGCTCCATGCACCGGGAGCCCGATGTGGGATTCGATCCCTGGTCTCCAGGATTGCGCCCTGGGCCAAAGGCAGGTGCCAAACCGCTGCGCCACCCAGGGATCCCTAAACCCATTTTTAAAAAAGATTTTATTTATTCATTCATGAGAGACAGAGAGAGAGAGGCAGAGACACAGGCAGAGGGAGAAGCAGGCTCCATGCAGGGAGCTCGATGTGGGATTCGATCCTGGGTCTCCAGGATCAGTCCCTGGGCAGAAGGCGGGCACTAAAAAAAAAAAAAAAAAAGAAGGCGGGCACTAAACCACTGAGCCACCCAGGGATCCCTAAACCCATTTTTTTAAGTTTATTAAAAATACTATGATAGGGATGCCTGGGTGGTTCAGTCAGTTAAGAGTGTGTCTTCTGGTCAGGTCATGATCCCAGGGTCCTGGGATTGAGTCCCACACCAGGCTCTTTGCTCAGCAGGGAGCCTGCTTCTCCCTCTGCCTGCTGCTCCCCTTGCTTGTGAGCGCTCTCTCTCTCTCTCTCTCTCTGACAAATAAATAAATAAAATATTTAAAACAAAACAATATGATGTCTTGCTTATCCTATGGAACCATATTGTGCATAATTATATTTAGGCCTTTAGACATTAGCTCTTTTTTCCCCCTCCAGTAGGAAGCTCAGAAGCAAATACTATTCCCCTCTGACTCCAATGTCTGAGCTTTCCTATAGACAGCCCTTATCCTTTGCCCTGGCCTGTGAGCAGAGCATCCCTAACATTTATAACCTAGGACAAAAGTAAGCATGGAGGCCCCAGCCAGTTCCACCACCGCCCATTTTCAGCTCCCCCATCCGATACCCTAAGCCTGATATCCCGGTCCATGAGGCCAAGTTCCATCCGTATTCCCCAGCAACCATTCTGGCAACCCTTTCACTGGCAAAATCAGTCATCAGGGGAATGAATCTGGGAGAGCACTGTGTTCAGGGTCTGGAAGCAAACTTGTGGCCCTTGTGACAGATAATAACAGGATCCCAGGTATTGGAGCAAAATCACAATACAGAGACAAGGACTCCTGTTCTGAGGGTTCGAGTGCTGCTGAAGGAGGGCCAGATCACATCCCTCTGAGGTCACTGCCTATGGCCTTTCTCCCTCCCCATAGACCCATCCACACCACCTACATTCTGCTCCCTTTTGTGCCTACTCAAGTGACACCACCAAGAAAGAGTACTTCTGCAAAACAGCTGCCAAATATGAGGAGCTAAAGCTTCCAAAACAGGAAGGGGGGAGAACCCAGACTCCCCACACTTAACTTCCGAATTGCCCCAGCCACACACACACACTCAAACTCGAGATGACCACAAACCCTGTTCCTGTGTGGCCTCACATGTACCTGGTCTCCCTCCTTTTTCCCAGATCCCCACTTTCCCTTTGTCTGCTCCTTCCTCTCCTTCCTTTCTGGTTATAGTGCCCCAGGGCCCCCGACCCTGAGCCATCCTTAGATCCTACAGTTCCTCTCCCATCCCTCATCACCCAGCCTGCCACTCTTAGAGAGAAGCTGTCAACTTTGAGACTGCTCCTGACTGAGTTAGTGGGTGTTGGGTACATTTGGGGGACTATCTGGGCCCTGAGGATAGTGATATTCTGAGCTTCAACCATCCCTCTCTGGCAGGAAGCCTGGCAGATCTCTGGGGTACCTTCTTCCCACTTCACAGAGGCAGGGAGGCGGCTTTTGTAGTCAGGCCATCTGCCTTCCTTGTCCCCCCACCTCTCACCAGCAGCTCCTTTCCTAGGCTTGGCAGGGTTCCCCCAAGGACTGGACTCCTAAGGGACTACAAGGACCCCCTTAGCTCTGGACTTGGGCCATCTTCAATTTCTCTGCTTTTAATGTCTGGCTTCTCTAGTCTGTAAATATCAGAGACAATTTTTCTTTCTTTTAAAAGATTGTATTTATTTATTTGAAAGAGAGAGTAAGCGAAAGAGAGAGAGAAAGAGAGAGTATGAGCATGGAGAAGAGTGGAAGGAGAGAGAGAAGCAGACTCCCTGCTAAGCAGGGAGCCCGGATGCGGAACTCGATCCCAGGACCCTGGGATCAGGACCAGAGCCGAAGGCAGACACTCAACCCACTGAGCCACCCAGGTACCTCCACAAACTTCCTCCCTCCATACCACATTAGCTTCCTATGACCCACAGGCTCTCTGGCTGGATCCTCTTTCCCCAAGGATAGGACTCTATGAAAATCCTCCTGTGGGTAAGAGAAAAGTTATCAGCATCCTCTTTGGATATAGAGGAAAACTGCCCTTCCATACAGCCCCTCTCAAAAATCCTTCTTACCCCACTTTCTCTTGCTGTCCGTTTCTTCCCCCCTGAGCACTGATAAAGGCTTAGCTCCCACCTCTGCTCTCTTAGTTCCAAGCTCCAACCTCTTCATCTTATTGGCTGGTCTGGCTGGGGAAGGGGTCTACCTGGAGAAGTGGGGCAGATGGAAACCAGCCAGGTAGAGTTACATGGCAACACTGAACAGAGGCAGAAAAAGGCCAGAGTGGGGGCTTAGGGTTAGATAAGAGGCTGTAGGGAATAGGGGTTTTGGTGCCCAAAGGGATGGGGACATTCTAGGTGAAAAATAAATATAAGGAAAAGTGGCAAGAGTCTAGACCCAGAAACATTGAAATACTTGGTAAGCATACAAGGTACAAAGGGTTTCAGCTCCCCTTCTCTCCACAGGGAAACTGAGTCATTCCCCTCCCCTAGCTGGAACATTTTCTTTGGAAGCTTGCCTGAGTCCCCCTGCTCTGGGGAGTTAATTGGCAGCAGAGGCATGAAGAGTTGTTCCCACACACTCATACACAGCTGGTTCCAAACCAATTCCCTTCTCCGACAGGTCCCACATTAAAATCTCCACTTTCTTTCTATCTGGGAGAGAAGAGGATGGGGGAGAAGCCTACAATGTGGACCCACTTTAAAATAGTTCCTGGATTTCCCCTGCCCTACAGAGGTCCAGAAAGAGACCAGCCAGGACAATGAAAGGCAGAATTTGAACTAATTATTGAAGTAGCTTCCTCTCCAACACCCTGAAGGATGCCTCCCCTTTCCACACTCCTTCCTAGCTCAGAGAAGAGACGTCCTGTGATCCTGAGGCCTGGACAGTGGCAGGGAAAGGAAGCCCGCTTGCCATTTCCTTTGCACCACCACCCCTCCCTTCAGGCCCTGAGAACCACTGTGTGCTCCTGGCCTCCACACCAGCTTGTCCCATCTCCTTTCATTGGAGGGGGAGGGCTGCAGTGTGGTAAGGCTCAAACCTCTTTCTTTTCTCCATTTCCACTACCTTTTCTCGATTGAAAGATCTCTAAGGGGGAGAAACATCTGGGGGTTGGGTTCTCTTAGCTGGTTTCCCCTGCTGCTTTTCCAGAACTCCCCAATAAGTGGGGCTGTGTCTGCAGAGTCAAGGGGTATCCGCTGGACACCTCATCACTTGCTGACATCACCCAGAGTGCAGGAGCTGGAAATGGGGGAGAGGTGGGGTTACTGAGGCTTGGGCCCTGGCAGTAGTTCCAGGGCAGGTTGGTCCAGGGCCTGTCCCTTGTTTCCCTCACCCCCAACTGTTTGTGGCTTCTTGGCAGGGGTAGAGGATACTGTGTGGGGTCTTAGCTTCCAGGCTTTTGGGGAAGCTCTTCAGAAAGATATTTGGATCCTCTGGCTTCTAGGGGGGACCCTGAGAAATCTTGGGGTGCTTCCTAGCAACAGTCTGAGAGGAAAGGAAGGAGGAAAGGAGAGAAGGCGGGGCCCAGGCATAGCTGCTCCGATGGGAGCCCAGAGAACAGGCTGTTCCTGCTGCCTCCTTGGCAACCAAAATCTAAGAGGGAGGGGGCCTTCAGGCAGATCCCCCTCAGAGGGTCTTTATCCATCCTTACTTGTGCCCCACCCCCCTACTATCCCCAGGGATTGGGCCCTAAAGCAGAGGTGGGGGGGATGAGAGGAGACTGCGGCCCCGGGTGGGGGTTTCCTGGCAAGGAGACAACAAAAGCTGGGGCTGAAATGACTCTGAGAGGAGCTAGAAGCTTCAAGAAATGGGGGTAGGCAGGATGAGTGGGGTGGGAAGGGGGCTGATGCAATAACAGGCAGGGGCTATAACTCCAGACCTGGGCTGGATCCCGGCATCTGGCGGGATGCCTGCTTTGGAGGCAGTGTGCCCTTGACTTTGCCCTTGCCCAGGTCTGTTACCAGCCCATATTGGGAGCCAAGGAAGAGAGGTAAGGAGAAGATGGGAATGGTAAACTTTGGTCTTTGAGTTCAAGCTGCCCCATTCTGCCCCTGGGGGAGGTAGGGAGATGGATCAGGAAGCACTTCATTTTCTATGGCTTTGGGTCTAGGATTTCAAAAAGTCTCCCTCACTAGATATCTTTAGGGCCTTTCGTCAGAGATGTGGGGGAAGCCATAGTGGAAGGGAGACAAAACCATAGCACTTCGTATTCCCGCTCTGGACTCCGTCACCCTGTCCTAATCCAGATTAGTGCCAAACTTCCCCATTGCCTCCTGGTTCTGCCTGACGGGTGCAGAGTATAAATGCAGCTCATCTCATAAATGTATCCCATGCACAGGGATTCCATCTCAACTCCCTGGGCAGGCTAATCCCAAGAGACTATTTCCATACAGGAGAGAGCATGCACCCTAAGCATTGCACATTACAGCCTTGCTCCCCCGGGTTTCAGCCAAACATGATCATCGAGGACGTGGCATTGACCCGAAGACAGTCACTTCGCACTGCACACTGCCCTGATGCTGCACGATGCAGCCTACTGCCCCACACTGAGCTGGTGCATGTCCACTGCAAGCCCAGGCTGAACCCACAGGTTCACTTATTGCATGCTGACTCTGCACCCTGCAGGCTCCCTTCACCCACTGTATAGTCCTCATCACCACCCACTCTGCATCCTGTGGGTTTCATCCCAGCTGCCCCTCTCATCCCCAGGATTCCAAGGGGTCCCAAGAGAGGCACCCTCCTCTCCCCTCCTCTATGCATTGCAGACCCCAATTATGCTCTCCCCCCAAGAGGAGTCGCTCCAACAGAGCTGAGGAGGCAAGAGCCTGAGGATAATATGAACAAGGGCAGCCTGACTCAGATAGACTTAGAGCCCCACTTGGCAAGTGATTCTGCCCATTATAAACTGGGCAATTGGTAGAGCAGCTCCCCTTCACACACACACACACACACACACACACACACACAGACACACACATACACACACACCTTCCCAAGAGCAGACTATAGAGACTGGGCTCCGCCCTGGGAGCCAAGGGAAGGCTGTGGCCCCCGCTGGTAAAACTGGGCTAATGATAGTGGGGGAACCGGCGGGACCAGGGGGGTGCTGGGGTAATTAGGGTTCTGCCTGGCGCTGGGAGATCCTGAGATGAAAGGGGCTCTGGCGTCACTGAGATGGTTTTATATCCATGAATGCAGGTGTGTGTGTGTGTGTGTGTGTGTGTGTGTGTGTGTGCACGCACATGGGAGGTGGAGCTGGAATGGCGGAGACCTCTCCTTTGGGGAAGAAGATCCTTTTTTTGCAGCCTGCCCTCCTCTTTAGTTTGGCCCTAGTACCATTTGGATTTGGGTGGGGGCAAACACAAGAGGAAATACCACCACTGTAGGGCTGAGAGTTGAGGAGGTAGGGCAGGCCTTGCCCCCTCCCCAGCTCACCAAGGGGACCAGTTGTTGAGGAAATAGCTGGTGGCAGTGAATAGAAAGCCTATATTGAAAGAGGGTGACATTTGAAAGAGGAGGCAGTGGATCAGGTAATAATGTTAGAAATGAGAAGGGGAGGGGGTAATAGGGAGTAAACCTCCAAAAGGATTAAAAACGTGGGATGATTGAGGGAGAAAGGACCTCAGGGGTCACTTGCCCAGCCCTAACATTTTAAGGTTGAGGAAGCTCCGTCCCGAGAGCGGTGGTGATTTGCTCAAGGTCACACAGTGAGTAACTGGCAAAGAAGGGCCCCTGAACTCAGAAACAAATTCTAAAGCTCCTAGGGCTTGGTATTTAGACTTTCTCCCCGACTTAGAAGGTGCAGGCGGCCCGTCTATATTCCCTTCTCCATCCCCGTGGTGCAAACCCAAAAACCTCCGATTCTTCCAGCAAGCCAAAGCTATTTTTTAAAATATGTCACCGAGCACCACTCCTGCCGGCGGCGCCGGGAGTGGGGCGGGCGAGTGCGAGCGGGGCGGGGGCAGAGGCGGCCGAGGGGCGGCGGGGCGGCTGGCCGGGGTCCCGGGGCGCGGCGGGGGGCGGGGGGCGGGGGGCGGGGGCCGGCGGCGGCGCGGCGGCCTGCAGGGAGCAGCCGCGAGCCGGCCGGGCGCGCCGAGCCCGAGCCCCAGCCGGAGCGGGGCGGGGGAGGGAGGAGCCAAGAGCGGCCGCCGCCTCTGCCGGAGGAGCCGCGGGGCCGCCACACTCGCCCCCCGCCCCCCCCCGCGCTCACTCGCACTCACACCCGGGCGCTGGAGGCGGGCGGCCCGGGCCCCACCGGCCCCCCATGGACGCCCCCGGCACGGGGCGCTGAGACCCTGCGTCGCTGCCCAGCCCTGTCCAGCGCGCCACGCCGAGGTAAGAGGGAGGGAGCGAGGGGGCATTAATATGCAAATGCCTCGCAATTGATTATGCAAAGCCGTGGGGCTCTGGGGCCAGCTCCCCGGCGGGCTGGGGGCGCCGGGGGTACCTGCTGCCAGCCTCGGCTCTCCCCGGCGTCCCGGTCACCCTGTCACAGTCCGGGAGCTCGCAACTTACACCCTGGGGAAGGGAGGTGTTGCTGGGAGGTCGGTGGGCCCCGGGGTTCGCCGGCAGAGATGG
This sequence comes from Canis lupus dingo, assembly GCF_003254725.2. Taxonomy (NCBI): domain Eukaryota; kingdom Metazoa; phylum Chordata; class Mammalia; order Carnivora; family Canidae; genus Canis; species Canis lupus. Next base: position 23,658,375 of record NC_064251.1, on the reverse strand, counting down.
CGTCCAGGCCTCCCCCTCGAGGGCCCGCCCGGCCTCTGTCCGGCCCGTCTGCTGCGCACTCCCGGGCCCGGCCCCGCTGCCGGCCGCCGGAGCTCCCCCGCCCGCCGCGGTTTGTTTACGGTGCGCCGGAGGCCTGCCCCCCCCCCCCCGCGCCAGCCCCCACCCGTAGCCTCCCAGGCAGAGGCCGAGGCCGTGGCCGAGGCTGAGTGGCCTTTGCAAAGGCGCCTGCAGCTGCGGATGGCTGTTTGAGTGGGGTGGGGGTGGGCTTGCACAGGCCCCGGGAGAGGGAAGCCTCCCCCCCCATTCCACCCGCCTCCCCAATTGAGCATGGCTCTCTGGTTGCAACACTCCTAATTGCAAAAACGCTGCTTGGAGGGGAGGGAGTGTGTATGTAGGGGGGAGTGTATTTGAGGGTCCCTAGATGATCAGGAGAGTTGCAAGCTAGTATGGTTGGGGAAGAGAGGGAGGAAGGGACCTGTGTAGTCTGCCCCCCCTGTTTCCCTCCCCTTGCAACGTGTCTCTGGTGCCCCTTCTGTGCCTGGGGCCCTCCCTTGTCCGGTGTGAAAGAAAGGCCTGGGGCGGGGGACAGGGATGATAGGGCCAAAGGAGAGAGCCACCGTTTACAGGGGTGGAGGTCGCAGAAGGAAAGCCAGTGGGATAGGAGCCTGCCCCTCAATGCTGGCTCTGGCCCCGGGAAGGGGAAGGGATGAAGGGGGCTGTTGTCCTCCATGAGGGAGGGGAAGCAAATGTGACATGCAGGCACAGAGATATGCCCACACAGACAGCCACATGCATGCACACCCAGGGACACCCAGGCAGACTCAAGGACAGGAGCTGTTGGACACACCCACATGGGGACAAGGGAAGAGGCAGGCTGCCGCTGCTGGGGAGAGCTCACAGGGGTGGGACACACCCACGGGAGACCAAGAGTGGGGAGACCAACCTATGCACATACCCACGCACAGGGTCACACGGAGATGCTGTCACACACAGGGGCAAGGAGGAGTTGCTGTCACCCACACAGAAAAAGTCACTATCGAATGCATGCATGAACACAGAGCAATTGCACACAGCCGCACATTACAAAAGACCCTGTCACTCACAGGCACACACGTGCTAGCATGAGCCCAGTCACACAGGCATCATTGCCTGCCTTGACAGTGCCTGTCACTCAGTAAAAAGCAAACACAGTTACACATCAACACATGTGTATACAACTTAGCAACAAGTATTTTCCTGGACTCTTACTGTGGATCTCTAAGGTTCTGGATACAACAAAACCTCTACTCCAAGGAAAATCAAATTCATCTCTGTGAAAAGAGTCCTCCTGCATAATGGTGCAACACATGCATTCACGATAATATTATCAGTCTCTATCACTTGTCATCCCCCCACTGCTTAGGTGGTGAGCTCCTTAAGACCTCAGAGAATCACTCCAGGAGCTCTGGATCCCACCCAGAGCCTAGCACAGGAAGTGCTCTGTAAATACTTGTTAATTGATTGACTGGGAACTCCAGACACAGGTGTGCTCATTTGCACACAGTCTCAGGGACTCAGGTGCAGTAGGCATTCACAAGGCTCAGGTCTATGCAGTCACAGGTCCACGCCCACAGCTGTGTCCAGACAACCCCCAGACGTGCACACTGTACACTGTAGCCATGCAGTCAGGCGCACCCCTAGATGCACACACAGTTGTAGATTTTTTTTTCTCTTGAGCTTCCTCCTGTCTTCCTCCATTCTCAGCCTTTTTTTTTTTTTTTTTGAGGGACAGAGAAACAAGAGCAATGAGAGCAGGGTCAGGGGGGTTCCAGAGGGCCGAGTCATGGGGCTGAAGCAATGTCCAGTGGCTTCCAGCAGCTGAGATTATCCTAGCTGCTGGGGGGGAGGGGGTGGAGTTGGGGAGAGCCAGCTCCTAGGGAGCGGTCCCTATCGCCACCTTAAAAGCAAATGTGGGATCTAGCGGCTTCTGCCAGGGTCGTTTATCTGAGCCTTTCCCTGAGCCTTTCCTGGGGCCATTGACTTGCCCCCAGCGGAGTTCCTGCCTCCCACCATGAGTCTGGCCCCTCTTCCCACCTCTGCCCTCCTGTCTAAACTTGGAAGCCTTCCTTAGGAGGCCGTATGCTGGTGAGTGTCTGGGTGAGCGATGTGTATTTTTGACTTGGAATTTCTCTCTAACGCGCTGTCTTTCTTTGCCCTGTCTTGCTGTGTCTGATTTTCCCCTCTCCTTGTTTCTCTGACAGTCTGGAACTCTCTCTCACCCGGTCGCTGCCCCCTGTCTACCCATGTTCTTGTCTCTGCCACAGCCTCCTTTCTCAGAGCTGGGAACTGGCAGTGATGAGCCTCATACTTTTCCAGTTGTTAATCCTCAAACCCCGCCCCTCGCCCCGCCTGCCCTGCCTCTGGGGTCACCAAGAGGTTTCGGGTGGGGGGGTGTGGGGGGCTCAGCTGGCTGCTCAGGACATCCTGCGCTTCCTCAGCACTGCAGCTGCAGCAGCAAGTTTTAGGGTCTGAGAAGGGGGGGACAGGGGTCAGTGACAGCACACACTGACCTCTTAGGCTGGCATGCTCAGCCAGGGCACACCAGTGGAGTGGAAGCCCCTGGTATGCGGCCTACAGCCAGCTAGCTCCTAAGAGAGCCAGTGAGGAGGCTCCCCACCACATTGACCCACTGGAAACAGTCACCCCCATGGGCAGTGGCGGGAGTTGGCAGGGCTCAACTGAGCAGGGTCAGTGGCAGTACTCACAATGGCCTTTCTCCACACCCCTGGCAGCTGAGATCCACCTCAGAGATGCCCAACAGCTGTGCCCTTTGCCCAGCCTCAGAGCCTGGTCCTGAGGGTACAGCTGCCCAGATTATGTGGGGGGCTGAGTGAGGCCCTGTCTCATGAGTGTAGGCTCCAGCCCAGAGTGGGAATTGGGGCAGGAGGTAATGGAGCAGGGAGCCCAGAACCCAGGGGGCACCAAGCATTTCTAGCCATGCTCCCCTCTAGCCATGACCTATTTGGATGAGATGGCATTGGTAGTGGTTCTACATTAGATAATCCATTGGCCACTACAGAAGGGGAAGTTGAGGCTCAGTCACAGGGGAGACAGCTGGATCAAAGAACAAGGTATTGTTCCTTTAGCAGATAATAAAATGCTTAAGAGAAGGGATTTTTTTCTTCTTCTTTTTTGGGAGCTGGAGTGCCTGGGTTGGCAGGCCCAGCTCTGCCACTTGCTGGTTGTATAACCTTGGGCAATCAATTTAACCTCTCCCTTGCCTTATCTGTACATTGAGAATGGTAATACCTATCTCATTCAGCTTTTTGAGGATGAGAGGAGTTAGAATATATAAAATGCTTGTAAAAGTGCCTGGTGCATAAAAGCATTGTATGTGTTAGCTGTTATAATGAGGAAGCCTGTGGGTCTGGGATCCCCTGGATTTCTTGGGGAAGCTGGGTAGAGAATTGGATCTCCAGACTTCATAGGAATGGGGTGGGGGTTGGGGAGGATAGTGGGTTCCTAATCTCCAGCCTCCTCCGCCTTCATATCACATCTCTCTCCCCTATAAGTTTTTGCAAGCTGGAGCCCCTCTACCTCTGGCATGTAGAGTACAACACCCTACCTCTCTGCTGGAGACCCAGCGTCCAGCTACTTAACCATTAGTTAGTCACCCAGGATCTAGCACCAGCTGATAGATACCAGAGTCCCCATCCCTGCACCAAGGGGGCATTTGTGTGAAGGGTGGTGGCACTGAGTAAAGACCAGCGGGTGGGTGTGGCACCTTGAGGGCCAGGGTCTGTCCTGAGTTGCCTCTCTACTGTGGTGAGTCTGGTGATGAGATTCCTCTCTCCCCAAAATCCCTTTTCTTCAGCACTTCCTCTTGCAGGTGCAAGCAAAGACCGTACAGGGATGCCCTGTGGTGGGTCACTGGGGAGCTTCAAGGTTGGGAAGTTAATCTCAACTCCAGTTCTCACGGTTGCAAAGGGGACTTGTGCCTCTTGGGGAGGGAGGCAAGCATGCTTATAGTGGAAAGAGCACTGGCTGGGAGTTGGAGGCTGGGTTTTTGCCATTCACCAGTTGCTGACTTTGGCCTGAGTTTTCCTCATCTGGAGACAATGATGCCCCCTCACTCCAAGCGAGGATAAATAACATAATGTGGCCTGACACCTGTGGTCAAACCCTGTCACGTCCTGGCTTGATAAGCAATGCCCATGGGTTCTCCTGTTCTTCTGGGGGCTGCATGCTCCAGGGTGGGGATCCACCTGCCCCCTGGAACCAGAGATCGTTCCCAATCTCTCACAGAGGCATCTGGGGCCAGTGTGTGGTGGTGATGGTGGTGGCGGTGGAGGCATATGGTTTTCGGGCATAGTGGGTTGCCTGCCCTCCTCCCTGGTAGGCCAAGGTTGAGGTAACAAAGGGGGCCTCCTTCTAGCATGCCTTTGTATGAAGTGGTCCAGAGGGAGGGGACAGAAGTTCCCCCGGAAGACAAGGAAAGCAAGGTGGAACTCACTGGTGCCCAGGAAATACTATGGTTTCGTCCCTGCTCTGAGGGTGAGCCCTCAGTCTGGGGACAGGGGACTCAGGTTAGAAGTTAGGGCCAGGGGCACAGCCTCACCCCCAGCAGTGGCAAGGAGCAGCCCCAGCCCACCTCCCCTCCTTCCTCCGGTCTTCCTCTTGTAAGGAAGAGATGAGTTCTTGGCTTCCAGAGCCTAAGCTGTTTCATTTTCTCTTTTACCCAGGCGCGTGGGCGGGGGAAGGGGAACGCGGACCCGAGGCTATCGGCTATTGGTGGCTATCGGCGTTTTTGTACACATCAGTGAGTGGGTGTGTGGTGCGCGCATCCATGTGTGCGTGTTTTATGCATGTGTGGGCTGGGGAGGGCTCTGAATATCTGCTGGAACCGGGCGCCGGGCTCTGCGCATGCGGGGTGAGTGTGTGTGTCTGCACGTGTCTGTGTGTGTGCCGGAGACTCAGCTGCATTCACTTGCTCGCGCGCTCTCTCGCTCTCTCCTGCTGTCTCTTTCGCGCGCGCACACGTACTCACACACACACAATTTTCAATCTCTCTCTCCCCTTCCCTCCCTCCCCTTCTCCCCCTTCTCTAGCGCTCGCGCCGTCTCTTTCTCTCTCCCCCCTCCCTCTCTCCCTCCCTCCCTCTCCCTCCCTCCCTCTCTCCCTTTTTCACTCTCCCTCCCTCTCCCCGCCCCCTCTCTCTGCCTCTGCCAGTTCTGCCTGGGTGGGGGCTAAGTCCCGCGTCCCTGGGGTGCCTGGGAGAACATCCCTGCCTGTCTTTGCGCCTCCACGGTTCCCTTCCCTCCTGGGCGATGCTCCCCAGGGCTTGCAGACAACTCTATGGCCTCCTGGGAAGAAGAGAGTGGGGAAGGGAGGACCCCAAGCTCTGTGCCCATGGTGCCATCTGCAGCGAGTGCCTTGGCCCCGTGACATTCATGCCTCTAGCATTCAGCTGCCCTAGCTCCCAGCTCCGATTACCCTCCCCGGCTGGCTGCTGAGGGTGGGGGGGGGCGGGGAGGGGGGAGAATATGCCATGCCCAGCTTGGGGGTGCTCCTAACTGCCTTCTTGGCTACTTGGATCTCCTGCTTCCCTTCCCGTTCCGGAGGGGAACTGGGACAGAGGCAAGAAGTTCTGTGGGTTGGCAGGGAAGAGGCTAAGCTCTGGAGCGTGGCTGTGGGCGTGGGGAATGGAGTTGACCTCTAGACCTTGGGCACCCACCTTGATACCTGACTGGAGCTGGCCTGGGGTGGGAAGGGGGAGAGGAGAGCAGCAGGTGGTTAAGGTTATGGCGGTGGGGGGGTAGGATGCACACAATCTTTCCAGTCTTTGATGTTAATACTGGGCATCTGGCCCAAGTCAAGGCTGCTGTTTATGTCTTTCTGTCTCTGATCTGCAGGGGGGAGTTTCCTGTTATATTCTTTGGGGGGAGAGGATCTTTTGTTTAAGTAACCATTCGCCCCCCATGTCATATCCCCTACCCCCATCTCTCATTCTCTAGCCTCCAGGGCCCCTTGGTGAGCTAGGAGAGCAGGCTTAAGGGTCACTGCTCTTAAGTTCCAGAATCCCATCTCAGGGGGCCAGTGAGAGCCCACCAAGGAGTGCTGCCTCCCTCTTCTCTTCCCTCCTGCTTGCCAAGCTGGTCTGTGTATTCCTCTGCCATCTCATTCCTGCCAAATAGTACCTTTCTTCCCGCCTTCACTCTCTTCTCTTTCCTGGCACAAGTCTAACAGTGAGTTGGGTGGGGCAGTCCTACTCAGTCCATACCTGAGAATAAAATAGGGTGACCTGGGAAAGTAGAAAGAGGGTCCTAACCCTAAGAGGTGCCTACCTACCCTTCCACACGGGGGCCTGTGTTGTGCTGTAGCCTTCACTCTCACCAGACTTCCCTGGGGCTATTGGTGTTTGTGGCTGCCCGTGGGAGCCCACGTTGGCACAGCGGTTGTGTGCACACAGATGCCTGTGTTTGCCTGTGCATGCCCCTGTGTATATTTGGGCTACAGTGGCCACCTGGGCCCCTTAGCATCACCCTTCTTGGCACCCATAGTGTGGAGTCAGGGTATTGATGCCAGGCTATGGGGGGGGAGTACTGCCCCCCACCCTAGCATCAGGCAAAGGGGAAGGGGAAAGGGAGGCGTGAACCTACCCACAGCACTATTAATAACCCACATGCCAGGCCACCAAGAACCAGCTGTCACCGTGGAAACCATTTCTACTTCCCCCCTCCCCCAGCCTCTGTGGGGTGGGACTTAGGCGGGGCATGAAGCACCCCCCACCCATCTTTCTTTGTTACCTTTCTCTCTTTGTCTCCCCTCTCCTTCATTTGTCTCTCCTCCCTACCTCACCCCTTCTGTCCCCCATCCCCCATCTCATTGCTGCCTTTCCCTCTACTTCATTGTCATCCCAGCTCGACCCCCCCACCCCTGCCCATCTCTTTGTTCTTGCCTCTCCTCATCTTTCTCCCCCTCTTCCTCCATCATCCCTTTTGCCCCTCTCCTCCTCCTCTCTCTCCACTTTTCTCAGCCCCCTCTATACATGTGTGTCTCTTCCTTCATGGTTGGCAAGGAGGAGGGCTGGGCTTTCTCTAGAGCATTAAGGACAAAGTCCGAGGGCCCCACACAGATGGGGCCAAAGCCAAGAGCAGACACTCAGAGGAGTCGTGTGTGTAGAATTTGGGGCCAGAGAGGCCCCTTGGGCCCACAGGACTACAGAGTGGGGCAGCCCAGCAGTGGGAACCTGGCATGGTGCCCATGGATGCTGCATTGGCCTCTTGTCTCTGTCCCCCTCCACACCCCGTTGCAAAAGCACTTAAGCTTAATGAAATGCTTCCCCCTCCGCGGGCACCTTGCCCATACTGCCACCCAACAGCTCTTATCCGACAAAGAGGGAGTGGGTGGCCAGCCCACCTGACAGGTGGGTCTTGCCATCCGGCAGTCCAGTCTAGTCTCAGAACCCCACAGCTCCACCTCCCCTTCCTCAGGCTGAGCCTCCACCTCTGCAGGCCGAGTGCCAGGAAGGAGCTTGGGGAATTAAGCTAGACTCCAGGAAGAGGGAATAGAGGCTGCCCTGCAGGGTGGACATCCCTACCTCACCCCCTCTTCCCGGCTGAGCTTTTCATTCCCACAACTAACCCAGGCTCACATGCTATCCACCTCCCTGCATGCTGGACCCTCTGTTTGCTCTTATGATGTCTCAGAGGTCCAGGTATGTCCCTAGAGCCCAGGGGTCCCCCGGGGTTCTCCAGGCTCTTGCTGGGTGCCACGTGAGGGTGCCCTGAGCATGAGGGCAGCACCTTGCTCCTCTGCCCCTTGACAAGGGTCAGCATGGCCAGGGCACCAGAGCACCATTCAGCTCAGCACAGAGGTGGGGCAGAGAGAGAGCTTGACCCTCCCCCCAGCAGGCACGTGCAAGCCCTTGGCAGTGCCCAGACACATTTGGAGTGAAGGCTGGGCTGGGGAGGAGGAAGGGAAAATAAACATGGTGGCTTAGGTTGGCACTACCCCAGGTGTGCCCTGTAGCAACTGGCAGTGGCAGGGAGCAGGAGGAGGGGGTCCTTTGGAGCTATGGCCCCAGGTAGGAGCTGTCCGGGCCCTGTGGCTGCTGCTAGTGTTGCCCGCCTGGCCTGGCCCCCAGCTGCTAATACCCATTCCCATATACCCTGGTCCTCTGGGCCTGCCCCCAGGGCCTGCTCCTGGGGGCTGCCCTTCTCTCAGCATGCCCACTCCTGTGCTTGCCTCCTCCCATCCCTGGGGGCGCTTGGGCCTCCGGCTGGCGAGTGGATTTTTCCAGCTTCTGTAAACAAGTGGTGGCAGCGTGCCAGGTGGGCAGGAGACAGGCGAGGGCAGCACCGCAGCCAGGGTGTGCCAAGCACCGAGGCACAGCCTCAGGGGGGAGACAGGGAGACACCCAGACCCAGAGAGAGAGAGAGACAGACAGACACATACACACACACACACACACACACACACACATTCAAATGCAGACAGACGACCAAAGGAAGCCTCGCTGGGGCGCAGATAGAAGTGGAAACAGAGGTGACGCAAAATAGCCCTCACTTGTGCAGTCGCACCCCTACGACTTCCCTGGCCCCCTACCTCTCAAGTAGCAGGCCCCAGTGCCCAGTCCCTGGGCATCCCCACCCACTCCTTCTCCTCCCCCTACCTCTACCCCTTAGGGCTGGCTACGCCATTATAAATTTATAACAGGAATTTCTTCACAAGCCAAGAAAAACTTGACCTACTTTCTTGACGGCTCCCTGGGCTAAGACTCCCCGCTCATTGCCCCCCCCCTCAGTCTCCTGTCCAGCCCCCAGTGCCCAGTCCTGGTCTGTGGGGGTAGCAGAGGCACCATGAGCCACCCTTCTGTGCTCCTGCCATGTTCTTCCAGCTGGGGGCTCGGTGGGGTGCAGAGGCCCTGTCCTGTTGCCCTGCCCTGCCCAGTGACCTGACTTATCTCTGTCTCCCCTCCCACCCTGGCTCCTTATCAGTTCCTGGGGGTGGGGCGGGGGGCCCAGGAGTGAGGTGTCTGCAACTGCAGCCACGTGATGGAGGCTGTGTGTGGGGAACTGTACCCTTTGTCCCCCACTCACATGCCCACACCTGCCTGTGTGTGCACAGGCTGCAGTATGCCTCAGGTCTGTCACCTGTGGTCAGAGGGGCGGTGTGGACAGAACAGTGGGCCCTGGGCTGGCACTGCCCTGGACCCCAGCTAGTGGACCAACACTAGCGTTGAGACAGGCTGTGAGGTTCTAATCCCGGAGTCACCTGCTTCCTAGCTACATGCATGGGAATGAATGATCCAGCCTGCAAATTCATCTGTAGAGTTCTGATGCCCACCCCGGAGGGGGCATATATTATGTATTCAGGTGGCACATGTTGGTTTCCTTTCCCCTTTCCCTTGCTGTCCTGGTGGGTGGCAGCACACTTAAGCCAACTGGGAAGTCTGATCCTCAGGCTGGGAAGTGTGATTTGGGACCTTGGACAGGAAGTTCTGGAGTCCTTGGGGGACTGGGACTGGGGAGTCATAATTTGGTCAGCAGCAGGGGGGGATGTCAGCTCCCCATTATTTTCAACATCTCTCTCCATAAAGGCACTCAGGTGGGGGTTCATGATCGCTGGATGTTGCCCCCACACCCCACGCTTCCTTCTTGAGTACCCCCCCGCACCTGGGCTGAAAACTGCTCATTTTGGGTCTCCTCTTGCCCTGTAATACTGATAAGTCTTACAAAAACTCGACGAGAGGGGTGGTAGCAATAGCTAACGATTAATGGGTGCTTTGTCAAGGGCCAGGTGCTTGATTGAACATCAGGATTGAGACATGGGAGGGCACCTGGGTTGCTCAGTGGCTGAGCCTTTGGCTCAGGTCGTGGTCCCGGGATCCTGCGATCGAGTCCCGCATTGGGCTCCCGGTGCCTGGAGCCTGCTTCTTCCTCTGCCTGTGTCTCTGCCTCTCTCTCTCTCTCTCTCTCTGTCTCTCATGATAAATAAATAAAATCTTAAAATAAAAAAAAAAGGATTGAGACATGGTACATGATCACCTCATTCTTTTCCTCCATACCTTCCCAGGTCTGGGGCTTAGAACGGGTATCTCCAGTCTTGCCTGCTGCACCTGTTGATCTAACAGATTGTCCAGATCCCCTCCCTGTGCTTGCCCTCCATGCCCCCCACCATCTTTTTATGAGCCCCCGAGAGCCCAAAATGTTGCCACCAAAGGAATCCTATCTACCTACTCCTACCATGGCCCTGCCTTATCCCTGCTTCTCTCCTCTCTTTGCAGGGACTTCTGGACAGAACAAGACTCTAAAGCTACTCCCCCAGTCCAAGACCCCTCCTCGGACCCACACCCACCTTGCCCTCAGCCCTACCACCTGCCACTCCCTGGCCCCTCTCACCGCCCGCCCCCCCTTGGGGCACAGGGCATGGTGTGAAAGGCCAAGTGCTGAGGCAGGCACCATGGGTGCTGTGCCCTAGGGCCTGGGTGGCAGGGGGTGGGTGGCCTGTGGGTGTGCCGGGGGGGCCATTGTGCCCACCCCAGTCTCTTGGCGTGCTGGAGGGCATCCTGGATGGAATTGAAGTGAATGGAACAGAAGCCAAGCAAGGTGGAGTGTGGGTCAGACCCAGAGGAGAACAGGTAATGGGTCTGGCAGCCAGGTCATGCCAATTCCTAGGCAACAGGCATGTTCACCTGGCTGGGCAAACGAGAACTGAGCTTGGGCTTTTTAAGCACCTTTGGAGGGATGGGCATGAGACCAGCATATCTGCTGCCTACCTTTGCCCAGGAGGTGAGGTCATGGCCACATGTGGCAGGGAATTAGGCACCTGGATTGAGAGATGTCCATTTTGGAGGGGGGAGGTGATGCAGAGCGATTACAGCAGCAGGCATGTGGTTCTTCTCTTGACAGTGCTAGGAAATCTCACATGCCCTCCCAGTGTCCCTCGGCAGCTCTCACCTGAGCACGTGGAATGCATACAGCCTTGCCGTTTTCCTATTCTTCCTACCAGACTACTGTGTGGTCCAGAACCCATGGTGCATGGGACATGACATTTCAGGGCACATGCACCAGTGACTGTTGGTCACGGCCCATGCTTATATTTGGAACCTATTGGGAGCCCCACAAGCTCTTCCTTGTTCATGGGCAGGAGCGAGCAGTGCTGTGCGGCTCCTCCCAGGAAGTGGAAGTGAATGCCAGCTCTGAAGGTTTTACTCAACACGTGGAGGAGGAATCAGCCCTGTACACACAACTAGGGATGGGTTACCTATTATCTGCATTGCCCTTGAAGAGCCCAGAGGGTCTCCACTTCTCCCATCAGCCCTAAGTAGCACAGAGCTCTGTCCCAGTTGGCATGATGCCCCAAGAGCTGGGTACAGCCTGTGCCTATGGCCAGGGAGAGGTTGGGGGTGAGGGTGCTCTGGGGAGGAGTGTGGCCGTTGCCTTGGAGACCAGATCTTGAGCCAAGAGGCCAGAGGCTTGGCCAGGCAAAGCCTTGGGGCCCAAGTCTAGGTCCCTGGAGGGATGGAGGAAGTGGATGAAGCTGGCAGTTGTATAGGACACCTCAGGTATCCCTCCCAAAGCCTCACCCCAGAGGGCCTCTGAAAAAAAGATCTGGCCTGTCACTGCATACCTCTCACTTGCAGCCTCTGTACCTCCCTGCTCAGACTTATGTGAGTCTGGGAGAGTCTGCTCCTAATTCAGAGAAAAGTAAGAATGCAGGTTCCTGGTCCCCAGCACTACCCTCCTTCCCCCATCTTCCTCCCCTCCCCCCATGTCCGTGCGCCACCTTGTGGCTGTCCCTGGGACTGCACCCAGAGGCTGTGAGCCATAATTGCTGAAAACCGCCAGCTCAACTAGGGGCTGGAAGGCCTGGAGTTCTCCCACACCTACTCCTACTGGAGGCAGGAGGGAGATCTGAGTCTCCAGTGGTTGTAGAAATCAGACAGGGGTAATCCCCTGGGGGCCTAGAACACAGACTTGTCTGTGACTGTGACCCTGGCCAAGGTCACTGTGTCAGTGTGTTGGGAGCCGCATCAGGCTCTGGGGGGAGGAGCCCTGCAGTATGCCACATGCAGGGTGGGTGTGGGAGGTTATACAATCCGAGCATGCATGTAGAGGCTTATATAACCTGTGTGTGCTGATGTTATGTAACACATATGGGCAGAGGCCAGTGACATATATGTGCAGTGGCTGAGGGTTGCTGATACCTTGCATGGAGGGGTCCAGAGTCCTTGTCCTGGCTCTGACTCCAGTGCCCAGTGTCACCAGGCCACAGTGGGGCTTTGGTTTGTTGCTCTGTTAAATGGAGGCCATGAACAGGGTGACTCTGGAAGTCTCTTCTTATTCTCATATTCCAGGTTCTAGGTTCTAGTTGCTAGGCACTATATGTTTTCAATACTATGGTTATTCACCATGTGTGCATGACCTGGAAATCAAGCAACATGTTCACTGGGGGGAGGGAGATGGTATTATTAAGTGTCTCTCCAGAGGGTTGTGTAACAGACGGGCATATCCTAGAGGTCATATAATGCATTTGAGAATGCCCAGAAAATTTCATAGATATATAGATTTTGTTGCTTATTTACTATGCTTAGGTTTATACTGAAGGCTTAGTCATTCAGATGTGCTGGTCTTATGTTACGTATATCTGGGTGCTCTAAAGGTTATATAGCTTTAAGCGTGTCCTGAAGATTCTTTCTGCATAGGTGTCATGTATTGAAGGCTAAAACGTATGGATATCTTGTGGATTATGGGTGTTCAAGGATCTATAATGCGCGTGTGTGCATGTGTATGCATGTGCATGTAATGTGTGTTTGGGCCCTAGAACGTGCCTGCGTCCCAGCCAAGCCCTTTATGTCTCTCCTCAAAGCTTCTAGATAGCTGGACCCTCCTCAGTTTTGTCACCTGACCTAGGGGTGGAAGTAGAATGAGGACACAAGATGGAGGGAGTGGGGCCTGGGGGATTATATAAACCTAGTGGATGAGAAGGGGGCTGCCCAAAGAGACTGCTCTGTGATTCTGCCCACTTTGCCCCCATCCAGTGCCAGGTCACCAGATGGAAAGCGAAAAAGAAAGAACGGCCAATGTTCCCTGAAAACCAGCATGTCAGGTGAGCCAGGCTGTGTGTGCCTTTCCTCCCCACCCACAACCCCACTAAACCAGGCCAGGGCTCTTTCGGGGCCTGAGCATGGACCAGCAGCTCCTGTGTCCCTTGGGGAGAGCTTCCTAGAGGGCTTGGGACCGACTTGTCTGAAGGTTAGAGGGGTGAAGAGGGCATGCCCCGGCCTTTGAGGATGGATTAGGTCAAGAAGGGCCTCTTCCCTTCTCCGGCAACCCCCTTGCCTGAGCCCTACCCCCCTGCACCCTGGAATCAGAGTCTGGGCTAAGGAGCCAAGGGACTATATTTTCCAGAGATTAGCTGCTGACATGTGCTTCTCCTGCATTCCCCCTCCCTGCCCCTCAGATGCAGCAAGAGAAAATCCCCAACTGGGCAGTCGGAAGAACTGGGATTCTCCATATTCTTAGGGAAGGGGATGGACAAGATGACCTCTGACGTGTCTCCAGGATTCTACCTGGACACAAAACCCTTCAAGGAGGCTGGGCTAGGGGATGGGCCAGGAAGGAAAAAGTTGGGGGAAGAAGAAAGTGTAGGAGCCTCTCTGCTGGGGGCCCAAGCCATGCCTGCCTGCCTGCCTCCCTTCCTCCCTCCCAGGGTATATCCCTAGTTACCTGGACAAAGACGAGCAGTGTGTCGTGTGTGGGGACAAGGCAACCGGTTATCACTACCGCTGCATCACTTGTGAGGGCTGCAAGGTATGGACCAGCCAGCTCCTGCCCCTCCCCTGCCACCTGAGCCCCCATCTCACCCACCTTAAGGCCCTCAGCACCTGGCAAGGCCAGCCCTATGAACATGTCACCTAAAGCCCACCTGTTGCTCCACCATTGCTCTCTCTCATTCATTTGTTCATGCACAATCTCTGCTCTGCCACTCATATGTAAGATGCCTAATTTCTCTGGGCCTCAATTTCTTCATCTATAAAATGAGCATAACCGTCCTACCTACTACTTCAGAGAGCTGTTGGGAGAATTAAATGAGCTAAGTCATGGAGAGTATTTAATAACAGTGCCAAGCACATAAGAAGTGCTCAATAAAAATCCCAGCTATTGTCCATCCATTTGGTGTATCAGCTATGAGGGATGTAATATGTGCCCTGCCCTTGGGCTGCTCATGGCCTACCCAAGAGAGGTACACTAGAAACAAACATCATTTTTCAAAATGTGGTTCATGGGTTCAGTGCAGAGCCCCAGGTCCCATTCCAGCCCCACTCAGTCAGACCTCTTTGTGGTGAAGCCTCGTGGACTCTGCCTTGAAACTGGTTCCCTGGTTGCTTCCCCTGCATCTAGAAGGTTGAGAACCAGTGTTGGGGGTCGGGGCATGGTGGGGCCCAGAGTGGGAGAAGATGACAGAGTGTCCCTGGGCAGACGGGACAAGGTCATAGACTTGGGGAGCCTTAATTAGATCTCACTTTGCTCATTTTAACCTGCTAGGGTTTTCCAGGATCATCACCTCGTGAAAATGTAAGACCTTCCAAGAAACAAAAGTATTTAAAAATATGTTAAGGCTTCCAGTTTCTCTCTTTCTTAGTATCAACCAAGCCAAGAGCACCCGGGGTTTAGCATCCTGTAGCATTGTTCATGGAAGCAATACAAATAGCGTAACATAGAGCAAGGATCCTCACCCTCAAGGACAGCAAAGTCCTAGAGGAGCATCCCAGAAAGACAGAAATGCCTTGGCCCTACCCCAAGAGAGTCTGATGTAAGTCTAGAGTGAGACCCAGGAATTGGTATTTTTTCATAAGTGCATTAGATGATTTCAATGCACTGCAGAATCTGTGAACTCGGACCTTGTGTCCCATACGTCAGGTCCAGTTCTGGCTCTCCTGCCCATCTAGCCAGTATTACTTTGGGCAGATTGCTTACTCTCTCCAAACTTCAGATTCCTAGTCTCAAAATGGGTTCCTACCTCATGGGGTTGACACAGCATCAAATATGATGATGCACCAAAAAACAAAGCAAAACAAAACAAAAAACCCCACAAATGCTTTAAAAAATAAACAAAAAAATGCTTTTAAGTGCCTCATAGCATTCAGCACATGTTAATTCTTGGTATTATTACTGCCATCTTGATTCTTGAGGTTTTTCCTTTATTTTTTTTAAATTTTATTTATTCATGAAAGACACACACAGAGAGAGAGAGAGAGAGAGAGAGAGAGAGAGAGGCAGAGACACAGGCAGAGGGAGAAGCAGGCTCCATGCAGGACGCCCGACATGGGACTTGATCCCAGGTGTCCAGGATCACACCCTGGGCTGAAGGCGGCACTAAACCACTGAACCACCCGAGCTGCCCAGGTTTTTCCTTTAAAGCAAAGATGAAACCCTATATATAGAATTAAACATTTTCTTTTAAAGCTGGTAGGGTCCACATACACAGTGCATTTTCTTGATTTTTTTTTTTTTTTACCCCCTGCCCCATTTCAAGAATTCCACCTGCATGAGCAGCAGGCACCATGTATAGGAACGGTTTGGGGAGGTCAGTTTTATTTTCAGAGTTGGTTAGCAAGATGGAAAATGAGATATCAGTTGGACTTCCAAAGCTGCTCTTCCTTCAGGCGTCATAGCACCTGACACCATCCCAGGCTCATGTCTCTGTACTGTGGTCCTCATCCCTACCCCTGCCACCACCACTACCCACTTGCCCCTGCCCCTCAGCAGCCTAGGAGCTGAGGGCACATGTTTCTATGGTCCTTTGACCCAGCCAAGTGATCTTGGGCTTGCTGGTGTCAGGAGGATGCCAGGCTCCCTCACTAATCCCCCCACACCCCAGTGGACTGCATGGTTGGTTAGGGAAGGGGAAATCACGATCACTCCATGCTTCATCTCCCTCCACCCCAGGGCTTCTTTCGCCGCACAATCCAGAAGAACCTCCATCCCACCTACTCCTGCAAATATGACAGCTGCTGTGTCATCGACAAGATCACCCGCAACCAGTGCCAGCTCTGTCGCTTCAAGAAGTGCATCGCCGTGGGCATGGCCATGGACTGTAAGGGGTTGCAGGGGGCAGAGTTGAGCCAGATGGCTGCGGGTGGGGGTGATTTCAGGTATGACTGCTTCCTGCCAGGGAATCCTCAGGACACTCAAGGCAGAGTGACAGTCCACCTCAGGCTGATAGTGGAATGAATGTTCGGGATCTTGGTCCCTGCTGCCCTGAGGAAAAGGAAACAGGATCTCTCTTTGAGCCCTACATGTGGGCCCCAGTGCCTACCTGCCTTTCAGCACTCCAGGGCTTTAGAGAGAGTTGTCAGGTAGAAAGGAGTCCTGAGCATCCCACCCTAGCACAGGGTTCTTGACTATAAGAGAAGGTACCCCACTTCTGGGTGAGAGAGGGCATCTTGCATCGCATCGGCTAGAGATCAAATAGCAGGGTCTTCTAGTAACCACTTATTGGAACCCTTTAGACCAGGATATGCGAGTCACCTGGATCAGCTCAAATTAGCATTGATGTGGTCGCACTGATTCTCATGATCCCAGACTGCGCCACCCAACTGCTAGGTGATTTGGGAAGTCACTTAACCTTTCTGGCCCTCAGTTTCCCAACCTGTACATTGGGAGGAGTAGTTTCTGAACAGGTTGTGGAGAGTGCCATGCAAAGGGCATCGTGTCTCTCTGCTGTTGATAGTGGTTCTAGATGACTCAAAGCGGGTGGCCAAGCGCAAGCTGATTGAGCAGAACCGGGAGAGACGACGGAAGGAGGAAATGATCCGATCACTGCAGCAGCGACCAGAGCCCACTCCCGAAGAGTGGGACCTGATCCATGTTGCCACAGAGGCCCATCGCAGCACGAATGCCCAGGGTAGCCACTGGAAGCAGAGGCGGAAATTCCTGGTAAGGAGAGAGGCCTCCCCGCCCCCCCCCCAAGAGCTGCAGCCAGGTGACCAGGAGGGAGAGTGAGTTCAGAGTCTTGCCTCCTTCAGGAAGCCTTCTTAGTTTAATCTGACCCAAAGCTGATGCTCTCTACAATTTGGCAATCCTGACTCATACACCTGAGTATATGTTGCTGCTGTCTGAGCATGGCCTATTTCATCAGACTGGGGGGCTCCATGAGGACAGGACCTGGCCTTCCTCCTTGAATTTCCAGAGAGCATGGGTAGCTGCTGCTCTTTTCCCTGCCCACAGTGACTGAGAAGAGAGGGTGAAGACTCAGTTATGTAACAGCATTTCGGGGCCCCTGATGGGTGCCAGGCATTGCGTTAGGCCCTGGCAAAACAGAGTGCTCAGTGAATGGTCAGTTAGGGAAGAGATGGACAGTTGGTTGTATATGGTGAGTAAAGGCAGAAAACTGGTGTCTGGTTCCCGGTGGAGTGTGCCAGTGGGTGGAACAGTACACTGTTCAGAGCACAGGCTGCAAGACCAAGCATATGTGTGTATAATGGTCAGGAGTCAGACTGCCTGAGTTTTAATCCTGGTTCTGCCACTTACTAGTCATGTGCTTATTACTTGGCTTATTACTTGGGCTTATTACTTAGCTACACTATGCCTCAGTTTTCTCATCTGTGAAATGGTGGCAAGTAGAACATCCTCCTCATAAGGTTAAATGAGATATATAAAACATAGCCTAGTGTCTCCTGTATTAAATATTCAGTAAACATAGCTTCTATTATTATGTTATTATTTCTACTACTGTTATGATCATTGTTATTATTAGCCGACTTGGAGCTCTGGCTCTGCTCTGTTTCCTGCCCCAAGGTGAAGGAGAAGCCTTAGGTCCTGGATGGGGCCTTCCCCACATACTGGTGGCCCCTCTTCCCCAACCTGCCTTGGAGCTCCCCCTGGTGGGCAGGCAGCCTCAGTGAGAGGTTGAAAGGGGTCTGCAGCCCCAGCTGACCCCTTCTTCTTCTTTAGCCGGATGACATCGGCCAGTCACCCATCGTCTCCATGCCGGATGGAGACAAGGTGGACCTAGAGGCCTTCAGCGAGTTTACCAAGATCATCACCCCGGCCATCACCCGTGTGGTGGACTTTGCCAAAAAACTGCCCATGTTCTCCGAGGTGAGTAGCTGATGGGAAGAGGCATGGTGCCACACTGGAAGAAAACCTGGGGCTGCTCCCTAGGTCACTTGGTGTCAGCACATGCTCATCTGAGGTTCTCTGGACAGGGAGCGATTCCTGTAGGTCAGCACACAGCTAACACACACACATACCCAGTGCCTATAACACACACACACACACACACACACACACACACACACAGCCCATGCCTAAGGAACCAAAGGCTCCAAGTCCCCAGCCTCGCCAACCCTTCCCTACCCCTCTCCCCCCACATCTACATAGCCATCCTGGCTATAGCAGCGTGAGCACCACCTCTGGGCACAGACTGCCCTCCTAGCTGTGGGATCTTGGCCATGTTACCTACCCACGGACCTCATTTTCCTCCTTGGCAGTGGGATGGAGCTAATGATGGGAGGTAACTCACATAGGCGTAATTGTGAGGTTTAATGGCTTAGGCCATGCCCATGGCCCCAGAGCAAGGTTAGCCGCTTGGAGTACACCTTACTGGCTGAGGCCAGTGGTGACCTCCTGGCTCCCAAAGGGCACCCACAGGAGACAGGAGGGGCATGCTGAGTGTTCCTGTGGCCCTGCCACTCTGCAGCTGCCTTGCGAAGACCAGATCATCCTCCTGAAGGGGTGCTGCATGGAGATCATGTCCCTGCGGGCGGCTGTCCGCTATGACCCAGAGAGCGACACCCTGACGCTGAGCGGGGAGATGGCCGTCAAGCGGGAGCAGCTCAAGAATGGCGGCCTGGGCGTGGTCTCTGACGCCATCTTTGAACTGGGCAAGTCACTTTCTGCCTTTAACCTGGATGATACAGAAGTGGCTCTGCTGCAGGCTGTGCTGCTAATGTCAACAGGTACCTGCCTACCAGCTGGGAGGGCTCAGAAGCTTCCAGGGGCCCAGAGGTTGGGTGGGCCCTGGGCACATCACACTCTTCTTCCCTGACCCCTATAGTTTTTCTCTGCTTCCCTTTGTCACTGAGCCCATTCTCTGTCCCCTGTGCTCTGCTCTGTCACCAATACCCCCTGGGTTCTGATGTCCAGGCCCATCTGTTGCCTGCCCATGCCTCCTCTGCTCCTCGTCCCATGTTTACCCCGTTCTTTCTCTCTGCCGCCCCCCCCCCATCCGTTCTGTTGCCTGGATTCGCCTTTGTTCCCCACCCCCAGCCACCTTCTATCCCTCATCCCTCCTCAGTGCCCAGTCCCCTCTCCCTGTGCCTCCTCCCCTCTGCACTTCCTCCCACCAGCCCTGTCTCCAGGTTTCCCCTCCCTTCCCACCTCTCAGCCCCTCTGTGGTCTTTATTCCTTACCTCTTCAAGCCCCCAGCACCCCAGCCTCCTCCTCAGCTGGGCCTCTGGCTCCAGCTCCAGTGCATGTACTACAGCGGGTTTCTCACCCCTCCCCCACCCTGGCTCCTCTGCCTCAGTCTCCCTTCGCTGGCTCAACCCCCCCCTCCCCCTGCACGTCCCTCCTTCCCCACAGATCGCTCGGGCCTGCTGTGTGTGGACAAGATCGAGAAGAGTCAGGAGGCATACCTGCTGGCGTTTGAGCACTACGTCAACCACCGCAAACACAACATTCCGCACTTCTGGCCCAAGCTGCTGATGAAGGTGACTGACCTCCGCATGATCGGGGCCTGCCACGCCAGCCGCTTCCTCCACATGAAAGTCGAGTGCCCCACCGAACTGTTCCCCCCACTCTTCCTCGAGGTCTTTGAGGATCAGGAAGTCTAAAGCCTCAGGCGGCCAGAGGGTGTGCGGAGCTGGTGGGGAGGAGCGTGGAGAGAAAGGGCAGAGCTGGGGGGCTGCGGGAGGCCCCCCACCCCTCCTCTCTCCTTCCTCTCCCACACACCCCCCTCCCCGCACTGCCCATCCCTCCTCAGAACCTCCAGCCCTGGGACAGGGCAAACACATGAACTTGCTATGAAAAGGACAGTGTGGGAGGTTGGGGGGCCGTGTCCTGCACTTCCCAGGACCCTGTCCTCTAAGAAGGTAGGGGGAGGGAGGGACAACCAAGAGGGGACAAGCCATCTTGACCGTAGGGGATAGAGGAATGTGGGGTGTGGGGGGGATGCCCTCGACTCAGCCCCTACACACACACAAGAGAGAGCCCCCTGGCCCAGTCCCTTGACTGAGGTTCCCCCCCTCCAGGCTAAGGGCCTCTCCGCTTCCCCAGATGCCTGGGTGCAAAGAAAGGCTTGGCTTGGCTCCTCCCCCTGGAGGTTAAAAATTAGTCATTCTAACTGCACTTTGGAAACCAGGCAAGGGGAGAAGATAAATGAAGAAAAACTAGACAGAGAGAAAAAGAAAAAAGAGAGAGTGAGCGACTGATGAGAGAGAGAGAGAGATGATATTAAGTTATTAACCGAGGCTGGCCCCCTACCACCCCTAAGCACTTTGAGAGCTGCCCCTCCTCCCCCCAAATCAGAGAGAACTGCCCCCCCATACCAGGTCCCCAAGGGTAGGGCTGCCGATCAGAGCTGTGAGTTACCACAACAGGGTCCTGGCCATCCCTCCTCGCCTTGCCCCTCTGTGCCCCTTCGGCACCCCCGCCCTCCACTCCTACCCCACCCTCTACCCAGTGCTCCCTCTGCTCTCTGCCACTCGTGCCCGCTGAGTTCCATCTACCTCTCACGCTGGATGCCAGCTGGCCCCTCACCAGCCTGCCCTGCTGCCCACACAGCTCCCCTTTCAAGTGCCCAGCCCCAGGGGCCTCTCCCCACCCCCACCCCCACTCCTTCCACACCTTGGCACCCACACAGGGAAAACTGTGGCTCAAACTCCTGCCCTCCTCACACCTGCAGTATTGGATACAATCCAGATGCTGCTGCACTGGGGGGCGGGGGGGTAGTGGGGCGGTATGCGTGAGCTTCTCCCAGAGCCTACCCCCTTAGGACCCTGTCCCCGTCTGTCTTCTGGGCTCTCTCTAACCTCTGCCCTTTTCCTTCCCCACTCCCACTCAATGCACTAACCTAGACTCTGGGCAGGCAGGCACCAGAATGGGGTTGCCTAGACAAATGGCACTTAGCTGGGGCCCTAGGAGAGGGGGCGGTTGGTGCTCCTCCTTTTTCCTTTGAAGCTCTTTAGGCCAGCCGCCCCTCTGCCCCTGGGACCCCTTTCCCCTCTTCTTTTCTCTAATTCAGGGACTTTGGCTTGAGCCACCTCCCACCCTCGTGGTGAGGAGTGCTCTGTTGGTCTGCACTTGGGTGAGCTGCCCTCCTCTTCGTTTTGGCTCTCGCCCACTGCCCACTCCACAGGGAAGAGAGGGAGGGAGGAGGTAGCCCTCCCGTGGGTGTGGGGAGGAGGATGGGGAGGGACAGAGCAGACCAGAGGGCCCCGGGCTCAGGGCTGCACGTCGGCAGGGATGGATGGGTGGACACAGATGCCCCCGGAAGCCATGGGGAATGGGGCAGGGGCAGGGGGAGGGGTGCCAGGGCTTCCTGCGCTTTGCACTATTGGGGCAAAATGTCTTAAGCAGTGGGGAACCTGCCACCCCACCCTGACCCTCAGCCTGCCACAGCCCCCTACACACACACACACACACACACACACACGCACGCGCACACACACACGCACACACACATACACACGGGAAGGCAATGCTATGCTGCCCATTAGGGCATGCCCTTCCCCCACTGTCCAGGTGTTCTCACAGGGGTGGAGGGCCTGGAAGAGCATCTGCTGTCACCTGTGCATGTGCCTGCCCTGCCCCCCCCGCCTCCCCCCTCGGGCTAGTGGGCTGCCCCTGCTGTCTTTGTCTCTATCCTCTCTCTCTCCTGGGGTACTGATTCCTGTATTACTCCAGTCCTATGGGTAAGCCCTCTTGTACCCTCCTCTGGGGGGACACCACCCCTGGGGGCCCAGTGGAATTCCTGACCTGTCTGCTGTCTCCCCATCCTTCCATCCCAACCTCCACCCCTGCATCCCCATTCTCAGCCATGGATATGGTGGAGAAAAGGCCTTGAAGGGGCTTGGCCTCTTACAGGCACTTGGGAACCCTCCCCTGCCCCTCCCCAATCATAAGAGCTGTGATCCCTTACTCCTTCCCCCACCTCTGACCCCTCCCCCCTCACTCTAGGTGATGTGGGGTGTATGTGTGCGTTTCTCTGCGTGAATGTGTGAGCAAGTACATGTGGGTGGGGCAGGAGCCAGGGGACTCAGGAGCGCCACGCACCTGCTCTAGAGAGGCAGCTGTCCCAGTCCCTGCTTTGGAAGTGGGGGACAGGGCCCTCTCCTGGGGGCCATTGGTGCTAATGAGGGGGATGGCCTTGATGTGGGTGCTTAGCATGCCTCCCCCAGTATTGGCCCGGGGCACTAGGGCAGGCGGGGCCGGGCAGCAGGTGCAGTATTGGTGGGAGGAGGGACTGCTGGGAATGGGCCAGGCCAGGACAAGGGGGTGCCAGAGCCATGACCACTCCCCCGTGCCCACCACCCGCCTCTCCATCTCAGTATCCCCCCCCATCACTCAGAACACACATACCTCATCCAGCCTCCTCCCTGCTCAGCCTTGGGGAGGGTGGGGGTGGAGGAGCCCCTACCCCTTCCCCTGGTGGCGGGTCTACAGGGCTGGGAGAGGGCAGGGCGTGTGACACAGACACTGTCCATAGGGGCACAGAAATTCCTGCCCCAGGAACTCCTGGGTGGGGGGAGGAGACACTTCCCTGGAGGCGCTACTGAATGTATGAGAAGCTGGTGCTGGGGTGGGGGGAGGGGGTGTGTGGCCAGAAACAGGGAAGGAGGTAGGTCCCCTTCCCCAGGGAGGGGGAACCGGTAGGGGTGACTTGGGGGGCTCCTACTCCTGCCCCACATTGACAATCAGTATGTCTGTTACGTGCGATTTTTCACCCCGTTGTGTTTTGGGTCAGGATTTTAAAGAAAGATATTTTTATGGTAATTGTTGCTCGTCTATTTTACTATATATTTATGTAATAAATATATGATGAAAATAACCCCCTTGGGCACCCCCCTTAGACTTGTGTGCTGTTTCCCTGTATCCTCCCATCTGCTGGCAGAGTACCCACCCCACAAACTGACCAGATGGAGAGGTGTGCCCCAGCCTTGGCAGTATTTCTACCCCACCCCACCCCCAAAACGAGCACACACCACAGAAGCCAGCTCAGCTGTGAACTATTGGATTTGAGACAGGAATAGAACAAATCAGGGGGCTAGCGAATGAGGGAGGGGGGAGAGTGATTTAAATAGGGGAGGATGGGAGGGTCAGTGATGGGGGAGGGAGGCAGTTATTTACAAGAAGGCTCGGGGGGCCGGAGGCTCATCTTGGAATATTTTATAACAATATAAATAAGATTCTGGTTTGCTTTTCCTTTTCGTCTCGTAAAGGAGAGAGAAGTGCAGAGTTCGATTCTGTACAAGGGGGCAGCGGCAGAAGGCCGGCCGGGCGGGTCACTGGGCGTCCACCCGGAAGGACAGCAGCTTCTCGGAATGCATGTTGTTCAGGGTCCGCAGGTCCGGCAGCTTGAGCAGCAGCTTGGTGAAGCGGGAAGTCTCCGAGGGCCGGTTCTTCAGCACCAGAGCCCGAAGAGCCCGCAGCAGCGTCTCCTGGAGCTGCTCCACCGAAGCGGAGTTCTCCATGCCCGAGCGGTCTGTGGGGAAGACGACAGCAGTGAGGCAGGCTCCCTGAGCTCCTCTGAGGAGGAACCGGAGGAGGTCTGTGAGGAGGTCTGCCAGGAAGTCCGCCAGGAGGAGGAGGAGGAGGAGGAGAACACGGCTGCTGCTGGTGCTGCTGCCGGAGCAGCCTCTCCCTGAAGCCCCTCGGAGGGCCCACGGGGAAGGAGGAGGAGGGGAGCGTGACTGCTTCCCCCAGACCTCTGCCCCGAGAGCAGGAAGCGGTGGAGAGAGCCAGGAGCATGGTCTCCACAGGGCTGGTCACCTCCCATCCCACAGGGCCATTCTCCTTCCCCGAACAGGCCACACACGTCCAGGCTCCCTTGCTCTTTGCTCTGTAGTTCCTGCTGCCTGGGATGCCCTTCCCCCTCTCTGCCTGGCAATATCTTATTTGTCCTGTGAGGCCCCACTCAAGTGTCACCTCCTTTCCCAGCTCCCCCAGGCAGAAATAGTTGTCTGTGCTTCCAAAGCCCTTGGTTCATGCTTCTACTGTGACACTTATCTCACTGTTTTATAATTAGTCGGGCATGAGTCTGTCTCCCCAGCTAGACTGTGTCTGAATCATGTCTGTATCCCCAGTGCCCGGTGCAGGGCCTGGCATAGAGTAGGTACTCCATAAAAGGTGTGTTGAATTGAACTGCGTCCGCCTCCTCCCCCGGGGTCAGGCTCAGGCGAGAGCTTGACCTACCTGCAGAAACAAGCACCACCGCGGTGAAGAGGCCCAGCTCCTCCTCGGTAAGCGCCAGGGAGTTGAGCTTCTCACTGAAGTCGAACATGGCATTGAGCAGGTCCCCCATGCCCATGGCTCCGAGTTCCTGCAGGCTATAGGTGGTGCGGCTCAAGAACATCACTGTCTGGTCCTTCACGTTGAACAGCGATGCAAAGCGCACCATCAACACCTGGCGGGGGGGAGTGGGGGGCAGAGATGGTTATCCTTGGGGGTGGGGTGGGGGAGCACTTGCTAAATTGCCCCGCAAGTTTTCCAGGGGGTTTACTGGTGCTGCCTTAGATTTCTCAGTAAAGAGTGGGGGTGGTTTCTGAATGGGTAGGTGGGTAGGAGTGGGAGAGAAATGGAAGGATGGAGAACATCACCCTGGCTTTGGAATCCAACAGGCCTGAATCTGAGTCTTAACTTTGTCACTACCCGTGACCTTGGGCAAGGTCACAAAAGCTCACCAAGGTGAGTTTGCTCATGCCTGGAGTGGGGGTAGCAATGTGCCCTAAGATGTTATTTTAAGGTATTGGAATGTTATTTGACCCCAGCTGAGAAGACAGAAGACCCAGCCATACCAAGGCAGGATGGAGAGGAATCCTGTCCCCTCCCTCAGCAGTCAGAATCTGCCAGGACAAAGATACTGGGGGTTCCAAAGCCTTGCAGAACCCCTGCCTATCGCAGATACCCAACGCTGGATCCTTCCCCGGGTCAAGAACAGGGATCACAAAGGGTCACTCACCTCAAAGGTGCCAGCCTTAAGCAAGGTGACCTGGTCATGTTGAGAAAGATCGCGAAAGCCGGGGATGTGCTTGGCAAACTCTACCACCTCCCGCACAGCAGGTGTGAAGCTCATGGAGAAATCCTCCCAGATCTCTTGCACGGTTCTCCCACTGCGTCCATGTGGGTACATGTTCATGGGACATGCCTGGAGAAGGAATGGATTTGGGGAGGGGAATATCAGCTAGGTTGGTTCAGATGGGTTCCCCCAGCAGGGCTGGACCCCAGCTTCTGCCTGGGTTAGGGACTGTGGCCCTGAGGATGAGTCTTTTAGGTAAAGTAGCAATCAGGTGCCAGGTGGAGATCAGGGATTCACCGACAGAGCCCTTACGGCAGGGCTGAGCATCCTCCCCTGACAAGAGGATATTCCTGCATTAGCATACAGGCACACCCAGCTGCCTTATGCTAAATCCAGTCTCCCAGGCCCCCTGCCCACTTCACCCCCAGTGCCCTCACCAGCAAAACGTTCTTGGAGTTGCCTTGCCGTGGACTGTTGGCAGGTGCTTCGCCTTCTGGGGCTGTGTACACATGGGTGGGGCATAGACGGTGCCCATTGCTGTTGGGCTGCTGGCAGCTGTGGTGGGCAGGGCCTGGGGTCCAGGCAGGAGGGTAGGAGGAGGAAGCCTGGCGTAAACCATTCAGGGCTTCATTATGACGCTGGGCAGCCATGACATTGTTGTCATTGGGGACAGGAGGGCAGCCCTGACCTTCCCAGCAGTGTGGGGTGGTGGCTGGAGGGCTGCCTGATGCATGGTTGGCATTGAAGTTGCCAGGTGAGGTGCCCAGCTTGTCATGCGCATAGGTGAAGATTTCTCGGTGGGCCCGAGCCACCTGGGATATCACATCCTCCACTGTGGGCTCAGGACTTGGGGATCGGGGAGGCGTCAGCTGTTGTGGAAATTGGGAGAAGCCCACCAAGGGTGAGGGAGCCGGAGCGGGAGGTGGTGAGGGGCCCATGGGGCCTGGGGCTGGATGCTGGGTGGGTGAGGTTTCCAATGGACACTGGCTGCTCATTTGGTTGTTGGCCAGGTTCATGGCGCTCTGCATCTCGGCAAGCATCCGCTGCTTCTCTCGTTTGGGGATGCGCCCAAAACGCACAGCTGTGACAGGATGAGAGCAGCGTCAGGAAGTTCTCACACACACTCACATGCTTCTCTTCCTTCCTTCCTCCTGAAAGGGCAAGGCCCTGAACGCTTGGGGTTTCACATCAAAACCAGAACCACAGCCACGCCCACTGAGGGGGGTTTTCCAAGTAGGGATTGCTTAGGAGGTGGCCAGAGGAACTAACAGGAAAGAAGCGCGTTTATCTTTATGAAAGATGGGTGTCCCCTGTGCAAAGGAGACTCCCAGTGTGACGGGTCTCCGTTGGGACTTTTTAAAGGGAGGGATTAGCTCAGAAACTTTGGGTGGAAGGAAGGGAGGGGACATTGTGGGGCAACGGTGCTGCCTTACCATCTCGAGACATGCCCACGGAGAGACACTTCTTGAAGCGACACTGCTGGCAGCGGTTCCGGTTGATGCGGACAATGGAACAATTTTCATTTTTCAGACACCTCTTGTACTGGATATTCTGCTGGATGCTCCGACGGAAAAAGCCCTGGAAGGACAGGGGCAGCTAGTGAGCCACTCCATCCAGGCCAGGCCTATGTGTCCGGAAGGATGAGGTCACATGCCTCTGCCCTTACCCCCATCCTGCCTCACCTTGCAGCCCTCACAGGCATGCACGCCATAGTGGAAGCCTGAGGCAACATCCCCACACACTTTACACAGTAGCACCATGCCATTCAGCTCTGTGGGGAGAAAGAGGCAGCGGGTGAGCAGGAGGGCCATCTGAATGGCCAGAGACGTGGAGGTTTTCTGGGCTGGACAGCAGTTGGTGCAACTCTAGGAGAAATCCCTGAGGCCAGGGAAGGCCCTGGGAATAACTGTATCATGTGAACACCATGTCCCAACCTAGGCCTGTCCGCCTTTCCCCAAATCAGCTGGAAATTTACGCACTGGTGATGTTGCTGGTGCTCTTGCTGGGGGACACTCGGCTACTATCTTCCAGGGCCACTTGTAGACCCCCTGGGGGGCTCCCATTATAGAAGGAGGAGGATGACGATGAGGAAGATGAAGAAGGGGAGCCATCATCACTCAAGCTGGGTGGAATGCTCCCAAAGGAGCGAGCTGGGTCCTGAGTGAGGGAGCCAGTGGGTGACGGTGGGAAGTAGGCAGGGCAGCCTTGAGTCAGGGACTGGAAGCTGCCATTGGAGCTGTCGCTGTAGAGAGACTCAGGGCTGGTGCGGCTTGGGGAGGAGCTGCTGGAGCCAATGTAGGTGATGACACCACCTGGCAGGAAAACACAAGGGAAGGGATGTCAGCCGTCACACATCTTTGGTCCCAGGGTACCACTTTGCTCATCCCCCCACCTCCCTCCTCCAAATACTGCTGGATGCTCAGAACTTAACCGTGTGGAACCTTTAATCTTGGGAGTCCCAGGAAGAGCTGCAGTGAGCAATTCCCCAACACATATCAGACATAACATGGCCAACCAATACCCTAAGACCCTTTGCAGGGTACATTCAGCTTCTGCCTTGGGTGTGAGGTGCCTCCCTAGAGGCGGGACCTCTGCAGGCATCTCACGTATGTATCCCCTCTGCCCTGAACGCTGTCCTTGGGACTATGGACTGCAGCTGATGACCTAGTGGTCAGTGGCAGACCTGAGGATGGATGAGCCACTGAGACCCATTCAGCATGCCCAGTTTCCCCTCCCCTCACCAAAAAAAAAAAAAAAAAAAAAAAAACCCGTGGCTGATGCATTCCAGGGATGAGACTATGGAAGGCCAGCTAGCCAACACTGAGGAGAGTAGAGGTCTTACAAGAGTAACCAGTCACATTCCCCCAAAACTGGAAGACATATTCTCCGAAGATACTGAGGGTACTGAACATGCCCAGGCTGGTTGCCCTGGGCTCCAAGAGCAAGAGTCAGAGTGGACTCTCCCTCTGAGTCCAGGAAAGACTTAGCAGTGCACATTGCAGGAGGTGGACATGAAAAACAAATTGTCCAGCATAGGGCTTTGGAAATCCCCTTCTAGATCTCTCAGCCTGGTGACAACGACCTTGGCTCTCTGGCCATTCAGGAACTTTGGCCCAACCAGGTGGCTGTGTTCCCGTGGTATTAGGAGAAAAGGTGACCTGCTTGCCACACCTTTGCCAGGCACCTAGCCTGGCCTGCCACAGGCGGGTGGGAGAAGGGAGGATCCTAGGACACGTGTGAGCCAACACAAGCCATGTCACCGTGTATCCAGAGCACATGTCTTGCTCACCCACTGACACACACTGAGCTGGGCAGGGCAACCCTAAAATAGCTCAAGGTTGGTCAGGGTGAACCTAGCTCCCAGTAAAAGTAGTTGCACAATAGATCAGCTCCTACAGTTTCAGGGTTGGAACTGAATATCCCATCAGAGATGGAGGGGGATGGGATATTACTGAGTGGTAAATGAATTTGACCTAGTTCACCCATCCCCCCAAAGGGGAATAAGACCTTCATCCAAAGATAATCCTACCTGGAAGTGAGGGGCATGCCCAAAAGGGTCTAGTCTAGATCTAGATCTATCACAACCAACTTGATTTAGAGGAAATTAACTCCACTCTCTGGGTGTCAGTTTTCCTTTCTGTGAGGAAGGGAGGGGGGGGAAAGGTGAAGGAGACCTTCAGTTATGATTCTGGGAAAGTCCTTCATGACAACTGCTGCTTGCTTGGTGGGGATGGGGAATGAGACAGTGTTTGCGGAACTAAGGAAAGAGATGCTCCAGGAACAGAAGGAATTTGGACCATGGTAACACCGAGTCTAAAGGCATTAAAGTGAGAGGAAAGGAAAGAGGCGAAGGTCAGCTAGACAGGAGGTACCATTGAGGAGAGTAAACATGAGGCCACGAGAGGTCAGGGATGTCTCCATCTTACTCTGCTTCGATGATGGGGAGAAGGGGGGCCCCAGGCAGGCGGACAGGAAAAGAGGCAGGCGGGGGCGGTGAGTCAGCCCGGCTTCACCCAGATCTTGGAGGGGCGGGGCGGGAGCCGAGCCCTCAGCCGGCCTCACGTCCCCACTCCACGTGTGCCTCCTGCACGTGGCTCCCCAACGAGGAACCCCGGAACCCGAGGCCCCGCCCTCTCCGCTTCCCGTCAATCGGGAGCGGCGGCCCCGCCCCCGTCCCGCCCCTCCCGGGCCTCCGGGTCCTGGGCTGGGCCCCAAACGCCAGCCCGGCCGGGGCAACTGAGGGAAGGAGGGAAGGGAACACGCGTTGCCGGGGCGACCGGGGGGCGGAGCTCATTATGTAACGGGGCCGGAAGGCAACGACCAATGGGGTGGCGGCCACGGCTTCTGCTGAATGAAAACAAACGCAGCACGTGGGCCGGACTCCGCAGCCATGTGAGCCCTCCTGGCCTCCCGGGCGTTGTGGGTGTCCTCCCCGGGGCAGAGCACCAACTACTCTGCTGGCTCCTTCAGGGCCGCTCCCTATTGTCACTGAGGATTCCCCAGTGAGATCCGACCCATTCCCTCAGCCCCTCCTGCCCCGAGCCCCTATCGCCCCACTGCTTCTCAGGTTCCCTTGAGCTTGCAGGAACTAGGGGAAGAGGAAGAGAGAGAGGAGGGGGTCCCCTTTCTGAGAAGGCCAGGCATGCCACAGCTGCAGGCGAGGGGGGAGGGGAGATAGGGGTGTTTGGGGCACTGCTCCAAGGCTCCCAGTCCCTCAAAACTGTGCATCTTACCACACGTACCCGCTCTCCTTTTCCTCCTGCCCGGGATCCGAGTCCTTCAGGCTAAAAGGAGCTTTGGGACTCTGAGAGGTGGTGGGGCGCCTCCGGGCTCTTTCCCAGAACGAACAACTCGCTCAGGAAATCCCAGCCTATGGTCCCCATTATGCTAGCAAATCCCCGGGCCGAGGGAGTCCCCAGTGCCTTACAAAGTTCCTCCTGTTCTAAGGCATATATGAAAGTGAGGAGACAACTACAAAGGATGATGACGGTAAAGGAATCTCAGTACCTGTGTTATTGTTGGAGTCCAGGGTCGTCATGTCTTCACTGGCCGAGAGCGGTCATTCAAACCGGACCTTGACACAGGCTGGAGGTTGCAATTGCCGCTGTCTCCCCCTGGGCACTGATTGAGGGCGGGGAATGGACCCCGCGGATCACAAGCAGGATCCGAGGCACGCTGCAGCAAGGTCTCGGGGTGGCCGGACTGCAGCCCTGCAGAAGGGTAGGACGCAGAGGCAACGGAGGTCTGCTTTGCATGGGAAGAGCAGGGTGTGGGGGAGGGGGAATCAGCCTGCTGTAGTTCTGGCTGGAAGGTAGCTAGGAGAGTCGGGTCTCTGCAGTGCACGGGGTGCCACTGCCTGACGGCTTCACAGCGCTGCAGGGTAGCGAATCTGGAGCTCCCGGTGCCAAAGTCCCAGAGGGAGAGAGGTTGCAGTCAGGAAGTAAGTAGGTGATGGGGAGAAACGGGGCACCCAGGCGCAAAGAAGCGAGACGTGTGCCCTGCTACGTTCCCTCGGCAGCAATATTTCACTCTGCCAATCTCAGCCGCCTTTTGCCCCAGCCTTTTTCCCTGGGACAGAGGGCTCTGCGCAGGCGCCAGCAACCCAGGGTTCCCGGGCCGCACGCGGCACTGGAGCAGGTACCATGTGATCCCAGGGAGCGCCTCGTGCCCCAGTGACACACTTTTCCAGCAGCAGGCACGTTGAGCTCCGTGCGCCTGCGTAACGCCAAGCCTGTCGGGATTTGTAGTCCACTGGCAAAGGGGGCGGACTGCGTCTATTTCCCCCTTTCTGCCTTGCAAGAAGCGGCTACTGGGACGCGGGAGGAGCTAAGAGCCGAATGGGGTGGGGTACACTGAAAAGTCAGGGTGGCGTGTTTGGAAAGCTTGTATGGCAGAGGCATGTGAATTCCTGGGGAGGGACTGGCAAGCTTGGCTGCTCCCTGGCAGATCAAAACTAACAGGCTCTTTCTGCAAACCTTGCAAACGTGAGGGCTTCACGTGATTGCAGGACTGCGCCTTGAGGTTACTGGTGACACAGGGAGAGATGACAAGTAGGGAAGGGAGATATTCCCAGAGTCAGGAACTTAAGCTGAATTTCTGCTGCAGAACCAAGTCCTGAGACCAAAAGGAAATGTGACCCCTTTTCCCTCCACTCTCCTTAGGGAGAACATCTTTAGGAAAAGGAGTTGCTATGGGGGTGAGGTTGTCCCTAGGGACTCCCTGTTTGCTTGTATGACACCACCCCATTCATTCGAGGTGACTTTGGGGTGAGTCACTTCCCTTTGTCTGGGAAATAAAAAAGACCAGGGAGGGGAACTTTATGGTGAAAGTGCTTTGAGGTCCTAAAGTAATGGGGCAAAACGTGAGGCAGGGGTCTGGGGGCAGAGTGACCCATTCCCACCCCCAACACCTGGTGCTTGAATGCAGCATGTAGATCCCACAGAAGGGAACCCAAAGATCATCTTAACTCCTTCCCCTTTCCTTAGCATCCTTTCCTTGGTAAGAAGAAAATGAAGCTTAGAAGTGAGTGGCCCAAGGTCAGACATTCATTCCTAGTTCCCTCTGCCCACCCTAAATAGCAGGGAGATGGACAGACCTGCAAGGGAAACACTGCCCAGAGGGGTTAGAGATGGCCAGCATCTCCCTTCAGAGCAGCAATTGCCCCACTGGTGAAAATGGGTCCCCTCCCGCTTGAGGATTTGGACTGTGGGGAGAGATGGGGCCTCTTCAAGCAACCAAGGGAGCCTGAGCCACCTGCTGCTTCCTACTAGTTCCTTCCTGTCCCAGGGTTTCTAGGGAGGGTTTTGTTCTGCACAGGAAGCCCTTCCCCACTTGTTCACAGACAGCTCCTGGGGCAGCACTGAGAGGTCCCTGGAAACATGACAGTAACCAGAGAGGTAGAGAAAAGGAGTGTGGGCACTAAGGAAGGAGGGACCTGGGTAGTGAGGAAACCAGCGAACCGAGTGGACCATGAGGTTGAGAGGAGGTGACTGAATAGCTGCCTTGACCACTGACCCTCTGACTCCCAGGAGATGTGCTGTCTAAAATGGATTCCTTTGAATACCCTGGGTTTCAGCCTTATCCACCCCACCCCCCTCGACCCCAGGAAATGTGGGAGAGAGCAGACAGTGAGCTCTTCCCTGGCCTGCCCTGGTCCTCTAGCCTAGAGCTGGGAAGCTGTGGCAGAGCGTGGGAGGGCCTGGGAGGGGCTAGGACAAACACGGAAAGAGGCTTTTCAGGAAAATTTGGTTCTGACCTCAGCCTTCTCCCCTCCCCCTCCTGCCCGGCTCTGGAGGGAATGCTGGGAGATGAGCTGCCATGTCCAGTATTGCATGCCCTCTGTGTTCTCCCTGCCTCTTCCTCACAGCCAGGGCCAGGGCTAGATTCAAAATCAGGGCCCTTGGCATGAGCTCTAGTACTCCACCAGTTCCACCAACAACACCAGCACACTCCCCTTGCTTGTCCTGGACCCTCCCTGAGGCCCAGAGCTCTGTTCATTGCTCATGATCCTGTCCACCCCCTGTTCTGCTTGTTGGTCTTTTTCCCTATGGGGAAAGGGCCAGGGGTCAAGACTCCCTGCGTTTGCAGCCAGGGAGAGGGAAGAGGAAGCAGAAGCAGGGAGCACTGAAATTCAGTCAGCCTAACTCTTGGCAAGGACTTGGGTTGTTTTGCAGTCTGAGTGAGGTATGAAAGCGGAGGCTGGGAGGAAGAAAGTAAAGGAGGGGGGTTACCTCTGCTGCCTCCTTACTCTGCAGCGCTTCTAATAGGGCCCCACTTTCTTTTTTTCCCTGACAAAGAGGTAACTTTGGGATCTTCCTTCTACAATTGGAGGGAAGGATACAGAAGAATGAAGAGGCAGGACTCTTCTTTGGCTCCAGAAGCTTCTAGTCTATCTGCCCTGTTCCTTCTACTGCCAGCAGCAACTGGCAGAAGTACAGAGGCCCATGGAACCCAGAGCCACCAAAGGGAGGGAGAAAAGGCTGAGTTGTCTTGCCTTTGGGGACCTGGAATAGAATCTAGCTTTGGCCTCTCTTTAACCTCAACCTTGACCTTAAGACAACAGGTGCAATTCAACACAGCCTCCCACCTCTCCTGCCAGCTGGACATTCCAGTTCACTTCTACACTACACACACACACACACACACACACACACACAACCATTCCTCCTATAGCCAAATTCAGCTCAAGAAGTAACTGGGTTCTTAATAAACAGTACTCAGATTAGAACCGTGTGGAAGGATACGTATCCAAGACCTGACACAGCAAGGCAAGCCCTGGCTCCATGTTGCACATACTTCTACTTAGATTTCTCAGAGTCTGGGATTTAGGGACTGATCTCACCATTTGGGGGCAGGGTTGGATCGTGTGTGTGTGTGTGTGTGTGTGTGTGTGTGTGTGTGTTTCCAAATATGTCTTCAATTCTCCTGGATTTCTTTGGACTGGGGGTTAGGGGAGTGGACAGCACAGATAAAGCAGTGGAAGGAGAGGGATCAAGAGCTCCAAACTCTACCCGAAGTATGCATGCAATTGTTTATGAGTGAAAAACTGCATGTGTGAGTGTGTGTGAATGGTATGAGTGTGCAGGGATGCGTGTGTTCGATCCAGGATCTATGCTCCTTGCCAGTGTGTTGTTCTGGGTAACAGGGCAACGCCCCGTACAAATCCTGGGTGGCCTAAATCTTGGGCTGACTGCTTGACTGACTGTCTGAGGGTGGATCCTTTCTAGAAACCAGGTCAGGCTTCAGTAGGTGCCTTCCCTTCCCTCTCCTTTCTCACCAAGCAAACTATGGCCCAGGGGAGTAACCTCCCTGCCCAGGTGATGCAAACCTGGGTCAGAAACCCCGGGGATTCCCAGAATCAGGGAAGCAGCCATGTGCCTGGGAAAGACTCCTGCCTTGCCCTCCTACGTTCTTTTCCTAGTCTCTAAAGGGCTAGGTGGCTTTCCTTCACCTACCTACTCTTGGGGAGAATTTCAACAACATGCCACAGGAGGGCTTAAATCTGAGCTGATTTGTTCTTTGGGGGAACTGGAGAAAGAGAAGGTGAAGCATAGTCTAGGGTTGAGTTCCATGGATATGTTTTGCCTCAGATTCTATCCTCACCTCGCTACTACTCCTTTCTCCAAGGAAAGGAAATAATAAGCACACATTAAGTACCAACTGTATGCCAGGCACTGTGTTGTGTTTTACACATATTATCTCATTTAATATCCATAACAACACTATGATGAAGGTCTCATTCTTATTTTAGAGAGAGGGAACCCGAGACTTTGAGATGTTTGTTAGCTTGCCTGAGATGCAGTAGAGGCTAGGCGATTTGCCTTGAAGCTCTACTTGAAGTGAAGCACTGAGAATTGAGAAGATGTCACATCAGGGGTGCCTGGGGGGTTCAGTTGGTTGGGTGTCTCCCTTCAGCTCAGGTCATGATTTCAGGTTCCTGGCTCGAGCCCCACATTGGGCTCCCTGCTCAGCAGGGAGCCTGCTTCTCCTTCTCCCTCTGCCCTTACCCCTGCTCATGCTCTCTCTCTCTCAAGTAAATAAACAAATCTTTTTTTTTTTTTTTTTAAAGAAAACCAAAGAGAAGATGTCACATCAAATAGTGGTGGAGTCGATAGAGAATTTTGGAGAGGCTGAAGCTCCCTCAGCTATCTCTTAGAACTACCACTGCCAGTGTCACAGTGAAGACTCAGGGGTGTTGGGAATCTGACCTCAAGTATGAGGGTGCAACTATTTCCACTAGCAAGACTGCCCTTCCTGGAGAAAGTGATCACTTCGACTCAAACACTGAAACGTCTGAGCAGCCATCTCATCCTGGTGTTTCCTAACGTGAGGTGTCAACAAGAAGAGAAGCCTGAAGCACCCTAACCCCTGTCCCACAAGTACCTCACCTTCCCAGAGCCATTTCCTTTTTCCTCATCCTCTCCCCTGTCTCCCTCCCACATTCTCCTTGCATGATTGTAAAGGTAGACAGGGGCCAGAATAGGGTACAACAAACAAAGCAAACAAATGACCACAGTGACTGCTTCACAGATGAGTCATTGAAGCAGACACCTGAACCCTCTTGTCTCCCTCTGACTTTGGGATCCACAGCAGGTGGAGGGGGCAGGTAGGTCAGGGCCCTTTAAAGCACCACTGTGCTTCCTTCAGTGGATGTATTAAGAACGGATTGGTTCGGGGATCCCTGGGTGGCGCAGTGGTTTGGCGCCTGCCTTTGGCCCAGGGCGCGATCCTGGGGACCCGGGATCGAATCCCACGTCGGGCTCCCGGTGCATGGAGCCTGCTTCTCCCTCTGCCTGTGTCTCTGCCTCTCTCTCTCTATGTCTATCATAAGTCAATAAATCTTAAAAAAAAAAATTAAGAACGGATTGGTTCATATGACTTTGCATGGTGACAGATGGTAGCTATGCTCACCATGGTGAGCATTTTGTAATGTATAGGTATGTTGAATCACTATGTTGTAAAAAAATAATAGTAAAATAAAAATTTGTGGGATCCCTGGGTGGCGCAGTGGTTTAGCGCCTGCCTTTGGCCCAGGGCGCGATCCTGGAGACCCGGGATCGAATCCCACATCAGGCTCCCGGTGCATGGAGCCTGCTTCTCCCTCTGCCTGTGTCTCTGCCTCTCTCTCTCTCTCTCTGTGTGACTATCATAAATAAATAAAGAAAAAAGTATTTTTTAAAAAAGAGAAGGCCCCCTAAATAATTGTGTACAAAGCCCTAATGAAACAATTCCCACTTCCCCATTTACCTGCTTGAACAATGTGCCCCTCCTAAAGCCTTCCACCATCCTAGGCCATGCTTCATCAGATGCTTTGGGGAACTGGAAGGAGGGTCCCCCTTTCAGAGCCCAGGATCCAACTCACATCCCAGGATCCAGGAGGTACATGACTGGCCTTGGCAGCGAAAGACTTAAGTCTCAGATTACCCTCTTTTTGGCATGGGGTTCCTTCTCCTGGGTTGGGGAATGGTGCCATCCAGCACATGCTATGCTAAGGCCATCCTGTCCAACCAGAAGCTATGCTGCTTCTGGAGCCTACTGGTGTTTCTTTATTCCAGGTCTGGCAAAAGCCTATTGTCTGTCCTTGAGCCTCTGTAGGACTGAGATACAGGGGAGTGAGAGGGGGAGTGGAGGGGTACCTGTGTGCCTGCCTCTGTTTCCACCTCTTACCACAAGCTCTAGGTCAAACCCTCTCCTTATTCCCATACCTTGGAATGGATCTTCTCCTAGCTGCTTGGGGAGGCCAGAGGCTCATGACAGTCCTGGTGAGCAGAATGGACCTTCGGAGGAGTGACGGCCTGGGCAGACATTAGGGGCTGTGCATAGCTTCTGGGAGGCCTACATAAACACTGGCTAGGATGGGGAGGGAAAAGAAGGGTGCAATGGGCTGCCCAGGAAAAAAAGCAGCTTTGGCCCCTCTAGTTCAGCCTGCATGGAAAGAAGGAAAGAAGCTCATTTTCGTCCTCCCATCCCTCTCCCCTGGTCTGCAGCTGTGAGTTGGGCCCGGAAAGACTGCAGTATCTTGAGGGGGGGGGGGCAGGAGAAGGAGGGAGAGAGAGAATGCGACTTTGCAAATTTGGGATCCCCCCCTTCTTCTAAATTGGGGGGGTGAAAGGGGGAGAAGCAATTTGCCAAAGAGATTTTCAATGCCACAGGAAGGAGCTTTGGCTCATTAGAATGCACAGTTTGCACCCTGAAAAAAAAATCTGTGCTGGTTGCAAAAATGCAGACGTGTGTAGGGGCCCAGCGGAGATTAAAAAAAAAAAAAAAAAGCGCTAGCTCTGCAATGCAGGATCTGCGAAGTTTTGGTGCGATGAGGAAATGTGGGTCGTGCTCGTTTCGTTTGCTTGTTCCTGCTAACCTACTGTCCGCCTGACTCCAGCGCGGTCTCACATCCCAGCAAGAGGCACTGCTGCTCAAAAACGGGGTCACGGGGCAGGGGGCCCTGAGCAGAGGGCTGAAGTGGGGGTCTGGGGTTAAGTACTGAGAGAAGGACTCTATGGGGCTGGGAGGGCCAGGTGGATGGGAGGGGACGCTTCCATGAGGGATGGAGGCTGAGCTTGTCTTTAGCACTAGCGTTTGTTCTCCAGCTGGACCGACGTTAGTGTGAAGTTCCTCCAGATCCCCCACCCCCCACCCCACCCTCAGCTCCTCCCTATCCCCGATTGGCAGAAGGACTTTCCTTTTCCTGTCCCATAGACCACTGCTGCAGAAAGAACCCTGTCTTCCCATCCCTGACCCCACAAATTCCCGAACTCTCCTTGTTCTAATCCTGGAATGGGCATTTGCTGCATCTCTGTGTGGCATCTTTCTTCCTAGAAAGAGGGGGCCAGGCAGCCTGATTTGGGGAGCCCAGGCTTCAGGGAAACCAAGTCTTGGCTCCGGGCTGACATTGGCACATCAACTCCAGGGCTGGGGGGGCCACTCTGTGCTCTTGGCTTGGGAAGGCCCTTTGTTCATGTGGGGTCTAAGGCTTTGGGTAGTATAAACGCCAAGGGGTTGCCTGGGAGGAGAATATGCCTGGAGAAACCATGTTTCCTACCCGGGTATTTGCTCCCCCAGTGGTTCAGGAGAGACAAAAGGAGACAGAAGCAGGATAAAGAGCCAGGAGGCAGGGAGAAGCAAGCCTAGTGCCCTTTTGCTCCTTCCCCATCTTTCCTCCTGGTTCTCTGGCCCGTGGAGGACAGGGCCGAGGGTGTTTGCGCCGGCCGAGGCTCACGCGGGCTGCCCAGGTCACATGGCCTGGGCATGTGCAGCCTGCTCCATTTCTACCACAACAACTCGCTCATAAACAGCCCGGCTGCTGCGGCGGTGGTGGCGGAGACATGTGCAAGCGAGGGGGTGGGGCACGTGGCCCTGCCCGAGCCAAGGGAAGGCTCTCGCTCAGCACTGCCTCTCCCCTCCCCACGCTGGCGCTGCCTCGCCACAGGAAATTCCTAGTGCTCCTTTGCTGCTGCTGCAAAACATGTTTTTGGGAAGTGACTTTCAACCAGGATCAAGTCCATGGGCTATTTTAAACGACGTAGAAGAGATAATCAGCCCGACACCAACTTCTGCTGCCCTTGCCCTATCTTTCTTAGATCCCTATACACGTTGGGGTGGAGGGCTGAGCAGGAATCACGTTTCACATTTCCAATTCTCACCTGTCTTTTCCTCTTAAACTATATAATATTGGAACCAGTCAGGTCCCCATGGTGAGCACTGGGGTCAGGGACTATGCTTCCCAAACACAGTAGTTCTCAGGATCCACTGGTGATCCCAGGATTAGTAGTGGGGTCAATATCACCTAGGCACCTATTCTTTTTATGTTTTTTTTAAGGTTTTATTTATTTATTCATGAGAGGCAGAGAGACAGAGAGAGAAAGGAAGAGACACAGGCAGAGGGAGAAGCAGGCTCCATGCTGGGAGCGGATGTGGGACTCAATTTCTGGTCTCCAGGATCATGCCCTGGGCTGAAGGCGGCGCTCAACCGCTGAGCCACCCAGGCTGCCCTTTATGTTTATTTTTTAAGGATTTTATTTATTTATTCATGAGAGACATACACACAGAGGCAGAGATACAGGCAGAGGGAGAAACAGGCTTCCTGTGGGGAACCCAATGCAGGACTCTATCCCAGGTTCCTGGGATCATAACCTGAGCCAAAGGCTCAACCACTGAGCCACCCAAGCATACCCTGAGCCCCTATTAGAAATACAAATTCTCTGGTCCCATTCCAGGCCTACTGAATCAGAAACTCTGGCAGTAGGGCCTAGCCCTGCAGGGGATTCAGATGCACGCTGAGGTGAGCACCACTGCTCTGAGGTTTTGTTCCCCAGCAATCAGTCCTGCAGGATCCAGCCCAAGATCTGTGGAATGTCCACTTTCCCCTTTCGTGCTGCTTCAGCTAAGTTTAGCCAGAGAGCACAACTGGATTCAGTTTGACTCAGTGTAAAAAGCATTTATCAAGTGCCTACTGTGTGCAAGGATTCTGGAAACGAGAGCAGAAAAGTATTGGGAGGATGAGTGACAGAACTGAAAAGGGCAGGAAAGGTACTGGGTGAGAGGGATAAAGGAAGCGAGGGTTAGGGTTGTAATAATTTGTCCTTTTTCCATCTTACCTACTCTTTGTCCTCTCCTGAGGCTTCTACTAGAACAGTTGGTTGTGGCTTAAATTGTTTTGAGGCTGGAGATAGAAACTGGTTCCTTGTCTATTTTTGCTGACCATGGGAACCACAAGCTAGTTAGAGCCATAGTTCCTTGACTCCTCATGCATAACTAAGAGAATATGAGCACTGTCATATAGGCACATGCACACACACGCACACACACCCTCCTTGGGATCTCGGAGATGGGCAGGGACAGCCAAGAAAAGGAATGAGATCCCAGAGGGTTGGAAGTACCCCAGGCAAAATGAGTTTAACAGATAACAAGCAGGAAAAGTCTTTCAATGGGGGAGGGTGGGGACAACTCTGGCCTATTCTAGCTTCCTAAGCCCCAGAAACTGCAACCAGAGGAAGCAGAGGGTCTCTGAAGCAAATCACAAAGGCTCCTGAGAATGAAACCCGAACCTGGAAAGCAAAGCGAGTAGGGAAGTAGGGGAATGGACATCAGATCAGAAGGGTTCCCTTTCAGGGTGCCTGGGTGGCTCAGTTGGTTAAGTGTCTGCCTTTGGCTCAGGTCATGATCCCAGGGTCCTGGTACTGGCCCCACATTGGGCTTCCTGCCTGGTTCTTCTCCCTCTCCCTCTCTCCCTGCGTGTGCTCTTTCTAGCTATCTCTCTTTCTCAAATAAATAGATAAAATCTTAAAAAAAAAAAAAAAAAAAAGAAGGGTTCCCTTTCACAAGCAAACAGAACAAGGATGAGGCATGGGGCAGGGTGGGGTGGGGGTGGGGTTGGTGGAGAGCAGAGACGGGAGCCATGCTCAGCCAGTCTCCTCTGGTCTTTTCTCCTGCATCACCATGTAGCTTCTCAGGAGGAGAGGTCCTATTATTG
This sequence comes from Canis lupus dingo, assembly GCF_003254725.2. NCBI lineage: Eukaryota > Metazoa > Chordata > Mammalia > Carnivora > Canidae > Canis > Canis lupus. Next base: position 23,618,180 of record NC_064251.1, on the reverse strand, counting down.
TCTCAGGTGTGACAGATTGACTCCTGGCCTCTTCCTGCTTCATTTTTTGAGGAATATGCTTTCCTCTGGTTCTCACAGAGCCATTTCTCTCACTTCTCTCTGCAAGGGTTCCTCTCTGTGCCTGAAAGGCTGTGGGCTCAAGGAGCAGACAGCCCTGCAGGCTCAGCTGCAGTGACCTACATTGGCTCTCCCCTAGGCCCTGGGTGTGGGGGCTGAGGTTTCAAGATAGGAACTTGGGAATCTGGCACAGGTCTGCAGATGACGTCAGGGAGAGAGGCTGCAAAAGTGGCACTGAGGCACCACAGGCAGGGGATACTGCAGGACTGCATTCTCAGTTTGTCGTTGGTGGACAACATCAGAAGACAATCCAAACCTCAAATATGAAAACATTTCTGAGCAGAGGACCCCTTGGATCAGAGGCAGAGGTCTCTTACAGGCCCTGGTCTCTATTCACTAGATTTGGAAGTGGTTTCTGCCCGCTTGCTCCCCATTCTTGTTGAACCCACCCCAGCCTGCAGAGGCTGGAAAGATTTCCTTGGCTTGATGTGGATCAGTGAGTTCAGATTTCGGCTGATTTATTTCAGGGATATGAAGGCTGAGTAGAGGTGGTCAGATATGCAGAAATCCACTCCCAAGCTTTACTATATAGAGACCCATGTGCTTCCTTGGATCTGAGGTTCTGAGCAGGATTCAAAAGAAGCCCTATAACTGAATTACCATTTATAACTCCCTTACCTCAGGACCCTGGCAGATGAACCTCTCCTTCCAGCTATAGGCTTCTGGAACTGGAAGGCAGGTTCGAAATAGGTGTTTTCCCTCTCTCTCACTATAAACCAGTGTTTAGGATGCCCGCTACCTCCAGATTGTGGATTTTTTTTGTCCTGGTAAGGAAATGCTATTGTAGGGGAAGAAATTAGGTGGTGGTGACAGAGAATGATAGATGAGCCGTTTACTTACGGGGTGGGGGTGGGTGGGGATGGGGGGGGGGGAGATTGCTCAAACTCCTGAGGGGGAGAGCACACAGCCAGTGCAGGACTGGATGGCTCTTCTCTCCAAAGGGCTTCCCCTCCGCCAAGCCCCACCCCCAAAGCCCAGGAAGTCCACAGCCTGGCACCCAGCCAGAGTGAGAGCATTCCTCAGGACTCTGACAGGCTGGGGGCTGGGGGAATGGTGGTGGTGCTCCCACCCTGAGTTTGGGGAGAGGGTAAGGAAACACGCGGGGGAGGAAATGACCACAGAGAAGAGGGTAAGGGTAAGAGATGGAGAGCTAGTTCCCAGTGCCACAAGTCCCTTTTAGACAGAAGAGTTGAGGCTGGATGCCTTCCCAACGGCCCTGTGAAGGGTCTGGAGCTTCAGAGCAGATGACCTCCAGGTCACCTCTCTGCGCCCGGTTGTCACTGACGTCTCACGCAGTCGGGAGGTTCTCTCTTCGTCCCTTACTCTGGGGCTGTGGTTGAGCTCTGGAGCCCCGCAGTGGCGAAAGTCTGGAACTGCAGCTGGGCTGGGGGAGGAGCCCAATGGGTCTCCCACTGTCTCTCCACCCGGGCCCCTCCTTTTCCTCCTCTAGGCCCGGGACTCTGGAAATAGCACCTGGTAATGGGAGCGCTGACAGATGTTGAGTTATAGGAGAGCAAGTGTCCCTAGTCTTTAATGTCCTAGCTTACTCGCTTTTCGGCTGTTTCCCTTGAAAATAGGTGCCCTTGGACTCGTCCCATTCCCTTCCACACATTGCTCCTTAACATGCACACGGAGAGCCTGCTACTTGGTTACACTAAGGTCCCCCTTTTTGGGGCCCCTGGACCTGTAGCTCTTCGACTACTATTCATGACCTCTATGACTGTGAATGACAAATGGCCCTGTGATCATTCTGATTTTTTAAATCTTTTTTTAATTTTTTTTATTTTTTTATTTATTTATGGTAGTCACACAGAGAGAGGGAGAGGCAGAGACACAGGCAGAGGGAGAAGCAGGCTCCATGCACCGGATCGCGCCCCGGGCCAAAGGCAGGCGCTAAACCGCTGCGCCACCCAGGGATCCCTCATTCTGATTTTAAATTTACCCTTCCCTACCCTTCCTTCTCTAAGCACTGCCTGATAGATAACTCTTTCTCCTAGTCAACCTCCTAACATATGCCTTCCATCACCCCAATTCCCAACGCAATCTCCCAACCTCACATCCCATGTGGGGAAAGGGAGTGGGGATGAATGGACAAAGCCAGGTGAGAATTTTTTTTTTTTCCAAAGAAAGCTGGTTCCCTGCTTGATTTCATTTGACCTATATTCTAGCCTTCCCTGATTAGTCCTCTTGATCCATGCATCAAGCCTTCCCACTGGACTAATTTTGCTGTCCTGCCCACCTCTCCCTCCAACATGATCCCCTGTGCTCTTCCCATCTAGGGCAGATGTCCTTAACGCTGAGACAAAAAACTCCGCTTTGGAAATAAAATTTATGTCAGCTCTGGAGGAATACCAGCCCATAGAGGGAGAACTGCTTCCAGTGTGGGCTGGGGAAGGGGAGGTGATGAAGGAGGCAAGAAGCAGAACACTTGCTCTAGGAGAGGCCATGTAATTAAAGAACTCCTGGTTCTTGTCTGCTATCTGTGGATTTCAGAGAGCTCTGCCAACAACAATGAAGAACTCTGGGAGAAATGGGAGTTGGAGTAGAGGTAACCAACTGTGCAGTGAGGGATTAAAACTTTACCCAACTCCACCCCTGGCCGTTTTCTTTGATGATATCTCCTCTTGAATTTGCCTCGTCTTTTAAACTATGTGATCCTTAAGGTTATTAATGGGGGAGCTATGCGGCATGAAATCATTATTTAAGTAGACACAGCCACGTTCCCATATTGCACTGCACACCTCAACCTTCCTCTCCTCCCAGGCTGCTGCCCCACATTCACCCTGAAGGGGGCACTTTTGTTCAGTCGTTGGTGCCAGAGACAAGGGAGCCCCAGGAAGGAAACATAACAATTGGTCACGTGTTTGGGGGGGCGGTTCTCGCAGGGGCTGCTGGGACCGGGAAGGGAGGTACACGTGGAGTGGGCGGAGTCCGCTGAAAGTTTTGGCGGGGCTGGTAGTGGGCGAAAAATACCCAAATTTGAGTTGTGATTTAAAAAAAAAAAAAAAAAAGGCAGCAGAGAGGGTGTGTCTTGCCCTCGGAGGGGCCGCTGCAAAGGGGAAAAGAGGAGCAGCACACGAGCCTCCTGCTCGCGGAGGCCAGGGACGCAGGGCAGTTCTGTTTCTGCCAGAAACATCTCTGAGCCCTATGGGGCTTCGGAGCCGGAAACCTCCGTGGACCCATGCTGGTTCCCCATTCCCCATCCTCCGGGAGGAAGGAAAGGTGGCCTCTCCCCCTTGATCTCATTTCGGTGCCATTGTGGGGCTGGGCTAATGCCAGCATCGCAACCCCAGTCTTTATTTACCTTTCCAAGAGCCTCAGGAAGCCGCCCAGATGAATCCTTTCTCCTTGGGGAGAAGCCAAAATAAGCCTCTTTTACTTTTACCTAGTTCTGCCCCACAGTTAGCAGAAAAACACAGCTTCGTACAGTCTTTAAGAGGGAAGGGGCCTTAGAGATGATCTACTTCAATTTTCTTTTTGGTATAGGAAAACCAAGACGCAGACAGGTAGAAGGGCTTGTTCTTCGCACACCGTAGGCACTCCCTTTAAAGAATGTAGGTTATAGAAATGGAATTTGCCATCCTGAATACGTAGAGTAGTGGTAGCCTTGGCTCTAACTCCATCCATATGATCAGCCAGAGGGCAAAAGGGAATGGTCCTTATCCCATTAAGGATAACATAGGCAGATTATTACTTAGGGACTTAATTAATGGGTCCTAAGATTTTCCTACTTGCCCTCAAAAAGGAGCACTTCACTTTATCCCTCTTGGTCTTTAGTCTTTGATATTGTGGGCCCTTATGTGTCTTAGTTCAGGAATGACCTTAGTTCAGTTTAAAAACCTAACGGTTTATAAGGAATTCTCTTCCCTTCTTAGAAGAGTTTCTTTTCCCAGGGCTCCATTTTCTGGTTTATCTACCGCATCCTGTGACTTGAGATCAAGAAGATCAGACCTCTAAATCCAAAAATTCCAGCTCTTTGGCTTGGGGGAGAAAAGCATGTTTACTTAGTCTGGAGTAGTGAAATCTTAGACTTTGGATTTCAGAGCTGTAAAGTTTCCAGAAAAAAAAAAAAAAAAAAAAAACAAAACAAAACAAAAAAACAAAAACAAAAACAAACCGTAGGGGACAGATGTAGAATTGCCAGCATTCTATTTTGCCAAGTAAGGACATTAAAAGACTACTACCACCGATTGCTCTTTACTATCACCATTTCACAAAAGAAAGTAATTTTAACATATACAAAATAGGAAGCACATAATCTCAGAGCAAATAACAGTTCTAAGCCACTCTGTATTGATTTACATAGGTACTATATAGTCAGTCGTCTTTGTTGTTGTTGTAGATTGGTTCTAGCTTCATTTAGATCTCTAGATGGTCTCTAGATGAATGGTAGTAGCAAACTGCAGCCCGAGTGCTAAATCCAGCCCAATGCCTCTTTTTGTATTTTGCCACAAGCTAATAAGCTAAGAATTTTTTTTTAATTTTACTTTTTTAAGTAAGCCCTACGTGCAAGGTGGGGCTTGAACTCACGACCCCAAGATCAAGAGTCACATGTTCTACCAGCTGAGCATGAGCCAGCCAGGGGCCCCTAAGCTAAAAAATTTTAAGTAGTTGAAAAATCTAAAATATTTCATGACACATGAAAATGATATAACATTCAAATTTCAGTGTCCCTAAAGAAAATTGTACTGAATGGTGGAACTGTAATTATTACTTGCAATCTCATGCCAGAGCCTTTGTTTTTAATCATTGAGCCTCCCACTTGTCGTTCCCTCTGTATATCCAGAACTCTGGTACCGTAGATTAACACTCATCATGGAGCACCTGGGTGGCTCAGTCAGTTAAGCATCTGACTCGATCTCAGCTCAGGTCTTCATCTCAGGGTCATGAGTTCAGGCCCCAAGTTTGCTCCAGGCTAAGCGTGGAGCCTACTTAAAAACAAAAGGAAACTCATCATAAGCCACAATAAATAAATAAATAAATAAATAAATAAGCCACCTTCATTCACATATTGTCTTGCACTGCAATAGCAGACTTTTTTTTTTTTTTAATTTATTTATGATAGTCACACAGAGAGAGAGAGAGAGGCAGAGACACAGGCAGAGGGAGAAGCAGGCTCCATGCACCGGGAGCCTGATGTGGGATTCGATCCCGGGTCTCCAGGATCGCGCCCTGGGCCAAAGGCAGGCGCCAAACCGCTGCGCCACCCAGGGATCCCAGCAATAGCAGACTTGAATAGTGCAAGAGACCCTATGGTTGTCAAAGCTAAAAATATTTACTATGTAGCCCTTTAAGAATAGGTTGGCACCTGGCAGTCCCAGTCTGGAGCATGCAACTCTTGATATTTCAGAGTTGTGAGTTCAAGTTCCATGTTGGGTATAGAGATTACTTTAAAAAAACAACAACAACAACAACAACATGGGGCGCCTGTGTACCGCAATTGGGTTGAGTGTCAAACTGTAGGTTTCCGCTCAGGTTATGATTTCAGGTTGTGAGATGGAGCCCTATGTTGGGCTCCATGCACAGCGAGGAAGTGTGCTTGAGATTCTCTCCCCACCCTCCACCCCCATTCTCTCTAAAATAAATGAATCTTTAAAAAAGAGTCTTAAAAAATAGGTTGGCCAAAAGTTTTCAAACTTGAGGGGCATCAGAATCACCTGGAGGGCTTGTTAAAACATGGACTGCTGGGGCGACTGGGTGGCTCAGTCAGTTAAGTGTCTTCACTTTGTGTTGTAATCCCGGGGTTGTGGAATTGAGCTCCACATCAGGCTCCCTGCTCCATAGCAGGGAGCAGAGAGCCTGCTTCTCCCTTTCCCTCTTCCTCCTCCTCTACTTGTTCTCTCTCTCATGAATAAAGTCTTAAAAAAATTAAAACATGAACTGCTGAGTCTCACCCAATGTTTTTGATTCATCAGGTCTAGAGTAAGGCCCAAGAATTTGCATTTCCAACAAACTCTCAGTGGTGCTGATGATGCAGGACCACATACTACAAGCACCTTAGATTAACCACTTGTCCTTTCACCCTTGGACTAAAAGCCTTAAATTGGCCTTCTGCCTTTAGTGCATAGATACAAATATTGAAATTAGCTTTCTAAAACAAATCTGGTCATTTTATGCTTTGCTGGAAATCCTTTGATGTTTCACTTTGGCTAATAATAATAAATTATACATTTCTTAGCTGGACTTTCATAATCTGTTCTCAACCCACCTTATCTGCTTTATCCCCTATACTCTCCACTATCCTGTACTCTGGCTGACGCTAAACTTCAGCCAACTTCTCTCACTTACTCCAACCTGTCCTTTTATCCCACACCTTTGTTATGTTCTCATTTCTATCTGAAATGTCTTCCTATGGTCTCAACCTTTGAGACCTCAGTTGCCGCTTCCTCAACTCCTTCTAGACAGTATATTCTATCTTCTCTGTACTCCAAGACAACTTTATTTTTCCCTAGGTTTCACTACCTTTTACATTGTATTAATGTCATTATGACTATCACTCTCAACCAAGCTAAAGGTCAAGGGAGGAGGTTTTCTCTTAGTATATCTACATAGATCATTTATTCATTCAATGAATATTAAGTGTCAACTTTGTGCAGGTATGGGTCTAGGTGCTGATGGTACAGCAGTAAACAAAACACGAAGCTTATATTCTAGTGGGAGAAAACAAAGTAAATTATTAGAAGATAATAAGTACTAAGAAGAAAAATAAAACAGGAAAGGAGGAGAGGAGGGTGCCTGGGTGGCTCAGTTGGTTGGGTGTCTGCCTTCAGCCCAGGTCATGATCCCAGGGTCCTGGGGTTGAATCCCGCACCCCGTATCGGGCTCCTTGCTCAGCAAGGAGTCTATTTTTCCCTCTGCCTCTCCCCCTGCTTGTGCTCTCTGTCTCTGTCTCAAATCAATAAATAAAATCTTAAAAAAAAAAAAGGAGGAGAGGGAGTTTGGAGGAGGGTGGGAGTTTACATAGGCGACCAGAGAACGTCTGATGAAAAGATGATATTCAGTAAAGAACTGAAGTGAGAGAGGAGGGCATGTGGATATCAGAAAGAAGAGTGATCCAAGTAGAGGGAATAGCAAGCGAAAGGGCCTGAGCAACACATACAAGATGTATTGGGAGGACAGCAAAGAGGCAAGTGTGGCAAGGAGGGTAGTGAATAAGGGGGAGAAGAGTAGCAGTCAAAGTAAAAGAGCACTGCCAGGGAGCCAGATCCTATAGGCCATAATAATGATTTTGTTTTTCCACCAAGTAAGATAGGAAGCCACAAGACAGTTTTGAGTAGAGAAAGACCATGATCTCACTCACATCTTATCAGGATCACTATGGCTGCTATGTTGAGAACAAACTTAAGTGGAGGAAGGCAAAGGTTGAAACTGAGAGACTAATTACAAGGTTACAGCAATAAAAAAAAGTGCAATAGGACTATGACTTAGACCAAGGTGGAAGTTGTGGAGGTGTGTGAAGGTGTGGATTCTGGATATACACTTTAAAGGGCAATGTGACTGGAAATTGACTGGATATGGGTGAGAGAGAAAGAGAGGAAAGTTGTAGAAGCAGAGTTTGGGTGAGGGAAATTCAGGAGTGTGATTTTATTTTTTAAATTTTATTTATTTATTCATGAGAGAGAGAGAGAGAGAGGCAGAGACATAGGCAGAGGAAGAAGCAGGCTCCATGCAGGGAGCCTGATGGGGGACTCCATCTCAGGACTCCGGGATCACGCCCTGAACCAAAGGCAGACACTCAACCCCTGAGCCACCTAGGTATCTATCTATCTATCTATCTATCTATCTATCTATCTATCTATCTATCTATCTATCATCTATTTAAGGATTTTGTTTATTCATGAGAGACACACAGAGGGAGGCAGAGACACAGGCAGAGGGAGAAGCAGGCTCCATGCAGGGAGTCCGATGTGAGACCCGGGTCCCCAGGATCGCGCCCTGGGCTGAAGGCAGCGCTAAACGGCTGAGGCACCCAGGCGTCCCAGGAGTGTGATTTTAGATGTTAGTTTGAAATGCTGATTAGACATCCAAGTGGATATGTCTCCTAGGCAACTGGATATATACAATTTTGGAATTAGGTGATGAGGTGATGAAGATATAAATTTGGGAGCTGTCAGTGTAGAGAGGGTATCAAAAGTCTTGGTACTGAAAGAGACTACCATATTCCTTGGGCCTCCCACCACCCCCACCACCCCCTTTATTGGTATCCCTAACCCAGATACTTCCCTTGCAGATCTTAGGCCATAGGTCTGGTGGAAAGAGGGATGGGGTTCTCTTGGATTAACACATTGACACCCACTTGTTTAAAATTTCCAGTGCTGGGGATCCCTGGGTGGCTCAGCCGTTTGGAGCCTGCCTTTGGCCCAGGGTGTGATCCTGGAGTCCCCAGATGGAGTCCCACGTCGGGCTCCCTGCATAGAGCCTGCTTCTCCCTCTGCCTGTGTCTCTGCCTCTCTCTCTCTCTGTGCGTCTCTTGTGAATAAATAAAATCTTAAAAAAAAATAAAAATAAAAATTTCCAGCGCTTCATGCTTTGGGCCCAACAATGCCGAGACCCAGTTTTAATCAGAGGTTTCCACATTAGGTCAAAGAATGTTAGTCAGCTCCATCTTCATATGGATTGAAAAAAAAAAATACACCTCAACAGAAAAAGGAAATGAATCAAAACTATATAAAAGTTCTTCCTGGAGGAACTGAGGACTTGTTGGCTAAAGTTGCATGGAAATGGAGACACACACACAAAAAAAAAAAAAAGAAAAGAAAAAGAAATGGAGACACAGGGGCAGCCTGGGTGGCTCAGCGGTTTAGCGCCGCCTTCAGCCCAGGGCATGATCCTGGAGGTCTGGGATCGAATCCCACGTCGGGCTCCCTGCATGGAGCCTGCTTCTCCCTCTGCCTGTGTCTCTGCCTCCCTCTCTCTCTGTGTCTCTCATGAATAAATAAATAAAATCTTAAAAAAAAATAAATTGAGACGCATACACAGACCATGAACATTGTGAGACAGGAAGAAATGCTCCACATAAGAGAATACCCTAAAATATTCCTATTCCCGGTAAAGATAAAAATCCCCGGAGGGCCTGGCTGAATTCGGTGGAGGCACAGGTGACGCTTGATCTCGGGGGGGGGGGGGGGGGGATCGTGAGTTCGAGCCCCAGGTTGGGTGTAGAGATTACGAAAAAATAAACTTTAAACAAATAAAAATAAAAGTCCCTCCCGAGATTTTCTTTTTCTCTTCAACCCTTCATGGACCTCCAGCAGATGCTAGAAGTGACTTAAGAAGGCTGGGGAGGTGGCCGTTGGGAAAAGGAACTGTTGGTAGTTGGCAATGCTTCATTCCAGGGAGCTTGCGGCAAGAACTCCCTAAGGCAGCAGACATCATGGGTTTTCCTCCCTCTGGGAACCAGAGGTCCCTCCGTTTCTGGTCTGGATCCCTTATAGACAAAGAACCTCATTCTCTCCCAGGCCAGAGTGGGGCTGCTGCGGACGGGAGGGGGTGGAGGGGCTAGGATCCTACCCCCAGGAAACACCCACAGGCTCCGACAGGAGCCCGAGTCCTGACTCCGGTCCAGGAGGTTTGCGGGGCCGCGGGGCCCCTCCGGCGAGGGCCGGGCGGGCCGGCGGCCAAGGTGCCGGGGGAAGGGGCCGCCCCGCGCAGGCCCGGGCCGAGGAGCGCTCGGTCCCCGCCGCCAAGGGCGCGCCGCCTTCCGGACCCCCTGCCCTCCTCGGCGCTCCATCCCGCCGCGCTCCCTTCCCGCCGCGAGCCTCCGCATTCCCCCGCCGGCCCGCCGCCGCCCTCGCCCTTTCTTCCCTCCTCCGGACCCTCCCCCGGCTCCCCCTCCCTCGGCAGCCCACCTTCACCCCGCTCCTCGGCGGGCTTCCCGGTCCTCGCCCCTCAGCCCCGGCCTCCCCTCGGCGGCCCCGCGGCCCCCTCCCCGCCCCCCTCGAGGCGGCGGCGGCGGCCCCTTTCACAATAGCGCGGCCCGCCTCCCTCCTCTCCGCTCCCGGTTCGCTCCCGCCCGCTCCCCGCCCAGCGCATGCGCCCTCCGGTCGGTGGCGGCTGCGGCGGTGGCGGCTGCGAGCGGCTCCGTTTTTTTAAAGGGAAACGCTGAGGCGCCGGGGGTGCCTGTGGGGGAGGGGGCCCCCGAGCCGCGGAGACCCCCCGGGGGAGGCGACAGACCCCCTCCCGGAGTAGGAGGGCTTTGGGCGGACCCATCCCTCCCACCCCCTCCGGAGGAGGAGCGGGGGGAAAATGGAGGCTCGGGGCGGCTGAGGCGAGCTCCGGGGCGGGGGGCCGGGGCGGGGAAGGGGGGGTGTGGGGTGGGGAGACGAGGCGGGCCCGGCCGGGCCAGGGGGGGCCGAAGCGAGCTCCGGGGATGAGCTCGGGGGCGGCTGGGTGCGAGCTCCTGCCTCTGAGGCGAAGGCGGCGGCGGCGGCAGCAGAGGCGGCGGCGAGGCCCCCATGGGCCGGCGGCGGGCCTCAGCCGCGGCCTCCACTTGTCCGCACGCCGGCGGGATGGCGCCCGGGCCCCGGAGGAGCCGCGCTAGCCGAGGCCTGCTGCCGCGCTGCTGAGGCGAGCCCGCCAAACTCCCCTCCCCCTCCTCCGTCCTCGACCCCCCGCACCTCGCCCCTTCCCCACCCCCTCCTCCGTCTCGGTCCCCGGCGCCGCTCCGGACCACTATGACCATGAGATCCGCAGTGTTCAAGGCGGCCGCGGCCCCTGCCGGCGGCAACCCTGAGCAGCGACTGGACTACGAGCGGGCTGCGGCGCTGGGCGGGCCTGAGGACGAGCCCGGGGCGGCCGAAGCCCACTTCCTCCCCCGGCACCGTAAGCTCAAGGAGCCGGGGCCCCCGCTGGCCTCCTCCCAGGGCGGGAGCCCCGCGCCCTCCCCGGCCGGCTGCGGCGGCAAGGGCCGCGGCTTGTTGCTCCCGGCCGGGGCGGCCCCCGGGCAGCAGGAAGAGAGCTGGGGCGGCTCGGTGCCCTTGCCTTGTCCGCCCCCGGCCACCAAACAAGCCGGCGTTGGGGGGGAGCCAGCGGCCGCGGGCGCCGGCTGCAGTCCCCGACCCAAGTATCAGGCGGTGCTGCCCATTCAGACGGGCTCTCTCGTGGCGGCGGCCAAAGAGCCTACGCCCTGGGCTGGGGACAAGGGTGGGGCGGCTCCCCCAGCTGCCACCGCCTCGGACCCGGCGGGACCCCCACCACTACCTCTGCCGGGGCCGCCACCCCTCGCGCCCACCGCCGCCGCCGGGACCCTGGCGGCCAGCGAGGGCAGATGGAAGAGTATGAGGAAGAGCCCTCTCGGGGGTGGCGGCGGCTCGGGAGCCTCCAGTCAGGCCGCCTGCCTCAAGCAGATCCTTCTGCTGCAATTGGACCTCATCGAACAGCAGCAGCAGCAGCTGCAGGCCAAGGAAAAGGAGATCGAGGAGCTGAAGTCGGAGAGAGACACGGTACGGGAGGGGTTAATCTGCGTTCGGGACGAAGAACGAGTTGTGCGCATGCTCGGGGGAAGGGGGCTGTAGGAGGTTAAGGTATCCCTTGGTTAGGGGTAAGGAGATTGGCCACCAGCAAAGAGTATCTTAAGTGTCGGGTCCTTGGGAACCAGGCTCACAGACACGTTGGGTTGGAGGGAAGGGTTAAAGGGCAGCCTCCTAGGGGGAGGGGGAGGGGAGGTTTCGGGTGCCAAGGGGTTAATTTAAAATGACAGCCCTAGACTTGTGGGAAAGACGTTGAGAGTGGGAAAAGACCTGATTTGTGAAGGGTTGACTATGCAAAGGTGGGATGCATATGTGGTGGCTTTATGGAAGGGGTTAAATGGAAGAGCTTTTGCGTTAGAAATGCATTCTTAGAGGAGAGGGACAGAGCAGCTGTTGCACTGCTCTAGCATCTTTAGATAGGGCAAGTAGGCCTTTTAATTGGCAGAGAGGTAGAGGTGATTCACAGTGGAATCCTATTTTAGTTTTCTTAAATGATATGAAGAGAATCACTGCTTTGGATTCCAGACAGTTTTTAATAAGAATCTGAGTTATAAAACATGACCCACTGACCAGCTCCCTTGTATATAAGCGTGCTGTATAAGGACTTGTAGATTTGAAGGCATCAGGGGAAAGTTAATTAAATGTATCAAATACACCCCCCTCCCCCCAAAAAATCCCTATTTTAGGATCTTGAAATAGGGCAGTAATTTCTTATTTCTTTGTACTTCTGAGGAACATGACTGTATAGGCTCGTTACTGCAGCATTAGCCAAGAGCACCTTATGCATTAAAACATACTCTTTCAGATATCAGGAAAGCTGTGTGTGTGTATATGTGTGTGTGTGGGGGGTATTACTGTGCTAGCATACCTTACAGCTGCCTAAAAATAAACATGGTTTCTACAATTGTTGTGTTCAGGCTGCAGCAGTCTCTGTCTCTCTCTCTTTCTCTCTCTCTCTCTCTCTCTCTGGCGTTGTGTGCGCCAAGGGCTGAGCAACGGAGCAGAGGGCTATTCATTTTGTTTGCTTTACAAATGAATCACATCAGGCATCGGCTGTTTTATTGGAGAATGCATTCTGCAAGGTGGAATGGGAGCTGGGGCAGGTCTCATCAAAATATCTCATGGTGTTGATTTGTGGAAGTTACTCAACATGGTGGTGGCACTGCTCAGCTACTGTACTGCAGTCTAGGGGTGTGATGGTACTGTAATTACAACACATCATATCCATACATGGGGGGGGGGGAGGCGGGAAGAGAAGGACCAGTGGAGGAGAAGAAATCAAGGAAATGTAACCCACAAACCATGGTTAAGTATTGTTAAGGCTGTGAATCAAAACAGAAGATGAAATGAGAGTATGGCTGACAGGGGGGGCTCTCTGCTGATTGTGGAGGTTTATGCTCAGTTCCTAAGGTAATGGCCCCTTTGCAGACTTTCCTAGGGAGGAAAAGTGGGGTGAGATAAGGATAGAGTATCAGTCCGAACTTGGCATTCACTGTTTTGTTGTGTATTGCAGTCTTAGCGTTGCTTAAGCTTGTTTCTCTTATTCCAGTTGTTGTTTGGCCTCTACTGAAATCTCTGCAGCTGAGTAGATATAATGAAGACAACGTTGATGTTGCTATCTATCCAAATGAAATTCTTACTACATTGTTTTACTTGGTGTAGTTGGCACCTTTTCTCAGAACGTTTTAATGTGGAGTTTTCATTGATAATAGACGTCCATTTTCTGTTTGATTATGTAGTTCTCCTTTAATTAAAGTTAAAAGACTATGAATTAATATTTAGATAAAAGTAGATTTTTCTCGTTTTCTTAAATGCAAAGGAATTTGCATATTTCTCGATCAATGGGATTATGGGTACTGGTTACTGTTACAATTCTTCCAAATTGAGTGTTCATTTTTTAAATGCCCTGCACACCCCTTTCAAATAAGACTGCAATCCCTTGTGGCACTGTGACTGTGAGCTTTTAATTCCTTCTCAATATACTGTTTGGACTTTGCCCCCGTGTATAGCATTTTGGAGTGAAAGAGAGGATAGGAGTTAGAGAAACTTAGGGCCTGCTAAAAGAACATAAGGTTAATTCTGGAAACTCCCAAACTGACTTGGAGCCACATGGTTAGCAGTAGCAGAGACCATGCCATTTGAAAGGCATGTTGTAGCCCCTCCCAGAGAAGAGAATCTTCTTTCAAAAGAATGAACTACAAATTCTCCCATGTTCCTCCTCAACTAGTTTAGCCCTAAAATTAAGCAGAGTACCTTGCTTTCTCTATTACGTTTAAGGAAAACTATTCAGATGGATGGCTGTCTATTAGAAAGAAATTGAATTGCTGTGGTCCATGGAAAGAGGCAGAAGACCATACTAATGCCTAAATGGGGCTAAGTACCTGGGTGTAATTTTTTGTGTTTTAAGTCTGCATTTTGGCACTCTCTCTTTTAGCTCCTTGCTCGGATTGAACGTATGGAAAGGCGGATGCAGCTGGTAAAGAAGGATAACGAGAAAGAAAGGCACAAGCTGTTTCAGGGCTATGAAACTGAAGAAAGAGAGGAAACGGAGCTATCCGAGAAAATTAAACTGGAGTGCCAGCCGGAGCTTTCCGAGACATCCCAGACTCTGCCTTCCAAGCCTTTCTCTTGTGGGCGGAGTGGAAAGGGACACAAAAGGTGTGCTAATAACTTTGTTATGCTGTCTGGACATGATGAGGACATGTGTTTCCAGTGACTGAGAGTAGGGGATTGGGATTTATGAATTAGTTTTAATACAGCCATATCCTGAATTATGAGGTCTCCCATGCTGAGAAACTATCTTGAAATGTTCTTGTAGGTTATAAAAATCTGTTAGGAACATTGTGGTCATTACAGAATGTAGAGTACATCACATCATAAAGAGAATGGGCAGCAAATGTGACAGCTGAGCTTCTTAAAGAAAACTATAGCAGTTCACGTCAAGTTAGGAAGTGTTAAATTCCTTCATTGTGTTAAGTAGTATTGGACAAAGAAGTGAGATCTAACTGTCCTTGGACCCAAAGATATTAGTCAGTCTATAGCTATAAAGGTGGCATAAATTTTGCAAACTTGGAATTCGACTGCAATAAAACATACAAACGTAGACAACAGTGATATAAATTAAGTTTTACAAGATTCAGATACATTAAAGATTATTCTGAGGTAGACTAGTAAAGCTTTTAAGGAGGAGATGGATCTTGAAAAAGAAGTTTAGAATTTAGGTTGGTAAAAAGGAAAGGAGGTGGCATTCTAGGAATGGGAGTTGGGGGAGGAGATTGGTGGGAGAAGGAAAGCCAGCAGGTAGCAAGAAAAAAGAAGTAGAGATTATAATTAACATGGTTTAGAATTGGGGAAAAAAATAAGAGACTGGGCTCTGGTTGAGAGGAATGACATAGGCCACAGAGTAGTGGCACCTCATGTTAGCTAAAGGGTCTTGAATAAAATAGGAACCTTTTTAGATTTAGTAGACAATAAGATACTATTAGAGATTCTTAACCATGGAAACTCACTTGTTCAACAAACACTTAACTGAGAGCCTGTTATACTGGTAAGCATGAGATTGTTCTTGCTTGTGACTGCCAACTGAGCCAGATGTTGAGATATTTAGATACCTGAACGTGTTTATTCTCTTGCTCCCAAATGTAATCAAATTAGATTTTATTCAAGAGTCAATACATTTTATAATGTTTTCTTCCCTATCTAATAGGAAATCCCCATTTGGAAGTACAGAAAGAAAGATTCCTGTTAAAAAGCTGGCTCCTGAATTTTCAAAAGTCAAAACAAAAACTCCTAAGCACTCTCCCATTAAAGAGGAACCCTGTGGTTCCTTATCTGAAACTGTTTGTAAACGTGAATTGAGGAGCCAAGAAACTCCAGAAAAGCCCCGGTCTTCAGTGGACACCCCGCCAAGACTCTCCACTCCCCAGAAGGGACCCAGCACCCACCCCAAGGAGAAAGCCTTCTCAAGTGAGATAGAAGATTTGCCGTACCTTTCCACCACAGAAATGTATTTGTGTCGTTGGCACCAGCCTCCCCCATCACCGTTACCATTACGGGAATCCTCTCCAAAGAAGGAGGAGACTGTAGCAAGTAAGGCATAGAGAACACTTGCTCTTATACCCTAGTGGTGGCGGTCAAGCTAACAAGTGTGAAAATGCCCTTGGCATTTTTAAAAAAGTGCAATCAATAAAGCAGAGTTCTGTCAAGAATGAGTAAGTTAACAGCCAGAGACAGACACTGTGCAGGCATTGCAAATAGATGGAATTACAGCAAAATGTGCTCAATGTATTTGCCTGCTTACACCACTGGGAGATGTGTTTGCCAGTAAGTTGCTCATCACAAGAGCACCAGACTTGGGGGTGTAATCTCCGGCAACTTGCATGCCCTCTGAAAGAAGGGTTTTCTGTGCTGTGAAATGCATAGAACTTATACTTTGCCATGCACGACTGTTCCTGCAATTGATATTGTGTGAAACCTGGGAGGGTGGTCTTTGGGTGTTCTCAGGGGCCAATGGTAATTTTTCGGTTGGGGAGCCAGCTTGGGGTGGGGAATTTCACCTGGGCCTCCGCTCTTTAACTATATAAACATTTATCTGTATCTCTATGTCCCGGTCTGGGGGGCAGGAGGAATCTGCCAAAGACCCAACAGTCTTACTTTATCTCACTATACTTCACAAAGGTTCTAAATGTGAAGAGTTTACTTGGATTGCAGTAGCCCATTGGTTGTTCATATATTTAAATAAAATGGTCTACAAACTATTTTTCAAACAATAAGGACTATCTTGGGATATCTGAGCTGCTTGGGGAGGGTGTGGGATGTGGGACCTTGGTCTTCATTCCCTTTTTTTTCTTCATGGCTTCCACACAGAGATGCTCCCCTATCTCCTACATCAACCAGTAACTGCAATGTGCCTTCAATTGTGTAATGTTAGTCGGTGACGGTCACTGCGGGTACTCCGGGGTGATGGTGGGGGAAGCCTTCTTGAATAGAGCCACAGCCCCGAGTTTCTACCACTGTGTCTTGCCCTAGCAGGAATGGGGATGGGAATCCATCCCAATAAGACAAGAGCATTCTCCAGGCTTTGTTTGGCTGTTCTGGTGAAAAAATTAAGTGGGGAAGATAGATTACTCTTCTTAACTATCTAAAATTCATTAGGCCTCACACTTGAGTACATGAGCTAGACCAGGATCCTGATCTAGGTTCAGGTTTTTTGTTGGTTCAGTCAGTTGAACAGGTTCATCCTTAATGGTTAACCTTCTTGCTGCCATGGCAATGCTGTGTAACAACTTAAGAGAAACCATGAAGCAACTTCCCATCCGGGATTGGGAAATGGCTTGGTCCAGAGCTGTTCTGTTTGACTGGCTGTTTTGAAAACCCTCTCTGCCCTAGTACAGAAAATTTCAAACACCTCTGAGATTGTGGGGGCATAGCAGTACAGAAAGAGTCTGATTGGGGGGATCCCGGCCCTTTGAGGAGCCTGAGTTGTGAATAAATGTGTGAATCCTTATCCTATCTCAAGAGGAAGCTCAATGGCTTGTTCTAAGGAAGCCAAAGTCTTTGTGCATGTTGTTCAGGCTGGACCAGCAAGGTAGTTTGTTTGGAGGGAGGAGGGAGCTGTTTAAGAAGACTACATATGTAAGTTTTGAGAACACTGATCTTTTATTTGAAAAATAGGGTCAACTTTTACTCACCTGCCATGTTCTGAGTTTAAGGTTTGATATCCTTGGCCATCAACTGTTGCAGGGAAACCACCCTAAATAATGAAGAAAAGAAGTCGTCTCAGTGTAAAAAAAAAAGTGGTGGGCTTATTTTCTTTTCTTTTGTCTGTTGTTCCCTCTTCCCCTCCCCCAGAGAGAAATTCTCAAAAGAACAACTCAAAAAAACCAAAATGGCTTCCTAGTGAGAACTTCAGTGATGATCCTTTCCTCCATTTTGGGTATGGGCTTTTTTTCTTTTTACACTGAGATGATTCTTCTTTCCTGCATTATTTAGGGTGTCTGATGCCATCAAGTGTTGCAGGAGAAACTTCAGTCTTGGCTGGTGAGTAGAATAGGAATTGTGCTGGCTGGGCCTGGGGTGGGGGTTGGTGGGATGGTGGATGGTTGGGAGCTGCATTCCCCATCAGTTGGATGTGGGAGAGTGAGATTCCTCGGTGTATGATTACACTATAGACTTCCAAATGACTACAAATTTCAGTTGTTTTTCAGGAACTGCAATAGCATCCATTATATGAATTGTCAGGTATTGGCTTAGGGTTTTTTTGATCCTGTGTCTGGCAGACTGCAATGGCATTTTAGGTTCTTTTATACCATAGCGAGGACACTGAATATGGCTTCAGGCGAGGCCATAGAATGGATTCCTATCACTTGGTAACTTTGTCCTATCTGGGGAGAGACCTCTTGTCCTAGTGAATTATAGGAGGGTTGTGTGACTTTGGATTTAAGGGTGGTTCCACCCCTCCTCCCTTTCTTTTTCTTTCTTTTTTTTTTTTTCAGTTCCTTCTTGGAGGGACCACTCAGTAGAGCCTCTAAGGGACCCAAATCCTTCAGACCTTTTGGAGGTAGGTACCCAAGACCTGTCAGTAGAGGGGAGTGATGGACAGAGTAGAAATGGAGGTTTAACTTGAATGTGTCATAGTAATTGGATGGATGAGTTAAATAACTCTAAAGCCAGAAGGGAACTTGAACAATTACCTAGCCCAACTCTTTTGTTTATATAGAAGAGAAAACTGAGTTTCAGAGTGGCTAAATGGTCTGTTCAAAAAGAAATAGGGAGCGTTCAAAACAAAATGAGATTTCCTGCTAAGTAAAAAAGTTAGCATGTGCTACTCAGCAGCAAAATTATATATTCCAAACTCATTTGACTCTTAAAATTGAGACTCTGGCAAAGCATGGAGGTAGGGAGGGTTTATGGCATTTTTAGGGGTTGTTTCAGTTTGACATGATTTTCACGTTGGAAACTTAAGGAAATAATTTTAAAATTTGGACAGTCTACAAGGGTGGGTGTGGGAAGAAGAATATGTGTGTTTTGTTGATTCTGTTACCAGGAGGTTCCCATGACATCTATAGAACTCACAGACTCAGGTGGGATCTACAGGGAAAAGATTTTACATTCCTGGAAGCTGGAAATGAGTTCGTATATACATGTGTCACGTGGTAATAAATAGTTTATCAGCTGCTGTTCTTTACGCAGAACCTGGATGACAGTGTGTTTTCGAAGCGGCATGCAAAACTGGAGCTGGATGAGAAGAGAAGGAAAAGGTGAGGCTAGAGAAACCATCCTGGAACAACTGAGCCCTAGGACCCTGACCTCTCTCGCCTATGCTGTGAAAAGTCCTGGAGCGCTATACACTCTTAAATTACTGCCATCCCAATTGGTTGAGTAGCTTAGTTTGAATTGGTAGTTGTAAGTAAAAATGTTTGGCTTTTTTTTCTTTGTGTATGGTCTTCTTCATTTCCACTGTCTGTGGAACATCAGCACATGATTTGGACTGCTAGACCTAAACAGCTCTTTCCTGACCAGGCAGACCGTTCACTTTACCATCCCCGACCTCCCCACCCCATTGAAAAGAGTCAGCACAGGTCTCCCTAGTGTCTGGATTGTGTTAGTTGCTTTTATAGAGCAAGTTTTCAGTAATACTGGGTTTGTTTGTTTTGTTTTGTTTGTCTGGTTTATTTTTCCTAGATGGGATATTCAGAGGATCAGGGAACAAAGAATTTTACAACGACTGCAGCTCAGAATGTATAAAAAGAAAGGAATTCAGGAATCTGAGCCTGAGGTTACCTCATTTTTCCCTGAGCCAGATGATGGTAAGTTTTGTCTATCTTAGAGAGTAGGTTTTTCGAAGAAGAAAAAGGGTGCAAGGCCCCCCCAGGGTACAACCTGCTCTGAATGAGTGAACAGCATTTTGGAGCAGGTGTAGTTGCTAGACAGTTCCCCTCTGTGTTACTAATAAAGTCCCATTTGGCTTTTTTCCATAGTTGAAAGTTTGATGATTACCCCCTTCTTGCCTGTTGTAGCATTTGGACGACCATTACCCAAATTAACTCCACAGTAAGTATAAAGGTGTTTTTTTCCCCTCTCTTCTGTCTCAGGTAGCCTGTATTTTTTTTTTTTTTTAAGATTTTATTTATTTATTCATGAGAGACACGGGGGGGGCAGGGGGCAGAGACACAGGCAGAGGGAGAAGCAGGCTCCATGCAGGGAGCCCAACGTGGGACTCGTTCCCGGGACTCCAGGATCATGCCCTGGACTGAAGGCAGCGCCAAACCGCTGAGCCACCCAGGCTGCCCTGGCCTGTACTTTAACCTCATGAAAGCCTAGATATAAGGTGGAACAGGTAGCTTAGGCCATGGCTCTTGGACAGAAGTGAAGCTATCTGAGCAACTGGCTCTTGTAGTGATAAAATAATTAAAAGGATTGCTTTTTGAGTTAGAAATAGATTATTTAGTCACTTTATTTTTTATTTTTTATTTTTTTAATTTTTTATTTATTTATGATAGAGAGAGAGGCAGAGACACAGGCAGAGGGAGAAGCAGGCTCCATGCACTGGGAGCCTGACGTGGGATTCGATCCCGGGTCTCCAGGATCGCGCCCTGGGCCAAAGGCAGGCGCCAAACCGCTGCGCCACCCAGGAATCCCTATTTAGTCACTTTAATAGCACACTGTTTCTCTGGCTTTGAGACAAGAAGGACATTTCAAATTTGGAACTTGGGAGTCAGGGTTAGGGGTGGTGAGGGGCATAATATCTTTTTTAAGAGTTAATCTTTTGTCCACACTGAATCCCTTCTAGTCTTCCAAGTTGATTTCCTTACCCTTTTTTTTTTTTTTTTTTTTTTTGCCAGGAATTTTGAGCTGCCCTGGTTGGATGAGCGTAGCCGATGCAGGCTGGAGATCCAGAAGAAGCAAACACCTCACCGGACGTGTAGGAAATAGCTGGACTGGCAAGAACCTTCTGTCTTCAGATAGTTGTAGCATGCCATTCCCAGAGAATGGCAGAGACCTGTATATGTGACCTATGTCCTCATGTATGTTATCATTCGCTGATAATGCCCTTCCATACTCCCTTGATCTTGGTTTTGTTTTCATCACTCTGATTTCACAAAAACTCTTTCATTGGGCTAATTGTGAATTATGGAGGGTGATTGGGATTTCTTTTCCTTTTTTGGGGAAATGAGCTCTCAAGCTAAATCTGTAGGATGGCAGATTCAGAAGCCTCAAGTGTCTGCTTCTATACATTTGCCTATGTTAAAGGGGTAAAAGGGCTGTCTTCGTTAGACTTGTGGAAGATGAAGCAACCCCTGCCTTTAGAGCTGTGCCTGCATGGCACTCTTCTCACCCTGGTATACCCTTCCTTATAGATTGAGTATAGTGGTGTTTACCCTAAAACAAAACAAACAAAAAAACCTCACCATGAGCTTAAGGACCAGATGAGGAATAACAAGTGAAGTGATGAAGCAAGTCATCTTCACAGGGTAGAAAAGAGATTAAAAAGTTGGCAGATGTTCTCTTAAAACTATTCTGTAATACAGCCGTGTGGGAAGTGGTGTTTGGCTGTGATTATTTTCTTAGTTAATGGGTAACTGAATTTCTTCCCCTACTCCTTAAGAGAATGGGGATGGTTAGTTTTGGGCAAGTTATGACTCTAAACAAAAGCAGTTGACATTTGAGGATGGCATGTCAGAGCCTGTATAGATGTTCTTGTGTCACATCACTTCTCAAGTATTCCTTAGTTGGGCTCTATTCTTTTAGCTGAGCTCTTGGTGGTGGGATAGAGATTTAGGGAAGGTGGGGGGAGTGTATGTGGAAATATGTGCTTCCTTTGGCTGGCAAATGTCTACATCTTGGAAACAAACAGATGTACCTAATGAGCTTCTCCATTCACTTTGTAAAAATAGATTTGTATGTGTATCATCTTGGTCTCCTTTCCCCCCATTTTGTTAAAAAAAAATTCAGGACAGCACTCCAGGCCACTTTGGTCTCAGTGTAAGATCCCTGTAACTATCTGGAAGGAAAATAGAGCCAAGACCTCTGGTCTTAAATATATAGGAAATGCCTTTGTTTAGTCTTTATGACTATGGTGTGAAAACAAGTAGGGGTCTAATCTCCTAGAAGGTAGGGGCTTTTATCCTTGAAGAGAATATGTCCCCAGATTATTAGCACTTTTAGAGGAGAAGCCAAGGTATGTAGGGTGTGTGGCCGGCCCATCAATGGAGCATGAGAAAATGGGGATACCATTGTGGGAAGAAAAGAAAAGTTCCTCAGGGGCCTCCCACTGCTAAAGATTTTTGTGACATGTTGATCTGTGCTCCCTGGGTTTGACTTTTAAAGGAATTATTCCGGCAGCACATGTAGTATTCTTGGATGATCTTGCTGCTTTTATTTCTCCTTTTGTGTGTGTGTGTGTGTGTGTGTGTGTGTGTGTGTGGCTATGGGTTTTCATTTGTAACTCCATCTGCTTAGGAGAGTGGGCTCTCCACAAGGGAACCTGCTGTGAACTTCATCGCAGCAAGAGTGTAGAGAGAAATAGGACTTATTCCACTAGGGGCTCTCATCTCACACCTTAAGGGGAGGAAAGAGATTTCTAGAAAAACTGGGCCAGATTTTCTTTGTTCTCCATCATTTTAATATGGTAAGCTGTTTGGCTTTCCTACTCTGACCTATGTTATGTTCCTTTATAATGTGCCCAAGAAGAAAAAAGACCAATCAGTGTCTCTTTACGTTGTTCCTTGATTCCTCGGTTTCTTCTTGGTTTTCAGCATTTGTCGGATTCCTAATTTGGATATGGGTTAGCAAATTAAATCTTTGTGTTTGTGCCCTATCCAGGAGACTCCCCAGATTCTGAACTTGAGCTAGACTAAGAGGAATCCATGAGGTGCTATCTGGCCAGACATAAGTGGATTCTATTTCCTTGGTTCTCCCTCTACCTAGGACCGCTCATTTTATTGTCCCCTCTTCTAGATCAGTTCTCCTTTGATTTGGATGCATTGAGGTTTTTTGAGGAGGTTGGAGAGTAGATTAGCAAAGTCCCAAGAGCGAAATTACAGTGTGTTAGAGTGTGGGGGGAAAATTAGTCTTATTTTTTCCCTACATGGGATACAACACTGTGAAATTCAATCTTCAACAAAGGCCCTGCAATTCTCCTAAAACATAGTTCTTTGTTTCTTTCTTTAACAAAGTTTAAGCTAGTGTTAATAAATTAAAAAGAAAAATTGCTTGTCTGTCCACTTCAGCTTTGTTTTATGCCCATTTCATATTGTTGTCTGTGTTGTAATTCATACTTTTGATACCATTTCTGATGTGTAAAATTGGTTGTCTTGTAAATATCTTATAAAGAGTTCAATTGTAAATAAACTATTGTGGCTGTTAATTTTTGAACTTCCGCTTCAATTTATTAGATATATTGGGAAGCATTAAACGGTTCTGGTAGATATTGAAAGATTAAAAATAGAAATCTATTTTTGCAAAATAGAAAAATACATCATTTTCTCTTTTATTTGTGTATGAACACAACATGTTTTTCATCCCTTTGTTCTGTGTTCTCCTTTACACCTATGGTGAGTGGCAACTTTAAAAACAAGATTCTAGGACAGGATACTTGGTGCCTGGTGTCTAAATGAATAAAGCCTCCTAATTGAAAAGACCTTAGAGGTCATCTAGTCTGACCCATAACGCATGATTTTCCCCTTGACAGCATTCCAGACAAATGAAGTCCAGCTTCTGCTTCAACATTTCATTTTTTTCTATGCATTTTTTCCTAAATGTTAGAAAATCCTTCCTCACTGGTAAAATCTAACTTGTAACTCCAACCCATTGGTTCTTGGTTTGCCTTCCAGGGTGATGAAAAAGAATCAATTCTTCCTGTTCCTCATAGTCTCTTGAATAGTTAGATTGCTGTGGCTGTCAAATCTTTTCTTCATGGTAAACATTCACAGAGCTTATATTTATTCCTCAAAAGTAAGGATTTTGAATTTTTCAGTTCCCTCTAAGTGAACAAATTGCTTGTATTCATTTAAAAATTGAACCCAGACCAAACAACTGAAAGGTAAAGTGGCAGGTTATCGCTTTCCTTATTTAGACACTAAACTTGGCAGCTTCATTTGCATCAATTTACCTTATGATAGAAAAGATCCTCCAGATCTTCCTTTCTTTCCAACACTTATTAAATCATACATCCTCCATTTGAACTCTGGCAGCTGGGTTTTGGAGCTGGATTTACAAGTTGTCACATTTGGCCCCTTGTTTAACTAGTTGAGATCCTTTTAGATCCTGAATCTATCTATGAAGGCATTCAGATTGGCTTCTAGTTTCATATTGTCTATAAATTTGGTAAATATCAGATCTTTAGCCATGTAGTTTTTAAGAAATACTACAGAGGACAGAATCCTGTGCTTTGCCATAGTGACCTTTCTCTGTTTGATACATATCAATAACGTGCACTCCTGTAGGTATGCTAATCACTTAGCTTATGCATCTTGAGTATATTTATTATGGTCCAAAGAAATTAAGACTTTTTTTTTTCATTGTTGACCATGTCTTGCCAAAACCCAAGCATTCCTCTCATCTACCGGTCTGGTAACCTTTAAGAAGGAAATCATGTCAAGATACTGAACCAACGCTTGTTCCCATCATCATCTCTTTTAGAATCAGTTCCAAAATCTTGGCTGAGTCTGGCATCATACCAGCCTGCACTTTGGAAGAGGTGATAGCTGGGGTGGGAAGATACAAGATGAGGAAATGAGAAAACAAAAACATGGTAGTGATGCAACACTAAGTCCTCGAGCTTCACTGCAAACAATTGCTTTCTCCTTCACCTTTTAGCTTCAAATGGGCTGCTGTGGCAAATCTGATACATCACAACAGCTTTAGAGGTTTACCTTGACTGATTTTACCGAGCAAACGAATGCAGTAAAATGATCTGCTTCAAACGTAGGTAGAAATGAGAAACGGAAATAGAAAACTATGAAACAGCTCCAATGCCGCAGCGAAGCTGTAGCAGGTGGGCGCCCTCCACTCGGAAGGCCCAAGATGGCTGGGCGAGGAACCGGAGGCGGCTGCCCGGAGCTCAGCTCCCCACGCCCGGGGCCTACTCGAGGGAAGACGGGGTCGCGGAACGCCCCCGGTACGTCACCGATTACGTAATCCCACTCGCCTGCAAATGTGCCGCAGGGCGGCAGCCCCGCCCCTAGCCCCTCCCCCTGAAAAGCGCGGTGGCCCGTGTCGCACGTGAAGCATGCTGGGATTAGCTCTCGAGCCTCCCGGCAGCCCCTGCGACGGGCGCGGTACGTAAGGAGCTGGCCGGCGACGGCCGTTCTCCGTAAGATGGCGGATCGGCGGCGGCAGCGCGCTTCGCAGGACACGGAGGACGAGGAGTCTGGTGCTTCGGGCTCAGACAGCGGCGGCTCCCCGGCGCGGGGCGGCGGGAGCTGCAGCGGTAGCGCAGGAGGCGGTGGCAGCGGCTCTCTGCCTTCCCAGCGCGGAGGCCGAGCTGGAGCCCTTCATCTGCGGCGGGTGGAGAGCGGGGGGGCCAAGAGCGCTGAGGAGTCGGAATGTGTGAGTGCGCGCGGGTGGGCCGGGCCGGGGGGCGGGGTGTAGGTGGTGAAGGGACGCTGGGAGTTGATGGTAGATGCTGGGGCGTATTGTGTTAGAGAAGAGAGCTATCCCAGTGCAGTGTGCATCCGGAGCCCCGAGGGAGGAGGTGGTGTTGGGGTTTCTGGGGGAAGGGCAGACCCGCTGCACGTGAAAAGAGGATCTTTATTCAGAAATTGGGGCTGGAAGTGAAGAGACCGGACCTCCCTCGTTTGCTACTTGTTAAAGATGTACCTTTTCTCATCTCCCTTTTCAACCATTTTGTGTTGAGTTTTCAGTTCCCCACCCTCTGGGTATCAAGGAACTAAATCATGTCATCTTCTTTCCTTCAGGAGAGTGAAGATGGCATCGAGGGCGATGGTGAGTAACATCATGACAAGTATTTTGCCCGTCAACTCACATCACCTATTTCCACCAGTTGACATCCTCTCAGACCGTTAAGGATTTGGGGGCGGGTACCACTGAGTGGCTCTTTGTAACACAATGCCTACAAGCTTACGTTTTAGCAGTATGATCTTGGGCAAATCACTCATTGAGCCTGTTTCCCATTTGTAACTGGGAATTATGATTTTCTCTCTCTGATAGATTGATGTCAGAATTGAACGAGGGTCTTAGCTTGACTCAAAAAGCAGTGAGTAATAACTTTTTTCTTTACATATTTCTGTTTCCTTTCAGCTGTTCTGTCGGATTATGAAAGTGCAGAAGACTCTGAAGTGAGTGTGATAGGCTTTTTTTTTTCCCTATGGTATATGGGTTGGAAATTTTTTGATGTATTTTAAGAACGTGTATACACCTGTGGTTCAAAAGTACCATGACCTCCTTGTTATTTCTCTTGTGCATTCTTCATTTATGCTTCTCAAAAACTGTTATTAAAGGTCTTGTTTATTTAGAGTGAGAGAAGTTTGGTGCATTCCACATCAGGTTTCATGTGTTAGTACTGTTAGTAGTTGGCTTTTCACCCTGTCTGAAGAAAATAAGTTTCTAAATAAGAGAATGAGAACATCCTGAAGCCCTTCACAGAATAAGAGTTCCTTTTATGCTAGGAAGTGAAACCAGCTAATTGAATTTTTTTTTTTTTCCAAGTGTATGTGAAGACCTTAAAAGGAGAGGATCCTGAGTTGTTTGTATCAGAAATATCCCTGTTTCTAGGGAGCTTTCTCCCTCCTTAAATTCAGGAGAAAATATCCATAAGCCAAGCTTTTGTGACTTTATTTGTTTTGGTTAGGTGAACTACTAGAGATGCTATTTGTTTCCTGGGGTTGAATAAAGTCCTAATTTCTGGAATTTGGGTCATGAGGTTATGGGCAGGAGGAATTGGATTGTGGATCAAAGGTTCATTCTGTAAGTTTTGTAGAACTGTTACTACATATTAGATTTCCATTACATCCTGGAGATGCAACAGCAAACACTATACTAAAATTTCTGTCTTTAGGAATGACTTAGGAAGTCAGATAAACATGCAGGCAGTCCTACGAGTTGGTGACAACTGCTGGGGATAGGCTTAAGCTTAAGCAGGGTGTTAATGGCTGAGTACTGACTCCATCTTAGGCCGTCGAGAATAAGTTGGAGTTAGGCCATGTTTTAGGCAGAGGGAACAACAGCTGTGAAAATCCAGACACAGGAGAGAAAACTGAATATTTGGAAACTTGGAAGTAGTTTGGTGTGGCTGGAATATTGTTAGGATGGATACCAGAAATAAAGGCTAATTAGTGAACAGGGATCAGATCATGAAGGGGTTTACTTGTTCCTTTTCTTCATTATGCACCTGCTGTATGCCAGGAGTTATACAAGGCACTAGAATAAAAGACAAACATAGTTCTGCTCTCCTGGAATTTACATTCTGGGGAAAAATAGACAACTTTAAGCAAGTAATTACAGTAATGTTTGGTGTCGTGATATCAGAAGCACAGGGCGCTTTGGAAGCACATGGCAGGGGCAATGAATTGTTTGGAAACGCTTAGAGGATGGGATGTTGAAATAGAGACTTGAAGGGTGAGTAGGAGTGAGCCAGGCAGTATTCTAAGCAGAGGGAACACTGTTTGGGAAGAAGGTCTAGAAGGGATGGACTGCATGACAAATTGGAGAATATGAAAAGTTTAGTGTGACTGGGGCTAAATGATGAGTCTGAGTCCAAATCTTAAAATACCTTGTAAGCCTGATTAGAATGTATTTGGATTTTATTCTAAGGAAGTAAGAAAGCATAACAAGGTTTTAAACAAGTGTGATATGGATTAGACTTAAATTTTAAAGAAGTGTTTTTCAGAACTAAGGAACTCCTGCATCAGAAAATCCAGTTGGAAAAAAAAAAAAAAGAAAAAAAAAGAAAAAAGAAAATCCAGTTGGCCAGTTCTTTTTTTTTTTTTTCAGTTGGCCAGTTCTACTGAAACAAAATCTTGCAGAGGGAGGGAAGACTCAGGCATTTATGTTAACAAATCCTGGATTGATGCTTATGCACAATAACATTGAGAATTATTATAACAATTATTTTGTTTGCAATGATAGTTGATCTGAGGGGAGCAAGATCGGAGGCAGGAAAGCTAGTTAAAGCTATTGTGGACACTGAGTGTATACTGTATATTGGCAAATTGTATTTGTTTACTTAAAAGATTTTATTCATTTATTCATGAGAGACAGACATAGGCAGAGGGAGAAGCAGGCTCCTTGCGGAGAGCCTGATGCAGGACTGGATCCCAGGACCCCGGGATCACTACTTGATCCAAAGGCAGACACTCAACCACTGAGCCACCCAGGTGCCTTGGCAAAGTGAATTTAAATAAAATATGTATGTATTTATTTATAAAGATTTTATTCATTTATTCATGAGAGACACAGAGAGAGGGAGAGGCAAAGACATAGGCAGAAGGCAGGCCCCATGCAAGGAGCCCGACCCAATCCCGGGACTCTAGGATTACGCCCTGGGCCGAAGGCAGGCGCCAAACCACTGAGCCACCCAAGGATCCCCAAAATAAAATAATTTTTTTAAAAAAAAGCTATTATGGAAGTCTAGGAAGCAGTAAGCATGGACTGGAGTGGAGTAGTAGCAGTGAAAGTAGAAGTGGACAGAATTGAAAGTTATTTAGGTTATGGAATTCCCAGAATGTGGTGATTAATGAGATGCCTTATTTTCTCTGAAGTCAGTGATGAAGTTATCTGCAATGAGTAAAAGGGAGATGAGAAGTTTTGGGGTGAGGAATGTTTGCAGTAGTCACTAGAGAATGGAAACCCTGGAAACATTGTCAGGCGGTATGGAGTGTTCAGTGAGGTTTGGTGATTGTGAATTTATAGCATCTCACTATTCTGTATGTAAATGAGTTTGGTTGTTATCCTAATAATGAGAAAGAAGGCTACTGAAGGTCTCATTATGGGGAATGAAGCAAGACTTGGGACATGGAGAACCGTTAAGAGATTGTTAGGATAAGCCAAAGAACATCATGGTGCCCTAAAGAAGAGACATGGCAGTGGGACTCAGATTTGAGAGATGTTTAGGTGGTACTAACAGAACTTCTTGATTGATTGACTAAGGAGCTTGAATTAAGGAGTCAAAAGGATGCCCAAATTGATGAATGATGTTATTCCCTAAGAATGAGACCCAGGAGATTTCATGGAGGACATTGATGGGTGAAGTTTTGGATGTTTTGAAATTGAGGCCTGTGGGACTTTGAAATGGCAATATATAGTAATATGGCCTAACAATTGAGAAGAAAGCCTAGTTCTACTCTGTCCAATACAATAGTCACCAGCCAGATGTGGCTCTATAGTTAAACTTAAAACTTCAGTTCTTCAGTTGCAAAGCCACATTTTAAGTACTTAATAGACATGTGTGGCCAGTGGCTGCTATATTGGACAGCATAGATAAAAAGATTTCCGTCATTCTAGAATTGTATCGGACGGTACTAGTTTAGATTCAGAAAAAAGATCTGGTGTCCTGACTTCATAGTAATGCATTACTTGCTTGCTTTTTTTTTTTTTTGGTTACTAAATGTATACCTAGACACTACAGTTCAGTTTTGCCTATTAAAATTTGATCTGTCTCGGAACGCCTGAGCTGCTTAGCGGTTGAGTGTCTGCCTTCAGCTCAGGGCGTGATCCGGGAGTGCTGGGATCGAGTCCCACATCTGGCTCCCTGCGTTGAGCCTGCTTCTCCCTCTACCTGTCTCTGCCTCTCCCTCTCTGTGTCTCTCATAAATAAACAAATAAAATCTTTAATAAATAACTCCTTTCACAATTTAAAAAAATTGATGTCTCTTAGTCTGCAGGTTAGTTTTTCATCCCATTTCTTTTTTAAAATTTTTTAAAGATTTTATTTATTTATTTATTCATGAGAGACAGAGAGAGGCAGACTTAGGCAGAGGGAGAAGCAGGCTCAGTGCTGGGAGCCTGATGAAGGACTCGATCCTGGAACTCTAGGATCACTCCCTGAGTTTGTTTTATCTTGAACAAAACTGACAATCAGTTTCTTTCCCTTAGAGGTCACTTGCTGTTTTTGTCTAGATATTCCCAGTATATTTTCTTTAAGGTCTGATAATTATGTTAGAATTTGTCAAAAAAAAAAAAGATTTGTCTTGGTGGTGGTTTTTCTGGATCAGTGTTCACAGATATGAGATGTACTCTACTCTGTGTCATGGAACCCCTATCCATGGCAGTCTTCAGTATTTGACCCTTTCTCTCTCATCCTTTTTTTCTTCATCTCTGATTTTTCAAAATATTTTTAAATATTTTAAAGTCAGTGATAAAGTTACCTGCAAAGAGTAAAAGGGAGATGAGAGGTTTAATGAGGTAGCACTTTTTATTTTTACTTAAGGTGTTATTACTGTGGTTATTCACTCTTGTGTTCCTTCTAGTTTTAGACTTTGTAATACCTTCCTAGTTCTTTGGTTTAATCTTTGAGTTTTTCTAATTTTGATTGATGTTCTTTCATGCCTTACATAAGCTTCTTAATGTCTTTTTAGCTCATTTTGAAATAGAAGTTAGAATTTTGATATGATATGAGCCTGTCTTTCTGGCATATTTTCTTTTAGGAATGCTCTTCTACTTATTTCTTCCTCGTAATAAGTTTATATGGAATTTGACATCTCTATTTTTGTGTTGCTGATTTTTTAAAAAAAATTTTTTTTTAATTTTTAAAAATTTTTAAAAAAATTTTTTAAATTTAAAGAAAAAAGAAAAGAGAGAGAGAGAGAAAGAACGAACGAACGAACCATGGTGGCTTGCTTTCTGAGATTTTTTGCTCTTGTTCCCTTCCCTAACTTGTTTTATAGCTTCTCTTCATTTCTTTTGCCCCTTTCCTGCTCAGTTTGATTCTCAAGTTTTTCTTTGGTATGGGGCCCTATTCTAGAAGGGAGCCCTGGCAGCTAGGTTAGTTGCAAGATTTCAGAGGTGTTAGCTCCAACCCTTTCAGTGCATTTTACTGCAGGACCCTCACGTTCAAATGCTATTGGAGATAGTCAAATCCCTCTTAGTTGGAACTGTTGTTCTCAGATTAGCTTTCTATTATTTATTTTTTTTTTTAAAGATTGTATTTATTTATTCATGATAGTTACACAGAGAGAGACAGAGAGGCAGAGACACAGGCAGAGGGAGAAGCAGGCTCCATGCAGGGAGCCCGATGTGGGATTCGATCCCAGGCCTCCAGGATTGCGCCCCGGGCCAAAGGCAGGCGCCAAACCGCTGCGCCACCCAGGGATCCCTAGCTTTCTATTAAATGTTGGTTTGATTAGTTTAGGATTCTCCTGTTCTCAATTCTGTGCTCTCTCTAAGGACAGTAGTCTGATGCAGGTCTTATGGCTGTTGCTGCTTTATTCCTTTATTCCTTTATTATTACTTTGTTGTGAATGTTGTTCAGAGGGTTTAAATTAGGACTTTGATTTTGCTGCCTAGAAGCCATACTTTCATGTGGAGATTTGAAGGGATCAAAAACTATGCTGCTGCCATTTTCCAGAATCCTCCAAGAGAATTTTTTAAAGAAAGTTGACTGTGAAAAGAAGGCTAGAGAGATGGTAGCTGGAAGGAAGACTGTGAGGTCAAGAGAGGTTTTGGTGGTTATTTTTTCAAGTTGGAGAATCCAGTATGGTTCAAAATTGAAGGAAGAAGTAGAAAGGGAAAGAAAAGAGAGAGAGTAGATAGTAAGTGTACTGGTGTCCTTGATTGACAATGTGAGAGGAAATAAGAACCAGTCAAGGGAAACATCTTCCATTGTAATTAGAGAGAGGTGGGAAGGAAAGATGTATGGGGGAGGAAACTGTTGTTTTCTTCTTCTTTTTCTTTTTCTTTTTTTTAAAGATTTATTTATTTATTCATGAGAGACACAGAGAGAGAGAGAGAGAGAGGTGGAGACCTAGGCAGAGGGAGATGTTTTCTTCTTCATTTTGTTTTCCTCATGAAGTAGAAGGAAAAACATTGAATCGGGAATTTATTGGAGGGAAGGGGAGGGATTGTCAGACTCCAGGAGGTTTGAGTGGTTGAGGTTGCAGGTGGCACTGATGTATGAAGTTATAGGAATTTTTTTTTTAATATTTTTTATTTATTTATGATAGTCACACAGAGAGAGAGAGAGAGAAGCAGAGACATAGGCAGAGGGAGAAGCAGGCTCCATGCACTGGGAGCCCGACGTGGGATTCGATCCCGGGTCTCCAGGATCACGCCCCGGGCCAAAGACAGGCGCCAAACCGCTGCGCCACCCAGGGATCCCTTTTTTTTTTTTTTAAACCTCTTTGTTGATGTTTAATGGTCTGACTGAAGACCTAGAAAAGGCAGACATTTTAGTTGATCCAGTCTTGGGCACAAGGGAGTGGCAGGGGACTTGGTGATTGGAATCTAGTAGTGATTGAAATAAGTGGGCTGTGGAAACTAAAGAGAGAGGAAGGTGAATGTGGAAGAAGATGGATGGATAGGGAGAAGGTGGGAGGGTTAAAGAAGTGGTTGTCTTAGGTTGGAGATGAGAGGGTAAAGGAATAACTAAGTAAGAATAGGCATAAAAATGGTATCCCTGGGTGGCTTGGCGGTTTGGCGCCTGCCTTTGGCCCAGGGCGTGGTCTTGGGGTCCCGGGATCGGGTCCCACGTCTGGCTCCCTGCGTGGGGCCTGCTTCTCCCTCTGCCTAGGTCTGCTTATGTACTCTCACTCTTGCTCTCTCTCAAATAAATGAATAAAATCTTAAAAAAACAAACAAACCCAGCTTTATTGAGATATAATTTACATACCTTATAATTTATCCATTTAAGGTGTACAATTTTGTGGTTTTTAGTATATATGTAGATATATGCAACTATTACAATATTAGTTTCAGAGCATTTTCATCACCTTGGAAAAAACCTTGTTGCCTTTAGCGTTTGTTTCTCCCCGCCCCCTAGTTTTTCCATCCTCATCCTTTGGTCCATAAGCAATCACACATCTACTTTTTTTTTTTTTTTTTTTTTTTAAGATTTTACTTAGGAATCCCTGGGTGTCTCAGTGGTTTGGTGCCCGCCTTCGGCCCAGAGCGTGATCCTGGAGTCCCGGGATCGAGTGCCACATCGAGCTTCCTGCATGAAGCCTGCTTCTCCTCTGCTGCCCCGCCCCCCCATCTCTCATGAATAAATAAATAAAATCTTTAAAAAAAAAAAAAGATTTTATTTATTCATGAGAGACACAGAGAGGGAGAGAGGCAGAGACACAGAAGACAAGCAGGCTCCATGCAGGGAGCCTGACATGGGACTCGATCCCAGGACTCTAGGATCACGCCCTGGGCCGAAGGCAGGCACCAAACTGCTGAGCCACCCAAGGATCCCCCAATCACACATCTACTTTTTGTTTCTAGGAATTTTCCTATTCTGGCCTTTCATTTGAATGGAATCATAACATATGGACTTTTGTGACTGGCTTCTTTCATTTAGCATTATGTTTTCACAATTATTATCCATGTTGTAACATGTATCAGTACTTAATTCCTTTTTATGATGGCTCAGTAACATTGTGGTGTGTGGTGTACCATTGTTTGGATATACCACATTTTGTTTATCCATTCATTCATTGATAGGCATTTGAGTTTCCTTTTTTTTTGTTATGAATAATGTTGCTATTAACATCAGTGTACAATTTTTTCTTTGGATTTATGCTTTCATTTCTCTTGGTTCTGTATCTAGGAATGGAGTTGCTGAGTCATATGGTAACTGTGTGGGCTTTTTTTTTTTAGTCTTTTTGTTTTTTTCTCAAAGATTCCTTTTTATTTATATGAGAAAGAGAGAGCACACGTGCATGCAAGCACCAGCAGGGAAAGGGATGGGTAGAGGGATAAAGAGACTCCACTGAGTAGGGATCCTGAAGCAGGGCCTGAACCCAGGATCACAACCTGAGCTAAAGTCAGATGCCCAATTGACTGAGCCACCTAGGTGCCTCATAGTAACTATGTTTAATTGAATGAGGAACTGTCCAACTATTTTCCAAAGCAGCTGGACCATTTTACATTCCCAACAGCAATATATGGAAATTCCAAATTTCTTCAAATACTCGCCAGGATGTAATGGTCGTGCCTTGACTTTTTCATTCTAGCCATCCTAGTAGGTGTAAAATGGTGCCTCATTTTGATTTGTATTTCCCTGGTGACTAATGATATTGAGCAATTTTTCCTTGTGCTTATTGACCATTTGTGTATCTTCCTTGGAAAGAATACCTATTCAGAAAAAAAAAAAAAAAAAGAATACCTATTCAGTTACTTTTTAATTGGGTTGTCTATCTATTGAGTTGTAAGAGTTCTTTGTAAAATATTCTAGATATAATTCCTTATCAGATATAGGATTTGCAAATCTTTTTTTCCCATTCTGTCGGTTTTCATTTTATTTTTATTTTTATTTTTATTTTTATTTTTATTTTTATTTTTTTTATTTAAAGATTTTATTTATTTATTCGTAGAGACAGAAAGAGAGGGGCAGCAGAGGAGGCAGAGGCACAGCCAGAGGGAGAAGCAGGCTCCATGCAGGGAGCCTGACGTGGGACTCGATCCAGGGTCCCCAGGATCACACCCCAGGCTGCAGGCGGCGCTAAACCGCTGCGCCACCGGGGCTGCCCGGTTTTCTTTTCTTTTTTTTGATAACATCAGGTTTCAATTTTGATGAAGTCCAATATATCTGTTTTTTCTTTTTGCTTGTGCTTCCCCCCCCCACCCCCCATTTGAGAGAGAGAGAGAGAGACCGAGCACAAGCAGGGCAAAGGGAAAGGGAGAAGCAGACTGACTGCCTGCTGAGCAGGGAGCCCGATGCAGGGCTTGATCCCAGTACCCTGAGATCATAGCCCTAGCCAAAGACAGACACTTAACCGTCTGAGCCACCCAGATACCCCTTGCTTCTGCTTTTGATGTCATATCTAGGAGGGTTTGCTGAATCCATGCCAAAACCAGAATCCTGAAGATTAACTCCTACATTTTCTTTTAAGAGTTCTATAGTTTTAACTCTTATATTTAGGTTTTTAATCCATTTTGAGTTAATTTTTTAAAATATTTTATTTATTTGAGAGCGAGAGAAGGAGAGCATGATTGGGGGGAGGGGCAGAGGGAGAGAGAGAAGCGGACTTCCCACTGAGCAGGGAACCTGATGTGCAGCTAGATCTCAGAACCCTGGGTCATGACCTAAGCTGAAGGCAGACCTTAACTGAGCCACCCAGGTGTCCCTAATTTTTTTTAAATTTATATTTATTTATTATTATTATTTTTTTTATTTATTTTTTTTATATTTATTTATTAGAGAGCAAGCAGAGGGAAGGGGTAGAGGGAGAGAGGGAGTCTTAAAGCAGACTCCTCACTTAGCTGAGAGCCTGATGGGGGTCTTGGTCTCGCTACCCAGAGATCACCATTTGAGCCAAAACCAAGAGTTGGGCACTTAACAGGCTATACCACCATTTTTTGAGTTAATTTTTGTATACAGGGTGAGGTAAGGGTCTAACTTCCCATTTTTTGCATGTGGCAGTTTTGATCAAAGGAGTACTTAAGAGCTTTTAAAGAGGAGCAGGTTTACTTTTATATATATATATATATATATATATATGGCATAAAAGTGAAATGTATAGGAGCGCCTGGATGGCACATTTATTTATTTATTTATTTATGATAGTCACAGAGAGCGAGAGAGAGGCAGAGACACAGGCAGAGGGAGAAGCAGGCTCCATGCACCGGGAGCCCGACGTGGGATTCGATCCTGGGTCTCCAGGATCGCGCCCTGGGCCAAAGGCAGGCGCCAAACCGCTGCGCCACCCAGGGATCCCTGGATGGCACTTTAAAAAAATATATATATGGCATAAAAGTGAAATGTATAGGAGCGCCTGGATGGCACAAGAGTGGTGTCCCAACTCTTGTTTTTGGCTCGAGTGATTGTGAGATGGAGCCCCAAATCAGGCTCTCTGCTCAGCATGGAGTCTGCTTGAGATTTTCTCTCACTTTCCCTGCCCCTCCTCTTATATGTATGCGTTCTCTCTCTCTCTCTCTCTCTCTCTCAAATAAATCTAAATAAGTAAATAAAATGTGTGGGAAGGGCTCCTGGTTGGTTCAGTCAGCGGAACATGTGACTCTTGATCTCAGGGTCATGAGTTCAAGCCCCATGCTGGATATGGAGCCTACTTTAAAAACGTATAGGAGTTCTAGATAAGACTTGTCTGGAGTGTGGCCATGGAAACAAATGCCTGTAGCAGAGATGAAGACTGAGCACCTTGCTGGTCTTCCAAGTCAGTGGCAGGGTGGGCTGACCCAGGGCATAGAGTTATAGTTAGGTGACAGGAGCCTCAGGGGTGTAGGAGTTTAAAATGAGGCTGGAACAAAAAAAATAAAATTAAATTAAAAAATGAGGCTGGAGAACTTAGATCTGGAAAAGACTTTGAGAATGAGGAAGATACAAACTCCACGTCATAGTCTGATATATATAGGGCACGAAAGAATGTGCTAAAACTCTGTGTGAGAATGCTCCCAGGGAAGCAGTTGCTTTAGGGGAGAGCTAGGCTTCAGAGTTGGGAAGAGTGTCCATTGAAGGTACAATTAGCAGTAGGAGAGTTTGTCTCTGGAAAAGGATTTTGATGTCCACCCTTAGCAAAAGCAGTGTGGTCCAAGGATAGCCACTTTTTGGCTTCATTAGACCAGATTTTGACTCTAATTTGGAGTCTCCTCAGCATTACAATGTTTGTATCTTTCTGTCCTGCTCTGGAAACAAAATTAGTGTTTTCATTTGGAATAAAAGAGTTGCCTCATTTGACATTCCACCATGGCCTAGAGAGGGTAGAGCATAAAACAAAGTTCTCTCATTAATCATTCCAATACTATTTTGAGATGTTTGAATTTAGTCTGTGTGTGTGTATGTGTGTTTGGTGGGGACTGATAAATTAAGGTCCATATACATATTAAACGAGACTCTTGGGATTTCTGCATCAGAACATACAGGGAACATAGGATCAGGGAAATAACTGAATGATTACCACCCACCCTTCCCCATCTCAAAAGGAAGGTAACCTCTTGTGACTGAGGGGAAATGAGAAAAATTAAGGGTACTTGGTTATTAAAAAGCTATCGGTAAAGGCTTAATCCTTGTAGGGTTGGTGTGGGGTCTCCTTCAAATTGTGGGTTTCACAACAGTATCACCTCTTTGGGAATCCTCACCCAGAACATGTAGAGGCTGAGATACCTGAATGCTGAGCAGGGAAAAGGAGTTAATTGGTTTCTCTGGGCCAGTTGGACAGACTTCACTCTATCTAAGGAAACGGCAGAAACTTAGAGCTCGAGAGCTTCTTGCTTCATCAGGAATCTTACAGTGGGACTCTTGGATCACATTTCTTTTTTTTTTTTTTAATTTATTTTATTTTATTTATTTATGATAAGCACACAGTGAGAGAGGGAGAGAGGCAGAGACATAGGCAGAGGGAGAAGCAGGCTCCATGCACCGGGAGCCCGATGTGGGATTCGATCCCGGGTCTCCAGGATCGCGCCCTGGGCCAAAGGCAGGCGCCAAACTGCTGCGCCACCCAGGAATCCCCTTGGATCACATTTCTGATTTAGTCTGGGTCTGGAGTTCTGAGAGGGTCTGGTGCAGGTCAGGTATCAGACCCAGTAGGAGAATAAGACCAATGTGCACATATCTACCAGGTGGCAGAGGGATAATTGGCACTATGACCTGTTAACCCAACAATGGGGACTAGCCCACCTTCCCCTGAACCCATTTCTTTGTGTCTTTTCGGGTTTCTAAACATACTGCCCACCCTAGCCTATAGCTGTGCCTCTGGAGGTCCAAATCCTGACAAGTCTGTGAAATGAGAGTATTCTAAAGCCAGTTCCCTCAGCATGAGCTTTAGTTGCTCCTTTTCCCTGCCTAGAACTAGCCACACCTCTCTTACCTGACCCTTTCTGGTGGCCCCTATTTAGAAGATGGCCTAAGGGCGCTCCTCTGTATGAACAGACCCAGCAGTTTCTCCATCACAAGCAGGATTGTCTAATATTGATGTGGCAGGAGAGGGAAGGAATAGTAGAGAGGTGAGAGAGCACACAGGCTTGGTTTTCATTTCTAAAATGCAATAGTCAGGGGCACTTGGGTGGTTCAGTTGGTTGGGCATCTGCCTTTGGCTCAGGTCAGGATCCTGGGGTCCTGAGACTGAGCCTCGCATCAGGCTCCCTGCTTTGCTCAGTGAGGAGTTCTCTCTCCCCCTCTGCCCCTCCCCTTGTTCCTGTTTGCCCACTCTCAAAATAAAATCTTAAAAAAAAAAAAAAAAAATAGGATCCCTGGGTGGCTCAGCGGTTCAGTGCCTGCCTTTGGCCCAGGGCGCAATCCTGGAGTCCCGGGATCAAGTCCCATGTTGGGCTCCCGGCATGGAGCCTGCTTCTCCCTCCTCCTGTGTCTCTGCCTCTCTCTCTCTCTCTTTCTGTGTGTCTATCATAAACAAATAAATAAATCCTTAAAAAAAAAGGCAAGACAAAAATAGTTTGTGCTGTTTAAAAAAAAAAAAATAGGGGCATCTGGGCGGCTCAGTTCATTCAGCATCTGCCTTTGGCTCAAGTCACGATCCTGGCATCCTTTGATCAAGCCCTGCATCAGGCTCTCTGCTCAGCCGGGAGTCTACTCCCTCTCCTTCTTTTCCCTGCTTATGCTCTCTCTCTCTCTCTCTCTCTCTCTCTCTGTCAAATAAATAGAATCTCTAAAAAAAAGAAAATGTGAATGGTCACACAAGTTTTCTGAAATTTTCTAAGTCAGAATTTTATAATTATATCATTCTGGACAGAATTGTTGGCTAGGAGGATCTCATGCTACAGAAAGTTGAGTATTCCTATCAGGATACAAAAAATGTAAGCCACTGTTTCCCAATTTGAAGGTAAATAGTGCCTGAGAAATCATAGGATTATTATGAAGAGTTTGCAAATTCACTAGTTCAGTTAATGTTATTTATAGACTAAATTATACATTTTCCACCTTTATGGACTACTGTTTTTGAATATATAAATTAATACAATATAAGTTTATTTTGGAATATTACTGAATATATAGGAGTTTTTCATCATACTTTTTTTTTTCAGTCAGTGGATATTATATTAAGCTCTTGTCTGTGGAGATCCATGAAAATTTTAGGGCATAAAAGAGGTCCACACAATCTAAAAGGTTGAGAATCTGCCCTAAGCCATTTTGAGATGAGAGAATTCACAACTTGAGTTAGAGTGTAGTTTTTAGGTCCTGCGTGTTTAAGAAACAATTCATGAAGATGGAGGTAAATTATCAAAGATTAATCTCTTTCTGTATGCTAGACAGTTAAAGCCTCCTTTTCAGGGGCACATGGGTGGCTCAGTGGTTGAGCATCTGCCTTTGGCTCAGGTTGTGATTGTGGGGTCCTGGGATTGAGTCCTGCGTTGGGCACCCCACAGGGAGCCTGCTTCTCCCTCTGCCTCTGCTTCTCTCTGAAAAATAAATAACAATCTTTAAAAAAAAAAAAGCCTCCTTTTCGTATCTCCTAGGATTCTTCCCCAGAGGCTACCACTGTTAACATTTCCTTGAATATCTTCTTGGGAAGCTTATGTGCATCTGTATAAATGTGTGTATATATTATATGTATTTTTTTATTGTGCTCTTTTTTTTTTTTTTTTTGGTGCCCCGTTCTCTAGAAATTTTAGTAAGAGTATTGATGTGTTTGCTTTTAATTCTTTTTTTTTTTTTAAGATTTTATTTATTCATGAGAATACACAGAGAAGAGAGAGAGGGAGGCAGAGACACAGGGAGAGGGAGAAGCAAGCTCCATGCAGGGAGCCCCACGCGGGACCTGATCCCGGGTCTCCAGGATCACACTCTGGGCTGAAGGTGGTGCTAAACTGCTGAGCCACCCGGGCTTCCCTGTTTGCTTTTAATTCTTAATTATAGTAAAAGTTCATTAGAAAATAACCTAAAGAATAGAAAATTTAAAAATGCACCATTTCCAATTGACAAGGAAACTTTTTTCAGGGTGAAGAAGGGGAGTATAGTGAAGAGGAAAACTCCAAAGTAGAGCTGAAATCAGAAGCCAATGATGCTGCTAACTCTTCAGCCAAAGAAGAGAAGGGAGAAGAAAAGCCTGACACCAAAGGCACTGTGACTGGAGAGAGGCAGAGTGGGGATGGGCAGGTCAGTATCCACCAGAGGCCTCCATTTTGGGGGTCAGAATAAGGGCTCTTAACCTTGGAGAGAATAAGAAG
Organism: Canis lupus dingo; assembly: GCF_003254725.2. Lineage (NCBI taxonomy): Eukaryota > Metazoa > Chordata > Mammalia > Carnivora > Canidae > Canis > Canis lupus. The sequence goes on along the minus strand of NC_064251.1, from coordinate 23,578,356 downwards.
CCCTTTATCTGTCCTCCAGGAGAGCACAGAACCTGTGGAGAACAAAGTGGGTAAAAAAGGCCCTAAGCATTTGGATGATGATGAAGATCGAAAGAACCCAGCATACATACCCCGGAAAGGACTCTTCTTTGAGCATGATCTTCGAGGGCAAACTCAGGAGGAGGAAGTCAGGTAAGAGCCACTTGTTGCTGCTCTATTTATAGGCCAGGCACTTTGCTGATTTACTGCTCACAGTACTTTCAGGTTATTATGATTATCCCTTTTGTACAAATGAGGAAAGTGAGGCTTAAGTTTTTTGGTAATTCTTGGTGGAGGAGCTGGGATCTGGACCCACACTTCCACTGCCCTCCTTAATCTGAGGCTCAAGCCTCTGGGACATGAAGTACATGTGTAGGTTGCTGTATAGGTGAGAGATGTTTCCAAGGTGCCCACCCAGCACTTTAAAGTAAAGTCTTTCCTCATTTCTCTCCCTGTTCTGTTTGAGCCCAGCAGGCCCTAAGGTGCCGTGATTTTCTCTTGGTTTTATATAATCCATCTGGGAAGATGGGGAGACCCTTGAAGTGTTCTACCGTTTCCCTCCCCAACCCTCTTTTTTTTTCATGAACATCTTTATTTGGCAGAGTCTGCCAACCTCAGACACTTTTCCCTGGTTTTATCCAGACCCAAGGGGCGTCAGCGAAAGCTATGGAAGGATGAAGGTCGCTGGGAACACGACAAGTTTCGAGAAGATGAACAAGCTCCAAAGTCCCGACAGGAGCTCATTGCTCTTTATGGCTATGACATACGCTCAGCTCACAATCCTGATGACATCAAACCCCGAAGAATCCGGAAACCCAGGTGAGAAAATTTGGAGTTATATTTGTAGAAAGAACTCTTTTTATTTTCTGAATTTTAATTTAATTTAAAAATTTAAAAAATTTTTATTTATTAATTTGAGAAAGCGAGATAGCAGGAGAGAGCATGAGCTGGGGGCAGGGAGAGGGAGAAGCAGGCTCCCTGATGAGCAGGGAGCCAGATGTGGAGCTTGATCCTAGGACCCTGGAATCATGACCTGAGCTGAAGGCAGCCGCTTTACTGACTGAGCCACCAGGTACCCCAACACTCTGCTTTTCAAAGTGCCATTCCAACTTATAACTTAGTGGTTGGAGGGATATGGGAAGTCTCCCTAACCCTCAGTTTATATCTGTAGTGGTCTCGTTTCTTTTCTTTTCTTTTCTCTTTTCTTTTCTTTTTTTCTTTTTCTTTTTCTTTTTCTTTTTTCTTTTTTCTTTCTTTTCTTTTCTTTTCTTTTCTTTCTTTCCTTCTTTCTTCCTTTCTTTTCTTTTCTTTTTTCTTTTCTTTTCTTTTCTTTTCTTTTCTTTTCTTTTCTTTTCTTTTCTTTTCTTTTCTTTTCTTTTCTTCAAAATTTCATTTATTTGACAGAACACAAGAGTGGCAGGGAGAGGGAGAAGCAGGCTCCCTGCTAAGCAGGGAGCCCAACATGGGACTCCATCCTAGGACCCTGGGATCATGACGAGCTGAAGGGAGATGTCTAACCAACTAAGCCACCAAGGCAATCCTCTAGTGGCCTCTTTTGTTATTTCTTTTCTTAAGACGTTTGCCATTCCATTTATTCAGGTTTGGGAGTCCTCCACAAAGAGATCCAAACTGGATTGTTGAGCGGCCAAACAAGTCCCATCGCCACCAGGGTCCTGGGGGTACCCTACCACCAAGGACATTTATCAACAGGAACGCTGCAGGTACTGGCCGAATGTCTGCTCCCAGGAATTACTCTCGATCTGGGGGCTTCAAGGAAGGTCGTGCTGGTTTTAGGCCTGTGGAAGCTGGTGGGCAGCACGGTGGCCGATCTGGTGAGACTGTTAAACATGAAAGCAGTTACCGATCACGGCGCCTAGAGCAGACTCCTGTGAGGGACCCATCTCCAGAAGCTGATGCTGAAGTGCTCGGCAGTCCCGAGAAGGAAGAGGCGGTCTCAGAGATACCAGCTGCTGCCCCTGATACTGCACCACCAGCCCCTGACAGGCCTGTTGAGAAGAAATCCTACTCCCGGGCAAGAAGAACCAGAATCAAAGCTGGAGATGCAGTCAAGGTTGCAGAGGAGGTGCCCCCTCCACCTGAAGGGCTGAACCCAGCACCTCCAGTCCCAGAAACGACCCCTCCTCCACCTGCTAAGACTGGAAACTGGGAGGCTTCAGTGGATTCTACTACAAGTGGACTTGAGCAAGATGTGGCACAACTAAACATAACAGAACAGAACTGGAGTCCAGGGCAACCTTCGTTCCTGCAACCACGTGAGCTTCGAAGTAGGTACCTTAGGGTTTGACTAGCTTTTTTCCCTATACATCACTGAGTTTGGGGGCATGGGATTTAGACCCCCCATGCAGAGAAATGGGGTCTGACAGATATCTTTGTTTTCATTAACTGAAAGAAATGGATGGATTCACAGGTATTTTCATCCAAAGACCTCAGAGAGTTTTTATCTGTTACCTAAGACTACCCCCCACTACTTTGCCTCCTATTACCAGACCAGTCATTAGTATTGAGCTCCTGCATGCAGACTCTTTTACCCATTCTCTGTAGGAAAAGTTGGAAGAAGGTGGCAGTGTTCTTATTATATGAGCTAATGGTTAAATATTTGAAGGCAGGGATGCCTGAGTGGCTCAGCAGTTGAGCATCTTCCTTTACCCCAGGGCGTGATCCCAGATCCCAGGATCGAGTCCCACATGAGGCTCCCTGCATGGAGCCTGCTACTCCCTCTGCCTGTGTCTGCCTCTCTTTGTCTCTGATGAATAAATAAATAACATCTTAAAAAATAATAATAGAATAAAATAAATTTGAAGGCAGAAACTTACACTTTTGACCATTTGGATGAGAATATTCTAATCTCTTTGAAAGGAAAGCCTAATTTCCTTAATGTAGAGCTAGGCTGCACCATAGAATGTTCTATAGTATAAGAAGTTTTTGACTACTTCTAATTTGGCCAGAGTGACTGAGGAACTGAACTTTTAATTTTAATAAACTGAAATTTAAATAACCACATGTGGCTACTGGATATCACATTGGACTGCATAGTTCTAGAAACTAGGACCTATCTACCACCGCTCTTGCTCATCTATTTTTGTCTCCCTCCAATCAGGTAGATCAGAGGATCTTTTCCTTAGTTTCTGAAAATTTTTTTTTTTTATATTTTATTCATTTTTTCATGAGAGACACAGAGAGAGGTAGAAATATAGACAGAGCGAGAAGGCTCCCTGCAGGGAGCCCAATGCAGGACTCGATCCCAGGACCCCAGGATCATGACCTGAGCCAAAGGCAGACATCTGCTCAATCACTGAGCCACCCAAGAGTCCCTAGTTTCTGAAATCTGATTTGAACTTAAAGTTTGTAAATCCTCATTTGGACTGGGAGTTTCAGCATCCTTCTCTGGTGTTCATAATTTTTATTTATTTTTTTAAATTTGTATGTATGTATTTATTTATTTAAATGATTTTATTTATTTATTCAGAGAGACACATAGAGAGAGGCAGAGACACAGGCAGGGGGAGAAGCAGGCTCCATGCAAGGAGCCAGATGCGGGACTTGATCCCGGAACTCCAGAATCACGACCGGAGCTGAAGGCAGATGCTCAACTGCTGAGCCCCCAGGCATCCCAATGTGCATGATTTTTAAATACCAAAAACCAGTGTAGCCTAAATTGGACCTGGAGTTGATCTTTGGGTGGAGGAGTATATCCTTCTACTGGTATTTTATTACCATTGGAAGACAGTCTCTAAAATATCCTTTGTTTTTTTTTTTTTTTATCCTGAGTCATTTTCAGCCAGAGGTGGGTATCTTCCTGAACGTCTAGCCCAGAACTCTGTGGTCAGGGATAATCGAGCAAATTCACAGAATGTCCAGTTGTTGCACAGAAGGGCTGAGATTTTTCAATATGTTTGATAATATTCTGTGTAATTTTAACCTCCTAGAGATTCTATACAGGGAAGGATTTGGTGGGAAAAATTTGAACTTGCATTTTCTCATTGAAGTCTTTTTTTCTTTTCACATTCAAAGGCGTTATTGATGTGTTAAGGTTGCAGTCTGTGGGGGCAAATTTCCAAATGCTGGTGTTGACAGGAAGCAGAGCTACTTTAAAAGGAATTTTGTTAGTTTTAAAGAAGAAAGCATTTTTCTATGTTGGATTCTTAAACTTTCCATTTTCTTGATGTTCTCTTTAGTCCCACTCATACCTATTTTCTCTGTAGCCATGACTTTTTTTGGTGTATCACAGGTATGCCCAACCATATACACATGGGAGCAGGACCTCCACCTCAGTTTAACCGGATGGAAGAAATGGTACAGAAAGGGAAAGCAGTAGTTGGGGGAGGGGGGTTGTTGCATGCATCATTTGTTCACTGTTTAAACCAAGATAAGGTCTTGGAGTCCGTTTTCCATTGATTTACCCATATTTAATTTGGCTCTCCAGAAAGGGTAGCAAGGTCTTCGTTCAGATCCTGATGTATATTGTTGGTTTTTCAATTCATTTTGCAAATACTCCTTTATTTTTCTTCAAGAGAAAGAAAGTACAGGGCAGGGGGCAAGGCAGTAAGTGCAGAGGGAAAGGGAGAAAGAGAATCCTAAGCAATTCTCCACAGTGGAACCCAACCATGGGGCTTGGTCTCATGACCTTGAGATTGTGACCTGAGCTGATATTGAGTCAGATGCTTAACTGGCTGACGTACCCAGGCACCCCTATTCTTTTTGTTTTTTACGTTGTTTTTTTTTTTTTTTTTTTCTATATTTAATTTCTGCATCCCACTGGGGCTCAAAAGACCCAAGATCAAGAGTTGCATGCTCTTCTGACTGAGTCAGTCAGGAGTCCCTCATTTTGCAAATACTGTTTAAACATGTTCCATGTACCAAGTGTGTGTTTACCTTTAAAGGAAGGGGGACCTGATATGAGAGCCAGCCCTCTGGGAGTCTTTCTGCTCAGACCTCTTTATTTCAGGGTGTCCAGGGTGGGCGAGCCAAACGCTATTCCTCTCAGCGGCAAAGACCTGTACCAGAGCCCCCTGCTCCTCCTGTGCACATCAGTATCATGGAAGGCCATTACTATGATCCACGTGAGTTTTTCTTGTTGTTCAGGCACCTTTCTTAGTAGGATGAAGTGAACTAAGAAACCAGCTTCTTGCCTCCTGAATTTCCCTTCTGACTTCTCACAGTGATTATCAAACATTTTCTGGCTGCTGTTTTCTTCACATGGAAAATTGAGACCATCTTTTAAAGGGTTTGGGGGACAAGGAGATTGGTCCATGTGATATGAAGAGTGAGAGTTTATGAGAGTCCCAATGTGATATCTTACAGTGCAGTTCCAGGGACCAATCTATACCCATGGTGACAGCCCTGCCCCACTGCCTCCTCAGGGCATGATTGTGCAGCCAGAAATGCACCTTCCCCACCCAGGTAAGCTTTGCACCTCTGCTTGTATGCTTCCAGTACATGAGGATATGTGTTGGGGGCTTCACAAACTCCATCCTCCTGAGTTCTGTACTGCTTGCTCACAGGGTTGGCCGCTCTGGTTGCTTGGGCAGCAAACTCCTCTTGGGTCCATCCTGAGGACTTCCGTCCTGAGTCTGTCTGTGCTGAGCAGGGCAGCCAGACCATCCTAGGGAAATTGTGTCATCTTCTATTTCCGTTTTTGTCTTCTCTTCTTGTCTAGGTTTACATCCCCACCAGACACCGGCACCTCTGCCCAATCCAGGCCTCTATCCCCCACCAGTGTCCATGTCTCCAGGACAGCCACCACCTCAGCAGTTGCTTGCTCCTACTTACTTTTCTGCTCCAGGCGTCATGAACTTTGGTAATCCCAGCTACCCTTATGCTCCAGGGGCACTGCCTCCCCCACCGCCTCCTCATCTGTATCCTAATACACAGGTAAGATGGCTAATGAGCAGATTTTTCTAGGTACACATCCTATAAATCAGACAAGGATGTGGTATGGGGAGAATGGTTAAAGAATTTGAGAGAACATTTCAGTGCCACTGATTTTGCATGTGGCGCCAGGACACCTCTTGGTGGTCAGGAGCTAGAAATGCAGCTTATGTAATGCCCATCATCTCTTCTCTTCTGTTTCTTTAATGATGTTTCATTAAAGTGTTGAATAGGGATCCCTGGGTGGTGCAGCGGTTTAGTGCCTGCCTTTGGCCCAGGGCGTGATCCTGGAGACCCGGGATCGAATCCCACGTCGGGCTCCTGGTACATGGAGCCTGCTTCTCCCTCTGCCTATGTCTCTGCCTCTCTCTCTGTGTGACTATCATAAATAAATAAAAATTAAAAAAAAAATAAAGTGTTGAATAAAGAAGATATATTATTCTTACCCCTCCCTGTACTTTTTTTTTTTTAAGACTTTATTTATTCATAGAGACACACACAGAGAGAGAGAGAGGCAGAGACACAGGCAGCAGGCAGAGGGAGAAGCAGGCTCCATGCAGGGAGCCCGACAAGGGACTCGATCCCGGGTCTCTAGGATCACGCCCCGGGCTGCAGGTGGTGCTAAACCACTGCACCACTGGGGCTGCCTCCTCCATGTACTTCTTAATTCCAAACAGGTTGACACCATCTGGTATGTGAGGTGTCACCACTGAGCTCAGCCTCTTCCATTTTTCAGTTGATGGTAGGAATTAGAGAAAACTAAGTAGTACTTTGAAGAAGTAGGAACCATAACATAATTAGGATATAGTAAGGCAGAAATGAATAATCACTTATTTTAAAGGGGGGCAGCTTAGAGATTTATAAAGTTCCTCAGCTCTTTTATTTTTGTGCCTGAATGATGTTTCCTGTTCATCATAGTTTAGGTGAATTTATCACTAACTTTTTCTTCTGCCTTATTGGGGTCCCAGGCCCCATCACAGGTATATGGAGGAGTGACCTACTATAACCCCGCCCAGCAGCAGGTGCAGCCAAAGCCCTCCCCACCCCGGAGGACTCCCCAGCCAGTCACCATCAAGCCCCCACCACCTGAGGTATGAGAGCTGCTTCCAGCCTCAGTGGGCTTTCCTTTTCCCTAGAAGATTTCTCTCCTTTTCTGGATGTGTCTCCATAGTCTTTTTTTTTTTTTTTTTTTTTTAAATAACTGGTAACAAATTCTAACTTTGTTATTTCAGGTTGTAAGCAGGGGTTCCAGTTAATATGAGTTTCTAAATATTTTAAATCAAACAACATATAAAAGTAAGTATATAATATACTATGATTCTTGCAAATTTTTGAAACTAATGCTTATGCTTACTTGCATAACAATTCCCTAATTAATGATTTAAGTTGTAATCCCGAGATACCTTATGGGGAGGTTTACATGAGTCTCAAAATTTGCCAGCTGCTTTGTTTTGTGAATGCACTGAGCAGGATTGAAGCAGAAACCATTGTTAAATTGACAGAATTTTGTTTGGGAAGCTGCAAGGAAAAAATGCAGGAGGGTATTTTGTTTTAGGGAAAGGGGAAATATCAATTTGACGTCTTTGCAGCAAAGCCAGTTTAAAAGGATATGGAGAAAGACCATGGGGATTTTATTGTTGTTTTGTTAGGGACTTTAAAACACAAATATTTAGAAATGTGGCTTTTTGAAAACAGCTTGTAAATGCCCAGAAGATCCATTAATACTTTGATGATTCTTCCCTTTTCCCCACCCCTGTCAGAGAACCCAGGAAAGAAGAGAAATACAACTGGCTGTTTACTACCAGGAGGGCTTCAAAGATATAGGGTGGCTCCTACCAGCAAGCAGCTGAAGGAGGAGGACCCCTGCCCTCCTCTGAGGATAGGTTCTGTTGGAGACAGGGACAAACAAGTGGACTTCCTCCCATCTCCACTCTACTTGAGTTGGCTGTGCTCAGAGGAGCAGAGATCCAGTGAGCTCAGGCTTCTGGGTCTGTAGATTAGAAGCCCCGCCCCCCCCCGCCCCCTTTTTTTTTTTTTTTTTTTTACTCTTCACTTTTTCCTGGGAAATTCAAGTGTCTTCTCCCAGGGAAGTTTCCTTCCTGTTTATTTTGTTTCCTAAGATGTTTGTTTTTAAAGCCTAGCTTGCTATTCTTAAATTAATATTCTTTTAGTTTCTTTCTTCTCTGCCTTTAAATGAGACGAGTTCATCCTTCTATTTGTTAGCTCCTCTGGTTTCTCCTTTGGTTTTTCCCTGCATCCCAGATAATTGATATTTTACCAGCCAGTTTTCCTGCACCAAGTCTGCAAAGAGGTGGCCTTTTGGTTTTGGCTGGCCTTTGTTATTGTATACTTGGATTTTCTTAATTCCTCTAACCCTATGGAAGCAGAGCCGTCCACAGGGTATCTCATTGTGTGGAGAAAAGCTCAAAGTGTGTGGTAGGAACCCTTCTTCTTGACTTCAGTTTTCCAGAATCTGAGCCTCCATCAGTCCCTGTACTGTGGTAGGCGTCAGTCCTCTACTTGAGGGCAAAGTCTGTACAGTGGGGAGAGATGGCAAACCAGATGCTTTTGTGAAAAAGGGAAAGTGGAGTAAGCCTTTGCACCTTAGGGGTCTGTGTTCACATAGTCCTCAGGGCTCAATCTTTGAGGTAAGTGGAATTAGGGGGCCCTGCTTCTCTTTCTATTCCTCCTATCATGTCCCCTTTCCAGTTGCAGTGGACCAATGCATCTCTCTAGAGGCAGACACTGTCCAGCAAACAGTCTACCCAATACTTTGCAGTTGGTCTTCTCCATGTCTTTCCTGCTACAAGTGTTTTAGATGTTACTACCTGATTTCCCCCAAGTTCTGCTCCTGTCCCTGAAAACAGAAGATACCACATTTGGGCTTCAGGCCTAAGGAAACCAGTCACTTTCAGGGCAGGGGCTCCTCCCCTCTTTTCCTCCCTATCCATGGCACTGCCTCTGCAGAAGAGATTCCTATTGCTGCAACACTTGTGTCTGCCAGGGGTAACTTGGCCACTGTCCCTGTCCTACAGAACCTGAGGGAGATGGTGGTGGCTCTGTCTCTCCCAAGTAATGTCACTGTTTCTATTCCTTCTCTCCAGCAGCTGATCTAACCACTCTTGAGTCACAGGTGTGGGGTGGGGAGTGGGGAGAGGCACTCAAGCTGTAAGCCCCAAGGAGGAAATAACTAAGAGATTCTTCCAGGAGTGGCTGGTGGTTGTGCCTTTTGTAGGCTGTCCCCTTTGCCTTAAACCTGAAGATGTCTCCTCAAGCCTGTGGGCAGCATGCCCAGATTCCCAGACCTTAAGACACTGTGACAGTTGTCTCTGTTGGTCCACTGTGTTTTGTTGCAAGAATTTCTCCATGTGTGTTGTTATTGTTTGTTACTATTTTAAAGGGTGCACATTTGTGATCAGCATTGTGACTTCGAGATAATAAAATTTAGACTGTAAACTTGGCTCCTTTGCCAGTGTTTTGCATGAGTCTTGATTTGGGAGGGATAGGAGAGGACTTGCTGATTCCCCTAGAGCCACAGTCACAACTCAAGCCAACTCAAGACTTGTGAAATGGAACTCCTGAGAGATGAGCCCATAGGTATGTCTGTACTCCCATTAGTTATCTTTTCCTAACTACATGTTAGGATACCGTGCAATCCCTTAGATTGGAAGTGTCATGGACAGAAAAACTAATGAAAGGTAGCTCTCCTTTTTGCCTTTGATAGTGTTTGGCAGGAGAGTTTCCCAGGGTAATGTACCCAGTGTTAATACAACTGTACCAGGTCCTAGATGAGGGGGAGGCATTAGGTAGCTAGCTTTCTTGAAAAGTAAAGACACACTGGCACTAAAGTGCCAAGAACCACAGCCTAAGTGGGAGGCTTCTCAGTCTTCGTAAACGTAAAGAGCAGTTGAGACCACCAGCTGTGGCTTATTTTGCCAGATACCTAGGCCACTGGGTCTCTGATGTGCCCAGGCCAGTTCCTAGCTTTGAAGTGACTTTTCTTTCAGATCCTGGATAGGGTGGAAGTTTATGATAGAGGTTGATCCTGGTGTGGGGGAGCAATTGAATTTAATGTGGAGCTGGTGGCATCTGTTCTTGGGTACCACAAATCCTTGTACACTGGGGACATGGACTTCATGGTATACCTTAAAACAGTTGGGACTCCCCCTACATCCCCTGGTGCTGCTGCTTGAGCCATGGGCCATGACTCTCTTAACCCTTATCCCTAATCCTCTTAATGTCCATTTGCTTTCCTCCTCCCCCACAGGGTGATGGGTAACTACGGGCCTGATCTCCAGGGTCATGCAAAGAATGCCAGCCAGTCTTTGGGGAAGGTTATGGCAGGAGGAATGACGATGTGGAGATGCTTCCCCCTCGCCCCTGCCTCTTGATTTCCCCAGTCCTGCAGTTAGATCCCATTGCTCTCTGTTGCCCTGGTAACGAACTCAGTGAGAAAAAACTCAAGCTCAGCAAAGCCCCCAGGTTGTCTGCCCTGCCAGTCTGCCTCTCAGTGGACAGAAGAGGAATATAAAGAGCAAAGAGATCAGCCTTAGGTAGCCTTGCTCCATCCCCTTCTAGAGGCTAAGCTCAAAGTTTTTTGGCTACCATGTCCTCCTACCATTCTCCCTCCATTTCTTCCATGCCATCCCCACCTCACCTCTGGGGTCAACACACTGGCCTGCTACCTTGTAGATGACCCAGAACAGAAGAGCTTCAAATCCTGAAGTTGATGCCCAGCATAGGCAGCCCACTTGGGTTGGGTTGTCCCTCTAGGGCAGGGATTCTCAACCCTGACTGTTTGAATCACTTGGGGATCTTTTACGTGTCATCTTTGCACAGGGCCCGTGCTAATCTCTGTATAGTTCCAATTTTAGTATATATGCTACCAAAGCGAGTACCACTTGGGGTTTTTTTTTTTTTTTTTAAGATTTCATTTATTTATTCATGAGAGACATAGAGAGGCAGAGAGACAGGCAGGGGGAGAAGCAGGCTCCATGCAAGGAGCCAGATGGGGGACTCGATCCCGGAACCCCCCAGATCATGTCCTGAGCTGAATGCAGATGCTCAACGGCTCAGCCACCCAAGCATCCCCCACTTGGGGATTTTTTTAAACAATTTCAGAAACCTTGGCCTCACCTCAAAGATTTTTTTTTTTAATATTTTACTTATTTATTCATCAGAGAGAGGCAGAGACCCAAGCAGAGGGAGAAGCAGGCTCCATGCAGGGAGCCCAATGAGGGACTTGATCCTGGGAGCTCAGGAACATGCCCTGGGCCAAAGGCAGATGCCAAACCGCTGAGCCACCCAGGCGTCCCCTCGCTTCAAAGATTTAATTGATTTAGAATGTGGCCTAGACATCAATATTTTTGAGAAATTCCCCTGGATTCCAATATGCACTTGAGGCAAGAACCTTGGTTCTAGGAGGGCCATGGCTCAATGCTGGCTTTCCTTCCTGATTCAAGTCCTTGAACTTAGTCTCTGCCCAATATCCTTGAACAGTTGCAGGGGTGTTGGGGTCCTACTCCCCAAGCTTTCAGTTTCCAGAAGTGTCTCTGCCTGTTTTATTTCCAGCCCCCACACCCTCCACACTCCCCAATTCTTCCCCCTTCCTAACCGACAATCCCAAATCCTGCCCAGAGAGGAGGTTACCAAGGCAACCAGCTTAATCTGGTAACTGTGGCATGTGCTGGGAGTGGAGCCCTCTCTTTTTATTTGGTTCACAAAATGCCTGGGGAGCTCCTAGCCACTCCAGCCAGTTTCTCCTCTTAACCCCAGGGATAGTGGGGCATCCAATAAAGGGAGCCCAGCAAGCTGATACACAGATCTCTATTCCAGCTTCTTAGCCAGAACTGTGCTCTCCGTTTTACTGTTCCTTTCCAAATCCACAAACAGATGGGTGTGCAAAGCTTGATTTCTGTGAACACATGCTCTAGCACACATAGGACCAGATAGGCACACACGGTGACATGTGTGTAGTCCACACCCTACTCAGTTCAACCACCACTCCCAGTCTTTAGCATTCCTGTCCCTGCCTGGTCCCCGCACAGTAAACAGGGGTGGGGCATTATCCAAGGAGCTTCAGTCCCTCCGGAACCTGGTGCCACTCCCCCCACCTTGTTACTTTAACCTTGATGTGTTTACACTGAGTGTGTCTCTACACCCAACTCCTCCTTCTGGGGCAGTGTATCCTTAGGGACAGAATGCTCCTGGCACAGGCATCAAGAATAAAGATCATTTAGAGTGCAAACTAGCACTACTGTCCCTGCTTCATGGCCATGTCAACTCTGGAGGGGCTCTCTATGCCTAAGGACATTGTTTGGCAGTTCTGGAGCTTGTCACATCTCTGTGGCCCTGCTTTCTCCTGCTGCCAGCTGGGTCAGGTGCCCTGGTGCTCCTCATCTCCTCCCCCCTGCCTCCTGTCTCTTCTCACCTCAACTAGACCTGCCACAACCTGCTGCTCCCTGCCTGCCAGTACCTGCCTCTCACAAGCCAGGTCCTCACCACCTATTGTGCCCTACCAGAAAGGGCAGATGGGCACCGCCCCCAGTGCCAATGCCAATCCACCCCAGGCCTTTCCAGCCGTTCCTATAGAAGGAAGATAAAGACCACAAATATGGCAACAGACCATACTGTCGGGGTTGAGAGTGATGGACACCCAATCAGCAATCTTTTAGGTCTCACCTGAGTACAGGTAAGTCCAAGTTGCAGGCCACACACCTGCCCTACTCTGAAATGATAAAAAGCCCCTGCAAACCACCCCCCCCCCCCAAGCCAGGAATCACTCTCCATTAGTAAATCACTCCATCACCTTTGCCCGTAATTTCTGCGTCTGCTCCGACGCCAATCCTATTCAGCCCCTCTGGATTTCTTGATTTCCCGCTTTGCCTCGAGGCCAGCCCCAGCGCCCAAGTTCAAGCCTCGCGCGGCCCAGGGGGCGGGCCCAGGAAGGACGGGGGCGGGGACTGGGCGGGGACTGGGGGAGGGGGCGCGGTCTCAGTTCTGCCACCTTCCCCCCGGCCAGGAGCGCAGCCGCCGCCGCCGCCGCCGCCGCGTCCTCTCAGCCTTGCGCTCCGCCTGCTGTCTCTGCCGCCGCAGCCCGGCCCAGGAGCGCAGAGCCCGGGGCACTGGCCCCGCAGCTTACCCGCCCTCCGGGCTGCGTGGCGGCTGCAACCGACATGGGGGGCCACTGAGAGCGAGCACTCTCTCCCTTTGGCACCCCCCCGGGCCACTGGCCCCTGGACCCCGGCCAGCGAGCCTCGGGCACCTCTGGCCCCCAGTCCGGCGCCTGGCACAGCCCTCCGCTCTGCCCCTCCGGCTCTGAGCATCGTGTCCCCGCCCCCCCCGCCCGCGCCTGGGACACCTGGGTCCCCCGGCGGCCCCGAGGAGAGGGGCGGGGGGGGGGCATGAAGCCGTTGGAGAAATTTTTGAAGAAGCAGACGTCGCAGCTGGCGGGGCGAACGGTGGCGGGAGGTCCCGGCGGGGCTCCGGGGAGCTGCGGCGGGCCTGGCGGGGGCGGGGGACCTGGCGGGGGCGGCGGTCCAGCCGGGGGACTGCGGCCGCTGCAGCGGCGTCAGAGCGTGTCTCGCCTGCTGCTCCCAGCTTTCCTCCGGGAGCCCCCCGCCGAGCCGGGGCTGGAGCCGCCCCCTGAAGAGGAAGGGGGAGAGCCGGCGGGGGTCGCGGAGGAGCTCGGCGGCGGGGGGCCCTGTTGGCTCCAGCTCGAGGAGGTGCCGGGGCCTGGGCCACTCGGGGGAGGGGGGCCCCTGCGCTCCCCTTCCTCGTACTCCTCTGACGAGCTGTCCCCGGGCGAGCCCCTGACTTCCCCGCCCTGGGCCCCCCTGGGCGCCCCCGAGCGGCCGGAGCATCTTCTGAACCGGGTGCTGGAGCGGCTCGCCGGAGGGGCCACCAGGGACAGCGCCGCCTCAGGTAAGGCTCATCCATCCTGGAGTAGGGGGTTGTTACCTGGTTCCTCTTCCTTGCCCTTGGACCGTGGGGGTGGCGCTCTGCCGGCAGCCTCGGTGTGGGGTTGAGCGGTCACCTGAAGTGGGGCAGCGGCCTAGGAGAGGAACGGAGACCCTTGTGCGGGAAGCGGCAGTGCCACCTTCCTCCCTGTAGCAGCCTCACCCACCGGCTGGAGACGCTGAACCTTATTCTCTCCTTAAGCCACCCTTCCTTTCTCCTGGACGTTTTACCCACAGATTCTCATGGGTGCCTGATGTTGACTACCTCCTCCTGGGGCCCCAAGTTAAGGCCTGACACACTAAGATGGAAGCTGCCCAGAGCTGATGGTGTCCCATGCCCCCACCCCCACCCCAAGAGGTGCTTTCCAAGACCTTAGGGACCTTCTAGGAGTCCCTGCTTCTGTCTAGAAGCCCCAGAGCTCAGGGCTGGCCCATCAGTGGGGCAATGCCCAATAGGCACAGGGGGCCGAAGCAGCCTTTCCGGCTCCGGCAAAGGGATGCATTGTCCTTAGCAGCTTTGGGGGAAGGAGGTGTTCTAGTTGGGGGCTGACTCAGAAGATGTTTGCTGGGGGAGAGGTGGCTGGGCAGACAGACATCAGGACCCTGCAGCACCCAGGGGGTTCTGAGCCCCTCCGACTCCTGCCCTTCCCAAGGCAGGCGTCAGCACATGGCCTCTTTAAAAAATAATAGCCACACCCTGAGAAGCTTATTCCCTAAATGATATGCTATTTCACCACTCCCGACCAGCTCCCCTAACAAGGGGACTTTGAGGAAACTGAGGCCCCAAGCTACTGGTTAGTGGTGGAGGTAGAAGACCGATGGGTCTTTAGGTCTGCCTCTCAGCATTTCCCTAAGCCCAGTAGGGTCTGAGGATGGGAGACCTGGTTGAGGGCCTAAAGATGGGGGTTTCACACTTTGCTCTTAGAACTCTGCAGGGAGCCTGGACCTTGGCATGTGGACTAGGACACCACTCCCCCAGATTTTTCTCAAGACCTGGGTCCTCTCCTTGGCTCAGCTGTCGTTGCCCTGGGGAGCTGACACCTTTTGGATTTAATTAGAAAAATATCAGACACACACAGCTCTCCTAACCATAACTTCCCGCCTACACCACACACCCTGTGTCTCTATGACACATTTCCTAGGGAGGCTGTGCATTGGACCAGAGCCTGGCTTGGAAGAGACAGAAGCTAAACTGTAGCCCCCATAGCAGCATCTCCCCCACTCTGCCCCATGTTCTTCTTCATTTACTCTGGCTTCGCGCTCCCATGAGATAGGAAGGGTGTTGGGCATCCCTACTCCTTGTTGCCCACGGCTGGGGCTCTCAGACTCACTTTAAGAAACTAGCAGGCTAGCTAGGCAAAAAGGGAAAGGGAGGCTCTATCTTTCCCCTTCCACGGGGACCTGGTGCCACACACTCTACCTGGTCTCCCATGGGGAAAAACTTTTGAATTGATTGTCACCTTATTATATGGGCTGGCAAGCTAGATCTCCAGCGTAACTGGTTTGAGGAACCTCAAACCAGTCCCAGGGTAAATGAAAATCAGCTTAACCTGCTACTCTGATACTCTCCAGTACAACCAGTGTTGTCAAGCCATCTTGGCTTCCTCCCAGGTTGTGTGGGAGGGAGGACTTACAGAAGTTACCCTCAAACCAGTCAAAAACTCGCAAACATCTGAGCAGCCCTATCTAACCACTGTGCTCTACCCTGACAAGCTGCTTGCCTCAGGCATACTGAGCAAAGAACAAAGACTCAGGAGTCTGGGTTCCTACTCAAGCCCCAGGCAAGTCCCTCCCAGCTCTGGGCCTCGGTTTCTCATTTGTGAAGTGCAACAGTTGAAGTAGAGGATCTTGTGTTGGTTCTCCTCCTCTACCTTCATGGCTAGAATCAGAGGCCAGGGGATGGTAAGCCAAAGGATCTCAGAAGCCTCGGTTTTGTCCTGGGGTAGTGCCTGGGGACCTGGCCCTAACCTGTCCTGGTGAGGACACCTGGCTCCCTCCCTGCTCCCTGCGTGTCTCTGTGTGCCAGGCTGCCCTGCCCCACCCCAGGGCTGGCTGCAAGTCAGGGCGACCTTGTACCTGGCTGACTGGCTGAGCCAGGCCCAGATGGGGGAGTGGAGGGGAAAAAGGTGGCGAGAGCCACTCCCCTCCACCCTTCCATTATTAACCCTTCCATCTCTGGGCATCCAGAGGACACAGGGCTTCTATTTAAGGGCTTTGGGGATCAAAGAGATGGCAGTCACTCCCTCTCCCTTTTAATGGAGCTGGTTTCACCTGCTTAGTTGGAACTCAAAGCTGTTAGGTAGGGAGTAGGGAAGGGAGGAGGAATACACACACACACACACACCACTGACCCTAACCTCTGTGTTTGTAAGTTCTTTGTCTAGAGACACTTCTGTGATCTCTCTCTGTTTTGGGGCAGATCTCAAGCTTGCTGTATTATCTGACCAGCTTCCCACGCACATTGAAGAGTAGTGGGCGTGGCCATCAAAGGGCGCCCCCTCCTTCCCTCCAGCTGCCTTGGCAGCTGCCAACCCCACCCCCGCAGCGGCTGCCCAGAACCTTCACACGTGTGTGCACGCGCACGCACGCGCGTACTTGTGTAGAGCATGACAGGGCAGGTGGCTCGGGCTCCAGGCTGGCTAAGGAGAACTCACTCTAGGAGGCAAGAGAAGGGGGTAGTGAGTGTCCGGTCGGGTTCTGGAAGTGCCTGCCTGACATCAGTGGCGCCAATTGATCTCTACAGATATCCTGCTGGATGACATCGTCCTCACCCATTCTCTCTTCCTCCCCACGGAGAAATTTCTGCAGGAGCTACACCAGTAATATCCTTTTATGGAGCTTGCAATAGGGGAGGTCAGGAGGAAGCCACTCTCCCTGCCCATGTGACATCAGAAGCTCAGTGCTTCCCTAGGACACACTCCTGGGTTTCAATTCCAAGGGTTTTACTCACAGCTGTTTGACCTTGGGCAGACCACCTAATCTCCTGGGGCCTCAGTTTCCTCTTCTGTAAAATGGAGGTAAATAACACCTGTGCTGCCTACCTATGTGGCTGCTGTGGAGATCAATCTGATAGAGATGTGGGAGTGCTTTGGAGACACAGCAGAGCCCTGTGCAAATGTAAGGTGTTATTATTCTATTAAGGGTGCTTCTCTCCCCACTGAATTGTTGCTCTAAACATCTGGTTGCCCAGTGGGTTATTATAGGGTCCTATGTAAACATCAGGTCACTGGCTGTGCTTTAGTGGGGTCTGCTAGAGATGCTAGAGACAGGCCACTGGCCAGGCTATTCGTAGGGTCTCATGTAAGCATAGGACCTCTCACTGAGTTATTCTAGGATCTAATTGTAAATGAGTAGAATACCATAGGCTCTCTTAGAAAACACCAGGCCTTACACTGAGGTATGGTCAGGTTTGTGGTAAGCATCATTGACCTCAGGTTATGGGCTGATCAGAGCTTGGGTGGGTCCAGGCAGGGCATCTTCAAGTGAAATTCTAATAGGCAGGATATAGTCAGATGGGTGTGGTCAACTGGGTGCCATCCCTACCTACTTTGAGCAAAAGCCCAGGCTGAGGCATGAGGCGGTTTTGGCTCCAAGGACCCCTGTACCACCCTTCTCCCTGGCCCCAGACCTCAAGGCTATTTGGGAGGGTTAAACCACCCACTGCTTCTCATCTCCCTTCCCAGTTTCCTCGGGTCTGCCTGCCCAGGGCTTTTTCTTAACTAAGGGGTCAGTTTTGTTTGGGCAGGAGGTATGGAGGGCCCGGAGGGGCTGGGCCGGAAGCAGGCTTGTCTGGCCATGCTCCTTCATTTCCTGGACACCTACCAGGGGCTGCTGCAGGAGGAAGAGGGGGCCGGCCGCATCATCAAGGTGGGCCTGGGAAGAGAAGGTGGGTGAACAGGCTATTAGCTCTGGAAGGGGGGGTCCTTTGAAGGAGCCATACTCCTTAAGCTGGGTACCTGGAAGGAGAAGATGCCAGTGGACCTCAGTCTATATGGCTCCTCTATGTTCTAAGACATGGAGACCCTGCCCTGGCCCTTGCTAATAGCAATGCTTGGGATGAGATCCCTGCCTTTACCTTCTCTCTCCTTTGTTCCCCAGGATCTGTACCTGCTGATTATGAAGGATGAGTCCCTTTACCAGGACCTCCGAGAGGACACACTGAGACTGCACCAGCTTGTGGAAACAGTGGAGCTAAAGTGAGGGGGATGGGTTGGGGAAGGGGCTAGGACAGAAGTCCCCCATATTCCCCTGTTACGGGGACTGCCTCTGGCCTTTTGACTCCAATTCAGTTTTATTTTAGCCCCTTTCTCTTGCTAGAGTGTAGCACAGAGCATGGCTTCCAGTCACGTTTCCCATCCATTTATTTGTTAATCCAACTGTGTACTGGTACATATTTAACAACCAGCACTTCAGGGGGAAAAAAAAGTCTCAATTTGTAGCTTTTGCTGATTCCCATGATGTAAATTCTCCCATTGGCTGATTTCCAGCTAGCAACATGACGTCACTGAATGTGAAGTTGGGAAGAAATGTGTAGTAGTAGGCCGTTATCTAGTATTTTCACCAAATACCAGAGAGGTAAATAACTCCAAGACGATAGATAATAGCAAAATATGGTAAAACAGAATACTACCTTCTGTGGTAATAATTTGGCTAGAAGTTTATAGGACATTTTTTTATTAATGGCTATTTAAAGACCCATAGGCAGGGATCCCTGGGTGGCACAGCAGTTTAGCGCCTGCCTTTGGCCCAGGGCGCGATCCTGGAGATCGAGGATCGAATCCCACGTCGGGCTCCCGGTGCATGGAGCCTGCTTCTCCCTCTGCCTCTCTCTCTGTGTGTGTGACTATCATAAATAAATAAAAAAAATTTAAAAAAAAGGACCCATAGGCAGAATATCGCCAAATTTCGTAATCTGTTCTCATGAGCCACTGTGAGCCAGCTTCAGGACCCCATTGTGTCAGTCTGTCCGTCCATCCCTCTGGCCATTTCAGTCTCCCCCCACTCCATTTCCACCATCACAACCCTCATTCAGACCTCATTAGCTCTCACCTGGATTATTGCCACAGCCTCTTGCCCAGGGCTTCAGCTCATGGTCTTGCATCCTCTCCCTTCTTATGCTGACACCAGAGAGTTCCTTCCCATTTGACGACATCATGCTCCTATTCCAAAACCATCCAGGGCTCTCTATTGCCCACAAGACAAAATTGCAACACCCTTGCACAGCATTCAACACTCCTGCCTCATGTCCCACGTCCCTCAGCCCCCATGACACTCCCTACACACCCTACCATTCCCTGAACTCCTGGGCATTCCCAATCCCAATTTCTTGTTGTCATGTATATGGTCCACTCCCGAAGGACCACCCTGCACCCACTTCTCTTTCTGTTGTCTTTCAAGGCCCAGGTCAATGCTGTCTTCCCGATGAAAGTTTCCCCTCCCTCGTGTCAACAAAACTCTCCTTGTACCTTTGTTATATCACCCAACACCTCCAGCCTCGTGTTAGAAGTCGCTACTTCTAACGGCATACGCGTCTGTCTCCCTCCCAGGCTGTGAAGTCCTTGTCGGCAAAATTCAGCAAACAAGCAGATGACCTACACCTACCATGTGCCAAGTAGTGTGCTAGGCCTGGAGGGTGAAAAAAAAATTCAGGAAGAACTAAGCCCAGCCCTCAAAAGCTCTTAGTCTTGCAAAAGAGATAAGATACGCACATAAACAAATATTAGCCCAGTGTCCTACAGCAGTTGAGGCCAAAAAGTGACCTTTCCTGGTGGGTGGGGTGGATCAGAGAAATCATGGAAGAGGTGGCATCTGATTTGAGTCACTTTGACAGTTGTTCCATGCTGGCCATTGTCTCTCTTCTGACTTCCTTCACCACTTTCTGAACTTGGTGCTGGTTCATCCTTGATTCAGTTCTGATAATCCCTGCTTGACGGTTGCCTGCCTGGCACTCCATATGCGTGGCAGGACTTCCTGACGCCCAGCTGTGTCCATGGCAGGATCCCAGAGGAAAGCCAGGCTCCCAGCAAGCAAGTGAAGCCACTCTTCCGTCACTTCCGTCGGATTGACTCCTGTCTGCAGACCCGAGTGGCCTTCCGGGGCTCCGATGAGAGTGAGTGTGTACATTAAGATGGGCAGAGCTTCCAGAGTGGCTCTGAGGGCCCCTTGGGGTCTCTGGGTCTTGGGCACCCTCAGTGCAGTCTCCTTGTGTAGTAGAACCTGTCCTTTTCACAGTCTCTTTTCAGAAGCCAACCATTTTAGGGCTAGGGGTGAGATGGGGTGGGAGACTAATGTGCTCTGGAGGGGGCTGTGCCAGTGCTGCCATTCTGCTTTCTAATGAGAAGCCACTTCCTGTCTCTGCCCAGTCTTCTGCCGGGTGTACATGCCTGACCACTCTTACGTGACCATACGCAGCCGCCTCTCCGCATCTGTGCAGGACATTCTGGGCTCTGTGACAGAAAAATTGCAGTACTCGGAGGAACCTGCAGGGCGTGAGGACTCCCTCATCCTGGTAGCTGTGGCCTCCTCCGGAGGTGAGGCTCAGAAAGAGCTGGGGTGGGTAGTGGAGTCGGGGGGGGGGGGGGGGGGGGGGGGGGGGGCAGGAGAGGAGAAACTCAAGCCCTGGGGCAGGGGCAAAGAGGAATTCTGGGCCCTGGCTCCTCAAAGTGCGGTCCTGGGACCAGCCACATTGAGCATCACCTGGGAACTTATTAAAACTGCAATCCCTGGGATCCCTGGGTGGCACAGCGGTTTGGCGCCTGCCTTTGGCCCAGGGCGCGATCCTGGAGACCTGGGATCGAATCCCACATCGGGCTTCCGGTGCATGGAGCCTGCTTCTCCCTCTGCCTGTGTCTCTGCCTCTCTCTCTCTCTCTCTGACTATCATAAATAAATAAAAAAAAATTTTTTTTAAACTGCAATCCCTCAGACCCTACTTCAGACCTGCCCATTCAGAGTAAGCATTTTAACAAAGTTTCCAGGTGATTCCTGTGCATACTAAGGTTTGGGAAACACTGGTCCAAAACACTTGGATTCTGATCTAGGTTCTTGCCTCTGTACTCATCTTGGGATCTGGTTCTTTAACCTCACAGAGCATCTGAGGATGCTATGGTTTTGAGGCTAAAACACATGCAGTGGGCCTCCAATCCCTGTGGAAAGGCAGAAAGCCTGCAATGTAGCCAGAGCCCTTTTCTTCTGAGGCAAGGAAAAAAATGTTCCAGTGTCATGGGGATGATACAGTGAGGGAACAGCTGTGGAAGAATGTTGGGAGTAAAAAGGAGGTTACGAACACAAGAGAAATCATTATTTGAAAAAGTTCAGATAAATATGGCATAAACTGGTGATAACACGAATCCCATGAGTCTAGAACATGTTCGTGCAGGGTTAAGAGTTTCCAGAAGGGATGGAGACAGTGGCTGGAGTGTGGGAGGGTGCAGGTGGCCGGGGCTGAGGCAGAGCAGCTCATTCTCCTGCAGAGAAGGTCCTTCTCCAGCCGACTGAAGATTGTGTCTTCACCACACTGGGCATCAACAGCCATCTGTTTGCCTGCACCCGTGACAGCTATGAGGCCCTGGTAAGAACTCTGCCACAAGGCCTGGGCTGGGAGCGAGGGCCCAGAGGGGCTATGGGCAGAAACTCACAAGCCCAGAGTGGAGTCCAGCCCCTGTGGCCCTGCCTGCCACCAGATGCCCCTCCCTGAGGAGATCCAGGTCTCCCCGGGAGACACAGAGATCCACCGAGTGGAGCCTGAGGACGTTGCCAATCACCTTACTGCCTTCCACTGGGAGCTGTTCCGATGTGTGCACGAGGTGGGGACTGTAGCTAGTGCTGGGCTGGGGACCTGGAGGGAGAAACATGCCAACATGGGTGGTCTGGAGATGGGCAATGTGTGCAGCTGAACCTCGGGATTAGAAGGTTGGCTGCCAGGGTATCCTGGGGCAATTCACCCCAACTCACCCTAGATCATCTAAGCCTTATATCCCTGATCTGGGAGGAAAAAAAACAAGAGCAAAGAGGGAGACAAGCCCCCCCCCCCACCTTAGTAAGGTGGGTCTTACATAGAACCTGATCCATGGTTAGTATTTTTAAACTATTCTCTATTAAAGAAAGAATATAAGGCAGTTACAATAATGTCTATCAGATGGTTCAAGGACCTGGCACCTAGTAAGTTCTCAATAGAGTGGTGTATTATTAATGTTGCTTCCCCCCCCCCACCCCTGTCTCTGTTGCAACCCGGCTTGTCCCCGTTTCTTTCTCTTTGCAACCCCTCCCTCTGCCACCCTCTGGCCCTTCCCTCCGTGGGTACGCACCGACACCTGCCACCTGCCTGCCACCACCCCCCCCCCCGCCCCGCTGCCACCATGGCCGCAGCTGGAATTCGTGGACTACGTGTTCCATGGGGAGCGCGGCCGCCGAGAGACAGCCAACCTGGAGCTGCTGCTGCAGCGCTGCAGCGAGGTCACGCACTGGGTGGCCACTGAGGTGCTACTCTGCGAGGCCCCAGGCAAGCGCGCACAGCTGCTCAAGAAGTTCCTCAAGATCGCGGCCATGTGAGTGTGGCCAGCCGGCTGGGGGTGGGGGAGTGGGGGGGGAGTGGAGGGGTTGGGGGGTGGAGGCCCCTGAGCGCGCACTGACCCCCGAACCCCTCCCCCACGCCCCCGCAGCTGCAAGCAGAACCAGGACCTGCTGTCCTTCTATGCTGTGGTCATGGGGCTGGACAATGCTGCGGTCAGCCGCCTGCGGCTCACCTGGGAGGTGATGACACCGCTGCCCTCTCCTCCCCCCACCGCCTGTGCTGGCCCTGCTCGGGATCTTGGCCTCCTGGGTTCACCCCAGTGCGTCCCCTGCGCCCCTGCCCCTGCATCCTCTGCTGGCCACCAGGGAGCCTCTAGAGGTGCCTGGACAGAAGGAGGCTCCCCCTTCTGGCAGGTCCAGCCCCAGGGCATGTAGCTTGGCTAATGGACCCTGTCCTTGGGCAAATTAGTAAAAAGCTAGAATCCCCGTGGGAGGGGGGTAGGCAGCCCAGGCCAGGTCACAGACTTGGATAACTGGATTTCACCCAACACTCAGTGAGGCCCCTAGTTCATGGCCAATGCCTGAGCAGAGAGGCTCCAATTCTTCGGAATTTCATTCCTCTAGGCAGCTTCCAGCTCCCTAGATTGTACCAAGGGCTGGCTTTATTTCCCCACCTACCAGCTGGCCAGCCCCATGCAAGAGAGCCAGGCCCTTTCCCCCTCTGACACCTGAGGATTAGCCAGAGATGCCATGAAGCCCAAGGAGCTCTGCTCTGACATTCTTTCTCCTTCCTTCAACCTCTGCAGAAGCTGCCAGGGAAATTCAAAAACTTGTTCCGCAAATTTGAGAACCTGACAGTGAGTGGGTTCAGCTCTTTTATCTGCTCCTGGACTTGCACCCCAAAAACCCCCTGTTCCCATAAACCTTCTTCCTCAAACTTCCCTTCAAGGTTTTCAGCGCCTGAGACTGCCCCCACCCCATGCTGGGAGGGGAGGTGGGGGAGGATTGCTAACCAGTTTTCCATGGAGGAGGGAGGAGAACAGTCAAGCCCCTCTCTACCTCACCCCCAGCTAGACACCCGTGCATACCCCTCTCTGATCAGAGATGGATCTAAAGCAGGGGGATGAGGGAGGAGTACAGGACATCTTTAAGGTCCATGGGAACTATCCGTCCCTTTACTTCTCTTCCCTGGAATATCAGGACCCCTGCCGGAACCACAAAAGCTACCGAGAAGTGATCTCCAAGATGAAGCCTCCTGTGATTCCCTTCGTGCCTCTGATCCTCAAAGGTGAGAGTCACTCTTGTGCTCTTCTAGCCACATTCTCCATGCCTCACTTCTGGCTCTGGCCCCCTGTCACTCAGCTCAGAGTGCCTACCTGAACAGGAGACCCCTAGTGAGGGATGTGGGGGAGAGGGAGGGCCCTTTGGACCTCCTCTTTTCTTTCTCACATATGCTTCTCTTCTATCCTCTAGACTTGACTTTCCTGCACGAGGGGAGTAAGACCCTTGTCGATGGTTTGGTGAACATTGAGAAGCTGGTGAGTGGCCTGCCGGCCCTGACCCAGGAGTGGGGGCTGGCATCCCTCCCCTTCTCCTGGCAGCCCCCTAAAGACAGCAGCCTTCCTCTTCGGTGCCCAGCTTGCCTGACAGACTCCTGACTGTCCCTGGTGGCATTGCTGTGGCAACCCGCCCACAGGGTGGCAAAGCTGACAGGCAGCTGGGGCTGGGACAGGGATGGGGGGGAGGTGCGCAACACTACCTCTCCTCCTGCCCATTACACCCCTCCTTTGGTTCTTCAGAGACCCTCCAGAATTTGACCCTGGAGGGAGTAGGGTAAAACCAGCAGAGTTGGAGAATGGAGCAGGGGGAGCGTTAGAGGGGGGAGCATCTTTCCATACCCTTTTTAGGGCTCATTCCTTGTCATCTCCCAGCATTCAGTGGCTGAAAAAGTGAGGACAATCCGCAAATACCGGAGTCGGCCCCTTTGTGAGTACCCTGGCTTCTGAGAGCTTTGCAGGCAGAGCTCTGAGTTGGGAGGGTTCTGGGAGGAGTCCCTACTCAGTTCTTTATCTCCTTAAACTTGTCAGCTCTCCAGCCTCTCCTTGGCCTCCCCAGGGGCCCTTATGCCCAACACCTGTCCCAATCCACACCACTGTCCTCTGGCTGGTATGCATGTAGAGCAAGAAGGGAGGCTGGGAGCCTGAACACTTCTCTCTTGTCATGCACCCAGGCCTGGATATGGAGGCGTCCCCCCATCACCTGCAGACCAAGGCCTATGTGCGCCAGTTCCAGGTCATCGACAACCAGAACCTCCTCTTTGAGCTCTCCTACAAGCTGGAGGCTAATAGTCAGTAAGAACAGAGGTTCTGGTTGGCGCCTCACCAAGGTCCTCGGGCACCTGGCACTCAAGCACTTTGCACGATGTCCCAAACCACCTCTGACATCTTTCTGCTGGAGCAACTTCCTGCCCCTTAGGAAAGAGTCGGATGGACTTACCCCTGGACTCATAAGCCTGTTCATCCTGCTGAAGTCCTCTCCCCTTTGCTCCTTCAAGCCAAAACCACATTCTGCTGGTTCCTGCCCTCGCAGGGAAGGGGGGCACTGTGCTCCTTCCTCTGTCTTCTCCCATTGAGGTCCGTTCTAGAGATGGAGTTTCCAATCTCCTCCCTAGCAGACAGGAAAGCTGCCCACCCTCCTGTCTCACAGAGTGGAATTGTGGGAGGGAATTGGCAGCTGTCTTTTCCACCCCTGTCCGCCTTCTCCCTGGTCAGGGCTGGGAGCCCTGGATGTACCCCCCTGGAATATTATATTGCCCTTGTGTCTGTGTGTGTGTATGCCTGTCCCCTTTAAGAAGCAGGAATGCATCTGGTAATTGAGAGAGGGTGATGTGTGTAGGGTTTGGTGCTACCCTGGTCTACTCTGCCCTGTGATGGTGTGGGGTGCTTTCCCCACCCCCACCACTCCCTGCTCAGCTCCTTTTGCTGCCCTGCATGCCCAAGCCTGTGGGTGAAGCTGTTCGCGGGGCAGGGGGCAGCAGCAGGTGGGAGGGGTTACCCGTCAGCCCTTGTGAGTCCCCAACTCAGGCTTCCCCAGGTGTCTGGGTGGGGTCCAATGAGAGGGTAAAAGATGCTCAGGGAAACACAGGCCTAAGCTGCCTGCAGGACACTCCTTCTGCATTGCAGGGTGGAATGTGGCGGTATCAGGAGTTGGGGGTGTCTGTTGCCCACACTCCTGCTTTTGGAGTGTCTACTGCTCAGAGGGGAGCAATCAACCCCCTTCTGGCCCTTCTGTGGGACACCCACAACATGGTCTCTATCCTTCCCCCTGTCTTGACTCCTCCTGGGTCTTCCCCATCCGAGCTGGGAGGGGGTGGACCCCTGTACCTGGGCAGGCAGCCCCCAGAAGTGAGGGGAGTGAATGGCCAAGACCATAAAGGCAAAACTGGACTGTGGTGATGCCTTTAATACCTCTCTGTCTTCCCACTGTCTCCTGCATGGGCCTCCAGGGCCGAGGGGCACAGGGCTCCTGGCAGCTACTGGGTGAGGTTTCCTGGCACAGCCTCATCCCTCTTCTCTCTGGCCCACCTCTCTCCTTTCCGAAGAGGCAGTGGCAGCAGCAGCCAAAGCAGCTGCTGCTCCTGCTCTGGGGGTGTATATATTTTTTACCAAAAGCTCTGGAATTGTAAATTTATTTTTTAAAATTCAAAGAGGGGAAGAGCCTTGTATCATATGTAAACATTGTATCATAGGTTACGTTGTACAGTCCCTTTTATACAGTGGTCTGTCTTGTTCCTGCCACAGAAAATGTGTATGGACTCTCCCCACCCTCATCCCCACCTGCACAGGCACCCTGTCTCACCTCCTCCATCCCTTAGGCAGTGACCATAGGGCCCCCTCCCACTCCCTGTGCCCTCCCTGC
Organism: Canis lupus dingo; assembly: GCF_003254725.2. Taxonomy (NCBI): domain Eukaryota; kingdom Metazoa; phylum Chordata; class Mammalia; order Carnivora; family Canidae; genus Canis; species Canis lupus. The sequence continues at coordinate 23,552,063 of NC_064251.1, read as the reverse complement.
AGCTGTCCTGCACCTTTCTCTCCCTATGGCCATCCTTCCCTCCTGGTTCTGCGTGGCAGCCTTCTCACACAGCTCCCATTTCCCTCCTCAAGCACTGGGCTCCACTGGTCCGGTCTCAGCTGCTGCCCACCCCTAACCTTGATGCCTGACCCACTGCTCCCCAGCTTGGCCAGAGTGAACCGTGTGTCCTGTACAGGCTAGGTTGTCTGCAGAAACCGCTGGGTGGAGAAGAAGCTGATAAAGTCTATGAATCAAGCTGCTTGCCGTTCTCCATTCTGTTTCTCTGAAGCTGGGGAAAAGGTGAGGGAGGGAAGAGGGGGGAACCCCCACTCAGTGCACTGGGCCCATCAGCCGGGCTGTTCTGGACTAACTCAACATGTGCATGAGAGGGAACGGTGCCAACCTCATGAGACTTGTCACATACTGACTGGAAGTGGAAGTTTGAGTCCTTCCATGTTCTAGGTGCCATAGACGTGTGACCTCATTAAATTCTAACACCAGAAGGTGGAAGATGGTAGCTGGGAAGTCCTAGTGGAAGGTCAAGTTACAGGCGAGTGAGGGGGGAGTACTGGGCCCCCTAATGGTGGTCTGTCCCTGCAGGGGACACCCACCATACACACCCACCAGCCACTACCCAGACAGGGTGCATCATTCACACAACCAACATCTACCACTTATGCTAAGATGGGGGGCTTCTAGAGCCTACAGTTTGGCTCTAAAGAGAGCTTAAGCTCTAGGAGATGACATATATTCAAAAAGCTACACAGAAGCCCTTAATCTTCCCCTTGTCACACATCTCTTATTTGCTGTCTTCTACATCTCAGAACATGGTCCTCTCATCTACCCACCCAGGTTTTCAAGGCAAGAATGCAGGACTTGGCCTTGAGGCTTCCTTCTCATCCCTCCCTCATCTCATCAGTCAGTCCTGCCAGCTCCAATTCCAGAACATGGCTGGTCCACTTCTCTATCACTCTTCTATTACTACCTAGTGCAGACTACTCACCAACCTCCACTGGATGACCACATCAGCCTCCTACCTGGTGTCTCGGCTTCCTCTGCCCAGCCCAACCCTGATCCAACCACTTGGTTCTCACACTGTAGCCAGATTGCTCTGTGAAAAACCTAAAGCAGATCATGAATGGCTAAAATTAAAAGCAGAGGCAGGGACACCTGTGTGGCTCAGCGGTTAAGCATTTGCCTTTGGCTTAGGTTGCGATCCTGGCATCCTGGGATCGAGTCCCACATCAGGCTTCCCATGGGGAGCCTGCTTCTCCCTCTGCCTATGTCTCTGCCTCTCTTCCTGTGTCTCTCATGAATAAATAAATAAAATCGTAAAAACAAAACAAAACTTGGCAATACCAGTATCAGTAAGGATGCGGAGCAACTGGAATCTTTATACACCATTGGCGAGAGTATAAATTGGTACAGCCACTTTGGAAACCTGCTTGGCAGTGTCTACTAAAACTAGATGTACACCTAACCTATGACCCAGAATTTCCACTTCCCAGAGAAATCAGTGCTTATGTCTGCCGAAAGACATGGACAATAGTGATCATAGTTTTTTTTTTTTTAAGATTTTATTTATTTATTCATGAGAAAGAGAGAGAGAGAGGCAGAGCGAGAAGCAGGCTCCATGCAGGGAGCCCGACGCGGGACTCGATCCCGGCACCCCAAGATCACACCCTGGGCTGAAGGTGGCACTAAATCGCTGAGCCACCCGGGCTGCCCTAGTGATTGTAGTTTTATTAATGACACTGAAACTGGAAAAAGCTTAAATGGCCTTCAACAAGTGAATGGATAAATCAAGTGTGGTATATTCTTACCATGGAATACTGCATAGCAATAACAAAGAACAGACAACTACTACCTGCATGAATGAATCTCACAAACATTATATTGAGTAAAAAAGCCAGACACATAAGGCTACAAATTGTGGGATTCTATTTAAGAGAAGTTCAAGAGCAGGCAAAATTAACCTATGGGGATAGAAGTAAAAATAGAGGTTACTTGATGGGAATGGGAGAATGTTGACAGAAAGGGCATGAAGAAGCCCTCTGTAGTGATAAAAATGTTCTATATCTTTTTCTTAAAAATTATTTATTTATTTATTTGACAGTGAGGGAGAGAGCACAAGCAGAGGGAGCAGCAGGCAGAGGAAGAAGGGAGAAGCAGGCAGAGGGAGAAGCAAACTCCCCGGTGAGTAGGGAGCCCATTGTGGGACTCGACCCCAGGACTCTGGGACCATGACCTGTGCCAAAGGCAGACGTTAAACCGACTGAGCCACCCAGGCCCCCCAAAAATGTTTTGTGTCTTGACCTGGGGTAGTTATGTGTGTATGTATTCACTAAGGTGTGAGATTTATACATTTCACTGTAGATATTTCAACTAAAACCATTCAGATCATTACAAATTAAAATCTCTTGCTGATGACACATTAAAAATCAAAATCCAGGCAGCCTGAGTGGCTCAGCGGTTTAGCACTGCCTTCAGTTCAGGGCCTGATCCTGGAGATCCAGGACCGAGTCCCATGTCGGGCTCCCTGCATGGAGCCTGCTTCTCCCTCTGCCTGTGTCTCTGCCTTTCTCTCTCTCATGAATAAATAATAAGATCTTTATTTTTTTTAAATAAGATCTTTAAAAAAAATCAAAATCCTTCCTCTCTGACCCCATCACTTACCCCCTCTCCTCTCACTCACCCCACAACAGCTACATTGACTGCTTTACTGTTCCTAAACTAACACCCAATCCTGTCTAAGGGAATCACCTTTGCTCTTTCCTGAGCTTTCCTGATCATGCAGATCCCATCTCACCCACCCCTCCCTCTCTTTCCCCTACCCCCCTGTATTTTCTTCAAGGTACTCATCACTCCCTGACATCATATTTACTTCTTTGTGTATTTTCTTCATGCCTACTGTCCTACAAGAATGTCAGCTCTTAGCTCCATGAATGTCTTGTTTGCTCTCCAGAGCCTAGAATGGTACCTGGCACAGAGAAGGCATTCAATACGTATTTGCTGAATGAATAAATTAGGTTGGTTGAAATAGTATCTGTATGAGTGGGCAAGACACAAGATGGGATTGAGCCAAAGAGATTCACTATTGGTCTGGGGACGGGGTGGGGGATCATAAAAGAAAGCTTCTTGAAAGACATGACCTAGGACTTAAAGCAGGGTTGTTTTTTGTTGTTGTTGTTTGTTTTTTTAAGGTTTTATTTATTCATGAGAGACAGAGAGAGAGAGAGGCAGAGACACAGGCAGAGAAAGAAGCAGGCTCCCCACGGGAGCCTGTTGCATGAGGAACTCGATCCCAGGACCCTGGCATCACAACCTGAGCCAAGGGCAGATGCTTAACCACTGAACCACCCAGGTTCCCCTAAAACAGGTTTGATGGCCAAAGAGTGGAAGTGGAAAGTCGGGTAAGAGGCATTGGGAGGCACTGCTCATCAATGACCACTCCAGTCAAGCAGACTGGTCAGTGCTTCCCTTCTGGACTGGTCCCCAGGGGATCCAGATGTGTGAGGGCTGCACAGGTTCTGGCCTCCTCAAAGGGTTCTGATCCCACCCTGAAGGACTCCATGCCCTGGGGCAGGATTCTAGGGGCCAATTCTTTCTGTCCCCATTTCTCTACCCCAGGGAGGACAGAGAAAGTGGTATGGGTTATTTTCCTTGTCCCCATCTTCGCCATCTTCAGACCCCTCCGTCATCTGCTCCCTTTCAGGAGTGATGATGAGGACTGACATTTGGAAGCGTGTCCTTCGCCCAACCCACTATGCTTGGCTCTATGTAGGTTCTCTCATTTAATTTCCAACAAAGAGGTTGGTTCTACCAGTCTCAATTTCCAGATGAGAACTGAGATCATGAGAAATTTCTCATCAGAGGTACAAAGAGACCAAGTCTCACAGCTAGCAAGAATTTGAACTGTTATTCTGACTCCGGAACCCACTGTTTATCTACAACAATCCCCAGAGCTTGAATAACTGAGAAATGTCCATCTTGCACTCACCAGGCTGCAGTGGCCACTTGACTATAGGTAGGGGGTGGAGAGACTATCCTTTCTGGTCCCTTTCTCCACTCTGCCTGAGTTCTGTCTCGCTGTGCGGAGAGTGGTCGAGACATGAGATGTGATCAAGGGCTCTGTGGGCTGTGTGGGGAGAAGACGAACTCACTTAGTAGCATTGTACAACCAAGGCTAGTCTAGCAATGAACAAAAGGGTGAAAATGATCTGGAGTGGTCAGAGGACCAGCACAATATGCTGCCCTCCTGATCAGGTGTATAGGAGAGTGAAGAACGTAAGTAGTGCCCTTTGAATCCACTAGGTGTCACCACCAAGATTACTTTCTCTACACTTGGGGACAGGGAGGAGGGTAGAATATTTCTCAGGGGAATATTGCATCTCTCATACGGTCTATCCCCAGGCATGAGTCAGAAGTTTGACCAGAATAGCTTGTATCTTCCATTCTTCTCTTTCTGGTGACTCTTTCCCATTTAGCATTTAAACCTTCTCAACTCCCTATTTTTAAAAACACTTCCCTTGACCCTGCAGGCCTTTTCCAGCTACCGTCCCCTCTGTCACTTCCAGTTCAAGGCCAAACTTCTGGAAAGGATTGTCTCCACATCCTCATCTCTCATTCATTTCTTTTTTATTTCCCCCAACATTTCTTTCTTTTTTTTAAAGATTTTATTTTATTTATTTATTTATTTATTTACTCATGAAGACACACAGAGAGAGGCAGTCACAGGCAGAGCGAGAAGCAGGCTCCCTGTGGAGAGCCTGTGTGGGACTCAATCCCAGGACCCTGGGATCACAACCTGAGCCAAAGGCAGACACTCAACCACTGAGCCACCCAGGTGCCCCTCCCCCAACTTTTCATCTCAAATTAACTCAAACACAGGAATCTTAAAGATTAGTACAGTGAATATCCTTAAAACCTCCTATATTCTATAATTATCATGTTGCTAAATTTGCTTTTGTTATCTCTTTCCCACTTTTTCTCCCTCTTCTCTCTTTACACACATACACACACACACACTTTTTCTTTTGCCAAGCTATTTGAAGGTAAGTTGCAAATAATATCATTTCACTACTAAAAGCCTCAGCAGGAACCTCCTAGGAATAAGGACAATTTCCTACATATCCACCACAGCATTATCACGCCTAAGAAAGTCAGTAGTAGTTCTACAACATCACCTAATATCTAGTCTCTGTTTGATTTTCCCAAGTTGTCTCAAAAATATCTTTTTAAAAACTTAAAAAAAAAAAAAAAAAGAGAGAGGAGTACCTGGCTGGCTCAGTCAGTAGAGCATGACTCTTGCTTTTGATCTTGAGGTCTTGAGTTCAAGCCCCACGATGGGGCTAAAGATTACTTAAAAAAAAAATAAATCTTGAGATCCCTGGGTGGCGCAGCGGTTTGGCGCCTGCCTTTGGCCCAGGGCGCGATCCTGGAGACCCGGGATCGAATCCCACGTCGGGCTCCCGGTGCATGGAGCCTGCTTCTCCCTCTGCCTGTGTCTCTGCCTCTCTCTCTCTGTGTGACTATCATAAATAAATAAGAAAATTAAAAAAATAAAAAAATAAATAAATCTTAAAAAAAATCCTGATCCAATCAGGGCCCATTCATTGCATTGGGTTCTTATATCCATTGGTCTCTTTTAATATAGACTAGCTCCTTTTCTTCTCTTTTTTTTTCCAATGACATTGACTTTTTAAAAAAAAATTTTTATTTATTTATGATAGTCACACAGAGAGAGAGAGAGAGAGGCAGAGACACAGGCAGAAGGAGAAGCAGGCTCCAGGATCGCGCCCTGGGCCAAAGGCAGGCGCCAAACCGCTGCGCCACCCAGGGATCCCAATAATATATTTTCTTTAACTTAATATATATTAAATAATGTTATTTCAACATGTAATTGATATAAAAATACTAATGAGAGATTTTACCTTTTTTAGTAATAAGTCTTTGAAACCTGGTGTTCATGTTATACTTGCAACATATGTTAATTCAGACTAGCCACATTTTAATTAATAGGTACATGTAGCTAGTGGCTCTGAAATTGGACAGCATAGTTTATTCTAGTGGTTTTCTGGAGCTTAAATATTCTAGAGGAGAATATAGGTGATGTTGTTAATAACATTATACCAGGTGGCAAATAATGCCAGGTTGGCTCACATCAGTGATGGTAGAGTTTGTCAAGGAGGGATTGCTAGATCTCTCCATGAAAAAGATACATTTTTTTTTCTCTCTTGGTTGTTAGTATTTGGTGATTTTTGCATCTTGCAAATATCCTGTTTATCCCAATCATTCATTCGTGTTAAAAAGTCATTTTTAAATGTGTTGTATAATTTTTCAATCGTGCAAAAAGTTTAAAGACTAATATAATGCACACCCATGTCTCCACCATCCAGCTTAAGAAATAAAACCATGCCCTGCAGATGAGGTCCCTGGTACCCATCCCCTGTCACATCCCCTTCCTTTCTCCCCAGAGACAACCAGTTTCATGAGTGTGGTGTCATTTCCATGTTTCCATAAACTTTTACTGTGTTCATATAATCTCAAAACAATATAGGTTTTTTTTTTTTTGCATTGGGGAGTAACCATTTTATTGAGATATACTTCACATACAGTAAAGTGTAGTTCCATGGCTTTTAGCATAACCAGAGTTGTGTGGCCATTGCCATAATCAAATTTAGAACTTGTTCATCACCTCAAAAAGAAATTGTACAAGAGTATGCTATAGCAGCATTATTTGTAACAGACAAAAAGTGGAAACAACTCAAACTGATGAGTGGATAAACTAGAATGTGGTATATCCATAAAACGAAATGTTATTTGGTCAGAAAAAGGAATGAGGTCCTGATACATGGTACAACAGAGAAGTACCTTGAAAACATTATGCTAAGTAGAAGAAGCCAAGAACAAAAGCCTAAATATTGTATGATTCTCATTTATAGGAAATGTCCAGCATAAGCAGAGGCACAAAGATAGAGAGTAGATTAGTGGTTGCCAGGGGACAGAGAGTGGATTAGCAATTAGCAGGAGATGGGAGGAAAGGAGAATTGGGAGAGGCCATTAATGGGTATAGGGTTTCTTTTTGGGGTGATGAAAACATGCCAGAATTAGTGGTTGTGGTTGCACAATATCGAGAATATACTGAAACCCACTCAACTGTTCATTTTAAAGTTATTAAGATGGTTTCTGGTTGTGTGAACTTTATTGGCTTGACTTGTACACTCATCACTCCAATCTCTGCCCTGTCTTCACATGACATTCTTCCCTGTGTGTGTCTGAGTCCTCTCTTCTTCTTCTAAAGACATTAGTCATTGGATTTAGGGCCCACTCTAATCCACTTCACCTCATTTTGATCCGCTTGACTTCAACTTAACTAATTTTATCTGCAAAGACCTTACTTCCAAATAAGGTCAAATTCTGAGGCTCCAGGCGAGCGTGAATTGAGGGTGGGGGGGGCGGGACACTGTTCAATTCACTTCAAGGTCCTTTTCACAGTGCTTAATTGGATTGTCTTTTTATTATTGAGTTTTAAAGGTTTTTAATATTCCCATGTTTTAAAAGTTTTTATAAATACTGTCCTCCCAGGTATAGTGTTCAGCAACTTTACCCTCTCAGCATCATGCTTGTGAGATTCACCCAGGTCAATAGAAGTAATTCTAAAAAAAACAGAACCCAAACCATAACTCCAGTTTGTTTGGTTTTGTTGCTTTTTCATTCTTCAACCCACTGCATCTGGTGTCCACCCTCAGGATTCACTGAAACTGTTCTTGTCAAGGTTACTGATTCCCATGTTACTGCATCCAAGGGACACTTATCTAACTGTTCTTTCACTGGCATTTGATATTTCTGACCATTCTTCCTTCCTGAGCACTTATCACCACTTCCAGGACACTACGCTCTCAGGATTTCCCTCCATCCTATTTATCTCAGCCTCCGTTATAAGCCTTCTCCCTCAGCTTGGTCCTTGCATGTGGGGTGCCTTGGCTCTGTGTTAAGCCTTCTTCTCTTCTCGCTATACACCTGGGCTTAGATTTCATCAATTTCATTCTGTGTAGGGATCTATTGCTGCATAACCAACTATTCTAAACTTAGTGGCTTAAAACAACCACGGTTTTATTTTTTATTTTTTTAAAGATTTTATTTATTTATGAGAGAGAGAGAGAGAGAGAGAGAGAGAGAGAGAGAGGCAGAGACACAGACAGAGGGAGAAGCAGGCTCCATGCAGGAAACCTGACACGGGACTTGATTCCGGGTCTCCAGGATCAGGCCCTGGGCTGAAGGCTGCACTAAACCGCTGAGCCACCCAGGCTGCCCACAACCACTGTTTTATAACTTCTCGTGATCCACCAGCTTGTCAGTAGCTTGGCTGGACAGTTCTGCTGTCTTACTTGGGGGGTCTCATATGGCTGCAGTTAGAAGTCTAATGGCAGCTAGAACATCCAAGATGGCTGGTTTGCTTGTCTCATACTCTAGTAGCACCACTGGAATACTGGGATGGCTGGAACTCTCTTTCTCCATGTCCAAGCTTCTCTCTCCAGATGATCTCTGTGGCAGAGTAGTTGATTTATCATGTGAGAGCTTACGGGTCCCAAAGGCAAGATTGTAAGCTGCCAGGTCTTCTTAAAGCTTAGTCCTGTACCTGGTACAGCATGACTTCTGCTGCAGTAAATAAAGGTTGTCACAAGTCAGCCCAGATTTGATGAATACGAGGGTTGATAGGAGCCATCTTTGGAAAGTAGGTACCATAGGTTAGGAGTCCCAAATGGCCAGGATTGCTCTTCTAAGTTCCAGATCCAAATGTGCAGTTGTCCACTGGACCTCTCTTGCCTCCTTCCTCACCAGGCTCCTCAGGTTCATTCACAGCCCTGGCCTCTCTAAGCTAAGTGTTGGTATCACGTGCACACAGGAGTTTAGCCAGAAGCTTGGGAGTCATCTTTGGCTTCTCCCTATCCTTGGCCCTCACATTCCACTTCTTAAATATCTCTAGAATTACTTCTCTCCATCTCTATTGCTCATACCTAATAATGATCATAGCTAAGATTAGTGGGTGCTTTCCAAGTGTGAACACACTTTGGACACATTCCACAGTCTTATCTTCATTTTGTAGATGAGAAGCCTGAGGGTGGTAGAGGTTGAATAAATTGCTCAAAGTCTCACCCCATTCAGTAGTGGGGAGAACTGGAACTTGAGCCCTTTGGCTCTGGAGACAGGCAGCCTTGCCTCCCAAGTCTTTGTGTCCAGCTGGTGCCAGCTGGCACTCAGCGTAGGCAACCATTGCTTCTCTCTTAGATGTCCACAGCAGCCTCTTGTCCACAGGTGTTTCTGCCTCTGATCTGGCCCCATCTAATCTATCCTCCATCCTACGGTCAGAGAGATTTTTCTGGAAGGCAAAAGGGGTCATGGCACTACCCCACTTAAACCTTTAATTGGTTTCTCTCTCACCCAGAAGAAAAAATCTAACTTTTCATAACAGATAATAAAGTCCTTCATAGATTGGCTCCTGTCAACCTGACAGTGTACTCTGGGGCAGTGGTTTTCCACGGGGGCATTTTGGAAATTTGTGGAGGCTTTTTTGCTTATCACAATGATAAGGATGTGGTATAGGTATTTGGTAGGCAGGGGTCAAGGATGCTAGAATGCTGCAATGCAAGGGACGCATCCACACAACTAAGAATTATCCTGGGCTCCTCATGGCTCATGATTGGACATTCCATGTGAAAATTCCATTTATTAAAAAAAAAAACAACCCTATCTAAGCCTATAACCTATATCCATTAACTCTATACCCAAGGGAGGAGGAGACAGGCTTATTTATGATTCACCCTTACCAGAAATAGAGCCCTGTACTTCTTTGGGGGTCTCATTTTTGTGAAGGAAAATATTTTGTTAAAAATACCCTGTTGAGGAGGTTCTGAGGTGTTTCCTTTTTTCATGAGCCACTGGCAAAAGCTCAGGTTCACACAGTTAGGCAAATGTCCCTAGAGCAAAAACCTGCCTCAGTGTTCTACTTACCTCTTTCTAGAAACCTTGCCTTTGCTTACTTTGTTTTGAATTCCTTACATTTTTAGATTTTATTTATTTATTCATGATAGACAGAGAGAGAGAGAGAGAGAGAGAGAGAAAGAGAGAGGCAGAGACAGGCAGAGGGAGAAGCAGGCTCCATGCAGGGAGCCCGAAGCGGGACTCGATCCCAGGACTCCAGGATCACGCCCTGGGCCGAAGGCAGGTGCTAAACGTCTGAGCCACCCAGGGATCCCTTAAGATATTTTTCAATATTATTCTTTTGTTGTTTTGGGGGAGAAGTTCTCCCAGGTACTTGGCCTGTCACATTATCAAAAAAAGGGGAGTACAAGCATGGATTATTTCTGCACAAACTTAATATAATCTGTCCTTTTTAAAAAAAAATATTTATTTATTCATGAGAGACACACACAGAGAGAGAGAGAGAGAGAGAGAGAGGAAGAGGAAGAGAGGCAGAGACATAGGCAGAGAGAGAAGCAGGCTCCATGCAGGAGGCCCGATGTGGGACTTGATCCTGGTAACTCCGGGATCACGCTCTGAGCCAAAGGCAGATGCTCAACCACTGAGCCACCCAGGCGTCCCTAACCTGTCCTTTTTATGAATAAAATTACTGGGTTGCTTTGTGTTGTTCAGAACTTTACCAAGAGTCTTTCACCATTTTGGAAAATCACATCACAAATGACAACACAGGACTACTTGGTATGGGCATTAATAGCACAGACTCTGGAGACAGTTCGCTTTTTTTTTTTTAAGATTTTATTTATTTATTCATGAGAGAGAGAGAGAGAGAGGCAGAGACACAGGCAGAGGGAGAAGCAGGCTCCATGCACCGGGAGCCTGATGTGGGATTTGATCCTGGGTCTCCAGGATCATGCCCTGGGCTGAAGGCAGGCACTTAACCGCTGAGCCATCCAGGAATCCCACAGTTCGCTATTTTGTAGGTATGTGACTTCGGGCAGGATGCTGTGTTTCAGTTTCCTCATTTGTAAATTGGGGGTAATAGTACGGACTCAGAAAGTTATTTTGAGGATTACATGAGTTATGACATGTGAAGTTGTGCCAGTGTTACACAGTAACATGATGTTAATTAAACGTCAGATGTTATGACTTCTTTCACCTAATCTCTTGCCTTTCTCATAAATTCGAGCCCTAGTCACATCAAAATGCTTTCAGTTTTTGATTCTTCTCGTTTTGCACATAACCTCTCTCTGCTCTGGAATGGTTTTCTCTCTCCTGCCCCTGCCCAATTCTTATTTTCCCATTAGGCCTCACTTAGATGTCACTTTCTTTCTTTCTTTTTTTTTTTTTTTAAAGATTTTATTTATTTATTCATGATAGTCACAGAGGAGAGAGAGAGAGAGAGGCAGAGACACAGGCAGAGGGAGAAGCAGGCTCCATGCACCGGGAGCCCGACGTGGGATTCGATCCCGGGTCTCCAGGATCGCGCCCTGGGCCAAAGGCAGGCGCCAAACCGCTGCGCCACCCAGGGATCCCAGATGTCACTTTCTTCATGAAACCAATGTCTAGTTCCCCAGGGGAGATGTCCCTGTATTCCACCCCAGCGGCTGCCTTTATCATAGAACGATATTATAGAGAATGGGGGAGGGGGATACTTATATTAGCTACAGTGGGCAGGGAATGCCTCTGAAGAGGGGCCATTTGAACTAAGTCTTGAAGAATGAGGAAGGGGCATAGTAGAGCTAGCACAAAAGTCTTGAGAAGCCATGTATTTACTGTGTTTCAGTGATAGAAAGCAGGTCCACACAGTATACGGTGAAGAAGGAGACAGGATGGACATGAAGTTGAAGAACTGGGAGTTTGGGGCTACCATCTCTCTCATTCAATCACCCCACCTTCAGACATGCTGGACTACATACCTGAACATTTTTACCTTTGCACCCACTGATCCCTATGCCTGGAATGCATTCCCTGCCTTCTCTGACTGGTAATAAAATTCTATTCGTCCTTCAAGGCCCAGTTCCATTTATGAAACGTTCTCCCATTCTTCAGCAGGAGTTAATCCCTCCCTGTTTGACCTCTCTCAGCACATACATCCCCATGGCACTAATTACATGCTGACTCGCATCTCAGCTAGCTGTTTACATCCACTCTACCCACCACACAGTGAGTTCCCTGAGAACAGAGGCTGTTAGTCACCTCTGTAACCATCTTGTGGTGCCTAGCCCACAGCAGGTTCTCAGTGAACACTGTGACACTGACTAGTGGGTGCTGCCTAGCACTACTCATGACAGAACAGAAGGAAAACAAAAATAAAACAACTTATGGTTTATCACATGTTTTTCCATTCATTACTTGATTTGAGCCCCCCAACAACCCCATGAAACAGTGGAGACAGGCAGGCACTATTAGCCCCATTGAACAGACAGGGTAGCTAAAGCCCAAGAGCACACAACTAGTGAGTAGTGGAAACTAAGTCCCAATCCCGTCCCCTTACTTTGGATTCAACTCAAGGAGAGACACAAACAGCATTTTGAAGATAGAAGGTAATGGGGTTTGCTAAGGTGGGAAAGAGCTTTTGTGAGTGGACTAGGGAGGGATCCTTACTCAGTTGGGAACGAGTTGACAGCAGCCCCACCAGGGAGGGCACAGGATTCCTCCTCGGACCTCAAGGAGCTGGAGGTGTCCGCAGCACTGTTCCCCAGCCCTGGAAACTAGGGACCCCCCCCCCCCACGGCCCCCACGCCCCGCGAAAAAGACGGGCATTAGGGTCAGGTGGCTAAGATGACGTTAAGGATGACTTGTTAGCAAGGGCCTGCCTCTCTGTTGCTATGACAACAGGAGCTTGACTACTGGGCCTTGCAAGGTTGACTGAGGCGGATCCTTTCGTTGACTCGAAATTAGTGAAAGACATTTATGGGGTCCGTGTGTGGGTGTGCGCGCGCGCGCGGTAAAATGAAGATGGAGAGGGTATATTCAAGACTCTAGCTCAGTGATTCTCCGCCTCGGCAACATGTTAGCTTCACCTGCACAATTTTATTTTTTCACCTGCGCAATTAAAAAAATCTCGATGCCTAGGCCATACCCCAGACCAATTAAATCAGAATCTCTGGGCTTCGCTATCTGCTTAAGTCTTCGCTGACGACTCCAATTGCAGCCAAAGTTGCAAACCCTGCTTTTAGAAGGAAGAGGGGAAATTCTCGAGACCTTCCCAAGATGGCGGCTACCCTACGGCTTCCGCCCTTATGATCGCCAGCAGGGGGCGGGCTTTCCAGGAGCGCATGCGTGTAGTGTCCCTTCGCTCCCTGCTCCCTCCTCCTCTTTCCCCCGCCTCCATTTTGTTCGCGGACGCTGGGGACGGTGGGAGCAGATCCATTTCCGGGTTGGCAAAAGGGGCGGCGGCGGCGAGAGAGGGAGCTTGCCGGGGAGCGAGCAGGACGGGACGAAGCCGGGGCGGAGGTGGCGGAGGATTCGCTCCCGGGGCAGCTGCGGCCAGGTCGGAAAGAGGCAGAGGAGGCTGGGTACGTCGCTGAGATGACCTGCGGACCTGAGTGGGAGGGAGAGCCGGGGGAGGGGGGAATTGGGGCGGGGCTTGGAGAGGGGCCACTGGGGGAGGGGCCTGAGGAGAGAGGGATCCTGGGGGCGGGGTCTGAGGGGTGAATGGAACGTGGTGGGTGGCAGGGTCTGGAGTGGGGCGTGGGGATCTAAGCAGGGAGGAGTGGTCGGGAATGTGTGGGGCGAGCTCTGACTGAAGATGGGAAAGAAGGTTATTGAGAGGCAGGAAATAAGGGATCCTGAAGGGTTGGGTAAGGTGAGTAAGACGGCAGCTCGGCGTGAGGGACAAGTCACCGTGCGCAAAAAGGGAGATGGGGAGGGAGGACCTGTTGTGATCAGGTAACTAACAGGATGCTCTGAGTGAGGAGGCCACTGTGACATTTTGGGGATTGAGTGTAGTGAAAACCAATGGCTCAGAGGATGATTTGGGAAACTGCTTCCACTAGAGGGAATCTAGGGAGCGTTGGTTGAGAAGGAATCAGAATTGAGTTAAAGGTTGGATTGAGAAGTGGTGAGTTGCGCATGAGAGCAGCCTAGAGTTGAGGGTTCAGATTGGAGTGGTGTGAAGTGAGGGAAGACGGAAATCCTAAACTCTTAGACGTGGGCCGTGTGCGGTGTGGTGTTGAGTGATCAAGAAGGAAAATTCTTAGGACACTCGGGTGAGGAGTTGGAAGAAGCTGGTGTGTACTGGAATTCATATTTTTTTTTAAGGGATTTGAATAATCTGTTACTGCTTTGCCCCACTCCCCACCCCCGATGTTTTTAGTGTCTGTTTTTCGTCTCCTGTAACCTCATTGAATAAGGACTGTTCTAGTGTACGTATGGATTTACTAAGTAACTTTGAGGCAAGTTATTAAACTGCCTCATTTTTTTTTTCCCCTTTGAAAGACAGGTTTGGCTCCTCTCTTCCTTTATTTTTTTTTTAATTTTTATTTATTTATGATAGTCACAGAGAGAGAGAGAGAGAGAGAGGCAGAGACATAGGCAGAGGGAGAAGCAGGCTCCATGCACCGGGAGCCTGATGTGGGATTCGATCCCGGGTCTCCAGGATCGCGCCCTGGGCCAAAGGCAGGCGCCAAACCGCTGCGCCACCCAGGGATCCCCTCCTCTCTTCCTTTAAAAGATGGTGTTAACTGAATGGGATCTTTAAAGTGGTTGCAAATGGGGAGGCAGGCAGGGGGATGGGGTGACTTGGGTGACTTGGGTGACGGGCAGTGAGGGGGGCACTTGATGGGATAAGCACTGGGCGTTATACTATTGGCAAATCAAACTTCAATAATAAATAAATAAGTAAGTAAATAAATAAAGTGGTTGCAAAGAAGTGATCTCTGAAAACATGATTGAGGTATTGATGTTTAGAAGACTTGTTTCTAGGTTTCTTCCTCTCAGCCTTGCTGTATTTGTTGTGCCAGGGAATGGTTGGTTTTGATTTGATACATGTCCGATTTTTTGACTTTTTTCAAAGTCAACTTTTAGTAGCCCAAAATTTTCATATTATTGTGTTACATTGTATTGACTATCATCCAGCTGGAGATAGGGAAGTTAGAGCTGAGGCTGAATGAGGTTGGTTGATGAAGAATCAGAGAATGCAGTGTTTTATTTTACTTTTTGACAAAGATTGACTTTCCTCAGAAACTCTGGGAATTCATTGAAAAATAGTATTTTAGACAGTTGAGTCTTTTGCTTTGGCCCAAGGACTTTGGCCCCATTGCCAGTTGTTGGGCAGCAGTGTGCTTGTGGACAGCTTTAGCTTCTTTATTGTTAATACTTTGAAATTTTGACTATTCCAACTTTTTCTTTGGGCATGATATTCTAAACACTTTGCCCATAGGTAAACTTATTTAATTTAGCTTAGAAGAACTGTTCCTGAAAGTCTTGGCATTTCTGAGGTCTGACGTGATTTGCTTAAGGGGGGGGGGCAGTTTCCAATTCTACCTCATACTCGATATCAGAGTAGTATTTACTTTAGTTCGTACTGATTAGTTATGTGATGTCAGCACAAAGGTGAAATGCAGAGGAAGGTGGAAGGTGGTGAGAACAGTGGAGTTTTTCCGGTTTTACTAATGGCTTTTGAGAAGGGAGAGAAGTCCTGTTCCTGTTGAAGAGCAAATTGTCAGTTCTTTCTTGACCTCTTCTTTGAGTGGTAGAGTAACCTAGTGTACTTGAGTCTGTTTTCCTATTCCTCTAAAGTGATTGTGAAAATCATGGGCCGCTGGTTCACGCTGTTTCAGCAAACCATACTGTTCTTACTAACCCCAGCAAGAGCAGGAAGAGCTTCAGGCTATAAAGTATATACTATACACTTATTTGAGGGTAAAAAACCTGCTTAATATTTTGCTGTTATTTCAACCCCAGGATCTCTGTTTTTCAGAGGGTTTGGAAATAAGTTACGGGGGCTCAGAGCTCTGGGCAGGCTTTTGGTATAGCCTCCTTCTTTAGCATATGATTTTCCATTTTTCCTTCTGTCACGTTTTTCCTTTGCTGTACTTGAGCCATTCCTAGGTGGAAAATGGCAAATTACACATTTTGCCCCCCTCCTTTTTAGTCTCTGGTGGGCATGTTGTCTGTGTCACAGTTTGATACCTTCAAAATAAAAGGATTCTTGACTGCTTCAGATGAAGAGGGTGACAGAAGCTGAGCCGGATTTTCTGGGCCGGAGAATAGATTCTGTCAGAGCAAAGAATAGTTGCAGACACACAAACTGGGACCTTAAGCTGTGACTAACGTTTTGGCAACAAGCTTCCCTTTGCCAAATAACTTCTTTTCTTCTTGAGTGTGATTGTTGAGCTCCTTCTCAAAGTAGGCTCTTGTTGCTACTATTCTCCACACAATTCCCAAGCAGAAGTTGGCAGAGTTCCGGTTGACGGACAGTCTCTTGAGGGATATGCCCCGGATTAGAGTAGATGGGGTGCTCCATGTCAAAATGAGGTTCATTGGCAGATGCTGAGAGCTTCTCTGCAAGGAAATAAGAGGCAGTACTTTTTTCTGAATGTTCTTGTGCTCCTTTATGCTTTTTCTAAATTCAGACCTGTTTCTTATTCATCTGCTGATTAAATGCAGAATCATTGCCTCTGCCCAGCTTTCAAAGTCCAAGGCATTGAGGAAGAGAGAGAGAATTTCCCACATTTTTTTGCTACACTCTCATTCCCAAGCCTTTAGCTTAGGGAGCCACAGTCTAAACTCATGAGCACTTCTTGGTATTATTATAGAGGAGTATTTAATTTAATTTTGTATTTGAGAGAGAATGTGAGCGCACACACACAAGTGGGGAGGGGGAGAGAATCTTAAGCAGGCTCCATGCCCATTGCAGAACACAATGTGGGGCTCCATCTCATAACCCTGAGATCATGACCTGAGCCAAAATCAAGAACAGAATGCTTAATTGGCTGAGCCACCCAGGCTCCCCTGTAGAGGAGTATTTTAAAATGCTGAATAGAACTTTATGGAGAGGGGTGCCTGGGTGGCTCAATTGGGTGAGTGTCTGTCCAAGTCTTGATCTTAAGGTTGTCAGTTGCAGGCCTGCATTGGGCTCTATGCTGAGTGTAGAGCCTACTTTAAAGAAAAAAAAAAAAAAACTTTATGGAGATAAATAATATTAGTAGGGAAAACAGGTGATACATTTGCCAGTGTCTGTATTAGTCTTAGATCTCTTAAGATTTTGACTGAACATGCAGAAAGACCATTTCGAGGCAAGTAAGTTATCAAATGGAGGGCCAGGAAGTGGCTTCTGATTTGCTATATAACATGGCAAAGTTATAACAATTTAGAATGGCTGTCCTCAGTACTACTTAGTAAATACCTTTTCAGTGTGTTCTACTTAGTAAACATCCTTTTGTTTTTTAGGGGATAATTAGTTGAAGATAACTTTGTCTCCAATAGGTCTTGGAGTGGATTATGATCATTTCTTGCAGTCCATGGCAGTGGCCCTTGTAACATTGGAGCTAACCCGGAAACAAATCCTCTCTTTGGTCACTCTGGATTCAGCTTCCTCCTGCCATTGTTAGCCCAGAGTATTCTGTTCCCGGTACGTAGGTTTGGGAGACTAACAGGTTCAGATCCAAAGGTTTTGACTCTGATCCAGGGCTTTGATTTGGTAACAAACAGGATTATTGGAGTTGTGTTTAATCTTGTCTCAGATATTTCTTTACTGAAGAATGTCTTGAAGTTTGGCAAATCTGTATGTCTAAGGAATGTGTATAGTTTCCTCACCTTATAATTAGTTTTCAGAAAATTTTTTAGGTTTTTGAACTTTGTGCATTTAGATTAAGCTCCTTTTAGATTTTGAGGCCCTCTGGTGAAAATAATGTAGTTTTAGTATTTATGATATTTCTTCAGTAGAAATTCATTGACCTACTTTCTAAGCTTATAAAAATGCTGACTTCAATAATCCCTTTTTTTCCTCCCAATAATCCCTTCTGACTATGAAAACATTCTCATATGTACAGATTGGGACAATTATTTGTTAAAAAAAAAAAAAAAAAAAGATGGAGATTTTCTTCTAGTGTGGTACAATCTAAGGGATGCCTGGGTGGCCGAGCAGTTGAGCGTCTGCCTTCGGTTCAGGTGGTGCTCCTGGGGTCTTGGGACTGAGTCCCTCATCGGGCTCCCTATGTGGAGCCTGCTTCTCCCTCTGCGCATGTCTCTGCCTCTCTCTCTGTGTCTCTCATGAATAAATTAAATCTTAAAAAAAAAAAGAGGGAAAACTCATTTATCCACAAATCTCAGATAGCCTATCCCATAGTAGATTGTACCACTTTATTTTTTTTTTTTAAGGATTTAATTTATTTATTCATGAGAGACACAGAGAGAGAGGCAGAGACATGCGCAGAGGGAGAAGCAGGCTCCACATAGGGAGCCCGGTGAGGGACTCAGTCCAAGACCCCAGGAGCACCACCTGAACCGAAGGCAGACGCTCAACTGCTCGGCCACCCAGGTGCCCTGTGAGTTTTCCTTCTGTCCACATCCCTCTCCCAGTCCTCAGCTAGTAGGCAGGATCACAAAGTCATTTAAACTCCATCACTGTCTTAGAAAATAAGGATAGTAAGCAATTTAGTAAAATTTTATTTATTTATTGTTTTAAAAAGTTTAATTTGCAGTACCTGGATGGCTCAGTTGGTTAAGCATCTGCCTTTGGCTCAGGTTGTGATCCTGGGGTTCTAGGATTGCGCCCTATGTTGGGCTCCCTGCTCTTTGGGCAGCCTGCTTCTCCCTCTCTACTGCTTGTGCTGTCTTGTGCATGCACGTGCACTCTCTCAAATAAATAAAATCTTTAAAAAATACAAATAAAAAGTTTAATTTTATTTTTAGTAATCTCTACACCCACTGTGGGTTTGAATTCACAACATTGAGATCAGGAGTTGCATGCTCTTCCAACTCAGTCAGCCAGGTGCCCCTAACAAATTTTATTTTTTATTTATTTTTAATTTATTTTTTTTTAAACATCTGATTTTCTTTTTTTTTTTAAAGATTTATTTATTCGTTTATTCATGATAGACATAGAGAGAGAGAGAATGAGAGGCAGAGACACAGGAGGAGGGAGAAGCAGGCTCCATGCCGGGAGCCCAACGCGGGACTCGATCCCGGGACTCCAGGACCGCGCCCTGGGCCAAAGGCAGGCGCTAAACCGCTGAGCCACACAGGGATCCCCCAAATTTTATTTTTTAAGTAGATAATACATTCACATGGTTAAAAATTTGAAAGTTAAAAAGTGTACACTGAATGGTCTCTCTTCTCTGCTTTTGTATTCTTCAATCCAGTTCATCTTCCCAGGGGCAGCTAATGTGTTCAGTTTCTTAAGATTCTTTCCAGAGAAAATATGTACATATAAAACATGCATGTGTGTGTGTGTGTGTATTTTTTTTTTTTTTTTTGCTTTTTCTCATAAACAAACGTAGGATGCTGTTAGTACTATCTGCGTTTTTAAAAACTTACTTTGGCAATCATTCTGTATAAGTAGTAAAAAGATTTGGCATCTGCTCCATATTGGTAGACATTTTAAATATTTCTAGTCTTAATGCTATTACCAATTATGCTCCAGTGAATAACCATATACATTTGGCCTTTAGCATGTATGACTGTATCTGTGGGGTAAATTATAAGTAAAATTGCCAAAGCTGGTGTGTTTTTAGCCCTGTTACTCATTTATTTGCTAAGAATTTTTGAGCTCCTACTGTGTGACAAGTACTGTGCTTCGTCAGTGAACACAACTGATTCAGTCCTTGCACTGGTGCGGCTGTATGGTCTGGTGGGGAAGACGTCCATTAAACCATAATTAATTACTGCTGCCGTAAATACTGTGGAAACAGCTAATAGGAAGCCTAACCAGGTTGATTGAGAAACAGGGCAGTGAGGAAATGTTACTAAGGAATTTTTAAAGCTGAAACCTAAAGGATGAAGGGCAGACCAAAGACTGTTGTAGATGGAGAGAATGGCATAGGTGGAAGTCCTCAGGACAGAAAGAATGGAAAGAACATGGCTATTTTGAAGATTTGAAGGAAGTAAGTTCCAGTGTTTTTGGGAGTTTAGGGAGAGAGAAGCAAAGAGGTAAGGCTTCAGGGAGTGTGAGGTCTCCAGAAAAACCACATAAATAGTAGTGAACTTTTAAAAAAGATTTTATATATTTATTTATTTAACACAGAGAAAGAGTAAGCACACATGTGCGCGTGCAAGCACTCACAAGCAGGGAGAACAAGCAGAGGGAGAAGCAGACTCCCGCTGAGCCAGGAGCCCGATGTGGGCTGGAACCTCAGACCTCAGATCATGACCTGAACGAAGGCAGATACTTAACTAACTGAGCCACCCAGGCACCCCACAATAGTGAATTTTGAGCCCAGGCTTTACAGGAGAAGGTTTTGTTTTGTTTTGTTTTGTTTTTTGGGTTTTTTTTTTTTTTTTTTTTTGGTCAATTCTTTTCACAGGTATTAATTTACTAGAGTTGATGCTGAAATCATCAATATCATGAAGAAATCTGATGCTTGTACGATGGAACATGTTTTCTGTAAGAACTTTTCTGGATAAAGGCTACTCTTTTAGCCTTGATTTCTTTTCTGTCCAACAAATTAAACTTGTATGGCTGGGTTAGGTCTTAAAATTTTAGGATCTTGGAAATTGGTTTGGAAGTTAGTGATTACTTAGGGAACCATTCTGAGATTATGGGGGATGACGAGTCTTTGGCCATACTACCCTGAACTCAATCTTGTCAGATTATGGGGATGATGAAATGGCTAGTTTGCCAGACCTGCTATTTAGGAAAGAAAACTTACTTCTAGAGAATATTGACTTTTTTGTAAGCCTCATAGGGCTAGAAAGAGAGCACAGATGTTCTCATTATAAACTGGTGAATATAATACATTGTCGTACCCATCATCTAGGCCATATGTCTTAACATGATGTATAACTCTTGTAGGACGTGCAAATGAATAGTAGCCCAAGGGCCATTATAATTCTGAATATATGAAAGCATTTTTATCTGCAAGTATATTGACTTTTGTTCAGAAATCACAGTACTCTTGCTCAAAGCCCAGATGGTCCTGTTTGATTTAGTACCTTTCTTGTGTAATTGGATCAGCTTGCCCTGTTTTCGTAACTTAAAGTAGAATCTTGGTTTAGCAGCCCAACACTAGCGAGCAAGGAATGAAAATGTGCAAATTTTTCTAGCATTTCAGCAAGAAGCGTCTGTGTATCTGTTGGCTTAGGGGCATTAGAGCGAGAGAAGAGACTCCTCAACAATGAAAGTGACAGCTTTGTTATTAGATTATCTGTGGTGAGTTGGGACTTAATATATTATCTTTGAAATGAGGCATGACACTTCTCTCCATGTGAAGTCTGGATCAACATTTTATGGAGCATCTGTTTAAGTTTTCTTTCAGGCTTTTTCTAATGGAGGCTGTCATCACTGGATTTGCCTTACTTCTGACTGTTCTCTGGGTAGGCTTTTCTACTTGTCTGTTTGTGAGGGGAGTGTGGAATGCAGGCTGGCACATGGAAGCTGAGGCCTGGTCACATGAGACACTGCTAGTCTACAGTGAGAAGAGCCATCTCATCAGTGACTAGGTTTCAGCCTGCCTTGTAAGCAACCTTTTAATCTAATTAACAGTTTCTTTAAAACAGTTTTTTAAGAACTTCTAAAGATGTTTTGACCACAGATGTTGGATGTTTTTGTTTTTCAGTTGTGTTAAATCGAAAACCCTAAAAAAAGAGCTAAGGTAAGATCTGTCCCTCTGTTTTTGTGCTTACCTTTGAAATTAATTTTGGTCCTGATTTCTTACAGTGGCCTGGAAGTTCCTCATATATCTGACATGTGGTAGAGTAAACTCTGCAGTGATGAACATTGTTAGGTGATACCCAGGTTGTGGCAGAGATTGAGGTCACAGTAGGCAGCCTGCTTTCATTAGAGTTGAATTTGAGATGCAGGTTCTAGAATTAAGCATAATGGCCTTTTAATTATTTTGGTTGGTTTGGGATTGTCTGCTGTTCTTAATTACATTGGTAACAGATCCATCAGTACAGACCTGATGTTTTGAAATTTTGGTCAGTCTGAAGTTTGGTTTTGCTTATACAGTGTTAGGATTTTTTGGTTTTTAGTAATTAAATCTTTGGAATTTTGTAATTGACATAGTAAGAATACATAGTTTAAACAGATAATAATAGTACTAGAAGATTTATAATGAAAAGAACAGCTGCTCCATCTTTCTTTATTTGTCTTCAATCACTTTTAGTACTTTCAGTGTGTTTTTTTCTGATGCATGTTCTTTCCATATTTTTATTTATTTTTTTCTTTCCATATTTTTACATGGTGTGCTCATACTATGCTTATACAGTATGCTTATACTGTTATTGCTTGTTTTTTTTTGGCCTTAGATATTTTGAATTTCTACTATGGAAGATTATTTTGCATTTTTAAAAAGATTTATAAATTTATATATAGTGAGAGCATAGGTGCACTCATGTGCAAGCAGGGGAAGGGCAGAGGGAGAGTGGGGAAGTAGACTCCCCACCAAGCACGGAGCTCAACATAGGGCTTGACTCCATAACTCTGAGATCATGACCCAAACTGAAATCAAGAGTGGGATGCCTGACTGAGCCACCCCACGTGCCCCCCAATTTTTATTTTTAAGATTTTATTTATTCATGAGAGACAGAGAGAGAGAGAGAGGCAGAGGGAGGAGCAGGCTCCATGCAGGGAGCCTGACGTGGGACTCGATCCCGGGTCTCCAGGATCATGCCCTAGGCTGAAGGCGTTGCTAAACCGCTGAGCCACCCAGCTGCCCCCCCCCCCAATTTTTTTAAGTAATCTCTACACCCAGTGTGAGGCTCAAACTCAACCCTAGGATCAAGAATCACATGCTCTACTGACTGAGCTAGCCAGGTGCCCCTGATTTTGCATTCCTATACTGCTAACTACCCTCAACCCTTCCTGCTAATCCTCCTAATACAGATCTGTCACAGTTGTGGTTAAGTCAGTATTTTGTATGTTTTTATATTATGTATCAGGGTTCAATCAGAAAGACAAACCATTCTTGATATTTCAGAGGATATTAGATGCTTACAAAATCATTGGAAGGTCATAGGAATGTCACCTTGCAGAGATTCCAGAAAAACTGCGCTGTTAATAATCTTCGCTATCTTAAACACCAAAGCAGGCAATTTGTAGAATGTTGGAAACCTATAAAACCACATGTATGTCATCTGTTGGAGGCCACACACACTTACTCATTGCTACTAGAAGAACAACAATGGCATATACTTATATCTTTTAGGTCTTGAATGAATGACTCTGTACTGGTGGAATTTAAACCACAACCCCATTGACAGAGCATTCTAGGAAATGTAGTTCCAATGTTTTCAGGCTCCCCTTCCATCCCCCATGGACCAGAAAGGGGATAGAGGTAAATGTAGCCTAAAGAAGAAAAATTAACGTCCAGTATGACTGTCTGTACTATGATTATACTGTATTTCCTTATATATTTTCCCTTTATTTTTTTTTTTAAGATTTTATTTATTCATTCATGAGAAACAGAGAGAGAGGCAGAGACACACGCAGAGGGAGAAGCAGGCCCCATGCAAGGAGCCCGACGTAGGACTCGATCCTGAGACTCCAGGATCACGCCCCAGGGCCAAAGGCAGGCACTAAACTGCTGATCCACCTGGGCTGCCCGTGTATTTTCCCTTTAATATAATAATCACCATTCTTTCATTTTTCTTTTTTTCTCCCTTCTGCTTGATTCATTGAGCATCAATCGCTAATTCATCCCTAAACTCTGATGAAAGTATAAATCTCTTTTCAGTACAAATCCTTCATTTATTTTAAAGATTTTATTTGTTTATTTATGAGAGACATAGGCAGAGGGAGAAGCAGGCTCCCCTCAGGGATCCTGCACCCCAGGATCAGGACCTGAGCCGAAGGCAGACACTCAACCACTGAGCCACCCAGGCCCCCAGTACAAATACTTTAGTGGAGCCTCTTCCAGAGGCTTTATGAAAAAGGATTCCATTGGAGGGGTGCATTTTGGGGGGCCTTGCATGTTTCTGCCTGCACAATGGTTGGGAGTTTGACGAGATACAAAATGCTATGTTGGAGATGGCTTTTCTTTGGAAATTTTAAGCCTCATTTTGTGGTCTTCTAACTTTTAATAGTATTGTTGATGTTATTCTGATTCTGAATTTTTCATGTGGAATTTGTTTTTTCTCTGAAAGATTTTAGGGTGCTATCTTAACCACAGGTATGTGAAATACAATGGTGTAACTATTCTAAAATTCATCATGCTTGGCATTCAGTGGGCCTTTTCAGTCTTAAAGCTTATTTTGATCTGTCCTGGGAAATTTTTTTTTCTCTTCTCTCTCTCTCTCTCTCTCTTTAATTTTATTTATTTACTCATAAGAGACACAGAGGGAGAGAGGCAGAGGGAGAAGCAGGCTCCATGCAGGGAGCCCGACGTGGGACTCGATCCCCAGTCTCCAGGATCACAACCTGAGCCGAAGGCAGTTGCTCAACCACTGAGCCACCCAGGCGTCCCCCTTTTCTTTTCTTTTTTTTTTTTTTTTTTTTTAAGATTTTATTTCTTTATTTGACAGAGAAAGAGAATACAAGCAGGAGTGGCAGGCAGAGGGAGATGGAGAAGCAGGTTCCTCGCCGAGCTGAGAGCCTCACATGGGGCTTGACCCCAGGACCCCGGGGATCATGACCCGAGCTAAAGGCAGATGCTCTACCGACTGAACCACCCAGGCGCACCCCTATATTTTTAATAATGTATTCTTTGATAGTTTTCTGTCTTTCTGGGAATCCCTATTATGCAGATGGTGAAATTCCAACACTGATCCTTTTTTTTTCCTCTTGTGATTTTGTCTTTTTTTTTCTCCCCCTCATTAAGTTTTTTTTTTTTCCTCATTAAGTTTTTAGATACTCTGAGCTTTTTCTTCCAGCTCTTCTATTGTATTTTTAATATTTGGTATCAGTGTTTTAAATTTCCAGGAGTTCTTTTTGTTCTCAGAACTTTATATGTAAGTATTTCTACACATTGTCAGGAATTGTTTTGTTTACTTTTTTTTGTTTTGTTTTGTTTACTTTGATTCCTGTCTTTCCTGTTAGAGATTTTCTTCAAATGTCTGTTTATTTTTGAGAATGAGGTACTTACAAGCTCTGAGTGTGGAGCCCTGGCTCATCCAGTGGTAGGCATCGCTGTGGGATGTATTGGCAGCTTGTCATTTTCCTTAGAGAGGACTCCTCCAGTCTCCTGCCTAGAGAACACAAGCCCAGCAGCATGTGTTTTGGAACCAAGTGAGAGAAGAGAACTGGGGAGGGAGAGAGGTCTCATCATTGAGTAAATAAAACGTTCACTCAATCTATTTTCAGTTTGGTACTCCTGCCCTAGGCTGTCACTGCTTACTTGATTCAGAGTCCCTCTACCTGGCAGCATGGGCAAGGGAAAGAGAGGATCCCTTTCTTATACAGACTTCCAGTCGGTTCTCCTGTTTTAGCTCCTCTGAAACCCCTTTGTCCAGAGGTACCAGGTGCTTTTAGTTTCTGAGCTTTTTCTGGATTTTTGTAGTGAGGATTTACTTTCTGCTGCAAGCATTTAACTTTTTCCTTTCTTTGAAGTTACTTGTCAGTAGTGCATGTGCTTTCCAGCTCCTAAAATTTTGTTGACATGTCTCTACAGTTGCATCCTTTCCCATTCTCTCTCTCTCTCTCTCTCTCTCTCTGTTTTTAAGGTTTATGCCTTTAAAAATATCCCTTTGCTGTCATTTTCAAGGTGTTTTCTGAGAGAACATTGATAAATGCCTGCCACACATTTATGTTTAACCAGATTATTCATCGGCCTTTCCTTGCTGCTCTCCATTCAGTCACGATAGTGTTGGTGTAATTGAGTACTGATACTCCTGCAGAACAGTATTTTTCAGACTTCCCTAACAATGAGAATTACTTAAGGAGGTGGTTGAATATACAGTTCACCAGATTTTTCTGTTGGAAGATTTCTGATTTTAGTAGGTTTGGATTAGAGCCTGGGCACACGTGTGTTTTCAACAAACACCCTAACATGTGTCTTATCTTTTTTCTCTTTAAAGATTTTATTTATTTACTTGAGAGAAAGAAAGAGACAGGAGAGCATAAGCAGGGAGAAGAGGGAGGAGCAGATTCCCCACTAAGCAGGGAGCCCAAGCCAATGCGGGGGCTCGATCCCAGAACCCCTGCACCTGAGCCAAATGCAGATGCTTAACTGACTGAACCACTCAAGGACCCAGATGTGTCTTATCTTCAGATCAGTTTGGAAACTATTTCAGAAGAGTCTTCTAAACCATTTATTGCTCCCAAGTCTCTGAGGCAAACTCCTCAGGATCCACCTATTATTGCTTTTGTATTCAGACTGTGTTTTAGTCTGTCTGGCTTTGGTCCGGATTTCTAAATTAGAGTGTGTGTCCTTCATCTGATTAACTCCTCTCCTCTGGTTAAATGCTGGCTGATGGCAATAACTTTGGCCTTGTGTGACTCCCACTTTTTTTTTTTTTTTTTTAGCCAGCACTTCTAGATCCATTGGTTCCTGGCCTGTGTGGGTGGAGAGGAAGTATTAGTTATGAACATTGAGCTACTCTGCATCATTTCACTGTACAAATCCAAGAATCTGTTTTTTTTTTTTTTTTTGTGAAGTGGAAAATTGACTCAGGCTTTGGAAACAGATGTACTAAGTATCTGTCTTGGATTTATGCAGCATAATTTTTGGAGATATTAAAGGCTGTGATTTGAAGTTTTTTTTTTTTTTTTAAAGAAGTTTGTTTTTAACTTTTATAATATGAAAGGGCACATTCTTCTTTTTGTATTATGGATCCCAAAGGCCTAGAAAAGAAAAATGGCTGTACCTTTTACTACCAGTCTGTAAAGCATCTGGAAATAAGGTGTTATGCAGCTGCTCCTTGGTTGCTGTGAATTGCTTGGCAGTCAGGAGCCAAATAGTACATGTCTTTTAATGTTGAAAAGAACTAAGGATTCTAGTCCTTAGTTCTTGGAAATCTTGTGGCTGTTGGTATCTAAAATACAGCCCAAGGAAGTCATGTTGGCTTTGACATAGAACCTATTTACATCCTAAGATGAACAGCTCCTTAGAAACAGCTCTAATAAGTTTTTGGAACTTGCTTTGAAAATTTTGGTGAATGATGTCACAAAAAGTGCAAAATCTGAAGTGTTACTATCTCATAGATTATCGATCACTTGCTATGTTATAAGGTACTACTTTGAACTGTTACTGATCTACTGCAGTTGACTTTTTTCTGTACACCTTCCCCCACCTTTCCAATACTTTAGTGTTTTTAGATCAACAGGATTTTCTCTTTGCTTCGAGGGGTGTAGTAAGGGCTGGTGACATTCGGTGAGTTCATTCCCTGTTGAGGATGATTTTCAGACATTTAATTTACAGTTCTTGCATTAATTAATCTCTAGCCATCTTTTTTTATGAAGCCATTCTTTGCAGCTGTGGTATTTAATTGAACATAAGAGTAGACTTCTCATTGATTTGTCATCATTTTAGATAAGAGGACTTGGCTCCCGGGTTGCCTTGTATCTGGG
The DNA here is from genome assembly GCF_003254725.2 of Canis lupus dingo. NCBI lineage: Eukaryota > Metazoa > Chordata > Mammalia > Carnivora > Canidae > Canis > Canis lupus. The sequence goes on along the minus strand of NC_064251.1, from coordinate 23,524,471 downwards.
GATAACCTGTGGTATCTAATATTTACTACATCAATTAGTATGTGAATAAGTAGATTTCAGAGTTTATGTTTTTAGGACTTTAAACAAATCTAGGACAAAACAATATGACAAGTGTCCTATTTGGAAGGAAAGCTGCATCGTTGGGGGTGTGTACTTACATTTTTCATTATAGAAATTATATCAAAAGGATTTCATCATATGGTTACATACTTTTATTCTACCCTTCTCCTTTTCTCTTTCAGGGTTGCGTGCTGCTCGTAACAGTGAAAGATCATTGATGTGGAGAGTAGAACATCCAGGTTTAGTTGTAGGAGTTGTAGGATTTTCAGTTTAAATATTCATGGTGCATATGTGATTTATTATTATTATTATTACTTGTTTTGGATCAGATTTGCTGCATAGTTGAATTTCCATGATGGAAAATGCCTGCAGTTGGAAAAATGATTTTTCTCCTTTCATGGAGTAACCTTAGAGTTTTAATTAATTCCATCTCTATACATGACAGAAATTTGTTTCGCCAGAGATTTGACTGAATTGAATTTCAAGGGGAAGGTAGCACCTTCTCCATTGAGAGAAGAGGGCTGTGGATTATTTTTAAACTGTATGTGTGTGTGTGTGTGTGTGTGTGTGTGTGTGTGTGTATATATACAAACTATATCAAGCTTTTTTGGCACGGGTCAGGGGGAGGATGATAAGATATCTATAAAAAGTTATTCTAGTCTGTTTCTTTTTATTTTAGAGAAACCAAAATGCTTTAGTGGAAACCTTCCACTATACTCTGTCCTAGAACACACGAAGGTGTATTCATAATTCTGGGTTGACATCAGTTCCTATGTAATTATAGGAACCTGTTTGGCTTCTACTGTTTGTTAGTCTCCAGGAGTGGCATGTGAATACTCTTAGGTAGCTCCTGGCGCTTCTCCCATGTGTGAGTTCTTTGGTTTGGGAACTGGATGCCATTGTGTTTACTGTAGTAATGAACTCCTACCTTGCCATACTGTACTGCTTTTCAGGAGCAAAACTGAAGGGCAGGTGGACAGGCAGACATTATTGTCAGGTGATTTTTAACCCTGGAAGGCTTCCAGTTAGTATCTAGGTCCCTTAGCTGTGCTTAAACCAAGCTGTGGGTTTAATAAGATAACTGATTAAACTTGTTTACTTTGGGCATGGAACTGTTAGTTGATTTAAACTTGTTTGGTATGGACATATTGGATGGAGAAGGATACTACTTTTAAGGGATTTGGAGAATGGTCTGTAAGGCCTCAGATTTCATCTTTTACCACTCTTGTCTATATTATTCTAGCTACCCTGGCTTTTTTTTTTTTTTAAGATTTTTATTTATTTATTCATGAGAAACACACACAGAGAGAGAGAGGCATAGACAGAGGCAGAGGGAGAAGCAGGCTCCATGCAGGGAGCCTGACGTGGGACTTGATCCTGGGTCCCCAGGATCATGCCCTGGGCTGAAGGCGGCGCTAAACCGCTAAGCCACCTGGGATGCCCTACCCTGGCTTTCTTACTTATTCTGTGACATGTCAAGCTGGTTCCCATCTCGGGCTTTTTACTTGCTATTCTTTAATTCTTGCAGGGCTCTTTCCCCCAGATGTTCATAGGGTTTGCTCTGCTCATGGAGAGACTTCTTTGTGGAGAGCCAGCCTCCTTCCCTGCAACCCTGTCAAAGAGAACACTTCCCTATATTCCTACTTTCACCCCTAATGATTCTTTTTCTTTTTTTCTTTTAAAGATTTTATTTAGGGATCCCTGGGTGGCGCAGCGGTTTGGCGCCTGCCTTTGGCCCAGGGCGGGTCCTGGATATCCAGGATCGAATCCCACGTCAGGCTCCCGGTGCATGGAGCCAGCTTCTCCCTCTGCCTGTGTTTCTGCCTCACTCTCTCTCACTGTGTGCCTATCATAAATAAATAAAAAGTTAAAAAAAAAATAAAAAAAAAAAAGATTTTATTTATTCATGAGAGACATAGAGAGGCAGAGACACAGACAAGGGGAGAAGCAGGCTTCCTGCAGGAGCCTAACGCGGGACTTGATCCCAGGACCCCGGGATCATGACCTGAGCCAGAGGCAGATGCCCAACTGCTGAGCCACCCAGGCATCCCTATTTCTCTTTTTTCATTCTTTTTTTCAGTAACTGAGATTTTGTTTCCTTGTTTATCTCTTTCACTAGAATGTAAGCCCCAAGATTGGAGAAACTTGTTCAGCCACTAGAACTGGGTTTATCAGCCTCAGCATTTTTGACATTTTGGACTAGATGATTCTTGGTTGTGGGGGCCTCTTGTGTGCATTAGAGAGTGTTTTCTATTCACGAGATGCCAGTAGTAACCCTTTATCATGACAATCAAAAATGTCTCTAGACGTTACCACATGTCTTTTGGGGGACAATATCCTTCCCCTTAGAACCATTGTTATAGATAGAACAGATATTTATTGAATGGATTAAGTGATGGCTGGTCAGTAAATATTCACTGGATGATAGATGAATTCATGAATGAACGAATTCAACAAGTTAAAAATTTTTGGAGCACTAAACTATGCACATAGCCTCATATTTCTTCCTTTCCTCTTTTCATAGATACCATTTTTTTTTCTGTTTCTGGCACATTGTCTACCCTTCACTTATTTTTTTATTCCACTTAGGTTTGCTTGCCCTTTCAGACAGTGCTACTCTTAAATTTATTTTTGTTCAGATGAACATGTAACTATTGAGCACTTTGTGCTGTAAAATAAAAGAAAAAACTATAGAAAGATACAGTGCTATCTGTGCTTAAGAGCTCATTGGGTTAAAGGCACGTTGACTCTTGATCTCAGGGCTTGGGGTTGAAGCCCCACTTTGGGTGTAGATATTACTTAAAAATAAAATCTTTTTTTTTTTTTTTTTAAAGTAGGTTCTACTCCCAGTGTGGAACCCATCATGGGGCTTGAAATCAAGACCCTGAGATCAAGACCTGAGCTGAGATCAAGAGTTGGATGCCTCACCAACTGAGCCACTCAGGCATCCCCAAAATAAAATCTTTATTAAAAAAAAAAAGCAGTGAAAAAAACCCGGTTTACTGGATTAAATAGATGGCATATTTATGAAATACTGTTCTCAAATTTAACTCCTACTTCAAGGTAATGTCTCCAGTGGTGCTAATGGGCCAACATAGGTTATTTGAGTCAGTAGTTAAGTGCTCATCATTCAGAATGGGGTGAAATTTCTCATGAATTTGAAATCTAGTTTTAACAAAAATCTATTCATTCACTTTTTACTTACTTTTATTTGTTGCAGTTACCCTTGGTTTCTTTCATTTTGTCTTAAACCTGGTTGAGAAATCTACAAAATGGAGGGGCGCCTGGGTGGCTCAGTCAATTAAGCATTTGCTTTTGGCTCAGGTCATGATCCTTGGGGATCCTGGGGTTGAGCCCCTCATCAGGCTCCCTGCTCAGGGAGGAGCCTCCTTCTCCCTCTGTGGCTCCCCCTGCTTGTGCTCTTTCTCAAGTAAACAAAATCTTAAAATCTTAAAAAAAAAAAAAAAAAAAAAGAATATACAAAATGGAGTTACTCATTTTGAACTTGTTTGATGTGACTGTTTCTAGGGTTTGTTGTATGGTTATGAACATTTGATTCATTAATGGCTTTTAATGTCTATGCTTGGAAAGTTTTGCCACTTCAGCTACTTGGGTTATTGAAGCCACATTAGGCAAGGTTGTAGTTCCTTTTGGCTGGAATTGAAGTACACCAAACAAAAACCCCATTCTGGGGATCCCTGGGTGGCTCAGCGGATTAGCGCCTGCCTTTGGCCCAGGGCGCAGTCCTGGAGTCCCGGGATCGAGTCCCACATCGGGCTCCCGGCATGGAGCCTGCTTCTCTCTCTGCCTGTGTCTCTGCCTCTCTCTCTCTCTCTCTGTGTCTATCATGAATGAATGAATAAATCTTTAAAAAAAAACAACCCATTCTGCATTATGTGACTTTCTTTGTCTCAGAGCAACTGATTTTCTATTTCTGCTAAACATTTATGTTCCATCTCTGATACTATTAGATTTATTTTGATTTGATTTATTTTGATTCCATTGAGGGGAATGTCTAGAACCTTTCCTCTTACAGACACACCTCTCTGTTGATTTTCTGGAGACAAGAATAGGTAGAGTTATTGGTCTTTCAGAGAGGATCTTGAAATGTCTCTTTCGTCTCTCTCTCTCTTTTTTTTTTTTTTTTTAAGATTTTATTTATTCACGAGAGAGACAGAGAGAGAGAGAGGCAGAGACACAGGCAGAGGGAGGAGCAGGCTTCATGCAGGGAGCCCGACGTGGGACTTGATCCCGGGTCTCCAGGATCACACCCTGGGCTGAAGGTGTTGCTAAACCGCAGAGCCACCGGGGCTGCCCTCTCTTTTTGTTTCTTTAGATTTATTTATTTGATAGAGAGGACCTGCCAGAGAGAGTGCAGACCAGTGGGGGTGGTGGGGAGAGGGAGAGGAAGAAGCAGCCTCCCTACTGAGCAGGGAGCCTAACACTTGGCTGGATCCCGGGACTCCAGGATCATGACCTGAGCCCAAGGCAAATGCTTAACCAGCTGAGCCAGCCAGGTGCCCCCTCTCTGTTTATGTTGGGGAGAGGTTTAATAGAATATTAAAGACTTGAACATGGGGGGATCTGGCTGGCTTAGTTGGTGGAGCCTGCATCTCTTGATGTCAGGGTTGTGAGTTCAAGCCCCACGTTGAGTATAGAGATTACTTAAAATCTTAAAAAAAATAAAGAACTTATATTTAAGAAAGGAGAGAGAGGAGGGGTACTTAGCTGGCTCAGTTGGTAGAGCATGTGACTCTTGATCTTGGGGTCATGAGTTTGAGCCCCATGTTGAGTATAGAGAGTACTTAAAAAGAATTTTCTTATCGATATTCCATATAACTGTTTCTTGTAAGACAGAACTAAGGCCCTTGAGACTTTTCTGAGGGAGGGAGCGTACTTTTTTTAAGATTTTATTTACTTATTCATGAGAGACAGAGAGAGAGAGAGAGGGAGAGAGAGAGAGAGGAGAGAGAGAGGCAGAGACACAGGCAGAGGGAGCAGAGAGAGAGAGAGAGAGAGAGAGAGAGAGGGACAGAGACACAGGCAGAGGGAGAAGCAGGCTCCATGCAGGGAGCCTGAAGTGGGACTTGATCCTGGGTCTGCAGGATCAGGCCCTGGACTGAAGGCGGCGCTAAACCTCTGAGCCACCCGGGCTGCTGGGGAGCGTACTTTTTAAGGTCAATTTTTCCCCCATGGGATTTTGTTGGGTACTTCAATACAAAAACTGTAATTTACTCAGTAATCAAAGCTTAGAAAGGATGGTCTTTCAGCATAAAAGTAGATAGCATTTATATTTAGAGGGCATCCCCGGTGGCGCAGCGATTTAGCGCCGCCTGTAGCCCAGGGCATGATCCTGGAGATCTTGGATCAAGTCCCACGTCAGGCTCTCTGCATGGAGCCTGTTTCTCCCTCTGCCTGTGTCTCTGCCTCTCATTCTCTCTCTGTGTTTCTATGAATTAAAAAAATAAAAATAAAAATAAATAAATAAATAAAATCTTAAAAAAAAAAAAAAGATTTAGAATTAAAAGTTTTTTTTTTTCCTGGGACCCCTGGTGGCTCAGTGGTTGAGCGTCTGCCTTTGGCTCAGGGCATGATTCTAGGGTCCCGAGATCAAGTACTGCTTTGGGCTTCCTGCGTGGAACCTGCTTTTGCCTCTGCCTGTGTGTCTGCTTCTCTCTGTGTGTCTCTCATGAATAAATAAATAAAATATTTTAAAAATATATTTTTTCTTTTAAAAATAACTTGGGTTGAAACTTGAGTTTATAATAGGAGAATAATACCATTTGAATAAAGGCCCGAAATGGTAGTGGTAACTAGAATACTTACGAGATAATTTTAAATATATGAAAAATACAGCAACTAAATTGGATTCTTCATTTATCAAATGTGAAAGGTCAACATCTTTGTACCCAGGAAGTGTCCTGCTCTTAAAATGTAGGAATATGTATTTGGAACAAAACATTAGGAAATTGAATAGAAAAATAGGGTTTTGTCTTCTGAGGAATAGGAGAGAGTGCTTTTTACAAGTGTATTGCTTGAATTTTATGAAGACTTACCTCAGAATTCTGTGATAAATTTGACATCAAGAAGATTTGAAATAATGCTCTCTGATCTTGACTTCAAAGAAACTGACTCCTGAGGATGTGAAAAGCTTATTCTGTCATGGTTTTTAAGGTAGAAGGGCTTAAGAAGGGAATGAAAATTGGTTTATTGTTGAACTGGAGACAGTCTCACTATATTTCTGAAAATCAAGGTCTCTGAAGAACACAGATGGTGAGGTTTGTAGTTCTAATTTAAAAGATCAGAAAGGAAAGATTTAACATTATGTAAAGAACCCTCTTTTTTCTTCTTAGATTAAATCTCAGAAATATTAGTTTTGTTTTGTTTTTTTAGATTTTATGTATTTGAAAGAGAATGAGGGAAGGGGTAAAGAACGAGTGGAGGGAGGGGCAGAGGGAGAAGCAGACACCCTGCAGAGCATGGAAACTGACTTGGGACTTGATCTCAGAACCTTCAAATCATGACCTGAGCTGAAGGTGATGCTTAACTGATCTAGCCTCAGAAATGTTAGTTTTTAGTGTTGGTTTTTTTTTTTTTTTTTAAGATTTTATTTATTTGAGAGAAAGAGAGTGAGAGAGAGCACAAACAGAAGGAGGGTCATAGGGATCATATCAGGCTTCCTGCTTCCATACTAAGCAGGAAGCCTGATATGGGACTCAGTCCCAGGATCCTGGAGTCATGACCCGAGCTGAAACCACCCACGTTCCCCAGAGTTTTTTAAGATTGCTCCCAGAAAAAAAAAAAGATTGCTCCCAGAAGGCCTGAATTTGTCCTTTGATTAAAAGTAGTTGGTCACTAAAATTTGTCATTCTGTTGGAGCGCCTGCATGGCTTATTTGGTTATGTGTCCCTTTCTTTATATCACCTTGGGTTTTGATCTCAGGGTTGTGACTTCAAGCCCTGCATTGGACTCCATGCTGGGCATGGGGCCTACTTGAAAAAAAATTGTCATTCTGTTATAAAACTTTATGAACTGTTTTTGGTTCACTTATTTTTTTTTTAACTTTTATTTTTATTTTTTTTTATGATAGTCACAGAGAGAGAGAGAGAGGCAGAGACATAGGCAGAGGGAGAAGCAGGCTCCATGCACCGGGAGCCTGACGTGGGATTTGATCCCGGGTGTCCAGGATCACGCCCTGGGCCAAAGGCAAGCGCCAAACCGCTGTGCCACCCAGGGATCCCAGGTTCACTTATTTTTAACTAAAAGCAGTTCTCAAAGCAGACCCTCTGCTTTGGATTAGTGATTGTATCAATATCAAATTGGTTTGAATAAAGCTTTTGGGGATTTTCAGGGGAAAGAATGTTGTATTAATGTAAATTTACTTACATTGGGCTGCTCTTGGGAAACAGAGCTGCTTGTATTCTATTAATAAAATAGAAATTTGGGGTGGGTTGAATTTTCATTTGGCAAAAATAGTAGGAAATTGCTAAACCAAACCAATTTCCATCACCCATGTTTTTTTGTGGTGATTAGTGAAATAGCAGGGGATCAGAAGATCTAAATTTGAGTCCTAATTCTGCAGTTTACTCCAGAATGATCTTGTGTGGTTGCCCTTAGATCAGTCTTTCTCTGTAGTGTGCACACATGAGATTCCACCCATCTCTGGATCTTTAGTGTCCTTACCTGTAAAACAGGAAGCAGTGATACTCTACCATAGTGTATCATTGCATATTCAATGTCAATTGTAGGAGCATGTCATGCATGCAGTCTTTGTAGAGGCAGAAGAAAGGTTGAGAAGCACTGCTGGATGTCAGTATGAAAGGCTGTCACTTGATGAAGGTGTTTTTTTTTTATTATTATTTTAATGGATTTATTTTGAAATTAGGAGTTTGAATTGAGCCTATTTTAAGAAGGCATTTGTAACTGTGTAATATATTAGTGGTCTTTTCCAGTAGATTTCTTAGAAAAAGATTTGCCTTGCTAGAGACTACTGTTTTGCCTTATAAACAGTGCTTGCTTGCTGTCAGGCATAAGGTGGTTTCCCTTGGTGATTTTTTACTTTGTAGCATGCAGGTTGGATCATCCATGAATTATGAAAAGAATTAGGGACTTGTCTGAATCTCTTTTCCAAGTCATTCTAGGAGTTTCAGTCATGGCAATGGCAAAGATAGGTAGAACTGGAAACTCAGAAAAGGCAGGAACTGAAGTGACTGGAATTAGTTGAATAGTTTGTTTCTGAATAGATTATTATTATTATTTTTTGAAATACAGCTTGATTATTTTTTCCTATTGTTTTATGCTACCTTTTTATTTTTTATTTATTTTTAAGGATTTTATTTATTAGAGTAAGCACACAAGCAGTAGGGAAGGGGCAGAGGGAGAGGGACAACCAAACTCCCTACTGAGTGTGGAGCCCAACACAGGGCTCGATCCCATGACCTTGAGATCATTACCTGAGCCAAAGTCAGATGCTTGACGTACTGAGCTACCCAGATCCCCCTCTGCTAGCTTTTTAAAAGAATGCTTTGGGGTAACTGTCAGAGTGAACCCAGAGACTTCAAATAGAAGAAGGTTTTTTATTTTTCTCTATATCCTTTTATTTTAAATTTGCACGCCCCCCTCTAATAGATAGATCATGAGGATTTACTATTTTGATCAATTTTTAAAGTCAAGTATGTTAGATCCCTGGCAAAGAAAAACTAGACTTAGCTTTATTTTTTTTTTTCTCTTAAGATTTTATTCATTTATGATAGATGTAGAGAGAGAGAGGCAGAGACACACAGGCAGAGGGATAGGCAGGCTCCATGCCGGGAGCCCGACATGGGACTCGATCCCGGGGTTCCAGGACCATGCCCTGGGCCAAAGGCAGGCGCCAAACTGCTGAGCCACCAGGGATCCCCTAGACTTAGCTTTAAAACCAGAAATCAGAAGGTGTTTCCCTGGAAGAATGGTCAGCTGCTCAATTCTTGAAGTGAGCTCGGATACCATTCCCCATGGGAACCATCTCGCCCAAGTACTGTCCAGTTCTTGTGATTGGAGCAAAAAGCTCTGTTGGGCATCCAGCCTGTAGTGGCATTATTGAAAGGGTTGGGATTTTGAAGACCTTCACAGTCATGTTTCTAATCAAATTCTGCCTGCCTCTAAAGGCTCTTGATTTTTTAGAACCTTTGGAATATTCGCCCTTTCCTTTTGTCAGATTCTAAGGATACTGGAGATCGGTAAACTATGGCCCACAAGTCAGATCTGGTTCATGGTCTGTTTTTTTTTTTTTTTTTTTTTTTTTTTTTAAGATTTTATTTATTCATGAGAGACACATAGAGAGGCAGAGACACAGGCAGAAGGAGATGAAGGCTCCCAGAGGGAGCCCAGTGTGGGATTTGATCCTGGATCCCAGGATCGTGCCCTGAGCTGAAGGCAGACACTCAATTGCTGAGCCACCGAGGCGTCCCCATGGTCTTTTTTATAATGCCCATGGACTAAGAATGGTTTTTACCTTTTTTTTTTTTTTAAGATTTATTTATTTATTGAGAGAGAGAGAGAGAGAGAGAGAGGCAGAGACACAGGCAGAGGGAGAAGCAGGCTCCATGCAGGAAGCCCGATGTGGGGCTTGATCCCGGGTCTCCAGGATCACACCCCGGGCTGCAGGAGGCACTAAACCGCTGCGCCACCGGGGCTGCCCCTGGTTTTTACATTTTTAAAATGTAAAAATGGGGATCCCTGGGTGACGCAGCGGTTTGGCACCTGCCTTTGGCCCAGGGCGCGATCCTGGAGACCCAGGATTGAATCCCACGTCGGGCTCCCGGTGCATGGAACCTGCTTCTCCCTCTGCCTGTGTCTCTGCCTCTCTCTCTCTCTCTCTCTCTCTCTCTCTCTGTGACTATCATAAATAAATAAAAATTTTAAAAAAATTTTAAAAAAATGTAAAAATGTTGGGATGCCTGGGTCACTCAGCGGTTGAACGCCTGCCTTCAGCCCAGGGCGTGGTCCTGGGATCTGGGATCGAGTCCCACGTTGGGCTCCCTGTGGGGAGCCTGCATCTCCTTCTGCCTGTGTCTCTGCCTCTCTCTCTCTCTCTGTGTCTCTCATGAATAAATAAATAAAATCTTAAAAAGAAAAGTAAAAATGTAGTTTTAGAATGTAAAGATCAAGAGAATGAGAAGACATGCCACACACTGGGAGAAAATATTTGCAAAAGACCCATCTGATGAAGGACTTATCCAAAACAGACAAAGAATTCTTAAAATTCAACAATAAGGGGCACCTGGGTGGCTCAGTGGTTGAGCGTCTGCCTTCAGCTCAGGGCATGATCTTGGGGTCCTGGGATCGAGTCCCACATCGGGCTCCCTGCAGGGAGTCTGCTTCTCCCTCTGCCTATGTCTCTGCCTCTCTCTCTCTCTCTCTGCATCTCTCCTGAATAAATAAATAAAATCTTTAAAAAAAATCAACAATAAGAAAAGAACCCTATTAAAAACTGTGCGAAAGACCTAAGCAGACACCTCACCTAAAAAAATATGCAGATGGGAAGTAAGTATATGGGGGATCCCTGGGTGGCTCAGCGGTTTGGCGGCGCCTGCCTTTGGCCCAGGGCATGATCCTGGAGACCCGGGATCGAGTCCCACGTTAGGCTCCCTGCATGGAGCCTGCTTCTCCCTCTGCCTGTGTCTCTGACCCCTCTCTCTCTGTGGGTCTGTCATTAGTAAATAAATAAAATCTTTAAAAAAAAAAAAAAAAAGATAGGAAGTAAATATATGAAGAAAGGTTCAGCTTCATATGTCATCAGGGAATTGAAAAATTAAAACAGTGAGATTGCACTACTGTGCACCATTAGAATGGCCAAAATCTAAAACACAGCACCAAATATTGGCAAGGATGTGGAGCAGCAGGAACTCTCATTTACTGCTAGTGGGAATGCAAAATGATTATAATCACTAGGAAGACAATTTGGCAGTTCATTATATAATGTAACTCTTACCATATGATCTGGCAATCACAGTCAATGGTATTTACTCAAATGAGCCAAAATCTATGTCCCCACGAAAACCTACAGAATATTTATAGCATCTTTATTCATAATTGTTAAAACCTGGAGGCAACCAAGATGTCCTTCAGTAGGTGAGTTGATAAACTTGTGCATCCAGATAATGGAATATTATTCAGCACTAAAAAGAAATGAGCTATCAAGCCATGAAAAGGCATGGAGGAAACTTAAATGTGTATTACTAATTGAAAGAACAATCCAAAAAAGGTTACATATTACATCATTCCAACTATATGACATTCTGGAAAAGACAAAACTATGGAGACAGTAAAAAGGACCAGTGATTGGGGGTTGAAGGATAAATAGGCAGAGCACAGATTTTTAGGGCAGTGAAACTGTTTTGTATGATGTTACAGTATGTGTAGTTGTCATGCATTTGTCCAAACACATAAAACATAGGTCACCAAGAGTAAGCCCTAATGTAAACTATGGACTTGGGGTGGTAATGAAATGTTAATTGTATCAAATGTCCAACTGCAAGATGTAGTGAAGGGGGCTGTGCTTGTGTGTGTGGGAGCTGGAGGAACAGGACTATATGGGTACTCTGTACTTTACTGCTCAGTTTTACTGTGAACCTAAAACTACTCTAAGAAATAAAGCTTATTATTTAAAAAATGTCAAAATAGATCAAAGAATAAAATGTGACAGAGACCATATGTGGTCTGTAAAGCCTAAAATAATAGTATTATTTTTATTATTTAGGGGGATAGAAAAAGTGGGGAAGGGAGAGGGCAGAAGGAGAGAGAGAATCTTAAGCAGGCTCCATACCCAGAGCAGAGCCTGATGTGGGGCTTGATCTCATGACCCTGAGATCATGATCTGAACCAAAATCCAGAGTTGGATGCTTAACCAACTCAGTCACCCAGGCCCCCCAGTATTAGTATTTCTTATCTGGCCTTTTACAAAAAAAAAAAAAAAAAAGTTTACCAAGCCCGAACTCTATCACAGAGGAACTGGGGGATGAGGTGTTTAGTTTCTCTCTTGTGTCATGCCCAGTCCCCTAATTCCCCTGGGTACCCTTTGTCTCTGATGGCAGAGTTATTCTCATTGAATTTCCATTTCATTTGCAGGTATATGAGTGACCTAAAGCTGCAAATTAAAACGGAGAGAAAGCAGTGCCAACTGCGAGCAGGGCAAGGATGCCAATTCCTCCACCCCCTCCACCACCCCCTGGTCCTCCTCCACCTCCCACTTTTAATCAGGTAAGTAATCTTTCCACCTGGCTACCTCAAAACCTTAATGAATACTTAGGGCTTCCTGTTGTAAGACATAGTGCACTCGAAGATATATGGTGTAGAAAGAGAATAAGTAAATCTGTCTTCATTAACTAGCTCTGATTTCTGAGAGGTCTTCTTAGGACTTTAATGGCTTGTCTTGTTTTCTTGTCCTGGTTCAGTCTAAATGAAGATTTGGACAGGTTGCATCAGAGTAAGAACGAGTCTTTTGCCCCTAAAACTATTTTTTCTGTAAGGGTCAGTACAGCATTTCTCTGGCATCATTGAGAAAAGGGATGGCAACTCCTAGTGGTTTTCTTGCTATTTTATCTCTCCTTCTTCTCCTCCAAAGCAGTTCATCCTAAAGCAAAGTCCATCAGGTCTGCCAGCCCATCAAAAAAAGGAGTTTCTGAAAAATATTATTAAGAAGACTCAAAGGGGGACACCCGGGTGGCTTAGCAGTTGAGCATCTGCCTTTGGCTCATGGCATGATCCTAGGGTATAGGATCGAGTCCTACATTGGGCTCCTTGCAGGGAGCCTGCTTCTCCATCTGCCTGTGTGTCTGCCTCTCTCTCTCTCTCTCTCTCTCTCTGTCTCTCATGAATAAATAAATAATATCTTAAAAAAAAAAAAGACTTAAAGGTTTGATAATGGTAGGGAAAAAAGTAGTGTGGCTTTTGAACCAAGGAGGCAACTACTTTTACTATATGTGGATTGTAATATCTGGTGTCACATGAGAAAGAAAGCATGAGTGCTTTATCTCGTTTTTTAAGACTTTATTTTATTTTTACATTTTTAAAAAGATTGTATTTATTTATTTCGAGAGAGAGTTGGAGGGAGGGGCAGAGGGAGAGTGAGAATATTCGGCAGACTCTACAGTGAGCACAGAGCCCCAATGTGGGGTTCAGTCTCACAACCCAGAGATCATGTCCTGAACCGAAATCAAGAGTCAGATGCTTAACTGACTGAGCCACTCAGGCACCCCTACGATTCTATTTTATTTTAAATTTTATTTATTCATGAGAGACATAGGCAGAGGGAGATGCAGGATCATCCCAAGACCCCAGGATCACGACCTGAGCCAAAGACAGATACTCAACCACTGAGCCACCTAGCCTTGCCCCCTAAGATTTTATTTTATTTTATTTTTTAAAGATTTTATTTATTTATTCATAGACACACAGAGAGAGGCGACACACAGGCAGAGGGAGAGGGAGACACAGGCTCCATGCAGGGAGCCCGATGTGGGACTCGATCCTGGGTCTCCAGGATCACACCCCAGGCTGCAGGCGGTGCCACTGGGGCTGCCCTAAGATTTTATTTTTAAGTAATATCTACACCCAGTGTGGGGCTCAAGCTCACAATCCTGAGATCGAGTTGCAGGATGAGTGAGCCAACCAGGTGCCTCTACTTCAATCTCAGTTTTGTAAAATTTAGAAGCCTTATAAAGGAACTTAAGGGAATGAATATCTTGGGGTGCGTGTGTATTATTTAACAGATGAGAAATAGTGCCCTAAAGTGTTGGTGTATGTGTATGTTAGGTATTTAACAGATGATAAGTACTACTTTAAAGAGGAAAATTAACTTGCCTAGCTAATTTATTTTAGAACTAGAACTAGAGTTCAGGTCTGCCAACTTGTTTTTTCCCATAAGTTCTGGTTTTTAGACATTTTGTTTGAGGATATATATGAACCCCCTATTTGGATGAAACTTTAAATGAAAGCCCAATAAGTGAAGTAGATAAAAGCAGAACTGCTCTGGTTATAGTGGGATTCAAGGACCAAAGTATATCCTTGGATCTCTCTAACCTCTTGGATTATTGCCCTGCATCATACTGTCTTAGTCATTTACTCAATAGGATTTTGTTGGGGGCTGAGTATCAGAGACTTGGCTAGGCATATGACTTGGAAAATCCAAATAACTTCACTCTATACTTCTTTTTTTTTTTTTTTTTTAAGATTATTTATTTATTTATTTATTCATAGAGACACAGAGAGAGAATGAGAGGCAGAGACACAGGCAGAGGCAGAAGCAGGCTCCATGCAGAGAGCCTGACATGGGACTCGATCCAGGGTCTCCAGGATCATGCCCTGGGCTGCAGGCGGCACTAAACCGCTGTGCCACCGGGGCTGCCCTTCACTCTATACTTCTATATTGCTTGACTCTTTCTCAAAGATTTGTTTGTATAATTAAAAGAAATGGAAAATATGCGGATAAGAAAAAAAAGCAAATAAAAATAATCTGTAATATCGCTCAGAAATGAGACAATTTCTGCCTTCAAAGCTTGCCAGCACGATGGGTGAGATAGGCAAGTCAGCAGGCAGATTCCATTCTATGCAGAGAAAAATGAGGCCACAAGAAAAACATGCTTCACATACTGACTTGGGGGAGTGAAGGCAGTCAGAGAAGGCTTCTAGGTGATACTTTTGCAGATTTTTAAAAAGATGAGTATTATTTAGCCAGAAAGAGAAGAGGGAGAGCTGGCACCTGATATTGAGGAAGTAGAATGGAAGGGTGCTGATTAGTGGGAATGCACACCCAGGTTTGAATCATTGCTTGAGGGGCCTGGTAGGAGATGAAGCCAGAGGCAAAGGCTGAGGGTTGTTTTTTTTCTCCAGGCAGCAATGGGGAGGTAGTGTATTTTCACCAGCAGGAGTCACCTTCACAGTGTACACAGTGGTTTGGGGTTGAGACTGGGGACAGGGAAGTCAAGACTTGGAGACAGAAGCCTGTTACAGTTGAAAATTGAGTTTGCACTGAAGCTGGGAAGATGGAAGAGATAACAATGAGAAACACTTAAAAAGTAAAATCTTAGAGTTGGTGACTGATACAAGCCTGAGAAAGAGGGAAGAGGTTGAAACAACTCTAGTTTGGGGAATTGAATGATGGTGCTGTTTACAAAGCAAAACAGGTTTCTGGAGGAGGATATGAACTCAGTTTTATTTTTTTTATTATTATTTTTTTGAACTCAGTTTTAGATATATTGAGTAGTGTTTTAATACTTTTCTCTTTATAAAAGTAAGATATTCAAGAAATTGATGAACTGTGGCTGGGGTGCCTGGCTGGCTCATTTGGTAGAGCATGGGACTCTTGATCTCAGAGTTGTGAGTTTGAGCCACAGAGTCGGCATAGAATTTACTTTTTTTTTAAAAAAAGAAAGCTTTATGAACTATGGGTAAGCATAAAGGAGCAGTTATCCATAATCCAATGAGTCATAATAGTTTTGTGTATATCCTTCCCCACCTTCCTCCCTTTTATCCCACTTTTTAAAAAAGGAGTGTGTTGTATACCTACTGATTTCTTTTGTTTTCTTTTTCTCCCTCCCTCTCCCCCACACTGCTATGCATATTGAGTTCTAATCTGCTCTTATTAATACATCGTGAATGGCTTCTCACATCATTAAATGGTTAGTGATGTCATTAAAATTTTTTTTTACAGTACTAAAAGTTTGGTAAAAATTAGAGAATGCCAATAAAAATAGAAAATATTAAGCTATTAATAATTAATCTTTGTTAACAATTTATATGTTTTACATATTTATTATAGAAAAACTAGAAAATTTGGGGCACCTAGGTGGCTCACTTAGGAGTCCGACTTTTGGTTTTGGCTCAGGTCATGATCTCATGGTCATGGGATCCAGTCCCTCATCGGACTTTGTGGTCAACAAGGAGTCTGCTTCAGATTCTTTCTCTCGGGCACCCTGGGTGGCTCAGCCGTTTAGCGCCACCTTCAGTCCAGGGCCTGATCCTGGAAACCTGGGGTCAAGTCCCACGTTGGGCTCCCTGCATGGAGCCTGCTTCTCCCTCTGCCTGTCTCTGTCTCTCATGAACAAATAAATAAAATCTTAAAAAAAAAAAAAGATTCTTTCTCTCTCCCACCTGCTTGTGCTCTCTCTCTCTCTAATAAATAGATCAAATCTAAAAGAAAACTAGAAAATGCACATAAATATAAAGAATTATTACCCAATTAATTAATTACCAAAATTGACTCTATTGGTATTAGTATATATCATTCTGGAAATGTTCTACATGTATGTATCTCTTTTTCTTTCAATACAACCTTAGCTACTGCTTATTGAGCTCTTATTATATATCAGGCACTATGCTAAGCTCTTGAAAAGTGTTATTTTATTTTCAAAATTAGGGGATCCCTGGGTGGTGCAGCGGTTTGGCGCCTGCCTTTGGCCCAGGGCGCGATCCTGGAGATCTGGGATCGAATCCCACATCGGGCTCCCGGTGCATGGAGCCTGCACACTGATGGCATAAATATAGAAGGGAATGATTGTTAAGCTCTTATTACACAGCAGTAAAGGTTTGATACAATCAAGTAAAAATATTATAAAACAAAATATTTAATAGAATTAACTTTCTCTTCTATAAAACAGGAATAATAGCAGAACCTACCTCAGAGGGTAATTTTTTTTTTAATTTATTTATGATAGTCACACACAGAGAGAGAGAGAGAGAGAGAGAGAGAGAGAGGCAGAGACACAGGCAGAGACACAGGCAGAGGGAGAAGCAGGCTCCATGCACCGGGAGCCCGACGTGGGATTCGATCCCGGGTCTCCAGGATCGCGCCCTGGGCCAAAGGCAGGCGCCAAACCGCTGCGCCACCCAGGGATCCCACTGCTGTATAGATTTAGGATAATGCTTTTGTATGTCACAGGTGATTTGTCCTTCCAGTCTATCATCTGCTTATTATATTCCTAGTAAATAATTTATAATAAATAAATCTTTCAGTCTTTCCTTGTATTTTGGTTGTCATGTCCTTCCCCTTACCAATTTTTTTTCATATAGTACATCTATGGATTTTTTTACATTACATTTTATAACTCAACTAGAATTTGTTTGAGAATAAGCTATCAGGTAGGGATTTAACTTGATTATTTTTTTCCCCCAAAATTAGCCAGTTACTATTAGTAGCTTATATTTCATAATCGGTGCTTTCTGTACTGCTAAAATATACTTTTATTATTTCTTTTCCTTTTTTTTAAGTTTTTTTTTTTAATTCAGTCGAGAAAAAGAGAGCTCTGTGCTCCTGAGAACATGAGCCAAGGGGGAGGGACAGAGAGAGAGGGAGAAGCAGACTCCCCACTGAGCAGGGGGTGGATATGGGGCTCAATCTCAGGACCCCAGGATCACAACCTGAGCTGAAGGCAGATGCTTAACTGACTGAGCCACCCAGGTGCCCCTCACTTTTATTATTTCTTGTACAGACATAGGTTTGTTTATGGACTTTTCTGTTTTGTTCCTTTAGCTGTCAGTCCCTGTGCTCCTGTTGTAGTTGGTCCTAGCTTTTGGTGGTGCTAGTCCCATTTTCTTTTCTTTTCTTTTCTTTTCTTTTCTTTTCTTTTCTTTTCTTTTCTTTTCTTTTCTTTTCTTTCTTTTCTTCTTTCTTTTTTTTTTTTTTTTAAGATTTTACGTATTCATAAGAGACACCGAGAGAGAGGCAGAGACCTAGGCAGAGGGAGAAGCAGGCTCTGAGCAGAGAGCCTGATCCAAGACTCGATCCCAGGACACCGGGATCAAGACCTGAGCCAAAAGCAGATGCTCGACCACGGAGCCACCCAGGTGCTCCACTAGTCCCATTTTCTTAGTTTTTTCCTATACTTAATCTTCTAGGTAGATTTTAGAATCATTTTTTAGTGGTTTCCAAAAATTCCACTGTGGTTACTTTAAAAAGCTCTCTATATTTGAAAATTGTGTAAGGAACATGGTACCACATGTTGGATTTTAAGTATATGTGGGATATTCATTTGGAGATGTCCTGTAGACACTAGCACATATGGGTATGAAGTTCAGGGCCAGGAGTGGTGATGAAATATAAAGATTTGAGATACTTGGGCTTTTCAGTGGTATTCATACCCTGGGACTGGATGAGCTTGCTTGGGGAGATTTAGATAGAGGCTGAGGATAGGACTCTGAAAGGCATTTAAGAGGTAGGTGGAGGGTGAAGAACTTGAGAAGAAATAACAATGTTGGGAAAAACTGTAGGGGTATGCCTGGGTGGCTCCAGTCAGTTAAGTGTCTGCCTTTGGCTCTGGTCTTGATCTCAGGGTCTTGGGATCCAGCCCTGCATCCAACCCTGCTTCTCCCTCTCCCTCTGCCTGCCTCTCCCCTTACTTTTACTCTCTCTGTCTCTGGCAAGGTAAATAAACAAAATCTTTAAAAAAGGGGACGCCTGGATGGCTCAGCGGTTGAGTGTCTGCCTTTGGCCCAGGACATGATCCTCCAGTCCCGGGATTGAGTCCTGCATCGAGTTCCCTGCACGGAGCCTGCTTCTCTCTCTGCCTGTGTCTCTGCCTCTCTCTGTATGTGTCTCTCATGAATAAATAAATAAAGTATTAAAAAAAAAAGAAAGAAAGAAAAGAAAAGGTGGAGGGTGGGGGGCAGCTGTAGGGAAAGGAGGAAAGGCACGGGCTTTGACATAATCAGACCAGCTCTGCATTTATTCTCCATGTGATATTGACTTGTCTAAACTACTTCATTTCTTCATCTCTGGAATGGGAATAATATGGCCTGTGTTATTTTATTAAAATTTTATTTATTTATTTGAGAGAGAGTACATGCGAGCAGAGAGGAGCAGGGGAGAGAGAGGAGCAGGGGAGAGGGACAAGCAGACTCCACGGAGCCTACCATGGGGCTCGATCTCATGGCCCCGAGATCTTAACCTGAACCAAAACCAAGACTTGGACATCTATCCGACTGAGCCACCCAGGTGCCCCAATGTGGTCTATTTTATAACATTGTTTAGAAGATAAAGTAATAAGGAAGCAATAAAATCTATTAGTTGAGATAAGATAGGCTTTTTTTTTTTTTTTAAGATTTTATTATTTGTGAAAGACACAGAGACTCTAGGATCACAAGACTCTAGGATCACGCCCTGAGCCAAAGGCAGGCGCTCAACCTCAGAGCCACCCACACATCCCAAGATAGGCATTTTAGAGTCAACTGCTTTGGATTCTTGTTTTACTATTTACTGGATGCGTGGCCTCAGGAAACTTTTTAGCTATTTTTACTTTCCAAATGGATAATGATAATAATACCTATTTCATAAAAATATTTCAAGATATAAATGAGATATTGGAAGTAACATGCTTAGCCTAAGGCATAGTAGAGACTCAATGATTGCTTTCATACATATAAAGCATCTAACGTACAAACCCAGCACACAGGTACTCTGCAAGCATTAGTTAAGGCCTCCTTTTTTTTCTTTCTTAAGAGAGAGAGAGAATTGCAAGCAGGCTGCACACCCAGGGCCTGACATGGGGTTCGATCTCATTACCCCGAGATCACGACCTGAGCCGAAATCAAGAGTCACTTAACTGACTAAGCCCTCCAGGCGCCCCTGATAAGTCTTCCTTGCAGAAGCTTCTGATAGGAGGGAGACCTGTACTTCACAGAAGGCACAACAGAAGATGGACTAGGAAGGCTGAGAGTACACATTGGAACTGTTATTTGATGCAGGGATCTGATTAGGTTGGAGGGGCATTCATGAAACCAGCTTGGCTTATGGTATTTATCCCAAGCTCATGGTACAGGGAACTATTTAGGATGAATAGTTAAATTTTCTCCTCTTCCTCCAGGCAAACACAGAGCAGCCCAAGCTGAGTAGAGATGAGCAGCGGAATCGAGGTGCCCTCTTACAGGACATCTGCAAAGGGACCAAGCTGAAGAAGGTGACCAACATTAACGATCGGAGTGCTCCCATCCTTGAGAGTGAGTCTAATCTTTATTTCCTAGTGAGCCACCAGGATTCCAGGATTTGACTTGGAGACTTGGTTGGCCTGTCATTTTATTGTTGGGCCTTGAATGGGAACATTTTGTCCTTTAGGAGAGTTTTCTTTGAACGCTCTTGGGCTGTCTTCGCATCTGTTCATTTGAATACCTTAGAAGTTTCTCTTTGACCTTTGGGAAGCATTCTCTGGGTAGGACTCCATCTTCTGTGACTAGTGCTCACTAGGGCACATTCTTGGCTATTCTCTGAGGAGACCACCATGTTACTAAAAACTGCCAAGCTGAAGCTAACAATTTTATAATTCCCAGAAGTGTCCATTCTGAAAGGCCTCTGGAGAGTTTGCTCACACCTGGATCCTTAAGTCACAGGCCCCCATATAATCTGAGACTTGGAGAGGAGAGCCCAGAGAATTTTGCTGAATGTGTCTTGATCCTGGTTTTCCCTCTGCCTTTCCTAAATAGGGAAGTTTGGCTCCTTGTTTCTTTTGTTCTTTCTCTTTCATCACGGTGAAGAGTTTTATTTCCACATGAAACTGGAGCTGAGAGGCTTTGCATTTTTTTTTTTTTAATGCAAAGTCAAAAGCAAGATTGATTTGTTTTCAAATTAAAGCCCAAATAAAGGAGGCATTTCTCCTCAGGATTGACTTGGTCACCAGCTCTGGGCATGTGAAGTGAAAACCCTAATGGTATGCTTTCCAGAACCCAAAGGAAGCAGTGGTGGTTATGGCTCTGGAGCAGCTGCCCTGCAGCCCAAGGGAGGTCTCTTCCAAGGGGGAGTGCCGAAACTCCGACCTGTGGGAGCCAAGGACGTTTCAGGTATCTGATCAGAAAGTTTCTTAGGGTATTTCCCAAGTGCATTAATTTCTGACTAGTCCCAAGTGGGTCTTCTAGGGTCAAGGACTGTTGTTGTAGAGGTGGGAGGAAGGAGAAGTGGGAGCAGGGGAGGAGTTACAGAGCAGAATAAAACTAAAGCTGAGGGATTAAATAAAAATGTGTTTAACTTGTTATCAGCAGTATTTGTTGGTGGGCCCTGAGCCTGAAACCAGATTAAGACCCAGAATTATACAGGCATTTACCCTGCTACCATGCAGGTTACACTAAGGAGGCTGAGTGAAGTAGAGATACCGACCAGCGTGTATCTAACTCTGTTGATCGAGTGCTATCTGCTTTATTTGTAGAGAACCTAGCTGGTAAGCCAGCCCTGCAAGTCCCCAGTTCTCGAGCTGCTGCCCCAAGGCCACCGGTATCTACAGCTGGTGGGCGCCCTCAAGATGATACAGACAGCAACCGAGCCTCACTCCCAGAACTGCCCAGGATGCAGAGACCCTCGTTACCGGACCTCTCTCGACCTAATACCACCAGCAGTACAGGCATGAAGCACAGCTCCTCTGCCCCTCCTCCACCACCCCCAGGGCGGCGTGCCAATGCACCCCCTACACCTCTGCCTATGCACAGCAGCAAAGCCCCAGCCTACAACAGAGAGAAACCCTTGCCACCTACACCTGGACAAAGGCTGCACCCTGGTCGAGAGGGACCTCCTGCTCCACCCCCAGTCAAACCACCTCCTTCCCCTGTGAATATCAGAACGGGACCAAGTGGCCAGTCTCTGGCTCCTCCTCCACCGCCTTACCGCCAGCCTCCCGGGGTCCCCAATGGACCCTCCAGTCCCACTAATGAGTCAGCCCCAGAGCTGCCCCAGAGACACAATTCTTTGCATAGGAAGACACCAGGGCCTGTCAGAGGCCTAGCGCCTCCTCCACCCACCTCAGCCTCTCCCTCACTACAGAGTAATAGACCACCTCCCCCAGCTCGGGACCCTCCCAGTCGGGGGGCAGGTAAGTACTTGGAAGCACTTTTTTTTCCTATCCCTTGGAGAACTGAGTTTGTCTTTTTACCCTTTTCTCCAAAGCTGTCTTTTAGCGATTGAAAAGAAAAAGAATTCACTTACTCATTCAACAGGTTTACTGAATGCCTTTTTCTATATCAGACTCTGTTGTTAGGGAAATAGCAATCAATAGAAGAGTCCTGTTCTCTGGACAGTCAAGCAAATAAATTAGTAAAATATATATGTATGTATATATATATATATATATACACACACACACACACACACACACACACGGTATGTAAATATTTTACAGAAATACAAAGCAGAGAAGGGGAATAGGAATATGGGGTGGAGGGTAGTGGTAATATTTTTTATTGCAGAAGTGGGGTGAGAGTAGGTAGGGGTCGGGAAAGTTTTACTGATAAAGTAACAATCTGGCAGAGAGTGACAGAGTAAGCTAACCGGTTATCTGAGAGAATAGTTATTGCAGGCATTGGGAACAGCAGATACAAAGGCCATGAGACTGAGAACAGCAGGGAGGCCATTGTGGCAGGACATGGAGTTCAGGAAGCTAAATTTCCACAGGAGAACACTGTAGGACTTTGTTGAGACTGGGATTTACTTGGTGAATTGCTGAGCACTGGAACAAAGGAGAAACATTGCTTTATCTTTTTTTTTTTTTTTTTTAAGATTTTATTCATTTACTTAGAGCATGAGCGTTGTGGAGGGGCCGAAGGAGGAGCGTTGTGGAGGGGCAGAAGGAGAAGGAGGGGCAGAAGGCTGAGCAGGAAGCCTGACGTGGGGCTCGATTCCAGGACCTTGGGGCCATGACCTGAGCCACCTAGACACCCCTGCTTTAGCTTTTAACTTTTTAATTTTTTAATTTTTTTAAAGATGTTATTTATTAATGAGAGACACACACACACACACAGAGAGAGAGAGGGAGAGAGAGAGAGGCAGAGGCACAGGTAGAGGGAGAAGCAGGCTTCGTGCAGGGAGCCCAAAGTGGAACTCAATCCTGGATCTCCAGGATCACGCCCTGGGCCGAAGGCGGCGCTAAACTGCTGAGCCACCCGGGCAGCTCTGCTTTAGCTTTTAAAATGATGACAAACTTGTGTGATGCAAACAGCAGGAGGACAAAGGTGACAAGGGGGACTGCTTAGGAGGCTGTTGGAGTAAACTAGCAGATAGGTAGGACCACAACAGGTTTGGGGGAAGAAGACAGGTATTCACTTTTTTTTTTTTAAGATTATTTATTTATTTATTAGAGAGAGAGAGAGACAGAGGGAGAAGCAGGCTCCATGCAGGGAGCCCGACATGGGACTCGATCCTGGGTCTCCAGGATCACACCCTGGGCCAAAGGCAGCGCCAAACCGCTAAGCCACCGGGGCTGCCCAGGTGTTCACTTTTGGACAAGTCAAGTTTGAGATGCCTGTCAGCCAAACACCAATTCATTATTTTCTCTTAGATATCTGTGAGATTCTGAAGTTCGGGAGAAAGGTCTGGGCTAGAGAAATTTGAATGATACATATTTTTAAGGATTTTATTTATTTATTTGACGGAGGGAGAGTGAGCACAAGCAGGTGGAGCAGCAGGCAGAGGGAGAGGGAGAAGCAGGCTCTCTGCTCAGCAAATCGGGGCTTAGTCTTAGGACCCTGGGATCACAACTTGAGCTGAAGGCAGAAGCTTAACCAACTGAGGCACCCCAAATTTGAATGATACTGAAAACCACATGCTGGGTGAGCTCACTTAGGGAGTCAGTCTAGATAGAGAAGAGGTTGAGGCCTTTATATTAGAAGTCAGAGAGATGGAGAGTAGCAAGAGAGGAAACTGAGAAAGAGCCCCTGGTGAGGAAGGAAGAAAACAAGAGGATGCTGGAAGGATGCGAAGATGGAGTGATCAGCTGTGTCCAGGACTGAAAATAGAATGACACTGGTCTTAGCAATATGGAGTCCTTTGGGGTGACCCCCAAACAACGTGATATCCCCCCCCCCTTTTTTTTAAGGATTTAATTTATTTAGAGAGGCAGAGACATAGGCAGAGGGAGAAGCAGGCTCCCTGCATTCCGATGCGGGACTTGATCCCCAGACTGAGGATCACATTCTGAGCTGAAGACACACATTCAACCGCTGAGCCACCCAGGCATCCCACATGGTACCCTTTTGAGTAGTTTCAGTGAAGTGGTGAGGATGAGAATGAAAGTCTAACTGGGATGTGTTTGGGAACTCACGAATAGGAGGAAAGGAATTAGAGATAGCAAAGTAGAAATCTCAGTTTCCTTACAGGGGAGCGAGAGTGGGGGTGCAGATAAATAGAATACTTGCTGGAGGAGAATTGAGGGTTGAGACTCCTCCTCTCCAAGATGGAAGATATTTCCGTATCCATTTGGATACTGATGAAATGATACAGGAGAATGGGGAAATTGTCAAAGTAATGTCTCCAAGAAGGCTAAAAGGAATGGAATCTGATCCATAGGTAAGGGGTTGACCTTAGATAAGAACATAGATCATTCTTCCATGGTAACAAGAGGGAAGGCAGAGTGCATAGGCATAGATGCAAGTGGGCAGGTGGGCATCATGGTAGAAGCATGTGCAAATTTTCTTCTAGTTTGTTTCTTTTTTTTTTTTTTTTTTAATTTTTTTTTTTTTTAATTTATTTATGATAGTCACAGAGAGAGAGAGAGAGAGAAACAGAGACTTAGGCAGAGGGAGAAGCAGGCTCCATACACCGGGAGCCCGATGTGGGATTCGATCCCGGGTCTCCAGGATCACGCCCCGGGCCAAAGGCAGGCGCCAAACCTCTGCGCCACCCAGGGATCCCTTCTAGTTTGTTTCTTATTGGTGAAATAGGACATCTATTGATGTGAGGGGAGGGAAGGAGAGAGAGGGCATGAGGTGGTGCTCTGGGAGTATGGGAGAATAAAGGGGGCAGTGGCAGGGGTGTCCTGGGAGAAGCAGCACGGAAGCCCACTCAGGATTAGGAGCCATACACTCAGAGTGAGATTGGCACAGTGTGTGTTCAGCTGTGCGTATGCAGGTACTGAGTAGTGGCATTTAACCAGGGTTAGCTATTTTAGGCATGTATGGCACCAAGGGAGAGTGGAGCCGGGAAGCTAAGGGTATAGGTCAGGGAGTGATTGTAACAATGGACCATGAGCCTAAACTGGATGAGGAGGAGATAAGGAGCTCTGGAAAAGGTAGAAGAGGTTGTATAATCTTTTTACAAAATAGCATGACTGAAAGTAGAGAGGGAGACCGTGAAGCTCCCTGGGACCTTAGACTTGGGAA